>NC_136067.1:2097708748-2098385464 GCF_964261635.1 Lissotriton helveticus
CGTGCTTGTCTGATGTCTTTTCATGATTTCTACGTTTACTTCTATAGGTACCATTGGCCTAGGTGGCAGTTTTCCTTCATTAATACCGCTCTGATTAACATCAGTATAACTTGTGTAGTGATTTATATCATCATGTAATACACCTGTTACATCCATTTCCTTTGGATTATCCTGTTGATTTGCATTGAAAGGTGAAGGTGAAGTTGCGCTTAGTACATCCTGATCTGTAAGTTGGAATTCGTTATCCTTTACTTCATCAATCTTAATTTGTGAGTTGCACTCCTCTTCCTGTTGAATGGATTGTATGACTTGGTTACTTGGTTTTTCACTACTAATAGGTTTGATTGGTGTTTGTAATTTAATTTTTTCTGCATCTATTTGCATTGTCATTAAAACTCCGGTTGGATCTTTCATGAAGTGAAATTTATCTGGCACTTTTCCCGATTTCTCAAACATTATTGCAATCGGTGATATTAGTGACTGATTTACTCCTACGGCGTTAGCTTTTACCTTTTTTACCGCTTTCGGCATTTGTATTTTCTTTGCACGTCTTGTAATTGGTCCGGACGTCCTCTCTTTACCTGATCGCATAGTTCCCCCTCTATTCCGAGATATTGGGTACTGCTGATCCCTTTTCCTATTTTTGTACCTGGATCGTTAACTGTGATTTTTGGCTTTTGGCTTCCCCGCTCTCAATCCCTCCAGGATCTCCTAGTAGAGGATATTTAGAGTTTTTGGGGTGATTCCACTTGTTGCTCTGCACAGACCATTCAGTTGGCTATTAGCCTCTCCAACCAGTTCTCCGGCTATACACACCCCCTCTATTCTCTGTTCTCCTCTACTCCTTAACTCAGACCCACTGCTCGGGGCTCAGGGGCTCAAAAGAAATAACACTCTCCCCCCACTCTCCCCCCGTGATGCTCACTGTCACAGTTCACCTGGCCACTGTCCCGGCAGCTCCAAAGCCACACTTCAGTCTCCAGTCGCCTGTCCAGTCCCCCCCCGGAGGCTCCACGGAAGCTCCACGGTGATTCAGCGGCTCCTTGGCTATGGCCGCAGTCTCTGCTCACCGTTTCCTTTTCCTTTTCACTGTTGCTGTTGCAGGCCCTCCGTAAGCTGCACGCCACGCCGCCTGCCCGTCAACGCTCACCACCGGGCTCTGCGTCTTCGGGCTCCGTGAATGGGGGGCGACTCTCACCCAGCCCAGCCTGGCAACCGGCAACGGAAAACGGAGAACCAGAGACCGGAAAGCCACAAGCCACACGTGTGGTCTCGGTCTCAAACTCTGTCTTGGTACTCTGCAAAACGTGGACTGGGTCAATACAGTCCCTCATTGCTGTTTGAGACAGCCACACGGGAGGGCTCCAGTGCTCCCGCCGTGTCCAAGCAAAATCACGGCTCCAGCCACGCTGAGGCAAGATTTGCGGCTCCGGCCGTGTTGGAGGGCGGCTCGCGGCCGCGTTCAAGCAAAGTTTGCGGCTTCAGCCGTGCTGAGACAAGGCCCACGGCTCTGGCCCCGCTGGAGGGCGGCCCCCCGGCCCCTGCCGCACCCAAGCAGAGTCGCGCGCAGAAACAAGGCTTGCAGCTCCGGCCGCTCCGACCGCGTTCCTGCTGTGTCAGCTGTGTCAACCGAATTCAGCCGCACCAAGGACCAAGCACTGCGGCTCCGAGCCCAGCGACGAGCGACAAGGCGCCAAAACACCTCCAGGCAAGCAGCATCAACACAAAGAACCATCAACAAATCCACGCTGGGAGCAACACCATAGCAGGGCTCTAAAATCCACTCGCCCACTCGCTATGAAGAGTCAGATTTTATCAGGTCGGGCTATTTTTACTACATACTAGTCTTGTTCTGGTGAATGAACTTAAGCTGGAAAGAAACAGATGTTCTGTTTATTCAGAAAGTGAATGAGCTGTAAAGATGCCTTTAAATCCCTTATCTTAACACATGTGCTGTCTGTTCAAGGACAGAGGTCAAATGTCAATTTGTCTGTCTAATAAATGCTGCCTATCCAGGAAAGTTGTCTTTACTTGTCTTTTTCTTACTAGTTAGTTTTTTGTCAAGTGAACTGTCTAACAATCATTGTGAAAGAAAAGGCTGTAGGATGTCAGTTTTTTTTTCTATCACAAAATTTAAATAGCTAGCAAATGAATAAGACAAATATTCAAAAATATATCAGGAACTTCAAAAGAACATTTTTTTTAAATTCAGAAGTGTGATGCAAACAAAGAGTTAAATTGGAGCAAAATAATCAGAACACTTTACTTGGTGATGTACAATTGATAAATATTTGCAGAAACTTAATTTCGAGGGAAATTTTATACCAATTCCATGGAGAATCTGCTGATTACAAATGATAGTTTGCTAGCACTTCATGCTTTAGTTATTTATTTATTAAAAGTAATAGTTTTTAAATATGATGTGAGAAACATTCCTGGCCCCGCTCGGGTGATAATGCTGTTAATGAACAGAGAGGCAAGTCAGGGGTCTGTTGTATCCTGTTTGTGGCTAGATTTTCATTATATATTGAAGAAAAAGTGTAGCCTAATAAATCAATAAAAATAGTTGTTTGTGTAGTATGCACGCTGAACTCGCGTTTTCGAAGGTGCTCTCACATTTAGCAATGAATAAAATGGAGGCTCAGTGAATTAAAATATTTGCCCAGGATCACATTTGAAACCACTTTGTGTATCAAGAGCATTGCAATTAGGTTGAGTAGATTATTTAAGTCAACAAACCTTCAGGTCTAGTAACATTTTTATGATTTTTTTAGGCCTGCACAGGAATGTACTGAATGTGACAGAGCCATCATTACAAAGGGACTGTTAATGCAACATCTGAAAATCCAGACTAGGAATAACTGAAGCAATAAATGTGACGAGGTGCTGATCAGATAGTCTGTATTGGCAGAAACAACTTTTTCATGCAAAGGGTTTTTTCAGAGGAGGAACCTAATGTGCATTCCAGGGGAAAAACATTTGTCTTCAGTGTAACAAGACATTCATTACAAAGGAATAGTTAATGCTTGATCAGAAATTATATTCTGGGGAGAAGCCATTTGAATATTATAAATGTGTAAAAGCATTTCCTACCAAACGCTCTAAGTTGAGTTATCGAAAAGGCCACCCTGGTTTAAGATATACTGATATTGAAGTCTTGATTTAGAAAAAGTCGTCGGTTGCTACGTCAGATAATCCACACATGCTTGTACACAGATATCGGGTCATGGAATACATGAACAAAATGTGGAACAAAGGAACAGAAATAGTTAGTCATTGTAGGTGCTAAAGGATTAGTCCAGAAAAGGTCCCAACAAACCCATTCCCACAGAGGTGACAATGCACAAACTCCAGAGAGCATCAAACTCTGACAGAATACAAATATTACAGAAAGCAACAGCTAGATTTCTTTCCCTGTTCCCAGCCTACTGTGGAATAATGACTATTTTGACTGGCTCGTAATAAAACCTGGCTCTGCTTATTTATTCAGTTATGTGGGATTTGTTCTGTAAGACCTTCTAGAGTTCGTGTCCACAGTTTTTGAGACATTTGTTGGCATTGGTGATTATAAAATTCCGAGTTTTTTACATAGGATCTTATGTTCCTGCTGTTTATCGTTGATATTTTGTTTCTATCTATAACACTACTAGTTGGGGGAGGACAAGTGGAGTTTTGCGGTCAGTTGGAAGTAAGATGCCACTGGTCTTAGTGGTTTGCAACCCCCGAAGTATATGTGCATCAGGTTTATGGTTTCATGCTGTCAGGAGCTGCTACCACATGTACAGACATTGCAGGACAGTCTGCTGGACAACCTGTGAATAAGAGGTCTCTACTTAGGGCATTGATTACAATCTTATATCTCACATGGAGGAAACAATTGTATTATTTCTACTTCTGTACAGTTTATCTTCTTAACATGCTGATCTGGAATAAAATGAACATCTGCTGAAATTGCCAACTGCAATCCTAGATGTTTGAACACAGTAAACGTTCTTATACCGTACAGTGTATATAGTTATTTACTTTTCTAAAGTGCTCTATTGTCCATTCAGGCTATGCCCGTGCAATAGAAAGAAAACAAATAAATCTGTTTGACTAAATAGGGCAAGACAAAGCAAAGGTCTTATCTCTCCGCGAACCATCTTCCAAAAGGATAAACTCTGTGGCCACCATTGGGGGGGAAAATGGGAGGGGGTTAATGAGGAGACTCAAATGGAGAATCTATGTTAAGAGGTCATGGAGAGGGACTCAAAATGTCAGCAATGTGTAGTGTGGAAAAGTGTGGCTCAATGGTTAGAGCGGCAGACCCTGATGCAGAGGTCTAGCCCGGGACCAGGGTTCAATTCCCTGCCTCGGCGGGTCTTGGGCTCAAAAATTCCACGGACCTGATAATTCTTGCCTCGGTGCCTATTCCAATCATGGAGTCCCACTCTGCAACTCTGGGCAATAGCTTGCTTAATCTCCACAACGGCCCCCACAACGCTAAGGATGCCTGGCCTCCACCTTGGGGGTGCCCAGGAGTAGACACCTCACAGGGAAAGCCAGGATGGGTTCCACAGCGGTATTCGTACAAGCGCCTTGAGACCCTTGCGGGTGAGTAGTGCGCTATGCAAGTATCAATTTTATTCACCCTACCCCTTAGTCTTATAAATGTGAGTTCCTGGTCGATGGACCCACGTAGTTTCTTCCAATGTAGTAAGAAACCAGATACTAGTACATGCTCTAGTATCCCCTCCCCCCCTTGGTATTTTCAATGATGTTGATGTGGCAGACATTATATTCAATCACGATCTTTTCGATAATTATTTGTTTATTTTTTATTTAGAAGGTCTTATAAAGCACAAACATGACCGAAAATCATAAGAACACTGTACATGGGAAAAAATTGTGCTGTTACATGCATACGGGTAATACAACTTTTAAACCATCAACCCAACACAACAGAGATATTGTATCAATTTTATGAACTGTATGCCCGTGTACTTAGATTGAGGTGGACTAGAGTGTCACTGCTGGTAATGATGACGGGATAGATATCCAGTGATGTGTCCTTTTAACAAAGCCGACTAATGGTCATGAAGCAGCTGGACAAAGCCCTTTTCCTGTTCCAGGGCGACTATAAAAAAACGTCATGACAAATGCAAAAGCGTTGTATCACACTCCCGTCCAACCTGGACTCCGACTGGGCTCCCACCTAATAACAATAATAACAATGATAAAAAAAATTATATTACTGAAGTGAATGGGCTCATTTAGTGGGAAAAATATGAAGAAAAATCCTCAGTCCTTGAATGGACAGAAGGGGGCAATTAATAGGTCGTTGTTGCACCATCCTGAAGACATCGATACTTGGATAGAGACTATTAAAAACTGGAGGCTTCTCTTCACTCGTGTATGAAAGGCGAACTGTTGTTAATTCCACAGTGAACAAGGCTTGCTCTCATGCTTTAAAGATTGTAAAAGAGGGAGGCACTCCGTGTGTGAGCTAGAAAAGGCCTCCCCTGGACACAATTCACCAGCTACTAATCCTCGAATAACCACCCACAGACTCAAGATAAGTTACATCTCTCATCGATATGCAAGAAGGACAGGCTTCGAACACTACTGGTATATCTAACACTACGGAGCATCACTTTAGTCTGGTCATCAATGTGATTGATGCCAGTTTAGCCACCTGCAGGCTAGACCGTAATGCTCTTCTAAGGTTAATAAGGCAATGTAGGTAGGGGTTTGCTGCAAGAGTTGTTTGGGCGACTATTACTAGAAAACAGGTGGCACTGAGGTTTGATGTCAGAAATACTTATGATCTGACAGATAAGCTTAGAGGAAAGAGAGAGTTGAAACTGCAGACACAACACATATGACTGGGGCAAGCCCTGGATGTAAGATTAGGCTGCTTTGCTTGCCTGGAATGTGAGAGGGGTGAATGACCACCACAAAGCCCGACAGGTAACCACATACCTGAATAGGCTTAAAGTGGATGATGGGTTAATTCAGAAGACATATGCTGCTTCTGTGGGAGTTCTTATGCCAAACGCTGGAGCTCCTACCTCTGTTACTCTTCCTATTCCTCCTTTTCTAGGGGAGTGGCCATCTTGGTTAAACGAGGCTTACAGTTCAGGCCTCTAGACATGTTCTGTGATAGAGAGGGCCGGTGCATGGATGTGCAGGGGTTGTCAGGTTCGACACACATCACATTGAATAATACATATGGGCGAAACTTCGATGACCCAAGCTATATTAAATCTAAAAAGGCTGGATTTCTGGGGCAAGGTGGATTGTGAAGGTAAATTTCTAGATAAGCATACTTCTTCCCGCTGGTGCGACAATGTGGGGGCGGGAATACCTATGCTGTACACTGCCCGATGTCATTCGCCCAGCATGGGTGGCTTCAGACATGTTTGCGATAGAAACCCGGTATGGTGCGTATAGCTCCCACTCCATTGAAATTCTACAGGAATTTAGAGATTTTTAAGCAGAGCTTTACACTGCCTCTGCATATATTCCTGCCAAGGGTAAACCTATGTATCTAGATTGGGTTACCTGGGCATGGCTAGAACCATTCAAAGGGAGCCACTTGTAGTGTAGTTCCTATATTCCCAACAGGCTCTGCGCATTGGAATAGTATATCCTATAGATTTGACGTAGGACTGAGGTCTACTAGGTCTCTATCGAATATACTAGACTTAATTGTGAGTGCCAGCTAGCTCAGAGATCACTAGAAACTTTCTCCAATAGACAAGAAGGGATTAGTTTCTGATAACCGCATAAACATGACAACTTTGTTTCCCAAGGGTAGCCTGGAAACAGTGGAGCTGGATTTCTTGGCAGGAGAAAAGACAGCGTCTCTCTCAGTGCATCTGCTGGAGGGTCGGCTTCCTTCGGCACTTGCTTCAGCGAGCTATGTCGGGCAAGTAGATAGTCGAACTGCTCCAAACCACTGTGTGTTTGCCTGGGCAAGTTTGGGCATATTTATACCTTAAAGGTGCAGAGATTGGCTTAAGGTTGGACATTATAACGTCATCAAAGACTCAGTTCTTTGAAAACTCCTTGAGTTCTTGGATAAATCAATATTCAAGCAAGGGGAAGTCCCTGACTGCTGAAGGCGGGTTTTTCAAAGAAATCGTTGTGGATTTTTGGAACTAGTGGAAGTAGCCATGCCGTATTTGGACTGCATAGGCTAAGTCTAAATATGGTTATGATTTCTATGCCTATATAAGGATAGGGTGATTTATACCTATATATGGGCATGAATCGGGAATATTACACTAGGGTCCTAGATTCATATAGAACACACTGTGCACTCCTATTAAATGCCTGATTTAGATCTTGGGAACAATGGTCCTGATGTCAGATTGCCCGCCCACCTACTTGGCGGTCTGCCCGCTGTATTGAGATTTTGGCAGGTCTATATACTAAAGACCGTCCGAGTCCCACCGACTCCACCAGGAATTTTCGCCTGCATAGACGGAATCATAGTCAAAAGCGGCTGTCAGCGGAGGAAGTCCAGCAAGGATTGCTTCTGAGCTAATCAAGATGTGCCTGTCCATCGAGGCAACTGTGACAGGGATACCTCCTACCTTGAGTTGGTGAATTAGAAGGAAATGAGGTGTAAACGTACTGTTTTCCACTTCCGTTTCTGGCTTGAACACCGTTGTCCAGGTCCCTCTTTTGCTGCTCCTACTTCACCACCGTTTTCACTGGTATCTAAGGTAAGTTTCTTTTACAATTGTTGTAGCCTCATGCATTTTCATATTGCTGTTAAATGCTATTTATTTCCTATGTGTATTGCAGTAGTGCTCATTTTACAACTTAGCAAGGAAAAATGAACACACTTTTATTGACACTTTAATTATCCATCAATCATTTATCTAGCCCTTTATTGCCTAAGATTAATACCTTAAGTTTAGATCTACCAACGTGCCCCAGTACAAAGCTCTCATACTCACATCAAACATCGTACCCAAGGCCATGCCAACATGAAACGGCGTCCCAAAATGTGTCTCATCAAGTAAGTATTATACAGAATGCGCAAGAGACCAGCGTCCTATAAATGAAGTAAAGAGGAAAATAAGTACAGAAGCCGGCGGGCATAGCTTCCACTGCAAGTTCTCAACGTCCTGTCAACACAGGTACTGCTTGTGATGACAGTCCCCCCGTGCTTGCACCCATTTCTCCCCACTCTCGGGCTACCTCATATAGAGTCCCACACCCTGTGCATTCAAACCCCCTTACCCCTATTTCAAATACATGCGCGATGTAAATGCTAAAATAGCCGATGGTTTGGAGAGGAGAGGGCCATATGTCATAAAACGCATTAGATACTTGCTTATTTATAATGGACCAGGCAGCTGTGGTAGAGCTGTCCAAGCAACTATGTGGCGGCCATCTTATCATGAGCATACTCATAGAAGGAAAGAAAACAAATCGCCGTAATGATTGGAGCATGGCCATGTGTCATAATTTACAAAAAAGAAAAGCAAATCGTCCGTTATGTATGAAACAACGCCTTACATCAAATGGCATGTTTAAACGTGCCCATCTTTAAGCAACAGTCAATTGTAACGGCCTGTAATCTTAAAGAGTTCATAGCCAGTCCCAATGTCACTCCTCTAATCGTAGGCAAAGCTTGGCGAATGTGCCCATCCAGGCCCGGACTGGCCGTTGCAGGCACCGGGCAATCCCCCGGTCAGCTGCGAGGGTGGGGGCCGGTTTTGGGCCCCAGGGGGCCGGTTTTGTTACAGGGTCGTTTTTTGCAGCATAGCTGCAAAAACGGCACTGTAACAAAATCGGCCGAAAACCGGCCCTAGCAAAGAGCGCGGTCGCACCCCCCAACCCCCTGGGGGGAGGAGGGGGGCCGGCCGAGCACTTTGCCAGGGCCGGTTTCGGTTTCCAGTCCGGCCCTGTGCCCATCTCTAAGCAACAGTCAATGGAACGGCCTGTAATCTTAATGAGTTCATAGCCAGTCCCAATGTCACTCCTCCAATCGTAAGCAAAGCTTTGCGAACGGTATATATTAGCAGTTCGGACCAATATATATTTTGTACAGTCTAGAACCATACTGTTTAGTTGGTTAATCGAACAGGGTTTTCGTAGACAGGAAGAGTTGGCACTCAAGTAATATCTACGTTACTTCGTAAGTGAAAAAAGAATTTGGTATGGTGCTGCTAGGGACGGGAGACCCTAAAACCCTTCACTCTGTGATGGAAAACCAAACACAATAACATATAACAATAATCCTGCGTACTCATACAAGCTAATACATCATGTGGATGAGTTTCAAAGCAAATGGAACGGATCCAGCATTGAGGTCTTTGATCTGTTTAATCGGTCATCTCAGCAGAACGAAGGTATACCAAAAAGTGAAAAAACAAGCTAATCAAATGTACTATTAGGATTGACGCCAGTGCGAGTAAAAAGCGGGAATTAGTAAGATTGATAATGCGAAAAACACGTACATTCCCAGATTGTAGTGAATATGCCAGGATGCAAGCCTTGATTTGTAACTAAAGGATTGGACGGCACGTACTCGGGCATTACCAGGACTGAACAGGAAGCATTTGCTTCAATTTACGCATTCTGCTGAGACCTAGAATACCTCTCCGGTTGGAATTATCACCGGCTGGGGGATATTACTGATTTTGGATACAGCCATAGAGCCCTGAAGATTCGGGGAATAATTTCTCTGATGAAACATGTGTCGGCTGGCTGTGTGTATTGTGTTTGATGACCGATTAAACAGATCAAAGACCTCAGCGCTGGATCCGTTCCATTTGCTTTGAAACTCATCCACATGATGTATTATCTTGTATGAGTGCGTAGGATTATTGTTACATACTGTTTAATTACCAGGGGTTCAAAAGAGGCAATCGGAAGGAAAATAATAATCCAGGGATGGAAGAGTGGGACATGAGAAAAATGATATAAAAAGAAAGAGAGAAAGGACCAGACCCGCTCATTTGAAAGGAACTCAGCATTGTCAGGGTATCAAACACAGTACATACCGGCAACCATGATCACATCTAGTTCAGTACGTACAGGGATGGCAAACAATCACGACATAATTAGTGCTGTCTAGTTTTTAATGTTGACAATGGGCTTACTCTCAAACCTCAGATTTTGGGTCTAGTTGGACAATGTTTCGGCCTTTTGAAACCTCTGAGGTAATTTCTTCCTTTTCTGTCTCATGCCCACAGGAGGATCACGGTACAGTACTTGATTGGTTCACGGCTTGATTGTGCCAATGTATTATATCTGGGCCTTCGCTAGTATCTTCTCACCCGTCTACAATCGGTTCAAAACTCGGCTGCACAAGCAATCTTTGGCCTCAGTCGTAGGTCCAAGACTTCTGCTCTTTTAAAATCACTTCATTGGCTGCTGGTGCGCAAACGCATTTTCTTTAAGACTCTCACTATGGCATTTAAAGCTCTCCATGGCACTTGTGTATTTTATTTAAGGAAAAGAGTAGGTTTTAACCATCCTTCCAGATCCCTACGATCTGCCTCCTTAGCGTTGGCCACTGTCCCGGCTATGAAACGAGCTCGCATTGGGGGACGCTCATATAAACATTTGGCACCCCAACTGTGGAACAAATTGCCTCTGTCTCTTCGGAAGCTAGACAACCTGCTCTCTTTCAGGAACGAGCTCAAAACATGGCTGTTCGGACAGTAGCCTCTGCAATCTACGGTTTTGCCCTACAGGTCTGATAGTGCCGGGACACTCTGCCCGAGTAGCTGAGCGCTTTACAAGACTCCCCCTAACATAACATAACATAATGTATTTTCAGAACCATATTTTCAGAGACATATATTCCCATCCTCAGGGCCATCCCTATATGAAGTCACTATGCCAGCTGGCATAGTGACATCATATAGGTAATATAATGGCAATATTTGATTATGGGCATATTGACGGGACAAGAAGTACTCTGAATTCTTAACATGCAGAGGAATTATAGCATATACAGAATTTAAAAAAAAAAACATATTTAATGGGAGGGGGAGTGGGAGGGTGGTACATTCCATCATTTCACAGGAAATAATGCATTTCATTATCGCTGTTATGCCCCAATTCAACATACCGAAGTCTGCAAATCCACCCTGCTTCAATCTTTCTTAGAGCTCTCTGTTCCCACCTCTTGGGTGGTCCGGGATGTGGTCAATCCCCATGAACCAGAGATCCTCATTGTCTCCATGGTTCTCCTACATGTGAAATGTGAGCGGATATCTAAGATCCCCATTGCGAAGTGCACATAAGTACTCCTGAATTCTTATTTTCAGTGCTCTTTTGGTGCTGCCCACGTAGATCTTATCACATGGGCAGCCCAAAATGTACGTCACATATTTAGTTTTTCAGATAATCAAATGTTTGATGTTGTATCTCCGATTAGTATTGAAGCAGAAGGTCTTCGTCTTGCTCCTACCCAGCCTACAAACACTACATTCACTACATGTGAAGAAACCCATCATAGCTGACGTGAGCCAGGTTTGAGGTTTAGGGGTGGTGACATAGCTAGGACATAACATATTTCGTAAGTTCTGTCCTCTTCTATACGTCACCTTTGATTTAGTAGCCAATATTCCTTGGAGACTTGGTATATCTGTCAGTAAGTGCCGTGTTTTTTGCAGGACATTATATACCTTGCTACTACAGTCATTGTATTGCGTGTTAAATTAAATTGGTGCTTTTTTGGCCCTACTGACCGAATTCAGTGTCAATGTATTTACCCTGGGGAATTTCATGACTCTCTTATGTGCTTTTTCAGTGTCACTTTTGAATACAATCTATTCAGGAAACGCTTCTCTGTCTCCACGATATTCTGCAAGAAGGACTCCTCAGTGCTGCAATTACGGCTCAGCCAAATCATTTCTCCATAGGGGATGTTAGAAATGGGATCCCTGGTTGGCCGAGGCTTGAGCCAAGGCCAGGCAGAAATCACCATTTCTAGTTAGGGTAGGGAAGTCACCCACCAAGACAACCCCTGCTCACCCCCTTGGTAGCTTGGCACGAGCAGTCAGGCCTATCTCGGAGGTCATGTGTAAAGCATTTGCACACGCACCCCCAGCAACAACCTCCCGGCCCCCCCCACAAAAGGACTCCACACAAGATATATATGAAAATAGCTTTTGTATTGAAGAACACACTTAGACAGGAATACACAACTTACAAGGTGCCAGGGGCACGGGCAGGGTTTACAAGGGACTATATACAGGGCAGGGCCATGGGCCCCTGCCAGGGATATGCACATGATTGAACTGGCATTTGGACACATAACCCCTGGGAGCTTCCTCGAAATAGCACTAGAACACATTACACCCAGGAGCTTCAGGGAACTAGCGGTAGAACTCACTCTAACCAGGATTACATGCATGGGACATCGGGTACTCAGGAGGGAAGGAAGGACAAGGTACATAGCACAACAGAGGCATCATCAGAAGGGCAACACGTAATAACTCTCACAATCACATTAATAATAACCATTAGCGTTCACAGGCCAACGGGCCTTCCGGGGGCTAGGACGCCCAATGTCACGATGTCAGGGCCGGCTGCAGGTAGCCAGGGACAATAAACCTAAACGTAGCAGCTGCCCACGAAGTGCTGGGCAGCTGTAGAGCAAGGATGGGGCCATGGTGGGAGCCTCGCAATCTCTGAAGAAAAAGGGCGCCAAACGGGGGAGCCTCTCGGGCTCGAGACAACTGGGCGGAGCCTCGCGGGCTCGAAATGGGCAAGGGCCACGTGGTGGAGCCACTCGGGGCTCGGGACACTGGGCCACGTGGGGGAGCCTCCTCGGGGCTCGGGGACTCAAATACAGATGGAGCCTCTCGGGCTCAGGGGTTAAAAATGCAGCTAGAGCCTCTCGGGGCTCAGGGAATAAAATATAGATGGAGCCTCTCGGGGCTCAGAGGCCAGAAATGCAGATGGAGCCTCTCGGGGCTCAGGGGGCAAGGTATGGCCAGGCGAGGCCCCCCTCGGGGGACCCGGCATCACTGGGGGCCCCACGGGCCTTCAAGCACATGTGTGCTCGCGCTGGAGGGGAGGGGCGGGCACCGTCAATGTGCCCCGACGCCCCGCCTCCCCTCCGGCAGCACTCACCGGTCGGCGGCCGTGCCGGTCTCTCCTCGCTCTCCGGGACTCCCTCTCGCTCCTGGGGGCCCCGGGGGGGACGCGGCACTTCTCCTGGGGTGGCGCAGGGGCGCGGAGTAGGCTCCCGCTGCCCCCTGCATTGCTCGGCTCTCACTCCTCCGCCTCCACAGCTCCCCGGGCCGCCGGCCAATCAGAGCGCGGCCCGGGGAGACGTCATCAGCCCAGGCCGGCAGCCAATCAGAGCGCGGCCCGGGGGCGGGCCTCACGAGGGGTCCCGGGCTGCGACGGTGAACTCGGGGGGAAATTGACGAGGGCCAGGCTCCCTCGATAAGGGCAGCAATGACGGGGCAAGCGAGGTAGGCACTCGCTGGGGGCTCAGGCCCCCTCCCACGAATGGGCAAATGCCGGGTGGGCACCGGCTTGTAGAATATAGCGCTCCCAGCGCTAGGAGCAGGAAGGCAGCGCCCCAAGGCGCTAGGACAGCAGGAAAGCGCTAGAAGCCGGGATGAAGCGCTCCAAGGCGCTAGGACAGCAGGAAAGCGCTCCCAAGCACTAGAAGCATGAATGAAGCGACCCAAGGCGCTAGGATATCAGGAAAGCGCTCCCAAGCGCTAGGGCCATAGATAGCAGAGTCCAAAGGAAGTCCAGGATCCCAGTAGTCCAGGAGCAGGGCAGGGCTCAGGGAGGGAAGCCCTTCCCCTGAGCCCAAGCAGCAGCATGCCCCTGGCAGGATTCAGTCAGGACAAGCAGGCAAGAGCGAGCGAGAAGAGGGCACACCCTCCTTTTATACATGAGATCCCTTTGTCTAAAAAGGGGCAGGCAGGATGAGAACCAGCTAGAACTGGTTATAAGGAATTTCCTGTTACTGGCCAGGCTAGGACACCAGACGCACCCCAGGTGGGTGGAGCCAGCATTGTGGGGGAAAGCCCAGACCCATACAGGACACAAGCACAGCCCCTCCCTCACATCAGCATGTTAATCTCTCCATTCACAACCGGGGCAGACCCACACAGACTCCTGGAGTCAGGCTCCCCAGCTGGCTTCAGCCAATCACGCGCCAGCATACTTACTGCACACACACACCGATGTCTAGAAGTGGCACTTCCCTTCTAGACACACACACGCCGCATACATCATCTTGTAGCATTCAATCACACGAGTCCATACATACCAGACTCGAGCCTGTACCCCTCACGCACCAGGGACTATCGGGGACACACACATTCCCCATGCATTCATATGGGAGGGCAGTCCTCACCCATCTACACGCACTCAGAGTGGGAATCACCATCCCCAGGTCACATTTAACAAGCAAAACTTCAGGGGTGGACCTGCCAGAAGGGCCCAGTCCAACAGGGATGTAATTAATCAGATGATGAGGATGAGCACTCTGAAAATGTAATGTACTATTACAGGCAGTGCTTTTCCTATGTGTTTGACTTTGGATGTGATTGTCCTGTATAAAGAAGGTGACATCTAGGAAAATAATTTTTTCATTACTATAGTTGATGGTAAACTTGACATTAAACGTATTATCGTTTAGATAAGCATGGTACTACCAAAGTTCTGGGGCAGGTCCATCCCAGAGCAGGATAACATCATCAATGTACCTGCCCCAGAAGATCACTTGCTCCATCCACCTCGCTGCATGGCGGCCCTAGGCGTGCTCCCGCTCGTACCAGCCCATGAAGAGCCCGGCATAAGCGGGAGCAAACCTAGAGCCCATTGCTGTGCCCTGGATTTGATTAAACCATGCAGAGTCATGAAGAAAGTAAGTTTTTGACAGAATAAAATCAGTTATTTCCAGCAAGACCTCATTATGTGAATAATGATCTGCCGTCCTTTGTCCTAGATAGAATTGTAGCCCCTTTACACCAAACTCCTTTTTAATGCACGTATACAAACTGGTTACATCCAGGGTGACAAAGATCAAGGTCTCAGATCAGGTAAATCTTTGCTTACGATTGGAGGAGTGACATTGGGACTGGCTATGAACTCATTAAGATTACAGGCCGTTACAATTGACAGTTGCTAAGAGATGGGCACGTTTGAACATGCTATTTGATGTAAGGCGATGTTTCATACATAACAGCGGATTTGTGTTTCTTTTTGTAACTTATGACACATGGCCATGCTCCAGTCATTACGGTAATTAGTTCTCTTTCCTTCTATGACTATGTAGAAACTAAGGTCGGGGACAATCGATATTTGCCCGGCGGTATTGCCTCTGTAACCCACGAACTATTAATCAATGAAGAGGCAGGCGCTGGAGACTGGAAGGCAGGAAACAAGGTTTATTCTCTCCGGAGGAGAACACAACAAATCAGACAGCAGGTATCGTCATGAGGTGCTCTACCCGCATCCCTGAGGCCTGGCCTCTTATATCCAGTTTTATTACTTTATTACATATTACATATTCATGGCGAAGCTTTGATGTACGGAAAGACATTCTCGGGATTCCCGCTCCAAGCCCGTTCCCACACACATTTACAGTTGAAGTCCCACCCCGGTCACAACAGGTGATAATTATCGCGCAGCTGGATATTCCGCCGATTCACGGAATGTGAGGGGTTCGATCGGATCTCGTAGGGTGGGGGCTTTGATCCACTCGAGGGTCCTTTGATGGGGGGAGCTTCCTACTGTACGGGAGGGGCAATAAACAGTATCGGCAGAGCTAGGTGTCGGCCTGGGAACGAGGAAGACAAACGGGCACAGGAAAAGGGGGGTTTTTGCATCAAGGGATCTGGGACCGTGAAAGGAATGAAGGGAGGTGTCGCGCTGGGAACAGGATGGGGTTCTGAGGCAGAGCTGCGTTGGAGAGGGGTTTATGACCCAAAGCATGTGCGAGCGGGGGGTTTTTGTCAGAGCGCAGGCTTTGTGAGGGAGGAGGGCTGTGCCGGGGGTCCGCGGCGTGCAAAAGGGTTGTTCTGATCGAGGCACCTAAAATGGCGGGCGCGCACGACAAAAGTGTGGCATCCGGGGAAAAGGCAAGATGGCGCAGATAAGGTTTACCAAAGCATATTAATTTTCCACAGTCCTCCCTTTAACATATCTAGCCAACTTGTCTATTCAATGTCAATCTTCATCAAATTCTTAACCTCGGCGTCATATAAAACTCCCATGCGTTCGTTTCCAAAGCCCACAGTCTTAGGGCAAATACAGTTTGCGCATAATGAACACAGGGGTGGCAGACATTGGATTCCTAAGCATAGACCACATATTACAACTACAGGAATCAGGATAATGGTGAACAGTCTCCAGCCCCAGGTCTTAACAGTGTTCCAGAACCAACCACCAAGCGACCACTCTTCCTGCTCCTGGTGGACTTCTGAAGAGAGTCTGTGAAGATGTTCGATGGCCTTGTACACTGAGGGCGAGTTGTCCAGAATGTATGTACAGCAGCTGGACCCAATAATGCGGCATGCTCCACCACGGTCCGCAAGAACCACATCCAGGACAAGGCGGTTCTGAAGGGCCACCAAGCGGACTGCTTGGAGTTCAGCGGTGTTGTTAGCAAAGATACCAGCCGTGATGTTCATTGTTGTCTCAACTGCCTGGGTTAGATGTCGGATGGCACGGCTGTTCGCCATCGGGCCCAAGAGAGGAACAAGTCCCTTCATAGCATCGAGGAACTGCGCCCCAGTTGAGTCGGCTTGCTTAATGTCCTTGGCGCGTCTTTGTCTATGGTGATTCGCTGGAGCCACATAAGTCGGAGGAAGGATGAAAGAGATTAAACAAGTGCCCCCCCAGCCTTTGGGGAGCCAGGTGTAGGCTTTTGTGCCACAGACGAAATACATGTTCGGGGACGATACAAAGGAAGGTGGATCCATGGAGTCCAAAGTTCAGGTAAAACGGCAAGCACTGTGGCCCACCAGCTGTGTCCCAAGTCCTTCTATGCACAGGTGGCCTGTGACGTTGATGACTGACAGGGCTACAGTCAAGGTGGCGGCCGTTCGCTTCCGCAGGTAGGAGAAGGTGGGCCTGGTTGGATTGTTGAACACCTGCATTTCGACTCGCTCTTTAGCAGGGATGTCCATTTGGGCTGAGTCGTTGGAGGTCTGCGGGCAGAAGTGTGTTTTGGTTTTGTTTCGCCTGACTCCGTGGGAGAAATGCGTTGCGGTTTTGCTGGAGGTGGTATTGTCCTTATAGCTTTCTTGCAGGAGGATCAGCCAAGCAAGGCAGGAGCCATGAACTGAGAAGGGTGAAGGGATGAATGGTATAGAGTGTCCAGTGGCGTGGGGTAACAACCCACAGATCCAACAGTTGGTGGCATTGGTGGCGAGATTGTGCTGGTGAAGGAGCTGCACGAAAGAGTTATTCCAAAACTCCTTTCGTCTCTCTCTGAGCTGAGGAGAGAGCGAATCAGATAATGTTCCTTCATGGTGGTAGGCTGAGCAGTGGTCAGGAATGTTTCGTGGGCAGGTGCATTTTCTTCCACAATCCAGAGTGTGGTCATGAGGAGAAAGCAGAAAAGGATTGCGATGAAGAGTGCAATTGTCTTTGAGCTGTGGAGTCTGTCTGTACTTGGGTTTCTGTAGTGGGTATTTCCTGTTGCCTCCATCATCTTCTTATTTGGCGCTTCCATCATCTTCTTATCTGGCGCTTCCATCATCTTCATTTTCAAGGTGCTCGGTAGTGGGCAGAACCACAGACTTAGTTTAGCTTCTCTCCAGGTAACCCTTGGTAGTTTTGGGGTCACCGTTCTGAGACTTTTTAACCTAGTCAGTGGCCTACTTAGCCGAAGCTCCCTCCTTTCGACGCAGGAAATACCCTTCTCGAGATGGCACAGTGGGATCAGAATGTTTTGAAAGTTCAAGTGTCTCTGTGTCGGGATAGCAGCTCAATGCTGGTCGGTCTTTGTTAAGGAGCTCTTCTTGGGTACTGACGTTGTCTGTCGTGGCCAGGGCTGAGGAGACCTTTTTGCAGTGATGGGCGTGCAGCCAGTGCTTCTTCCCCTCCACTCGAAGAGCTGCCCGAGTGGTGATCAACACTTGCCAGGGGCCCGTCCACCGGGGTTCCAAACTCTTTGACCGCTGAAAATTCCGGATCAGCACGAAATCCCCAGGTTGGATGGTGTGACCCGGACCCCTGGAAGCATCGGGGATGGCCTGCTGCACCTGCTGATGAATGACAGACAGAGTTTCAGTCAATTTATACAGATAGTCAGACATTAGGACGTCTGGGACGTCATGAATGGAAGTTGGTTTTGGTGCAGACCAGATACTCATGGGTCGGCCAAAAACAACCTCATAAGGGGTTAGGTGATGTCTGGTGGGGGTGGAACGCATCGATAGCAATCACAGTGGGAGGGCATCTGGCCACTTCAAACCCGTGGTAGCTACTATCTTGGCCAGTTTAAGTTTTAGTGTGGCATTGTGTCGTTCAACAAGTCCAGCGGACTGGGGGTGAAAGACTGCGTGGAATTTCTGTTTAATGCCCAACCCCCGTAAGATGAATTGGATGACTTCGGCTATGAAGTGGGGGCCGTTATCGCTCCATAAAATACGACAAAGGCCGTAACGGGGGAAAAACTCCTTTAATAGTACTTTTGCAGTGGCCATAGCAGTGTTGTCACGGGTTGGGTATGCTTCCACCCATTTGCTAAAGGCGCACACCACGACAAGTACATACTTCAGGCCTTGGCACCTGTCTAGCTGGATGTAGTCCATTTGCAGGACCTCAAATGGGTGGTTTGGGACCCCAAATCCTCCCCGGGGCACTACAGTTCCTTTCCCGGGGTTGTGTTGCAGGCATATCAAGCATTGTTGGACCAGACGTTTGGCGGAATCTGTGATTTTATCATTGTGCCAAACTCGGGAGACGAGTTCAATCATGGGGGCTGATCCTATGTGGGCAGGGGAGTGTGCCATAGCCAGTATGGGAATCAGGTATGAATCAGGTAGTAACCATTTGTTTGTGTCTTTTGTCCGCCAGCAGCCTTCGTCGTCTTTTAGTCCCACCCGTGTCCATTCAGTCAACTCGTGTGGTGTGCTAGCCGTTTGAATGTCCCTGATAGTGTCTCTAGCGTCAGTCCATTTTTCTGCTTGTGACCTGGTCACGTACATATGTGTTGTCGTCCTATTTTCAGCTGTCGTTCGGGCAGTGATGTCGGCTAGTGCATTTCCCTGTCCAATGATGTCTGTCACCTTTTTGTGTGCCTGGCATTTGATGACGGCGAGCTTCTTGGGGAGGAGGACGGCTTCGATCAAGGCGGAGACTAGATCCCCGTGCAAAATGGGGGTGCCGTGTGAGGTCAGGAATCCCCTTTCCCTCCAAAGGAGCCCAAAATGGTGAACCACCCCGAAGGCATACTGGCTGTCGGTGTAAATGTTCGCTGTGGTTCCTGCTGCCAGGATGCAGGCTCGTGTCAAAGCAATCAGTTCCGCTGCCTGGGCAGATCGCTGTGCGATGCGGGCTGTTTCTACTACGGTTCGAGCCGTGGTGACTGCATAGGCAGCGGAAGTGGTACCATCGGAGAGTTTGATGCAAGAACCGTCCACCCACAGCTCCCCGTCGGGGTCAGGGAAAGCCGTGTCTCTGAGATCAACCCTACTTTTTGTCTGTTCGTCCGTAAGAGTCACGCAGTCATGCACAGGGTGCACATTGGGATCGTTCTCTGGCAAGGGTAACAGAGTCGCCGGGTTCAGTGTGGTGCATCTTTTCAGGGTGATATGGGGCGCAAGCAAAGTCAGTTCGTATCCAGTCAGTCGTGCACTCGTTAGATGTTGCGTCTTGGTTTGGTTCAGGAGGGTGTCGACTGCATGGGGTACCAGTACCGTGAGGGAATTCGAGAGTACAATCCCCTCACTCTGTCGGATAGAGATTGCAGCAGCAGCTACAGCTCGAAGGCAGGCAGGCAAGGCTCTGGCTACAGGGTCAAGAGTGGCAGAGAAGTAAGCGCACGGCCGTTGTTTAGGGCCAATGGCCTGGGTCAGGACAGATAAAGCGCACCCCTCCCTTTCGTGAGTGTAAAGGGAGAAGGGCTTTTTGTAATCAGGGGTACCTAGGACGGGACGGGGGCTGAACAAAGGGCATCTCGTAGTTCCGTAAAGGAAGCTTGACACTCAGGGGTCCAAGGGAGTGGGAAAGGGACGTCTTTACTTAGCAGGGAAAGCAGTGGTTTCACAACGAGGCTAAAGTTTGGTAACCACTGTCGGCAGAAGGAGGTGAGGCCTAATAGGGAGCGAACCTGCTTTTGGGTCTTAGGGACAGGAGTATCTAGAATGGTTTGGATTCGATCAGGAGTGAGTTTTCTTCCTTCTTTGGACAAAAGGTGGCCTAGGTAAGTGACCTGGGGTTGGCAGAACTGCAACTTCTTCTTGGAGACCTTGTGGCCGTTTTCCGCAAGGAAGTGCAGGAGTTGAACGGTGGCTGCGACTGCTAATGGAGTGGTGTCGGCTGCTAAGAGGATGTCATCGACATATTGCACTAACACCACCCCATCGGGTAACTGGACTTGATCTAGTTGTCTCTTGAGGGCCTGGCTGTAGATGCTAGGGCTTTCTGTGTAGCCCTGGGGCGCTCGGCAGAATCTATATGAGCGGTTTCTTAGGGTGAAGCCGAAGAGGTATCGGCTGTCTGGGTGGATGGGGATGGAAAAGAATGCATTTTTGAGGTCAATGACAGTGAAGGTGGTGGCGGTGGAAGGAATCAAAGTCAGGATGGTGGTGATGTCCGAGACCACAGGGTACTGGGGTACTACCACTTTGTTGATCTCTCGAAGGTCAATGATAAAACGGTATGCTTTCTCATCTCCCTCTCCCTGTTTCTTGATGATGGGCAAGATAGGGCTGTTGCAAATGTTACTAATTACTTCCTCTACCACTCCTGCATCTATCAGTGACTGAATAATCTTTACCAATGCCTTCTCGCCCTTGGACGATATCCGATATTGTGGGAGTTTTGGGAGTGTGGCGTCTGATCGGACAGTAATGTGCACTGGGTCAATCAACATGCGTCCTACGTCTGAGTCCGTCTTAGCCCGCAGATACGGAGGCAGAGTGTCGAGCAGGGATGCGTCAGCGTCGGTGATGGAAAACATGCGTCGGGGAGGGCAATGTCTAAGCAGGGCGGGATTGTCGTAAAGGAAAACTCGAACTCCGTCTTGGGAGCATCTGATCGTTGCTCGGAAGTGTTTCAATAAGTCAAGTCCCATAATGGCGTCAGGGCTATTAGAGGAAAGCAAAAACGTGGTGTCAGTGGTGTTATTTTCTACGTCAAAGAGGATCGGGGCGGACAAAGGGTTAGTGGAGGGCGTTCCATCGAAACCTGTCGATGTTATAAGTGAGCCAGACAAGGGTGCCCCCGGAATCAGTCGTTTAGATAACGCACTACGTGTTGCGCCAGTGTCTACCAGAAATGGAGACTTGGTGCCCAGGACCTTAGCAGTGACATAAGGGCCTTGCTGGTCAACATAGAGCTCGACTGGATCCCTCCCTTGCCCCTGGCAGTCCTATGCAAAGTCGTGGGCGTCATCGTAGTCGGATTGCTGGTATTGGTTCTGTCGGGGTCGATCAAATGTATTGGGTCTGCCTGATCTGTCGTTAGTCGTGTCGTTTGGAAGCCCTCGCTGTTGTCCCTTATTTCTTGGTCCATTTACTATGTCTTTGGGGTCTTTGTTTCTGATTATTTCCAGAAGAACTGGGCACTGGGATTTCCAATGGCCAGTTCCCTTGCAAAAGGCGCACTGGTCCTGTCTAAGGTCTGTACGTCCGGGATGGGGAGTCGAAGTGCGGTCCTGGGGGAATGTAGCCCTAGGGGCGTTCGTCTGGTAGTTTCCCCGGTGTTGGTCTCGCCCTACAGTCACCCCTTGCAGCTGGGCCATCATCACCCTCTCTTTCAAGTCCTTCTTCTTTTTCTCTGTTGCCCTATCGTTTTCATTTTTCTGATGTTCATAATATTGGGCCATCTGGAGGATAGCCGTAGGTTTGGAGGCTGCCCAACTACTCTCGCTAGCTTGCAGTTTCTGGGAGACCTCCGACAACAGACCCTTGACATAATTCTGGACAAACAGATGGTGTCCGGTTGCAGTGGTCATGTCCTGGCCGCTGTAATCGGAGAACACCGTTTCAAACCGGGAGAAGTATTCCGATACATCCTCCTGGGGTTTCTGGCGACAGGCCGTTACTATCGACCAATCCACTTTCTTTTCTGGGATCAGGGTTTTTAATTTCAGTACAATTTTATCTGGAAGGTCTAGAATGGGTTTTAAAGGCTTTTGCCCAGGTCCTCGTTGTTTATCGAAGGTATCGAGTTGTGACCAGGTATGTCCGAACAGCTCAAGGTGGTCCACTTTCCGGATTTGCTTCCACACATCAGCTGGTAGACATAACCCGAAAAACAAGTCAATGTCAGCCAAGGTCATGATTGTTGAACCTAGGGCTGTACCTAATTCAGTATAGAAGGCGGTGGGGTTTTTACGCAGGTCAGGCAGAGATTTCCGGAATGTCAGAATCTCTTGCCGGTCCCATGGCTGGTAGACCCAGTTGTACACTACCCTTCCCTTTGCATCTTGGCTGTTTGCATCATCGTGAGTCCCTGTTCCTCGGGGAGGAACCCAGTAAGGGGCAGCCTCTCGTATCGGCATCATGGTGTTAGATTGCTCAGTTTGTGGTCCGGTCGCCACGGATGTCGGGGATTTAGTTCCTGATTCTCGTTCAGTGAGGTGGCGGAAAACCTCAAGCGTATGCGTGAGGAGGTCCGTCACATCATTCTCGCCCTCATCCCCGATATCGACCTTCCGGTACAGAGTCGTTAGGCTCTCGGGACCTTGGTCTCGATATCGGTCCTCATATGCGTTCAAGACATGGTAACACAGTCGTACAGTAAAGTGTCGTCTGTGACTCCCTGTATATGATTTAAACATATCCGTGATGTACTCTTCACCTTCCTTCCTTTCTACCAGTGTCCTTGCTATCTTGTCGATCCCTGTTAGCTCATCTTTGCTTAGTCTGTTCGTTCTCGCGGAACCGGTCCTTCGGGTCTCAGGGTCACCTAACGTTGTCGTTTGTGGAGTATTTGGTGCAAGAGGTTCGGCCGGTACAGAGGCCATGGGGGCCGAAGCTGTGGTACTACCTTCGTTTGTACCAGGGGGTGGTGAGTGTTGTGCTAAGGGTTGGGAGGGGGCATACGGAGGGGGCATGTAGATGATCGGAGGACCTAACAGCAGATCATCGTTGGTTCGTTGTTTCGAGGGTAGATCAGGGTAAAGCGTGGAGGACGTTCTAACCGGGCACTGGCTTGAGGTTTCTCTTTCTAGTTTCTGTTTGGCTTTTTCCCTTTCCTTTATCTCTTTCTCTAATTTCTGAGCAGCTAGGTGGGCTGCTTTTCGCAGCTCTTTTTCCAACCTACTCTCAATTTTCCTTTTATGTTGTTCAGTTTCTTTGCGCCACATGCCGAAACTATCAAGCATAGTGGGCGTTGTCTTGTTTTTACCAAGGGCTGTTTCTAGCGCATTTATTTTGTCATTATCGAAGGATCCTATCAGTGGCCACTGACTCTCTCGATCCTTTTTTGTATATTTATGCCATAGTTTGCTATAGGCTATAGCGGTCAATCCATGCTTCATGAACATGTCCTTATTAGGGGTGCCCTCCAGAGGAGCCGGATGGTTCACCTCTAATAAGCGGTCCGGGCTAAACAGGCTATTAATCAGTGGGGAGAAGACAGACATGACGGAGTACAATGGGGACAAAAAGTCAGCACTGCCTATCTTATCACTGTGTGCAAAGACTAGACAGAATATTCCTATTCTACGTTGTTTGCAGGCAGTGAATACCTCATGGACCAATATCAAATAGTTAACGTTCGGTAAAAATAAATAATTCGGTGGGGAGAATAAGTAGGCCCGCAAAGGTCTGCGTTACCTACCCTTTCGCTATCTGAAAAAAGGGGAGGGGTGGGCCCTTTCCTGTTTGCAGACAGAGAATCTCCAGAAAACGGTCTGCGAACAATAGTTCAGTTTCAAGTAATTAATCAGTGGGGGAGGAAGATGGGTGCGGCGGTTGCATTACCTATCCTCCGTTGCTTGCAAAGGGAGAGCCTGTTGTTTCTCCGTTTGCAGACAGTGGATCTCCAAATAAATTAACAATGAGTAATACTAGTATTTTCTAAACAATTCAAATAATCATTTCGCCATTCGTCGTGTTTACATGACCTTACCCGGACCGCATGGACAGTTTCTTGTCTTCCGAATCCAGCGCCCGATCGTCCTCTTTTCCTCGTATCCTTCGCGGCACTCCTGATGGTTCCCAGTCAGGACCGTAGATCACTCGAGAGAGGTCTGTTCGGAACCAGTGAAGTTCGGATGATCGGCTGTCAGACGAGGGTCTATCGGACAGGCGCGCTTCCGATCGTTGCAGTCGTTCACTCTGTCGTCAGGACCTCTTCCACTGGATCCACGAGTCGCTGATGGGCCCCACGCTTGGGACACCAATTGTAGAAACTAAGGTCGGGGACAATCGATATTTGCCCGGCGGTATTGCCTCTGTAACCCACGAACTATTAATCAATGAAGAGGCAGGCGCTGGAGACTGGAAGGCAGGAAACAAGGTTTATTCTCTCCGGAGGAGAACACAACAAATCAGACAGCAGGTATCGTCATGAGGTGCTCTACCCGCATCCCTGAGGACTGGCCTCTTATATCCAGTTTTATTACTTTATTACATATTACATATTCATGTACGGAAAGACATTCTCGGGATTCCCGCTCCAAGCCCGTTCCCACACACATTTACAGTTGAAGTCCCACCCCGGTCACAACAGGTGATAATTATCGCGCAGCTGGATATTCCGCCGATTCACGGAATGTGGGGGGTTCGATCGGATCTCGTAGGGTGGGGGCTTTGATCCACTCGAGGGTCCTTTGACGGGGGGAGCTTCCTACTGTACGGGAGGGGCAATAAACAGTATCGGCAGAGCTAGGTGTCGGCCTGGGAACGAGGAAGACAAACGGGCACAGGAAAAGGGGGGTTTTTGCATCAAGGGATCTGGGACCATGAAAGGAATGAAGGGAGGTGTCGCGCTGGGAACAGGATGAGGTTCTGAGGCAGAGCTGCGTTGGAGAGGGGTTTATGACCCAAAGCATGTGCGAGCGGGGGGTTTTTGTCAGAGCGCAGGCTTTGTGAGGGAGGAGGGCTGTGCCGGGGGTCCGCGGCGTGCAAAAGGGTTGTTCTGACGAGGCACCTAAAATGGCGGGCGCGCACGACAAAAGTGTGGCATCCGGGGAAAAGGCAAGATGACGCAGATAAGGTTTACCAAAGCATATTAATTTTCCACACTATACCCACGATACGATGGCCACCACAAAGTTGCTTGGAAATTAGCTACAAAAGTCTATGTTAAGATGGCCACCATCCCTGGTTTCCGGAAATCAGCGATATACGTTTAGGGGATCTGCTGTAGTGTAGTTCCTATATTCCCAATAGGATCTGCGCATTGGAATAATATATCCTATAGATATGACATAGGACTTAGGCCAGTAGGTCTCTATCGAATATACTAAACTTAATTGTGAGTGCCAGCTAGCTCAGAGGTCACTAGAAACTTTCTCGAATTCACAAGAAGGGATTAGTTTCTGGCAACTGCATAAACATGACAACTTTGTTTTCCTAGGACTGGAAAATATCTTCAGAGTCGTAGAAACAATAGATAAGTATTTCACTCAGTCAATCATGCATGCTTCGTTTCTACAGAGTTGCAGAGAAATAGTGAGATGGGCGTTTTCAATAAAAGGTTTATTGAACAGTCTTCTTTCTCATGCAAGAGAGCTGAACTGCAACAATCGTTAGACAGAATGAAAAGTATAATGCATAGAGCGAGAATAGTATTATGAAGTAATACTGTAATAGCACTGTATGGTTTCTAAGCCATAAGAATACATACATAAATAACAAAGGCTAAAATACTTAACTGGTGCTTCTTGAATACGCCTACCCCAATGTACCTTACCTAGGTCTTGTACGGGGGAAGAAGTAAGTATGGTCTTTAGCATAGGTTTAGTTTTTGACAAGCATCTACCAAAGGTTTCTATAGGTTCTAATCAGCCACATACCTTAGAATGAAGGAGGTCTGGTATCTCTGTCTCGGGACTCGATTTCCATCACCCTGTAAGGGGAGTCAGAAACACTGGAGCTGGATTTCTCAGCAGAAGAGGGCAGCTTCCTGATCAGTGCGTCAGCTGGAGAGTCGGCTTCCTTCGGCACTTGCTGTAGCGAGCTGCGTCGGGCAAGTAGGTGGTCGAACTGCTCCGAACCACCGTGCTTTGCCATAGCAAGTGAAGGTATATTTATACCTCGAAGGTGTTTAGGAATGTCATGTTTGACGTGAAGTCGGGCATATGAACGTCATGAATGAACCCCTAAGGAATAGATGTTCATTGTAAAACTAACTGAGTTTGGAGAAATCAATATTCAAGCAAGGGGAAGTCCCTAACTGCTTAAGCTGGTTTTCCAAGAAATCGTTGTGACGTTTGATGAACAGATGGAAGTAGCCATGCCTGTATTTGGGTTGCATGGGCTATGCCTAAATAAGGGCTTTATTTCTATGCCTATATAAGGGCAACGTGAATTATACCTATATAAGGGCATGCATCGGGAAAATTCATTCGGAACCTAAAAAGCCACACAACACTGCAGGCCCTATTGACTTGTATTACATCATATTACATCAATATCCATAAGACTTGACATTGCGTAATATTGTTTTCAAACTCAGGGGGGTTCCATCACGGAGGTATACCGTTGTATGCGTTATTATAAACTCTACCTCCTTTAATTTCTTAAGTTTACGGGCATACTCATTACCCGTTATATGATTAAGAAAAGGTAGACATTTACTATGGGAGTACCCTTTCCACATTAAAAGTAGGTTTGGGTTGTGCGATTAGTTCCATTCAAATATGGCCGCCATGAGATATATGTACGTCAGGACGTCCAAGGGACACCCCCTCACAGGCAACCCAGGTGTTGTCAATTTCCTCCTGTTACCACAAGTATTTAAATCGTTTTGGAGAAGTTTTCGGCCTCTCGTCTTTTTTTCATATCCTTTCTGCCACCATTCCGGGTACTTCACAAGATCACGATAGCCTTATTTCGATAAGTGGGACGGGAGGACATGACACTCGATTTTTCTCCCTTTCCCTCAGACTCCTTGACAGCTCTACCGCAGCTGCCTGGTCCATTATAAATGAGCGAGTGTCTAATGTGTTCTATGACATATGGCCCTCCCCTCCAAACCATCGGATATTTTAGCATTTACATCGCGCATATATTTGAAATGGGGGTAAGTGGGGAGAAATGGGTCCAAGCTCAGGGGGGACTGTCATCATGAGCAGTACCCGGGTTGACAGGACGTTGAGAACTTGCAGTGGAAGCGATGCCCGCCGGCTTCTGTACTTATTTTCCTCTTTACTTCATTTATAGGCTGCTGGTCTCTTACTCATTCTGTATAATACTTGATGAGACACATTTTGGGACGCCGTGTCATGTTGGCGTAGCCTTGGGTACGATGTTTGATGTGAGTATGGGAGCTTTGTACTGGGGCATGTTGGTAGATCTAAACTTAAGGTATTAATCTTAGGCAATAAAGGGCTAGATAAATGATTGGTGTGAATTTATTTATATGCTGTACTTCTAATTTGAAGGCTAGATGGGACTCATTATGGGCAATCTTGTTCTTCTAGGTAATCCCATAGGCTGATATCATTTAGGCTTATATTAGCCTGTGTAGTTGCTCGCCCAATCTGTGGGCTTTCCTTCGTATTCCTGGTGTATATGTTTGACAACTAGGAATTTGCATCTTTGGTTTATATTTAGTAAGTATCACCATTCTGGAAAGGATAAATGTCTTTTCTTCCCAAACCGAATGTCATTTATATATGGAGTGCTAATAGTGATTCTGTATTCCTTTGATTTAGACTGTAAATCGTACACCTTGGATGTGAGCCCATTTGTTATATATAATTGCGGTGATCTGCATCTTGATGTTGGGATCTTCATACTAGCCTTGTATGGCACATCTTCTTCTGTTCTTTTCAGTCATGATAAAGAAGTTGCATACATTTGACACTGAGTAAGTATGTTCTTTTAAACTGGGCAGGCAACCTTTCATTATTTGCATCTAGTGGTCTAACCTCCATTCCTTATTTTAGATAACATTGACGGGGAATATCCCACAAGCCATGAAGCCTGCTATTCACTGGCCTCTCTCTGGATGAGACTGATCCACTCAATTCCCAGTGGTGGGTATCCATTATCTCTGATCATTATCTTCTATTTCATACTACCTGTTGCCAACATGATTTGGTTTGGCATAGAGGTTTGAGATAAACTCTACATCTTGACACTGCTCTAAATGTAATAATACTCTTTCAACCCCCCTTTCTTTCTGTTGCTCTGATTACCTTCTAATGGGTAAACCCCCTTCTTGTTTTACCGATCATATGAACTTGCAATAGTAGTCTTGTCACATACATGACAAATTTGAAAGAGGTGTAAACTAAACGACTCTAAAAATACAGTTTAGGCTAAGAATGTTTGTCTAAACACTGTTTGTAGGTTTGGAACATTATAATGGTAGTTGATAAAAGAATGTCATTCTGTTTTACTGTTTGCAGACTTTTCTTTGTATTGTCTAAATGTACTATATGTATTAAGGGTTAGATAGATTACCCTTGTTTTATCTATGTACAGTATGTAATGTGTTCTATTTGTTGTGCGTTTTGTCTATTGATATGTATATTTATTTGTCTAAATTTAACAGCCCTGAAGAAGTCCCTTATTGGGGCGAAACGCGTCGGCTGTATCATTGTGAAAAGATATATTTTTGTCTTCCCTCTTAAACTATTGAAAATGGAATAAAAAGAATACCTTGAAGAACATCAGTGTTGGATTTGGACAAAGTAATTGTTCTTCTTGTTTTGAAATTCATGTGTGGTGTACCTTTGCTTTTGTTTTAAATTGTTAGGTTCCTACGGGAGCTAGCACTGTGACAGTGGGTGCGATTCAGTGTGCACACAGACCCCAGTAAGGACAGAGGTGTTAATATTAGCAGAGGGATAGCAGGTGCTGTTAATTAGAGGGCTCCACTGTCAAGTTCGCCTGTTTACGCCTTTTGTGCAGGTGTTACATGCACCTTAATGAGGCATAAGGCTCTCACCTGAATTTGGATCTGTATTTCAGGGGTACTTTAACTATTCTTTTGTTGGGAATCATGCGTGTCTGGCAGAGAGACCATCCTTTAGCCACACATACTCCAAGGTGTTGTTCCCCGTTATGTCATATAGACGTACTGCCCGGACGACCGCCAAACCAGTTTTTCATATCCTGGCCCTTCCCTGTATGTCTGAGCTGCAGTATGGAATGTGTGTGGTATCCTGTGCTCCCCTTCCCTGTATGTCCGAGCTGGAGTCTGGAAGGGGTGTCATATCCTGTGATCCCATTTCCTGTATGTCTGAGTCGGTGTCTGGAAAGCTAAGACTGAAGAAAGTAATAGAATGTTGATGTGTGATTGTGAGGAAATGGGGGGGGGATGCAATTTATGGTGTGAATGTGCAACCTCCCCATCTAATACACTAACCAACCCCTTTTAGGATTAATATGTTTCATTTTGTAAACGTTATATCAACCCTGGGTAACTGTGGCTCTGAGCAGCAAGGCTTACACAAAGGAACATGTGTAAAGCATTTAAAAATGCACTAAAACAATTGAAGACGAAATAACTGAAACACAAGAAATCTGACATCAATTTATGAAAATAAAGTAGACTTTATATATTTCTAGAAACCACGTTGAAAAATATCCTCTAGAGGGTGCCGGAGCTCTGGAATTTACTAGGTATAGCAAATCAGAACTATTTACTTAACCACGAACAAACAATGGCAAATTTAATGAATTTAGCACTTAGAATTAATTTCACCAAAAAGTTGGACTAGTTGTAATGCAGTCAGAGTTACTTTGGGAAACCAACTCCAGCAGGTAGCTAGTGAAGGGGACCTGAAAGGCCCTCAGAAACAGAGACCTGCACAGAAGCAGTCTTCTGAAAGTTCCAGGCACTTTATCCTCATTGCAATGGATTCCAATGGAGGTGGCCCTGATGCTGACGATACAGGATGCTAAAGCTGCACAAAAATGCTGTGGCCGCGACATGGTCGAAAGAGGTTTTCCTGCTGCTGCTTCTTGATCCACGAGCTTGGTGAGGTGATCCTGGCCACAGGGGTCGACATCTCTTGAGATCTTGTGCCTGGCAGAAGTCTTGCTGCCACCGAACTGCCAGTCATTAGGCATCACTGTCACAGCTACATCCTTCTTTAGACTGTTGCATAACTTTTGGGTGACCAAGCTGCACCCAGACCACCTTCCCGGGTCCAGCAAACTTGGGTGCAACTTCTGTTTCAAATTCAAGTTTACTGCATGATTTCTTAAAATCATTACAAATGATATAAAAACCATGGTACCACATAAAAAAAAGAATTTAAGACTAAGTATTATATGCAAGATAGTATGCCTGAAAAGCAAATTTCTTTCTATGCACAAGTAACATATTAAAAATCATTATCACAACCCGCAAGCTGTCTCTTATTTGGTGGAATGCAAACAGCAGAAGTGGATAAAAAGCTGTTGATTTAAAACTAGCCATACAGTTAAAGTGCTGAAATGTCTAGGAAAATAGAGCCTTTAACGGGCTTAGTGCTAAATAGCCTGTAATGTTCGAACCGCCTATAACGAGGTTTTTCAGCTAGCTTTCTTTTTTGCTAGGTTGCTTGTCGGTGGAATTTCCTGATCTGTGTGGGCATATACACATCAAATGGGTTAGTGTTTCATTAGGATAACCACATAAACAACAGTTCTCCTATTGAGTATTACGTTTCCATGATAGCATTAAGTCCTTCGAGTCACGGATTCCCAACCGATAGTAGAGGAAACTCTTTTTTATCTCTGAATTAAAATGAGCTGCTAGGTCGGCTTGGTGTCTTTGTGTGAGTATAGGAGTTTATTACTGTCCACGTGTGGCGACGATTAGACAAAATATTTCTGTCTTCCAGAAGTGATTTCTTCTTTGAGGACGCATTACTGGCTTTGTTGAATGTTGTCTTTTCTGCCATGCTCTCCCATACTACTTGGATGTCAAGTTCCACCAGAGATTTCCTCAAATAAGCTCCCCATAATATAGGTATTCTGGGACCATTTGTGCTTTTATCTCTTCCCAGCATAGATTGTTCAATGTGCCGGGCTCTGAGGATCGAAATTTAGGGCAGAGCTTCGTGAAGGAATTCAGACTCCGGAACTTCTGGTTTTGAAGGCCAAATTCCAGCCATACCTGTGCGGGAGATGCAAACTTAGGAAGTTTAAAAACAGCTTTATATATCTTGGTCTGGAGCTCATTCAGGAACTCTGCCTCCTTGCCGCACCCTGTTTTCAAACCACAAGACAGCAGTGTGTGTAGGCCGGACAACTCAATTTTTTGTCCAGCAGTCGAAATTGAGCTTTAGCATTTAATTCCAATTTTTAGTCCTTGTATGAAGTGCCTCGCCCCAGTTTTATGCCTAAATATTTATAAGAGGCTTGCTCTCCCACTTGGTAGCCCTTGACGTACCATTTAAACGTATTTTTCTTGCGGTCCACTAGGCGTACAACCTTTGTTATCTTTTTGTTCAGCTCTAGATTTTCGTGGTCCAGGTAAATTTCTAAGTTGTTTATTGCTCTTTGCAGACCAATTGGACTGTGATTTAGCGCGATGATGTCACCTGTGTATTGTAAAAATGGTATAGGCTCTTTGGTCAGCGTTGGCGGGTGACTCACTGCTGATTGCATATGGTAGGTTATGTCTGCTAGGAACAAATTGAATAGGCTAGGCACCAGGACGCAGCCTTGTTTTAAGCCGTGCTGAGTGTTTATTCTTACGGATACTCTACTTCCATCACCTAGTTTCACTCTCGGCCAGGTTTCCGTACGGAGGGCGATCATTGCATCCAGTAATTTGGTCGGTAGCCCCCAGGTTTTTACTTTATCCCAAAGTCGGGTTCTAGTCACTCTATCAAACGCAGATTTCAGGTTGAAGCAGCATGCAAATAATTGGATTTTCCTATGTAGTGCCTTTTCTCTTAAAAGAGCCAGGGTTGCCAGATTTGTAGTTGTTCCCATTCCCGACCTAAAACCTGTTTGAAACCTTTGGGATTATGCTCTTGTCGTTTATCCATTCTTGAAGGGGGATTTGGAGACATGATGCTTATAATTTGGCTTCTACGTCAAACAGAGATATCAATCTATAATTTTCTGGCTTACTATGGTTGCCATTTTTAAATATTGGATGGATTATATTCCCTCTCGAGGAATTAGCTACCATATTCTGATTATTGATGTAGTTAAAAAGGCGCGTGAAACAGTCTGCCCAAGAAATTGGGTGCGTTCTTAAAATGAGCATTTGGAAGCCCATTTGTTCCTGCTGCTACCTCCGTTCTTAGTTTTTTTTATTATTCCTTTTAGTTGTTTAGTATTGGTAAGATTTTTTAGCTTGTTGCGGCTGATCTCTGGCTTTAATTGATAGCGGGCTTCATGAGGCTGGAGACTAAACTTGCCTATTATAATCCATATTGTTGTACATGTTTTAGATGTTTGTAATCCACATGTCTTCACCTATTCCGGTGTCTTGTTGGAGTCTTGGGCCCTTGGTCAGGTTATTTATTATTCCCCAAAACTCCCTATTTGTTGGCAGTTTAAACGTTACAGAAGGGCGGTGGGGTATAGAGTGCGCACGGTTTTGTGACTAAGTAATCAGAAATATAAATTCATTTGAGACTGCATCAAAGGAAATTGAAACAACGACCACCCCACATTATCAATTAGTGCATGTAAGCCGACACACACTTATAATTTAGACACAAGTTAAATTTCCTGAGGAAATTATTTAAAATCCAAAGCATAAGTCCATGCAGTAGTTTTTTTTCATGTGTTTCGTCCTTGATCTTTATTCTGTAACTTGTATCTTGGGAAGACTTTTTTGATCTCAAAACGCACTTCAGTTCTTCAATGATACAACCAACAGCCACAGTACTTGCCAACACGTATTTCGTCTAATGGTGATAGCGAAAGAGTTCATCAGGACTAGACCAAATAAGCGTATGGCTGTTATCATGTAGGACGCAAGCATAATTCTGTGTCAGACCAAGCCTCCACCACAGAAGAGTTTGAAAAAATGAAACACCCAGTGCTCTGACAAAATGAAACACCCAGTGCTCTACAAAGAACCTGAAAAATAGAGTAAGAATACTTACACCCAGTAAATTGAAAGGCAGCAACACTTCAGAGCGTATAGAGAAGAAACATTTTTGCAAAAAACGGAGAGAGAAAATATTAAATCAAAATATATAAGTGAACACCTAGGCACGTTAACCTGGGCGTGACAAATATTCAAACTACCACTAAAAAGTCCCAAAATGAACAAAGTAGAAAACCCTATAAACATCCCATTTCGCCAACACATCTTGTCACAAAAACTCACTGTGGACTGCTATATCAGTTCAACACAACCGGTTTGGACTGCCTCTATCATGGACAGCCTTCATCTGATATGATGTACAATGTGAATCCTAAGACAACATGCAAACAGACATCATGTAATTATGACCTACTTAATTTTCAGATCTTGTCGTACATTTTGTACAGTTAGTAAACAACCTTAGTTTTACTTTTTAAAACATGACGGCCAATCCACGCTCACCAGGTCAGGTGCTTTCAGTCGCCAATATCGATATATATTTATCAATCAGTGTGGGGTCTCAGTAACAACAGCCGGTATCCTAAAAAGTCATATAGGTAAACTTCAATGTCTTATCTCTTAACATATCTAATATTAAGTTAAGTCAATTATCAACTGTTTCAGTACATCTAGGCATATACAACCTTAATTCATACGCCCACCGCAAATATCTGTCATTATTATATGAGCTAACTAAAATACAAATTCAAAACTATCATCCTTGTAATCTAAAAATACCAAGCTCGAACATGCTAATTTCTAGCATAATTAAAATCATAAGCGTCACAGTGTGTGCTATGTTACCAAGGCGTAATACCATCATAACCATAATTAAACAAAACGGGGGCGGGGCGGCCGAATCTCAAGCAAAATCTTAACAAGCATTTACAATGCAATGGTCTCGGCATTATTAAAGGTAGAGCTATTGGTATTGCTTATGATTTTTTTTCTAAATCTTAAGTAAATGTCATTGTTATTTACATTGCTAATAGCTTAACTGTTTGCATATGCGAGATTTATTGCATTTTCACTTACACACAGAGTAAGTAGTAGAGTCGTAGGGTGAGTAGTTGATAGTGAGTAGGAGAGTGTTATTAGTAAATAGAGTATTAGATATCTAGTTGTAAAAAGTGAAAGAGTGAGTATTAAATAGTGAGAGAGTGAGTAGTAAAGAGTGTTAGAGCCACACACATTTACATGCACAGCTACACTCTTACATATCTAAAGTGTATTTTTATTTTTAGTAGTAAAGAGTGAGTAGTATAGAGTGAGTAATTATGAGTGAGTAATGTTGAGTATTCGAGAGTATAGCAGTGTGTATAGCAGTGTGTGTAGTACAGTATTACAGTAAGTACTATACATTAGATGCTATTTAGTACTACAGTAAGTATAGAGTAGTAGGAGTTGTTGAATAAGTACTAGAGTGAGTAATAGTAGTAGAGTTATTATTTGTTATGTAGTTTTAGAGAGTGAGCAGTAGATAGTTATTAGTACAGTATTAAAGTGAGTAGTAGGGAGTAATATTGTTATTAACAGTGAGTAGTAGTCGTGGGAATTGTGAGTAGTACAGTTAGTGCATTACTATAGTTAGTAGTAGCGAGCAGGGGTAGACCCGATAACACTTACCTTTAAGTAAAGTTTTCACAACACATGTGGCAAAACAGAACATGTCTTACTTAAGTTAGAGAAGAAACAGAAAAATAAGTCTAAGGAGCACAAAAGAGAAAATGGCTTACCTAACACGTGCAAACAGCATCAACTGCACAAAAACAACACGAGCCGGACAGGAGCCAAGGTCGCCCTGTAAAAGATACAAAAAAATCCATTACATGAGCACAAAATACAACTTAACACGCACAAAGAACAGCCGATGCACAGAGACGAGACAAGCCAAACACGAGCTGGGGTAGACCTAGAAAAAGAAAAAGAAAAGTACATTAGAAAAGCACAAAACAGTAGATGGCTTACTTAACACACACCAACAAAAAAGAAATAAAATACATTAGAAGGTGAAAAAATACAACGTAACACGCGCAAACATCAACTGCTGTACAGAGACGACACGAGCAGGAAATACGACCTGTGGTAGACCTACAAAGCAAACCCAAAAAAATACATTAGAGGAGCACAAAACATAAGATAGCTTTGCTAGAGATGACACAAGCCGGATTTGACCTGGAAAACAAATAAAGAAAAAACATTATAAGAGCACAAAACAAAACATGTCTAACCAACTTGGAGATCAAACCGAAAAATTCATTCAAGGAGCACAGAAGAGAAGAGGGCTTACCTAACACGCGCAAACAGCACCAACTGCACAAAAACAATACGAGCCGGACAGGAGCCAAAATCGACCCGTAAAACAAACAGATAAATTCATTTCATGAGCACAAAATACAACTTAACACGCGCAAACAACAATAGATAAACAGAGACGACAGGAGCCAAACACGAGCAGGGGTCGACCTAGAAAAGAAACAGAAAAGTACATTAGAAAAGCACAAAACAGTAGATGGCTTACTTAACACACGCCAACAGCAGACTACACGAAACGGACACGAGCAGGGATCGACCCGATAACACTTACCTTTAAGTAAAGTTTTCACAACACATGTGGCAAAACAGAACATGTCTTACTTAAGTTAGAAAAGAAACAGAAAAAAACAGTGGATGGCTTACTTAACACACGCCAACAGCAGATGACACGAGCCAAACACGAGCCGGGATACACCTAGAAAAGAAACAGAAAAGTACATTAGAGGAGCAGAAAACACCAGATGGCTTACCTAACACACGCCAACAGCAGACTACATGACCCGGACACAAGCAGGGATAGACCCGATAACACTTACCTTTAAGTAAAGTTTTCACAAAACATGTAGAATTCCCTGTAAGGTAAAAGAAACAAAACTTTAACCACTTCCATGCTAATGACAAGGCCAGCTCGTCATGCAGTACACTGGAGCTGTGCTTATGACGAGCTGACCTTGTCATGAACAATGGGTTTCCAGGATGCTCAGCGCCCAGCGGGAATTGCCTTAGCATTGAAGGTGTTAAAGTAAAACAAGAACAGATTTCCAGCCTAAAATTAACGGACTGTAATACAAACATATAATCCCAATTAGACTTAGTAAAGAAGATGCAATTAGTAACAGCATTGGCAGAACATCCCATCACCAGTCACTATTCAACAGTTCTGTGTTAAGCTCTTGTACAGTGGAAGTGAAAAGGGGGCTGGATAACTACATCCCTACTCTCAAGGGAAAAATGAAGTGCAACATTCAAGGACAAGTTCAGGCTGCACTTTAAATGGAAAGAGATTAAAACATGTAACTGGCAACTGATACAGACAATAGGTAACATCACGCATTTCAGAAAACAAATACCAACAGGGGGGCGTGGCTTAGCAACATGCCGAGCTAGACGCAGGGCTCGGGAGCTCCCGGCCGTTGACCACCAAATCCGCCGCAAAACTTATACCACAGACTTACCACTCACCGTCTGGATCTCCGGTGGAGACCCTGAAGCTGCGACGGTGCCGCGAGGGGTCCGCGGACGAACAGGGAGCCGATTCTTCGTGATTCCCCTGATCCGGGGCAGTGGACACGGCAATCCCAAGATGGCGCCCAGGGCCCGGCGTCAGCCCGGTGGGACACCGGAAGACACAGAGCGGACCTAGATTGGCGGAAGGTGCTCATTCGGACGCTCCAGGGCGCAGACCAAGAGAGGAATATACTGCGGCCGGGCTGCCCACACAGACTGTCCCGTGGGAGGAGGGAGCTGCGGCTCTCGGAGGTGGTGCGGGCGGTGAAGTATTCGGCAGGATATACCAGGGGCCCCCACCTCACGGCAGAGCGGACTCCGACCGGAACCTGGATACCCCCCGCCGCGGCGAACTGCTGGCTGCCCCAGGTAGGAGGAGGGAGTCCCCCCCCGGCCCCCTCACCCCCGCGCTGTTCCCCGACTGCCTTTACCAATATGGCGGCCTGGCGCTAGACTGAGCTCTGGGACTGCCGGGGAGCGGCGTGGTCTGCCAGAGGCCGGGGTGCGGAGCAAGGGGCTGCGTCCCATTCAGGAATAGACGGTCTGACGCGGCGGCGAGTGGCCCCACGCAACTCTCCTCGCATGGGGACATACTTCACCAACATGGCGCCCAACCTGCTGTGACCCTACACCGGAGCACGAAGACCCTGACACACTGCATCGGTGCTGATAGCAACGGACGGAGGTGCGACTGACTCCTGGACATAGTCGGTGACGCCCCCTGCTGAGGTGGCTGGCCCAGTAGACAGCGGTGCCTGCCCCCTGGCCGGAATTGCAGCGCAGTGAGGCGCTAGGGGTCCAGCATTGACCAACAGCCCTCCCACTGAGATACACTAGTGTGTGGAACCCGTGAGTGTCCCTGCAGGAGGGTACCCCGACACCACCTGAGCTCTGAATAACATTCCAGATATTGTACCTTGGCAGTGGCGATTGTCCACCAGTCTTGCGAAGCAGAGGGGGCCCTAACGGTCAGGGAGCGGACACGTGCGGAGATATCCCAGGGCGCGGAGTGAGTCGTGGTGGCGGATACACGCACGCTCTGGACCCATACAAATTACCGTCGGTGCAAGGTGGAGGAGTGGACCGCGCTGACCCCGGGTGAGTGCGACCTCTCGGTGGGCGATCATGGGGAAAAACAATCCGGTGCCTAAACCCCTGAAGCAAGGCCCTATGGACAATTTCGCGACCTCACGTCCTGGGAGGGAACACCCCAGCGCACCACAGGACGGCTCGCCCGACACTGATAGGCTTCTGGCGGCCATTCAAGCCTCACGATCTGACATACAGGAGTCAAGAGCAGCGTTGGAAGTTAAGATAGGCGAGGTGGGGTCGGAGGTCACCCTCCTCCGGCAGGACTTCAGGAACCTCTCGGCGCGGGTCACGGAAAATGAAACACAACTGGGAGAGGCGGAGGACTCCATTACCACGCTCCGCAAAGAAATGGTGGAACTACAGGCATCTCATAGTGGAGTTCTGGACTTTTTAGTTCTGTCCAGAGGTGTCAGGGACAACACCCGAAGACCCCGGAGTTCAACCTGTCTTGGTACACAAACAAACAGAAACACGGGCTTCTCGATGGTGGCGTCAAAGACCAAAGGTTTATTACTGCAGGGACACAGAAGTCACAGAAACTACACATGGGCAGTATCTAGGAGCCTGTTCGATTTGTACAAAGAGGGTTGCTCCTTATATACTAAATATTGGGCTTCAGGCAAATTCTTTACATGTTACCACAGTTCTAAACATTCGTGTCTTAAACAATAAATATTTGGCGTTGCACAGGAATCGTCAACAGTATCTGATGTCAAAACATTACGAATGAGGGGTTCCCACTAGTCCATCATAATCCCATGTCAATTCTTCATTCAAGACCCGGACCGCCTCATCGTAAATTTCGTTACCTCCCCCTAATAAAGGCCCAGAAGGAAAGGAGCAGAGCCAGGTGTAGAAGATAGAAAGACAGGATAAGAAATGTTTGTGGGTCGTAAATGGGCACGGTTACCAGCTTCGGCCGCCTAATCATGATCAGGCCAATGAACACAAGAACCAGTATAGCAGGACTGGCCTCAGGCTGGGGAGGCAGTTCTTGCCGAGTCATGCTGCTATAGCGTTGCTGGCCTAAGGTGCACGTGTCACTAGCAAGGTGAATTGCCGGTTAAAGCCTACGTGTCCTTTAATGGAAAGAGATCATTGCGTGTCCATTGACTATGTGAGGGCAAGGAATACAAAATGGCTTCCGTGTTCTAAAATGGATGCCACGGGTAGAACAGAAATGTGTTTGTAACTGGAGTGCTCTTGCTCGTAGCATAGCGAAAACACCAGGATATACTAAATGGATCATTTGCGGTTCACTTGCAGCACAGAGGCTACACAGAGCGGGACCACATTGGATAATAAGACAGCACGAGAACAGACATACTAGGATGACACCAATGACCATCAGAACCTTCCATCCCCACTCTGATACCAGAGTCCAAAACCACTCCATGAAGGACCAGTTTCCCTTATCTACGTGTATAGAGTCGGAAATCTTATGTAGCTTAGAGATTGCTTCATAGACTGTTGGAGCAATATTTGGAATAAAGACACAGCAGCTCGATTGGATCATTCTGCATACCCCACCTCGATCTGCAAGTATTACGTCTAGAACCATACGGTTCTGCAACGTCATGAGACGATCCGCTTGAAGCTCAGCTGTTAAGTTACTAAGGGCACCAGCAGTTTCTGTAATAGTAGATTCAACTACTCGTGTTAGTTGACGTATACTTCTACTATTAGCCATAGGCCCCCAAAACGGAAGAAAACCCTTGAAGAAGTCTCCAGCTTCTTGACCAGCGGTATCTTCCTTGCTGAAGACACCTCTTGCTACTCTGGTTTTGTGATAATCTGAAGAAGCAGTGTATGTCGGAGGTAACAATCGAGCAATATAACATGAACCTGAAAAGTCAGCAGGCAGCCATGTATATGCTCTGTCCTGACAAATGAAGTAGGCACCCCTAGCAGTCAGAAAGGCAGGGGAGGAGTCAGACGGAAATACGTAAGTCTCAACGCACTCACTGCTCCCTAGCTGAGCTCTCGGATTTCTCCCATTTCCTTGCAAACAGACCTGACCTCGGTGAGGCACGACCCAAACTGAAGTGGAGCTTTTACGCTTGCTTTCTCCCAAACCAAGGCGATACTCTGTAGAGTTCCAACTCAAATACACCAGTAATTCATCTCTAGGATAAGATGGAGTATTATTGACGTCTTTAATCATATCAATAATTCCCTGGACTAAAGCTTTGTTGGCTGAGTTGTATTTAGTGGACCGTGGTGGACGCGGAGGATAGGTCTCAAGGGCATATGAAAAAATGGTCTGAAAAGCCTGAAATGATCCATTATAGCTGAAAGGCAAGACTAAATAGGGAATGCCTTTATCCATAGTGTGAGGTATCAAGCCACACACCCAGCAGTCTGTAGTATTAACTATCAGTTGGTGTTGATGCAAGAGCTGTACAAATGTATTGTTAATAAATTCTGAGCGTCGAGCTTGTTCGTGTTCAGGAAATGAGTGGAAAGAATGCATAGAAGAAACCGTAGAAGTAGTAGGATCAAGGGAAGGTACTGTAGTTACTGGCATAAAAATCAAATGTACACCAAAGACGATTCCACCCACCAACGTTATTAAAACGATTAAAAATGTAACTGCACATTGCATTAGAAAGCATTTGCTGTGTAGTATTCTGTTCAGTCTATTTCTGCGAACATAAATTACATTTTCTCGTTGTAGCTCAGGAAGCTCCATCTTCTACGACCGTTCGCGACCACTGATGATGTGTACGTAGATGAAAATGCCTCTATCAGCCCTGGGAGTTCCCAGAACTAACAGAAAGATCGACCTTGTGTCGGACCCCCGCAGATTCAACTAGGCACACAGCCACGACCCTACGGCTACCCAGACGGCAAGGCAATTTTAAAACAAAAAGAAACAATACATAGTATTAGCAAACTTCCTGGCTGGAGGCAATGTATAGCAAATTCAAATCTGAAAATAGGCAGTTTCCTGCTTTATTTGTCCATATTGCGAGAACGTAAGTTGTATCTCAGTTTTGCAGGAGCTGTCTGATCTGGAAACAATGTATTTTCAGCTGACGTTGCAATGTTCACGTTCGCAGATGACAAATGTTCTTTTGGTACAGATGACAAATGTTCAGGGTTCAAAAGAGCAGTTTCAGGAGGAGAGTCAGAATTTGGTGAATCCGTGATCAGTTCTGCATCGCTGAAAGGTATGAACCTGGGGATTTGTTCCGTTTCAGAGGCACCGATTCCTTTCTTTACCCAGTTGTCGTAAGGAAGTGGCAGAGGCACACGTTTAGCATGAGTCGTATGGATCCAATTTCTTCTTCCGGCCACACGAATAGCAGTTCTCGTTGCTAGCAGGACTTGGAACGGGCCAATAAATCTGGGCTGAAGATTTTTCGTTCTTGCAAAATTTCGGATGACCACCTGATCACCCGGTTTCAGCTGATGGCCTGGACTCTCCGATGGCTTTGGCAATGCGTCGAAAACCTGTTGGTGAATAAGACTCAATTTAGCAGTCAAGTCGAAAAGGTAATCAATTAACATTGGGTATTCCAGCTGCTTAAATTCTTTCGGTCTAGGTACCCCCCAAACATTTGCAGGACGACCGAAAACTATTTCGTAGGGACTAAGCCCTACTCTAGAATGTACAGTTGCTCTTGTTGATAGCAAAGCCAAAGGCAATGCGTCTGGCCAGGACAAACCCGTAGATGCTTGTATCTTAGCGAGTTTCAGTTTAAGGGTGCCATTGTAACCCTCGACTAAACCCGCGGACTGGGGATGGTTCGCACTATGAAATTTCTGTCTAATCCCTAGGCCGGCACACACACTCTGCATAACTTTCCCTATGAACTCACTTCCGTTGTCTGACCATACAATCCGTGGCATTCCGTATCTGGGGAAGTATTCTTTAAGAAGAATTTTGGCAGTGGATAAGGCAGTATTGTCCTTCAGTGGGTATGCTTCGATCCATCTGGAGAAAGCACAAACTACCACTAGGACGTATTTCAGGTTATTACAACGATCCATGTGAATGAAGTCTAGCTGGATCACTTCAAAGGGGCAGGAAGGAGGAGCGAAGTGACCTGCAGGTGTGGGGATTCCCTTGCCAGGATTATGCATCAAGCATACCATACAATTCCTCACCACTCTCTCTGCACACCTACTAATCCCGTCATTCTTCCAGACCGGAGCCAACATCTTACAAATCCCTTTTGAACTGATGTGCGCTGTTCCATGTGCCATCGTCACTACTGCAAGCACATACGCATCAGGCAACATCCAACGCTGTTGTTCCGACAAGTCAATCCAACACCCACTCGAGTCCAATTTACCCGTGCTCTCTTTCCATGCAAGTTTTTCCTCCTCAGTCGCCTCTTTCTGAATTTCTTTCACGCTTTCCACTGTGTCTTCACACATTCCAGACTCAGAAATCCATCTTGCAGACGTTGCAACATACATTCTACTCATCATATTTCTGGCTGTCTGTTTTGCAGTCTCATCAGCAAAAGCATTCCCACGACCAACATCATCCGTGATTGCTTTATGAGCACTGCATTTCACAATCGCAACTTCAGTCGGTAAGGTTAGAGATTCCAACAAGTCATTAACTAGCTGACCATGTTGAATCTTAGTCCCATGGGACGTAATGAAACCTCTCTCTTTCCACAAACGGCCAAAACTATGGGCCACGCCGAACGCGTACTGACTATCTGTGAACACGTTCACTCTCTTTCCCTTAGCTAAAACGCACGCTCTTGTTAGCGCGATCAATTCTGCAGCCTGGGCAGAATTCTGACTCACTCTTGCAGTCTCCACAATCGTACTCAAAGTCGTTACTGCATAAGCAGCAGTCACATCACCATTCTCCAATTTGAAGCAAGACCCGTCAACATACAACGTGCCATCTGGTTCTGACAACGGAGTGTCTTTTAAGTCGATTCGTCCTTTTGTTTCTTCCTCAGTTCTGAAACAACAGTCGTGTGGTTCGGAATCACTCGACTCTTCGCTAGTCGGCAACAATGTTGCTGGATTCAATACATTGCATCTTTTGAACTGAATATGACTAGCTAACAGTGTCAGTTCATAACCTGATAATCTAGCACTGGTAAGGTGTTGCGTCTTGGTTCGGTTCATGAGTGTATCCACCGCATGAGGAACCATGACTACTAGCATGTTGTTCATTACTAAACCAGCAGATTGTCGAATGGAAGCTGCAGCTGCGGCTGTAGCTCTCAAGCAACTAGGCAATGCTCTAGCTACTGGATCTAATGTTGATGAAAAATACGCACAAGGGCGTTGTTTATCACCAAATTTCTGCGTCAAAACACTCAATGCACAACCTTCTCTCTCGTGGACATAGAGCGTGAATGGCTTACTGTAGTCGGGTGTACCCAATACAGGTGCTGAACACAGTGCATTCCGTAACTCAGAAAAACTCTGTTGACATTCAGCAGACCATGGTACCGGACTCGGGACACCTTTCCCAGTCAAGGCTACCAATGGTTTTGCTAGAAGAGAAAAATTTGGGATCCATTGCCTACAATATGAGGTAATACCCAAAAAGGCACGTACTTCTCTCTGCGTGCTAGGAACGTTCATCTGTGTAATTGCTTTTATTCTCTCTGGGGTCAACTTCCTTCCCTCCTTTGATAAGAGATGACCTAGGTAGGTCACTTCTTGGCAGCAGTATTGCATTTTTGAAGGTGACACCTTGTGATTCAAATCTGACAAGTGATGCAATAAAGAGATCGTAGCTGTTTTGCAAGTTTCCTTGTCATCGGCAGCCACTAGAAGATCATCGACATACTGTACTAAAGCAGAACCACGAGGAAGTACGAAGGAATCTAACTGGCTTTTTAATGCTTGACTGTAAATGGATGGGCTTTCACAATAACCTTGTGGAGCGCGTTTAAATCTAAAACTTCGTCCTCCTAGAGAGAAACCGAAGATATCTCTGCTTTCCTCGGCTATCGGAATGCTGAAAAAGGCATTTTTCAAGTCGACAACCGAAAACCATGCTGCTGTAGCAGGAATCAACGTTAACAATGCAGTAATGTCTGGAACCACAGGAAACTGTGGGATCACAATTTTATTAACCTCTCTAAGATCAATTACGAACCTATATACTGGAGGCTTTGTAGGGTCAGTTCGTTTCAAAATAGGCAGTACAGGACTATTACAGACATTACCTCTAGTCTCTTCTACAACATCTTTCTTGATCAGGTCTTGTACTATCAGTAGGAGCGCACGCTCACCTTCACTAGAGATTCTGTATTGTGGAATTCGTGGAAGTTTGACATTTGCTTTCAAAGTTACTACATAGGGTGGAATTTCCAATAGACCTACATCATTAGGACCAGTCGCCCAAAGAGTATCAGGGAGTGAACGCAGCTCTGGTGGGAGCGCATCCATCGACAAGTACATCGGGGAGATTATTCTTTTACCCAACGTAAGCTGTACACCTGCTGGAGAACAGTACAATGTCGCGTACAGGCGTTTTAACAAGTCTAAACCAAGCAGATTTTCGTTACAACCTGTCGTCAAAATCAGGGGTGCTTTCAATTGACGGGGTCCAACAGAAATAGACAAAGGACCCGAAACAGGGTTGTGAACAGGGGCGCCCGAAAAACCTACTGAAACGTTTGTTGAGCCAGACAAAGGTGCGCCAGGGAGTTTCGCATGTATGATAGAACTTTTTGCTGCACCAGTATCCAACAGAAACGGTTCGACTATACCTGATGTTGCTACCGCGACATAAGGCCCACTCTGATCTACTGGTACTGATACTACTCCCTCTCTTTGTCCATGGCTGTCCTAGTATTCACTTTGCTGACCTTCCTCACTAGCTTCATAATAGTCTTCAACATGATACTGTGGAGACCTATTCTGTTGGGCAGATTGTCCATTACGCTGGTCGAAATAATTAGAGGGGCGATCACTTGTCTGTGGAGGCATAGCACCTCGTCCTCGACCTCTAGAGTTTTGCATGGAACTACCACGACCTCTCTGAGCGGCCGCATCATTATTTTGCGCCCGAACTGGACAATCACTTTTGTAATGACCTTCCTTTTTGCAATAAGCACATTGATTCCATTGGTATTGTGGCCTTTGAAAATTATAATCCGTTCTTTGATATGACCCTTGCTGCATATTAGTTTGATTCATGCGAGGCGGATAAGCTTGCTGTAAAAGTACTTTAGTTTTTAAATCTTTCGTCTTTTTATCTGATTTTTCCTTCTCTTCTTTATCCCTATTTTCGTAGTACTGAGCAGTCGCAAGTATTTGCGCAGTCGTAGAGACAGCCCACGCACTTTCAGAATTCTTTAATTTACCACTAAGTTCTGGCAACAGATTGTGCACAAATTTATCAACAAATAATCTCTGGCCCCCTTCTGTGCTCATATCCTGACCACTATGATCTACGAAAGTCTCTTCGAATCTTGTGAAAAAGTCGGAGACGCTTTCGTCTTTCTTTTGTTTGCATGCGGACAATTTATCCCAGTTAACGCGTAATGCAGGCATTAAGGTTTTCATTAAATCGATTATTCTACCAGGCAAGTTAGCTATTAAAGGTTCAGGTTTGGAACCACCTATTTGTTGACCATCCGCTGCAGTTATAGCTGCCCAATCACCACCTAGGGCAACTGGATGATTCTCTTTACGAATTTTAGCCCAAATTGGTTGCGGTACTACGTTACCAAATAGCAGATCTATGTCAGCAAGATTCAATACACAAGCGTCAACTGTTTGAGCCAACTCTTTGTAGTACCCTGCAGGATTTTTAAGCGGATCTGGCAAGGCCTGTTTTACTGCTAATACTTCAGCTCGTTTCCATGGAATATGTATCCAGACTCTCTGGAATTGGGCCGGAGCGGCTGCAATACCAAGCGGTGCATTAGCTTGCACAGCTTCGCGCCAAATTGGTGGAACCTCTCTCATTGGATATTGACGATTTCGTTTCGTACTACGTTTCTCTAACTCTCTCGGTGAAAGAAGGGATGAGTCGGATCTATAACTTAAAATTAGTTCCATCGCTTCTTTTATATTTTGACCAACTATCATACCTGTAGCAAACTCTTTCTGAACATTAATTAATTCTCCTAAATTTGATTCAGGGTCATCCTCTTCCAATTCCTCACGTAGAAGGAAACACATTTCATCGAACACATATCGTTGTGTCGGTTCGTTCCATTGCATAAATGTATCTAATACATTTTGTACATTATATCTTCCAACTTTCGAAACCCATCTAAGGGCAGTGGAATCTAGTATTCCTCTTTCTTCAGTACTGGGAAGCTGACTACGTCTCTGCACAGAGTTAGAGGTAGGAGTCTTAATCAGAGTTTTATAGAAGGGAGATAGAATATTAGAGACAGAATCAGTGATTCTTCGTCGAACAGAAAGCGGAGTCATAATACTTGCAGAGGCAGTGAATAGAGTAGTAGTTGGAATAGATAGATCAGGAATAGTAGGAGTAGCAGGCAAAATAGCTTGTGAAGTGGCAGGTGTGAGTGACACAGGCATAGGAAAAGAAGCCGGCAACCCTAGAAGAGGGGTTGTCGAAGGAACATTAATTTTGACCACAGGAGGTACAGGAACTAGATTCAGGGGAGCGGGAACAGGGACACCAGGTTGTCCAGCAACCGGTAATTGAACATTCGGTATAGGTGGAGCCGTAGCACCCTGTGCATACGGTGGGGGTGATCGTAACAAGTAAGACAATAGGGGATCCTTTTCAGGGTCCTCTACTGTCTTAGCCGTACTCGATGGCAAAGCAGGATAGCACTTGTCTATCGCTAAATTACGCTCTCTATCGGCCACCTCCATCGCTTTCTCAAACTCGTTGAGTTGCAGCTGCCTAGCAGACTGTTCTAAAGTCAACTCTTGCTCTTTCTGTTCTTTCTTCAACTTTTTAATTTCTCTCTGTTTAGATTCTTTTCGCCAATAACGGAAAGAATCAAACATTGCCGGCCGGGCTTTTTTCTTAAACAACCTTCTTTCTAAATTATCAAGAACTTCAGGTTCAAAACTACCATGTAGTGGCCAACTAAGGACACCGTCTTTCTCTGTGAAGCGGATCCATACCTCATTATAAGAGATAGGGCCCACACCAAATTTGCAATATAGATCATAAAGGGGAGTTCCAATCGGAGGAACCAAACACGAGTCCTCCAACCGGGAATCACTGTTGCAACTAAAACAAGACAACATACAATTTTTCCGACTTACCATTTTATAATCCGGAACACAAGACAAACAAGACACAAACAGAAAAGATGCGCACTCGAACCACGAACTTAGGCCTACCAGAACTGACAAATGTATCGATACCTGAACTGAACAGAATGATTATCGTAACCAGAATAACCAGTGATAACCTTACAGAACTGAACTGAACTGAGAACTAAAAGGATTATCCAAATAGGAGCAACCCTTACAAAATAATCAACTAGCAACCACTAAATACTTAACTGAGGCACTGAAGACGTCACCAAGGAGAAACCCGTCACGTAACGTTTCGCCGTACTGAGGACTGCACCTCGGGTCCAAGACAGGGCGACGGTCAAGGCAACGGAGCACTGCAGCCGTCTGAACGGGAACCCTCGTGGAAGAGGACGTCGGGGCCACTTTTGCGATATGCCGGGATCGATGAAGTGGGGCGCCTCCCTCTGAAATCTTCACACGAAGCTCCTCGAACTCTTCAGGCTTTTGGACCGGTACCGAATGACGTCGCCCCGAGTTGGGCGCCAAATGGAGTTCTGGACTTTTTAGTTCTGTCCAGAGGTGTCAGGGACAACACCCGAAGACCCCGGAGTTCAACCTGTCTTGGTACACAAACAAACAGAAACACGGGCTTCTCGATGGTGGCGTCAAAGACCAAAGGTTTATTACTGCAGGGACACAGAAGTCACAGAAACTACACATGGGCAGTATCTAGGAGCCTGTTCGATTTGTACAAAGAGGGTTGCTCCTTATATACTAAATATTGGGCTTCAGGCAAATTCTTTACATGTTACCACAGTTCTAAACATTCGTGTCTTAAACAATAAATATTTGGCGTTGCACAGGAATCGTCAACAGTATCTGATGTCAAAACATTACGAATGAGGGGTTCCCACTAGTCCATCATAATCCCATGTCAATTCTTCATTCAAGACCCGGACCGCCTCATCGTAAATTTCGTTACCTCCCCCTAATAAAGGCCCAGAAGGAAAGGAGCAGAGCCAGGTGTAGAAGATAGAAAGACAGGATAAGAAATGTTTGTGGGTCGTAAATGGGCACGGTTACCAGCTTCGGCCGCCTAATCATGATCAGGCCAATGAACACAAGAACCAGTATAGCAGGACTGGCCTCAGGCTGGGGAGGCAGTTCTTGCCGAGTCATGCTGCTACAGCGTTGCTGGCCTAAGGTGCACGTGTCACTAGCAAGGTGAATTGCCGGTTAAAGCCTACGTGTCCTTTAATGGAAAGAAATCATTGCGTGTCCATTGACTATGTGAGGGCAAGGAATACAAAATGGCTTCCGTGTTCTAAAATGGATGCCACGGGTAGAACAGAAATGTGTTTGTAACTGGAGTGCTCTTGCTCGTAGCATAGCGAAAACACCAGGATATACTAAATGGATCATTTGCGGTTCACTGATACCAAAATTATGTATTTCCGACAATGTTATAAACACGAGTAAAATCGTCACGGAACCTCAATAGACAACTCCTTTGGAAGGTGGACGACGCGGAAAATAGGGCACACCGCAATAACCTCCGCTTTGTGGGCTTTAGAGAGGGAATCGAGGGGAATGATATGGCGGCCTACCTCCACACGTGGCTGACCTCGACTTTCCCTACGGCACGCTTCTCGGCGTGCTTCGTAATCGAGAGAGCTCATAGGGCACTCCTCGCTAAGCCCCCGGAAGGTGCACGACCTAGACCAGTGATAGCACGCTTCCTGAACTTTGCGGATCGTGATCTCATCCTTCGTGAGGCCAGAAAAATGGGAGAGATTAGGCTGGAAAACACCAACATAATGATTTTCCCTGATTACAGCCAGGAGGTCCAGAAACAGCGCCGCTCTTTTGACCTGGTGAAAGCAAAATTGAGAACCCTGAAGATCACCTACATGCTGCTCTTCCCAGCAAAACTTAAGGTGCTGTATAAAGATAAATCACTCTTCTTCACGCACCCGGACGACGCCTGGCAGTGGCTAGAAGAGAGACCGGTCCTCAATAGCAGAGAGGCGGCAGGGCGCGAGGAATTGGACAGGTCGCTTAGAGAGAGAGCCAGCTGGGGGCTCCCTAAGCCACAACGACGGACATCGAGGAGACTCCACTCCCGCACCACTGGAACGCCGTACCAGCCACGCACAACTGCGGGGGCCAGGAGAGGTCGCTCGGAATCACCGGGAGGGTCCTCCGCAACTGGCACACGACGACAAATCCCACGCCCTTCGACACTATCGGAAGGAGACGATGACAATCGAGAGGAGGGAGGAGGCTCAGACCCTGAGGGAGTAGACGCCAGCAAAGAAATAGACTCGATGCACCCATTGGAGAAGGAAATCCACCATTTGGAGCTAGATTCATCCGGCAATCAGAGCGGGAATGACACCGCCACGCAAGACTCACACTCCTGAAAACTGCAGAGTGGTTTATTGATGAAGACGGCCGGGAGGCTCGAGGACAAGCAAGTTGCCAGTCCTCCCTTGTTTTTGTTATCTTTCCCCCGTTCAGAGTATATGTTTTTCTTTCCTTGAACGGGTTAAGACGTTGGGCTAGAAACGACACTGGATTGGGTGCTCTCACCGCCTGTTGAGTTGGGGGAACGGTGAGGGTTTGTTGAACTAAGGGGTGGAGGGGGTGGGCGACAGACCGTCTCCCGCTGAAAGCTCGATCCTATTTTGGGGATGAGTCTGGAAGGGGAGGGTGGTGGGGTGGGGGGGGTCCACGGGGGACAGGAGTTAACTTGAGTTGGGGGAGGGGGGATGTTGAGAAACAGCGACTGCATGCCAAAACGCACCTGCTACTACACCACTTAGAACGTCATTTCGGGATTTACGGAAGTAACACACAATGGCGGACCCACTAGATCACAACCACACTGGTGACACTGGCGTCACGATACTTTCTTGGAATGTGAATGGCCTGGGGTCAAAGATTAAAAGGGGTTTGGTGAACGCGTATCTTAAGAGGTTAGCGCCTGACATCATATTGCTCCAGGAGACCCATCTCAGAGGCACTCAATGCGCTTTCATAGCTAGAGGTAGGCACACCGTACTGGCACACGCAGGTTACACGGCGGACTCTAGGGGGGCGGCAGTCCTAGTTAAAAAATCCACACCGTTTACTGTCACTCGAACATGGCTGGACCCTCAAGGGACATATGCAGGAGTGCAGGGAACATGGAGAAGGCGCAGATACACAATTGTCTCCATTTACGCCCCACCAAAATTACAGGCACGCACCCTAACTGCAGTTACTGCTATCCTTCTAGACACGGCTGACACAATCCAGATAGTAGGGGGGGACTTTAACGATGTGATGTGTCCAACGAACGATAGATCGGGGTCCCCCCGTGCAGCAGGGGGTGGTACGGCATTAGCTAGACAGATGCACACTTTGGGACTTACTGATGTGTGGAGATGGCTCCACCCGACACAGGTGGCCTACTCCTTTTATTCCGGGGCTCACAAGGTTTTCTCTAGATTAGATTACCTGTTTACCTCTAGACAAGAAATCACGGTTACTGACTTAGCGGAATATAAAGCGCAGGGAATCTCGGACCACTCCCCCCTGTTTGTACACCTGGGACGAGGGAGGAGGGACGTGACCAGGGAATGGCGCCTCGCAGCTTGGGACCTACACACACCAGATATACTGAAGGGAATTAGAGCGGACATAAAGGTCTATATAGCAGAGAATGAGGGCACGGTAGACTCGGGGATCACGCTCTGGGAAGCGTTGAAGCCAGTCCTTAGGGATCGTATCAATAACAGGTTGGGAACGGCCAGGAGGGCATTACAGTATGCGGTCACGACTGATGAGGCCACGATCCTAGCCCTCGAAACAGAATATCACCAGGGTAAGGAACAAAAGACGCTTTGGAAACTACTAGACGCGCAGAGACACTATAGAGAACTTGTCACGGGGGAGGCCGCACGCAAGCACTGGCAACAATCCACCGCCTTTACGACGTGGGTGACAAATCATGAAAACTCCTAGCGTGGCTGAGCAAGAGAGAAAGGGCGGCACGATGGGTTGATAGGATTGAAGTGGCAGGGAATGGTACAGCCTGCACAGACGAGGCCATAGCGGAGGCCTTTGCGGCGTACTACGAGGACTTTTATAGAGCTAGGGACCTGGGGGATGAGACGGACGCTAACCAATATCTGTGCGACATGGAGGTTCCGCAATTGTCCCAGGAAGACGCAACGGAACTGGAGGCAGAGATCACGATAGAGGAAATAGGTGAGGCAATACAGTCCCTGAAACCGGGGAAGACGCCGGGACCTAACGGCTTCCCGGCTGAATTTTTCAAACGTACAGCGGACCTGCTCCAGCGCCATATTAGACAGCTATTTGCTGAGGCACTACACACAGCGAGATTACCACCCGACCTTGCTACGGCCATAATTGTCCCTATTCACAAGGAGGGTAAGCCAAGAGACAGGTGTGCCTCTTACCGCCCGATCTCTCTCCTTAATATGGAGACGAAGATTCTGGCTACGATACTAGCTAGGCGCCTGCGGGGGGTGATCTCTGATTTGGTACACCCAGATCAATCTGGGTTCCTTCCAGACAGAGCGACCAAACTAAACCTCCGCCGCACGCATAACTGGCTACAGGAGGTCCGAGATAGGAGCGAGCCCCACTGGATCCTCTCGCTGGATGCCGAGAAGGCCTTCGATGCGGTCCATTGGCCCTTCATGTTTGAGACGTTGCGAAGGTTCGGCTTTCGACAGGGGTTTTTGCAGTGGCTTCGGCTCCTGTACTCGGGGCCCAGGGCACGAGTGCGGATAAATGGACGATTGTCGCGCGAATTCCGCATTAACAGGGGAACGCGCCAGGGATGCCCACTGTCCCCCCTGCTCTTTACTTTGACTATAGAAATACTAGCGATCCACATCCGTCAGAATCAAGGGATTAGGGGGTTTACCTGGGGGAACCCGGAGTCTACCCAGGAAAAAATCTCACTGTATGCGGACGATGTCCTGCTGTTTGTGACGGACCCGGATGGCACGATTCCGGTCCTGTTCAAAGAGTTGGATGCATTCGGGGCGCAAGCGGGTCATACCATTAATTGGCATAAGTCGATTCTCTATGACCCACACGGCCGAGAGCGCAGGGAATGCCTGCCTGAACTCCTCATTCATACCACTGAGGGATTCCAGTATCTGGGGGTATTCATAACACGAGACGAAAAACTCTCCTTTCACAACAATGTGGCACGCATCGTGGCAAATGCAAAGTTGGACATGGACCGATGGAAGCAGCTCCCGCTTACCCTATTGGGACGTGCAGCACTATATAAGATGGTTCTGCTGCCAAAGTTCCTCTATGCCCTGCAGAATGAGTACTACCCGCTCCCTCCAGCAACCTTGTCTCGTATACATGGTGATTTGCGAACATTCCTATGGCTGGGGAAACATCCGAGAGTGGCCTTAGCTACACTGCAACGTCACCAATACAACGGTGGGATATCTCTTCCCAATCTCGAGGCATACTACTGGGCAGAACACCTCGCTCCCATAAATGAATGGCTACACACAGCAATGGACCACCCCATGTATGCGCTAGAAAGATCCAAATGGGCTCATACTAATGTTCTATACTACCTATACGGTGGTTCAGCGGGAAGATATTTCCTACCTGCTACCAAGATCACGCTGGCGGCGTGGAACAGGGCGACCAAACGCATGGGATGGGACAAACGGCCCACCCGGCAGACCCCGCTGTGGCATTGTAGGTGGCTGGGTGAGTTACACAAACTGATAGGCTTTAGACAGTGGGACAACATTGGCATCTCGACCATAGGGGACGTGATTGCCGGGGGCGCACTGAAAACATTCCGGGCTCTACAAGTGGACTTTGATCTGCATGACACCCAGTGCTACAGATACTCTCAGCTCAGACACGCCTGGAGGGCACAGAACATAGATCTGACGGACGTACCAGAATATGCCCCGTTAGAGGGCAGGTTGCTGCAGGAGCAAATTGGGAGAGGGGCGGTGTCCCTAACATACAGAACACTGACCAACAATACATTGGGAACACTACAGGGCTTGCGTACTAAATGGGAGGCAGACATAGGGGAAATGGAAGACCTAGATTGGGAACTGGTCCTTATGCACCCTCGTGAGGTGGCGATTAGGTTCAGACTCCGTCTCATTCAGCTGAAAGTGCTACATAGAGTATACTACGACAGGGTGCGGCTATTCAACATGGGGAAGGTCACGGATACGAAATGCTTGAGGTGTCACCTGCCGGAGGGGACTTTCTACCACACACTTTGGGGCTGTGCAATAATACAGACATATTGGGAGGGCATATTCGGGGAACTAGAGGAGGTACTGGAGACTACTTTGCCACGTGACCCCAAGCTAGCACTGCTGGGGTTGACGACCGAAGTTGACTTGGCCCGCCCGCTGACCATATTTCTAGTGCTGGCCCTGGTAGTGGCCAAGAGGGACATTGCTAGGCGATGGGGTGCGGCAGAACCACCAGAATTAGAGGAGTGGAGGAAGGGACTCGACCTATACATGGCAGCGGAAAGAGTGACATACAAGGCTAGGGGCTGCCCAAAGAAATTTAGGAGAGTATGGACAAAGTGGAGGCAATTCCACGGACTAGAATGAACTCAACGGAGTTCTACAGGAGGGCACTACTACACCTGATGATTGAGGTATACGTGAATTAGAGGGGAAGGGACCGGGCCGGATTGCACTGTACCTCGATGTTACCCTGTGCTGAATCGAGGGTCTTGATTTCAGAGAGAACGATGGCAGAACTATGGGGTGGGGGTGGGGGGCGGGCATGCAGGGGCTGTTTTGGGGGGTTTGTTTTTTCTTTTCTTAGTTGCAGTTGTAACATGCTTTGGTTTGACCTGCACCGTTGCAGTGGAGGGAGGGGTACTCCTTAGGGGCAAATGAAAATGTTGCGATACGGACGGATACTGGCGGAATGTTGAAGCCAGCCCGTGTCTTCTATATTTGTCTCAGATGATGAGTGTACTGCAACAATAAAAATCTGTTATAAAAAAAAAAAAAAAAAAACAAATACCAACAGTGATTTTCTGATTATAAACAAATCTCTCTCAGTGCTAATGAAAAAACAGCGGGTGATTACCGGCAAGTTGACTGGACTTTAACAAGTACTGAGTTTTTGAAAAGATGCAAGATATTCTATCGCAAGGGGCCCAACCATCTACTACAGTCCCCATGCTCAAAAGCAAAGACGCTGCACTGCAGTGATTTACGTCTGAATCTAAAAATAGTGGACATTTATACTCATAAAGCACAAACAAAGTAGAGAGATTTCACTCAAATCTTTCTGCTTTCTCTTTCAACAGGACTACATAAAACCCAGGCCGCAGTGCGTGGCGACATCTCACCAACAACAGTGACTTAGTTCAAACAGCATCACCAGCTCTGGTTAAGATAACTATATAGAAATATAGCACTTACCTGAATTTCGCTGCATCACGGACGGTGAATTCTAGAAGTCTCCTGAAGAAAATTGGACCTAAAATACATCAAAAGCACTTTCGTTAAAAAAGCGTCAATTACAAAAACATTAGTTAAAGAAACTACTAGCTATTAAAGCAAACAAAGGAAAAACTAGACCCAATATAATGTAACAAAACACAAACACATTCCCTAACAATATATAAATATAGCACTTACCTGTCGGAACCACTTCGTGCACAGCTGTGCACACCACTGCACGCAGACGACACGGGCCATGTTGGACCTGGAAAAGAGACAAAAAAACATTAGCTGAGCAAAATAAAGCAGATGGCTTACCTCTAACATCCAAAAACAGCAGCATACATACCGTTGGAATTACTTTGTGCACAGCGGTGCACACCACTGCACGCAGACGACACGGGCCATGTTGGACCTGGAAAGGAGACAAAAAAACATTAGCTGAGCAAAATAAAGCAGAAGGCTTACCTCTAACATCAAAAAACAGCAGCATACATACCGTCGGAACCACTTTGGGCACAGCGGTGCACATCACTGCACACAGCTGACACGGGCTATGTTAAACCTGGAAAAGAGACAAAAAAACATTAGCTAAGCAAAATAAAGCAGATGGCTTACCTCTAACATCCAAAAACAGCAGCATACCTACCGTCGGAACCACTTCGTGCACAGCGGTGCACACCACTGCACGCAGACGACACGGGCCAAGTTAAATCTGGAAAAGAGACAAAAAACATTAGCTGAGCAAAATAAAGCAGATGGCTTACCTCTAACATCAAAAAACAGCAGCATAAATACCGTCTGAACCACTTCGTGCACAGCGGTGCACACCACTGCTCACAGCTGACACGGGCCATGTTATCCTGGAAAAGAGAGAAAAAAACATTAGCTGAGCAAAATAAAGCAGATGGCTTACCTCTAACATCAAAAAACAGCAGCATACATACCGTTGGAACCACTTTGTGCACAGCAGTGCACACCACTGCACACAGCTGACACGGGCCATGTTAAACCTGGAAAAGAGAGAAAAAAACATTAGCTAAGCAAAATAAAGCAGATGGCTTACCTCTAACATCAAAAAACAGCAGCATACATACCGTCGGAACTACTTCGTGCACAGCGGTGCACACCACTGCACGCAGACGACACGGGCCATGTTGGACCTGGAAAGGAGACAAAAAAACATTAGCTGAGCAAAATAAAGCAGATGGCTTACTTCTAACATAAAAAAAACAGCAGCATACATACCGTCGGAACCACTTCGTGCACAGCGGTGCACACCACTGCACACAGCTGACACGGGCCATGTTAAACCTACAAAAGAGAGAAAAAACCATTAGCTGAGCAAAATAAAGCAGATGGCTTACCTCTAACATCAAAAAACAGCAGCATACATACCGTCTGAACCACTTTGTGCACAGTGGTGCACACCACTGCACACAGCTGACACAGGCTATGTTAAACCTGGAAAAGAGAGAAAAAAACATTAGCTAAGCAAAATAATGCAGATGGCTTACCTCTAACATCAAAAAACAGCAGCATACCTACCCTCGGAACTACTTCGTGCACAGCGGTGCACAACGCTGCAAGCAGACGACACGGGCCATGTTAAAGCTGGAAAAGAGACAAAAAAACATTAGCTGAGCAAAATGAAACAGATGGCTTACCTCTAACATAAAAAAACAGCAGCATACATACCGTCGGAACTACTTTGTGCACAGCGATACACACCACTGCACACAGACGACACAGGCCATGTTGGACCTGGAAAGGAGACAAAACAACATTAGCTGAGCAAAATAAAGCAGATGGCTTACCTCTAAAATAAAAAAACAGCAGCATACATTCCGTCGGAACCACTTCGTGCACAGCGGTGCACACCACTGCACGCAGACGACACGGGTCATGTTAAATCTGGAAAAGAGACAAAACAACATTAGCTGAGCAAAATAAAGCAGATGGCTTACCTCTAACATAAAAAAACAGCAGCATACCTACCGTCGGAACCACTTCGTGCACAGCGGTGCACAATGCCGCACACAGCTGACACGGGCCATGTTAAACCTGGAAAAGAGAGAAAAAAACATTAGCTGAGCAGGATGATCTGGGAATCTGATGCAATCACGACTCGTGGTCTATGCAACCAGGATTCACGCTCTGGGTGTGCTGCGCCTGCCTGGACGGAGGAGGGCTGCGGGCAGAAGGAAGGGGGGCGAGGGGGAGCGAGGAGAGACGAAGGAGAGCTGCGGGCAGAGGGAAGGGGGGGAAGAGACAGAAATTTGGGATCAGGCTGGATGCTAATGCCAAGAAATAGATCGGAGAACGAGGCAATGGGTGAGCTGGAAATACGGGAACGGTGTGTCAGCGGGCGGTAGAATGGGTATGTGTGTACAAGAAATTGAGCAGCGGTGTTAGGGACAAAATACAGCGGCTTCTTTCGTTTTACCTTGACTGGAAGACGGACGGTGGCGCCCGGAGAAGAGGAGATGCCACAGAGGAGCCGCTGTATGGAAGCAGCGGATCGCGTAAGACACAGTCAGGTCGGGTACAGTCAGGTCACTGTAAGGAGGGCTCTGGCGGGTGTCAAAACTGGAAGTCTGCCTACTTGGAGAACACTGGACACCAAAAGCGAGGAGCAGCAAGGGAACAGGGACATCTCGGGCAAAAGTCGGCAATGGCAAAATGGCGGCCGAAAAGCTCAGGAAATTTCTGATTCGGGGGCGTGTTTTGGTGTTCTGAGTGACGGGTGACGTCACAGGGCAAAAGATCACCAAAACACGCCCCCGAATCCGAAAGAGACGGGGCTTCATTGGAGTGATGCCCCTCTCCTCCAATGGCTGGCCTCCGTTTAGGAAGCCAGCCAATGGAAAAGAGGTGGAGGAGAGAGGCGGGTTCCAAGCCCCGTCTAAAAATCATTAAATCTCCGATCAAAGACTGTGCAAGCGCAGCCTTTAGGTCCTCGACCTAAAAACCACACTTTGTAGCTTCTCTCAATGGTATAGTGCCATTAGAAGTATACCAACAACATATCCAAAAAAGGGTCCGAATCTCGCTTCTTCCAATATTTGCCACAGTCAAGTTCTTACCTCTAAGTTAACAGCAAGATGAAATGGCGAGTAATGCCGGGACAGTCCATGGCGTGTAGCATTGACATCATCTTTAAATGGTTATTTATATCGGTAGCCCACACTACACATCAAAAACAGCATCCAATGCGCATAGCTAGATTGCAGTCCCCAATGCGAGCGCCATATTGGACTGCATCTAATCCATTGCATACATGTCTGTTGGACTTTGGCCCTTAGGGCAGGTTCACCCCTAGACTTTTTGCTTGAAATGGTGACCTGGAGATGGGGATTTTTGGGATTCTGCACACTTTCACTGTGTCCCAGTGGAAAGTGCGTGCGCACTCTGAGTGCATGTGCTGAGCTAGGCCTGCCCGCCCATAGGAATGCATGGGGAATGTATGTGTCCCTGGTAGTTCCTGATGCGTGGGGTGTACAGGCTTGAGTCTGGTATGTGTGAACTCGTGTGAGTGAATGCTGCGCAACGGTGTATGCAGCATGTATGTGTCTAGTAGCGAAGCGCCATTTCTAGACATGGCTGTACGTGTGCTGTGAGGGTGCTGGCGTGTGATTGGCTGGAGCTGGCTGGCATGCCAGGCTCCAGGAAGTCTGGATGGGTCTGCCCGGTGGTGAGTGGGAGATTAGCATGAGTGATGTGTGGGAGGAGTGTACCTGTGTCCTGGATGGGCTGGGTTTTCCCCACACAATGCTGGCTCCGCCCCCCTGTGGTGTGTCTAATGACCCAAGCCCTGCCAGTGAATAGAGAGGGTGGTTGAGGTAAACAGAGTACTCAAGAACCAGCTGCGACTGGTTCCGCCCCCACTCTACACCCTTGAACAAAGGAATGCACTGTATAAAAATGGGGCTGTGTCCCCACAGAAGTTGTTCTCTTCCAGGATCCTGGAGGGGCTGTTGCTGCTGCTGGGCCAGAGGACCGCCACTTGGGCTGTCTCCCTGCCTGGAGACCCAGTGTGCTGGCTCTGGGCCCAGCCTTGTCCCCCCTGCCTGCCCAAGGACTGCTGGGAATCTGCCCTGCTTGCTGAGGGCACCTGGGAGCGCTTTATTTTACTTATAGCGCTTAAGAGCGCTTTATTTGGCTTGTAGCGCTTGGGAGCGCTGTGCCTTCACCCCAGCGCTGAGAGCGCTTTATTTTGAATTATAGCGCTTGTAGCGCTGTGATTATCTGCCTAGCGCTTGGGAGCGCGCCAATTGCTGTGCAGGTGCCCACCCTGCCCGGGACATTGCCGCCGTTTTGATTGATAATTTACCTCGAGGGAGGCCACCCCTCGGTAAATTCATCCCCCGCCTGCCTGCCTAAATCGGGCCGCCGCGCTGCCCGCGGTGACCCGGAAGTGAAGGGCCGGCCGGCCAATCCGTGCGCGGCCCCGGGGGGAAGCAACCCGAAGTCCCGCCTCCGCATTTCCAGCGCGAGGAGAAGAGGAAGCCCGGAGCAGAGAGAGAGCGTGCTGGTTCCCCCGCCTGCCGCCCCCGGCCCCCAGAAGCGGGACCGGTTGAGGAAGGGCCCGCCTGCAGAGGGGCCCGGCGTGCAGGAGAGAGAGGAGCCGCCCCACCATCGCAGCCACACAGAGGAGCTGCAGCACCTTCCCACCGAGAGCCGGTAAGTGGAAAACCGGCTGAGGGAGCGGAAGGGTGGAGAGCGGTCCCGCCCCCCAGGGCTGTGCTAGCTTTGTACAACCTGACTGTCGAGCGGCCCCGCCTGATCAGAGGGCCGCTCCAACATTGTTCTAGGTGCCCCAATTGCACTTCGAGTCCCCAGGAGGGGGGACTCCAACGTTGGGGGCCATTTTGTATTCAGAGCCTGCGAGGCTCCAACCACGAGGCTCTTGGGGCCTTGCTTAGTGTTGGGAGCCCTGAGAGGCTCCACGTGGCCCATTTTGTTGATCACGAGCCCTGAGAGGCTCAGGAGGGCCAGTTCTTTGTTCAGAGCCCAGAGAGGCTCAGGGGCCATTGGTTTACTAAGAGCCCAGAGAGGCTCCACAGCGCATGTGTCATTGAGAGCTCAGAGAGGCTCTAGGGGGCACATCTTTGTTCTGGGGCACCGAGCCCAGCGAGGCTCCCACGTTGGCCCCAGTATTGTCTCACACAGCTGCCCAGCACTTCGTGGGCAGCTGCTCCGTTTAGGCCCTGACATTGGGACACATGGACAGTCACAGGTGGTGACTCGTGAGATTGGCGCAATTATTATTGTTTTTACACCTCTGAATGTATTGTTAATGCATCATGTGTTTTCCTCCTTACACCTCTGAATGAATGTTATGCATTGCATCATGTGTTATGTTCTTACACCCCTACAGGTATTGTAATACATAGGTGGTTGTTTTCTCCCTAGTACAGGTGGTGCTAGTGAGGTCCTGGTTACCAGTGATTACTGGTTGTGTGCTATTTTGTGCTATATTCTATGTACTAAGTGCTATTTCTGAAAGTGCTACTTCTGATTCCTGACAGTGGTCCAGGTGGCCCTGTCTTGTACATATCCCTTGTAAATTCTGCCCGTGCCTCTGGCACATTGTAAAGTGTGTGTTTTATCTAATGTGTTTTGGTGTAATACAAAGGCTATTTTTATATAACCTTGTGTGGAGTTTCCTTTGTGGTGGGCCTTTGGTTGTTGTTGCTGGGGTGCGTGCGCAAATACTTAGCCTACATCGCCTCCAAGTTTAGCCTTGCTGCTCGCGCCACGTTACCTAGAGGGTGAGTAGGGGTTATCTTGGCGTGTAACTCCCTTGCCCTGACTTGGGTGTGGTGGTCTCTGACTGACTTTGGCGAAAGCCCTGGCCAGCCGGGGATCCCATTTCCAACATTGGCGGCAAGCGGCGGGATAAGGATTTGTGTTTGCGTTGTACCTTGGTAGCAGCTGGCTGCACCACAAAACTCTGCATTTTAGATGACCACATTTTAGGGGATTGTTTTTGAAATTCCATTGTTTCTTCTCCTGAAGAGTGTCATTTGATTGTGTTCAGTACATTTGTCCCCCGCCCTGCTTCCAGAGTTTGGTACCTGTGTCGCTTTTGGTCAGGTTGAGAAGTCAGGGGTGGTAGAAACTGCCTTACCGATCCGAGGGGAGGGTGTGTGTGGATGAATGGTGTGTTTTCCTGGACGCATGAGTATGAGTTCTCTTTGATAAGGAGATTGTTGAAGTTTTGGAATTGTGTCCTCTTACTTCAGATTGTTCAGTCCCCTGTGTTGCACGTGTCTGTGATCATCTTGCCAAGTTGGAGTCTGCTTTTAATGTCTGGGGTCTGTTTTTGCATGAACTGAGAGAGTTTTGCGAAGAGAGAGACATTGCAGTGAATGAGTCAGACACCCAGTCCCAACTTAGGGGTAACCTGATCCAATGGCAGAAGGATGACTGGGAGCGTGAGCACAGTGCGGAGAGGGCCCGGGTCTCACACCATGAGGGTGGTGGGTCAGAGGGGAGCCCTGAAGAGTCTGAGGAGGAGGAAGAAGATGATAGCACAGGGACGCCAGCAGATAGTGAGGACCCCATAGATAGGGAGTCCCTTGCTGGGTCCAGTTTAGGAGGCAGCGCCTCATCCCTTTCCCTGTCCCCAGAGGAGCTGGAAGATAGGAGGAGAGAAAGGGAGCACCAGCTGGCTTTAGAGAGGCTCAGGTTGGAGCATGCCCAGGCTATGGCACAGCTGGGCATTAGAAAGCAACAGCTGGAGGTTAAGAAGCAACAGCTAGAGACCGAGAGGGTCTTAGCGCAGGACAGGATAGAGGAGGCTGAGAGGGCCGCCACCAGAGGCAAAGTAGCTCTGGAGGGTAGACTATCCCCTGCGCGCAGTGTTGAGTGTCTGGATCCCCCAGGGAGGGTTGGGTCCAGTGGTGGCAGCTATTTAAATCTCAGTCTAGAAAGTCCCAGTTCCCAGAGTATGGTTCCTGTTTCCCCAGAGGAGGAGAATAGGTTGAGGTTTAGGAACCTTAGGAAACCGTCTCATCAGTCTTGGGAAGACTTTGAGGATGACTGTTGTAGAGCCCTGTGTGATTGGGTACGGGAGCCCACGAAATGTGATTGGGACCTATTGTTCGATATGTTTCTCAGAGAGCAGTTGCTCAGTTGTTGTTCACCAGGGTTGCGCCAACACCTGTTAGGGTGTGGATTGTCTGAACCATGTGAGCTGGCAGAGGAAGCAGACCGCTGGGAAGGGACCAGAGGTTCTGTAGAGTCATTGGTGAGTGACTCCAAAAGTAGTGGGTCAGGGATCTTCCAGCCCAGCGTGGTGGAAGAGGCTCAGTGTAGCCCAGCTAGGTCCCTGGTTAGTGAGAAGGGTGTAGGGGCTGACTGCCTGGCTCAGTGGAGCAGGAGTCAGTGGGTGGCTGGGAGCCCCCAGAGGCCCGAAGCCCTGTCTCAGAACCTGGGTGGTTTCTTGAGGGAACACCAGGTTGGGGACCTAGGCTGTCCTGTTAGCCCAGTTGAGGAAGATCTCCTAGTGAGTAGAGGACCTGGAGTGTCTGTAAACAGAGCTCCTGTGGTTCTAGAGTCTGGCAGTACCGCTCCGGTAGGGAGGGTACAGGAGTCCAGAGTTAGGAGTGATTGGGGGAGTTCCCCAGTGGAAGGACCAGTGGGTCAGGGACTACCCAGTTGGGCTAGGTTCCCGTGTAGTGACCATGGTAACAACACTTCTGGTCTGGGGGATCGTCACGCACTGTCAGGTGGACAGAGGGCGGGAGATCTGCGCCAGACAGACAGTCACACAACAGATGTGACATTTGTTAGCCTCAGGGGGATGGAGTGTAAGTCCCCAGAAGTCCTGGAGTGCCAGGCAATTGTTCCACCGAAGGTTTTAGACCAGAGGTTGGAAGGCCAGGTTCGGGGTCAGCCTGACCTGAAGGGTAGGACGACTGTAACCAGTGTCCTGACCGGTTATTCTTCCAGAGGAACTTCTCCAGGTGGGAGAGGGCAGACCTCTGGAAGGGGGTGCAGAGGGTGGGAGAGCCCACCTCTGACCCCGGTGCAACCTGAGTGGATAAGTCCTGGGTTGGAATGGCGTTCTAGGGGTACCCCTCGCAGAGGGAGGAGGAACCCTAGGAGAAGAGGTAGGGGGAGGAGAGCCTTCCCCGAGACTCCTGGTCCGCCTGAGGTTGTAGGCCCTAGGCTGGAGTACCAGTGGCAGTCTAGTCCTGTCTTGCAGACAGGAAGAGTGGAGAATGGCTCCTATGTGCCAGGGGTTACTACCCCCCGCTCTGCGAATTGGCATGGACCAGTGGCACCTGGGTGGCCCAGGGCCTGGTCCTGGCCGCGGACAACTTGGGAGTACCAGTGGGGTAGCCCAGTTGGTCCAGACAGTGTGTTTAGAGGAATTCCATGGGTTCACCGTGGCGTAGAACAGGAGGGTGTCCCTGCAGTTGTGGGCCCGCGTCCGTGTTCTATCGCCCCAAGCAGGGAAGTCCATCACGGTGGTGATTGGTCTCCCCTGCGTTTTGGCTGGAAGGGGGTTATGTTGGACTTTGGCCCTTAGGGCAGGTTCACCCCTAGACTTTTTCTTGAAATGGTGACCTGGAGATGGGGATTTTTGGGATTCTGCGCACTTTCACTGTGTCCCAGTGGAAAGTACGTGCGCACTCTGAGTGCATGTGCTGAGCTAGGCCTGCCCGCCCATAGGAATGCATGGAGAATGTATGTGTCCCTGGTAGTTCCTGATGCGTGGGGTGTACAGGCTTGAGTCTGGTATGTGTGAACTCGTGTGAGTGAATGCTGCGCAACGGTGTATGCAGCATGCATGTGTCTAGTAGCGAAGCGCCATTTCTAGACATGGCTGTACGTGTGCTGTGAGGGTGCTGGCGTGTGATTGGCTGGAGCTGGCTGGCATGCCAGGCTCCAGGAAGTCTGGATGGGTCTGCCCGGTGGTGAGTGGGAGATTAGCATGAGTGATGTGTGGGAGGAGTGTACCTGTGTCCTGGATGGGCTGGGTTTTCCCCACACAATGCTGGCTCCGCCCCCCTGTGGTGTGTCTAATGACCCAAGCCCTGCCAGTGAATAGAGAGGGTGGTTGAGGTAAACAGAGTACTCAAGAACCAGCTGCGACTGGTTCCGCCCCCACTCTACACCCTTGAACAAAGGAATGCACTGTATAAAAATGGGGCTGTGTCCCCACAGAAGTTGTTCTCTTCCAGGATCCTGAGGGGGCTGTTGCTGCTGCTGGGCCAGAGGACCGCCACTTGGGCTGTCTCCCTGCCTGGAGACCCAGTGTGCTGGCTCTGGGCCCAGCCTTGTCCCCCCTGCCTGCCCAAGGACTGCTGGGAATCTGCCCTGCTTGCTGAGGGCACCTGGGAGCGCTTTATTTTACTTATAGCGCTTAAGAGCGCTTTATTTGGCTTGTAGCGCTTGGGAGCGCTGTGCCTTCACCCCAGCGCTGAGAGCGCTTTATTTTGAATTATAGCGCTTGGAGCGCTGTGATTATCTGCCTAGCGCTTGGGAGCGCGCCAATTGCTGTGCAGGTGCCCACCCTGCCCGGGACATTGCCGCCGTTTTGATTGATAATTTACCTCGAGGGAGGCCACCCCTCGGTAAATTCATCCCCCGCCTGCCTGCCTAAATCGGGCCGCCGCGCTGCCCGCGGTGACCCGGAAGTGAAGGGCCGGCCGGCCAATCCGTGCGCGGCCCCGGGGGGAAGCAACCGGAAGTCCCGCCTCCGCATTTCCAGCGCGAGGAGAAGAGGAAGCCCGGAGCAGAGAGAGAGCGTGCTGGTTCCCCCGCCTGCCGCCCCCGGCCCCCAGAAGCGGGACCGGTTGAGGAAGGGCCCGCCTGCAGAGGGGCCCGGCGTGCAGGAGAGAGAGGAGCCGCCCCACCATCGCAGCCACACAGAGGAGCTGCAGCAACTTCCCACCGAGTGCCGGTAAGTGGAAAACCGGCTGAGGGAGCGGAAGGGTGGAGAGCGGTCCCGCCCCCCAGGGCTGTGCTAGCTTTGTACAACCTGACTGTCGAGCGGCCCCGCCTGATCAGAGGGCCGCTCCAACATTGTTCTAGGTGCCCCAATTGCACTTCGAGTCCCCAGGAGGGGGGACTCCAACGTTGGGGGCCATTTTGTATTCAGAGCCTGCGAGGCTCCAACCACGAGGCTCTTGGGGCCTTGCTTAGTGTTGGGAGCCCTGAGAGGCTCCACGTGGCCCATTTTGTTGATCACGAGCCCTGAGAGGCTCAGGAGGGCCAGTTCTTTGTTCAGAGCCCAGAGAGGCTCAGGGGCCATTGGTTTACTAAGAGCCCAGAGAGGCTCCACAGCGCATGTGTCATTGAGAGCTCAGAGAGGCTCTAGGGGGCACATCTTTGTTCTGGGGCACCGAGCCCAGCGAGGCTCCCACGTTGGCCCCAGTATTGTCTCACACAGCTGCCCAGCACTTCGTGGGCAGCTGCTCCGTTTAGGCCCTGACATTGGGACACATGGACAGTCACAGGTGGTGACTCGTGAGATTGGCGCAATTATTATTGTTTTTACACCTCTGAATGTATTGTTAATGCATCATGTGTTTTCCTCCTTACACCTCTGAATGAATGTTATGCATTGCATCATGTGTTATGTTCTTACACCCCTACAGGTATTGTAATACATAGGTGGTTGTTTTCTCCCTAGTACAGGTGGTGCTAGTGAGGTCCTGGTTACCAGTGATTACTGGTTGTGTGCTATTTTGTGCTATATTCTATGTACTAAGTGCTATTTCTGAAAGTGCTACTTCTGATTCCTGACAGTGGTCCAGGTGGCCCTGTCTTGTACATATCCCTTGTAAATTCTGCCCGTGCCTCTGGCACATTGTAAAGTGTGTGTTTTATCTAATGTGTTTTGGTGTAATACAAAGGCTATTTTTATATAACCTTGTGTGGAGTTTCCTTTGTGGTGGGCCTTTGGTTGTTGTTGCTGGGGTGCGTGCGCAAATACTTAGCCTACATCGCCTCCAAGTTTAGCCTTGCTGCTCGCGCCACGTTACCTAGAGGGTGAGTAGGGGTTATCTTGGCGTGTAACTCCCTTGCCCTGACTTGGGTGTGGTGGTCTCTGACTGACTTTGGCGAAAGCCCTGGCCAGCCGGGGATCCCATTTCCAACATTGGCGGCAAGCGGCGGGATAAGGATTTGTGTTTGCGTTGTACCTTGGTAGCAGCTGGCTGCACCACAAAACTCTGCATTTTAGATGACCACATTTTAGGGGATTGTTTTTGAAATTCCATTGTTTCTTCTCCTGAAGAGTGTCATTTGATTGTGTTCAGTACATTTGTCCCCCGCCCTGCTTCCAGAGTTTGGTACCTGTGTCGCTTTTGGTCAGGTTGAGAAGTCAGGGGTGGTAGAAACTGCCTTACCGATCCGAGGGGAGGGTGTGTGTGGATGAATGGTGTGTTTTCCTGGACGCATGAGTATGAGTTCTCTTTGATAAGGAGATTGTTGAAGTTTTGGAATTGTGTCCTCTTACTTCAGATTGTTCAGTCCCCTGTGTTGCACGTGTCTGTGATCATCTTGCCAAGTTGGAGTCTGCTTTTAATGTCTGGGGTCTGTTTTTGCATGAACTGAGAGAGTTTTGCGAAGAGAGAGACATTGCAGTGAATGAGTCAGACACCCAGTCCCAACTTAGGGGTAACCTGATCCAATGGCAGAAGGATGACTGGGAGCGTGAGCACAGTGCGGAGAGGGCCCGGGTCTCACACCATGAGGGTGGTGGGTCAGAGGGGAGCCCTGAAGAGTCTGAGGAGGAGGAAGAAGATGATAGCACAGGGACGCCAGCAGATAGTGAGGACCCCATAGATAGGGAGTCCCTTGCTGGGTCCAGTTTAGGAGGCAGCGCCTCATCCCTTTCCCTGTCCCCAGAGGAGCTGGAAGATAGGAGGAGAGAAAGGGAGCACCAGCTGGCTTTAGAGAGGCTCAGGTTGGAGCATGCCCAGGCTATGGCACAGCTGGGCATTAGAAAGCAACAGCTGGAGGTTAAGAAGCAACAGCTAGAGACCGAGAGGGTCTTAGCGCAGGACAGGATAGAGGAGGCTGAGAGGGCCGCCACCAGAGGCAAAGTAGCTCTGGAGGGTAGACTATCCCCTGCGCGCAGTGTTGAGTGTCTGGATCCCCCAGGGAGGGTTGGGTCCAGTGGTGGCAGCTATTTAAATCTCAGTCTAGAAAGTCCCAGTTCCCAGAGTATGGTTCCTGTTTCCCCAGAGGAGGAGAATAGGTTGAGGTTTAGGAACCTTAGGAAACCGTCTCATCAGTCTTGGGAAGACTTTGAGGATGACTGTTGTAGAGCCCTGTGTGATTGGGTACGGGAGCCCACGAAATGTGATTGGGACCTATTGTTCGATATGTTTCTCAGAGAGCAGTTGCTCAGTTGTTGTTCACCAGGGTTGCGCCAACACCTGTTAGGGTGTGGATTGTCTGAACCATGTGAGCTGGCAGAGGAAGCAGACCGCTGGGAAGGGACCAGAGGTTCTGTAGAGTCATTGGTGAGTGACTCCAAAAGTAGTGGGTCAGGGATCTTCCAGCCCAGCGTGGTGGAAGAGGCTCAGTGTAGCCCAGCTAGGTCCCTGGTTAGTGAGAAGGGTGTAGGGGCTGACTGCCTGGCTCAGTGGAGCAGGAGTCAGTGGGTGGCTGGGAGCCCCCAGAGGCCCGAAGCCCTGTCTCAGAACCTGGGTGGTTTCTTGAGGGAACACCAGGTTGGGGACCTAGGCTGTCCTGTTAGCCCAGTTGAGGAAGATCTCCTAGTGAGTAGAGGACCTGGAGTGTCTGTAAACAGAGCTCCTGTGGTTCTAGAGTCTGGCAGTACCGCTCCGGTAGGGAGGGTACAGGAGTCCAGAGTTAGGAGTGATTGGGGGAGTTCCCCAGTGGAAGGACCAGTGGGTCAGGGACTACCCAGTTGGGCTAGGTTCCCGTGTAGTGACCATGGTAACAACACTTCTGGTCTGGGGGATCGTCACGCACTGTCAGGTGGACAGAGGGCGGGAGATCTGCGCCAGACAGACAGTCACACAACAGATGTGACATTTGTTAGCCTCAGGGGGATGGAGTGTAAGTCCCCAGAAGTCCTGGAGTGCCAGGCAATTGTTCCACCGAAGGTTTTAGACCAGAGGTTGGAAGGCCAGGTTCGGGGTCAGCCTGACCTGAAGGGTAGGACGACTGTAACCAGTGTCCTGACCGGTTATTCTTCCAGAGGAACTTCTCCAGGTGGGAGAGGGCAGACCTCTGGAAGGGGGTGCAGAGGGTGGGAGAGCCCACCTCTGACCCCGGTGCAACCTGAGTGGATAAGTCCTGGGTTGGAATGGCGTTCTAGGGGTACCCCTCGCAGAGGGAGGAGGAACCCTAGGAGAAGAGGTAGGGGGAGGAGAGCCTTCCCCGAGACTCCTGGTCCGCCTGAGGTTGTAGGCCCTAGGCTGGAGTACCAGTGGCAGTCTAGTCCTGTCTTGCAGACAGGAAGAGTGGAGAATGGCTCCTATGTGCCAGGGGTTACTACCCCCCGCTCTGCGAATTGGCATGGACCAGTGGCACCTGGGTGGCCCAGGGCCTGGTCCTGGCCGCGGACAACTTGGGAGTACCAGTGGGGTAGCCCAGTTGGTCCAGACAGTGTGTTTAGAGGAATTCCATGGGTTCACCGTGGCGTAGAACAGGAGGGTGTCCCTGCAGTTGTGGGCCCGCGTCCGTGTTCTATCGCCCCAAGCAGGGAAGTCCATCACGGTGGTGATTGGTCTCCCCTGCGTTTTGGCTGGAAGGGGGTTATGTTGGACTTTGGCCCTTAGGGCAGGTTCACCCCTAGACTTTTTCTTGAAATGGTGACCTGGAGATGGGGATTTTTGGGATTCTGCGCACTTTCACTGTGTCCCAGTGGAAAGTACGTGCGCACTCTGAGTGCATGTGCTGAGCTAGGCCTGCCCGCCCATAGGAATGCATGGGGAATGTATGTGTCCCTGGTAGTTCCTGATGCGTGGGGTGTACAGGCTTGAGTCTGGTATGTGTGAACTCGTGTGAGTGAATGCTGCGCAACGGTGTATGCAGCATGCATGTGTCTAGTAGCGAAGCGCCATTTCTAGACATGGCTGTACGTGTGCTGTGAGGGTGCTGGCGTGTGATTGGCTGGAGCTGGCTGGCATGCCAGGCTCCAGGAAGTCTGGATGGGTCTGCCCGGTGGTGAGTGGGAGATTAGCATGAGTGATGTGTGGGAGGAGTGTACCTGTGTCCTGGATGGGCTGGGTTTTCCCCACACAATGCTGGCTCCGCCCCCCTGTGGTGTGTCTAATGACCCAAGCCCTGCCAGTGAATAGAGAGGGTGGTTGAGGTAAACAGAGTACTCAAGAACCAGCTGCGACTGGTTCCGCCCCCACTCTACACCCTTGAACAAAGGAATGCACTGTATAAAAATGGGGCTGTGTCCCCACAGAAGTTGTTCTCTTCCAGGATCCTGAGGGGGCTGTTGCTGCTGCTGGGCCAGAGGACCGCCACTTGGGCTGTCTCCCTGCCTGGAGACCCAGTGTGCTGGCTCTGGGCCCAGCCTTGTCCCCCCTGCCTGCCCAAGGACTGCTGGGAATCTGCCCTGCTTGCTGAGGGCACCTGGGAGCGCTTTATTTTACTTATAGCGCTTAAGAGCGCTTTATTTGGCTTGTAGCGCTTGGGAGCGCTGTGCCTTCACCCCAGCGCTGAGAGCGCTTTATTTTGAATTATAGCGCTTGGAGCGCTGTGATTATCTGCCTAGCGCTTGGGAGCGCGCCAATTGCTGTGCAGGTGCCCACCCTGCCCGGGACATTGCCGCCGTTTTGATTGATAATTTACCTCGAGGGAGGCCACCCCTCGGTAAATTCATCCCCCGCCTGCCTGCCTAAATCGGGCCGCCGCGCTGCCCGCGGTGACCCGGAAGTGAAGGGCCGGCCGGCCAATCCGTGCGCGGCCCCGGGGGGAAGCAACCCGAAGTCCCGCCTCCGCATTTCCAGCGCGAGGAGAAGAGGAAGCCCGGAGCAGAGAGAGAGCGTGCTGGTTCCCCCGCCTGCCGCCCCCGGCCCCCAGAAGCGGGACCGGTTGAGGAAGGGCCCGCCTGCAGAGGGGCCCGGCGTGCAGGAGAGAGAGGAGCCGCCCCACCATCGCAGCCACACAGAGGAGCTGCAGCACCTTCCCACCGAGAGCCGGTAAGTGGAAAACCGGCTGAGGGAGCGGAAGGGTGGAGCGCGGTCCCGCCCCCCAGGGCTGTGCTAGCTTTGTACAACCTGACTGTCGAGCGGCCCCGCCTGATCAGAGGGCCGCTCCAACATTGTTCTAGGTGCCCCAATTGCACTTCGAGTCCCCAGGAGGGGGGACTCCAACGTTGGGGGCCATTTTGTATTCAGAGCCTGCGAGGCTCCAACCACGAGGCTCTTGGGGCCTTGCTTAGTGTTGGGAGCCCTGAGAGGCTCCACGTGGCCCATTTTGTTGATCACGAGCCCTGAGAGGCTCAGGAGGGCCAGTTCTTTGTTCAGAGCCCAGAGAGGCTCAGGGGCCATTGGTTTACTAAGAGCCCAGAGAGGCTCCACAGCGCATGTGTCATTGAGAGCTCAGAGAGGCTCTAGGGGGCACATCTTTGTTCTGGGGCACCGAGCCCAGCGAGGCTCCCACGTTGGCCCCAGTATTGTCTCACACAGCTGCCCAGCACTTCGTGGGCAGCTGCTCCGTTTAGGCCCTGACATTGGGACACATGGACAGTCACAGGTGGTGACTCGTGAGATTGGCACAATTATTATTGTTTTTACACCTCTGAATGTATTGTTAATGCATCATGTGTTTTCCTCCTTACACCTCTGAATGAATGTTATGCATTGCATCATGTGTTATGTTCTTACACCCCTACAGGTATTGTAATACATAGGTGGTTGTTTTCTCCCTAGTACAGGTGGTGCTAGTGAGGTCCTGGTTACCAGTGATTACTGGTTGTGTGCTATTTTGTGCTATATTCTATGTACTAAGTGCTATTTCTGAAAGTGCTACTTCTGATTCCTGACAGTGGTCCAGGTGGCCCTGTCTTGTACATATCCCTTGTAAATTCTGCCCGTGCCTCTGGCACATTGTAAAGTGTGTGTTTTATCTAATGTGTTTTGGTGTAATACAAAGGCTATTTTTATATAACCTTGTGTGGAGTTTCCTTTGTGGTGGGCCTTTGGTTGTTGTTGCTGGGGTGCGTGCGCAAATACTTAGCCTACATCGCCTCCAAGTTTAGCCTTGCTGCTCGCGCCACGTTACCTAGAGGGTGAGTAGGGGTTATCTTGGCGTGTAACTCCCTTGCCCTGACTTGGGTGTGGTGGTCTCTGACTGACTTTGGCGAAAGCCCTGGCCAGCCGGGGATCCCATTTCCAACAATGTCTCAACATCAAAATGATCCGAGATACCAGAAGATAATAAGCACCAATTGGCAAGTAAAACTAAAATTAATGTAAGTCGAAAAGCGACTCCCAACTAGACAAGATTAAAAAACGTCCAATTTGTGTAGTCAATAACACTCATATCATATATTATGTCTCCATTAAGAGACTTCTTAATAAAACTCATGGCAGCAAAGCCTCGATGCTAATAAACAATATATCACCTAAAAGTATTATTTATACACACCATATATTTTAGGAAAAAGATTTTTTCTCTTCAAATAGAAATTGTAAGAACTCATTCGTGTTCAATGCAAGAATCAAACTCGTGGCCTACGGTTAAGCAGGCACATCGTTCAACCCCCAGAGCTAATAGTGCCACGGAATGTGCTAGTCCTCGTGCTAAGGATATTCCATGTAAAAAGAAATGGTAAATTAATAAGAGACAAAAATCACATTCATATATCCATTATGAAAGGGCAATACATACGCATTCGTAATGATACCTTCAAAAATACTTTACATTAGCCTACAAATGAAACCTTAGCAGTCCACTGTAGGTGTGGTCTTTGTTAAGGAGGAGAAGTGAAGAGAGGGCGAATAAGTGAGAAAAAGAGACAGGAAGGGCAGATAACGTGCATCATAGGTGTGCCATAGTAATTTATTCCAAATCTCTTCTTTATACTCCGTTTTTGCCTCCCTTAAATGTTTCTTATATTTTTTCTGCATTTCCTTTAGGTCACCTTTTTTTTAATGTATTGTCAGTTCTTGCTGCCGTTGCTTGGAGGCGCACCTCTCTAGCAATGCTCCTTTTAAAATCTCATAATTGAATATTAAATCATGTCTCTTTTCTAGTTTCTATCTTCTTTTGTCGTCCAGGGACAACTGGAAATTTTTGAATAAGAAACTGCCCCAAGAGTTCCCAATTTTTTAGTGCTTCTTCTTTATGTGTCCCTTGTTGCTTCACATAATTCGGGATTGTGTCCATTACTATCTTTGTTTCTGGTCCTAGCCACTTTAATTTCCTTAGGTTGCATTTTTCTGGAAGGTGTACCAGAGTCTTTAATATTTGTGCCTGTGTTAGTGTGATATTAATTTTCGTAATCTGCAGAAGATGATCACTTTCTGGGCGTGGACAAATTTGAAAGGAATCTATCATAGGAATGAAATTGTTGCTGACGTTGGAAAAGTCTATGATTGATTGGCTTTTTCTACTGAGAAACGTGATGGCCGCTGGTCTGTCGCCAGTGACGTTACCCTTCAAGGTATGAACACAATGAATTACAAATATTAGATCACAATAAATTATTGACAATTCTGAGAACTGATCCAATCCACAGGCCTGTTAATGTTGTCAATGATGTTTCTTTATTGTTTGTATATTTTCAACAGTTCATATCTTTTAGATGATCATTTTCTGATTTCCACACTTCTTCATTGATTCTATTAGTTACTTTTTCACACTTCTTAACAAAAAAACAGCCAACGCGTTTCGTCCTAACACAGGACTTCGTCAGGGCTGTAATAAAACAAAGCAAAACAATATCCATATTTATAGTACTAAAAAATCATATGTCGATAGTTTAAACACATGCTGTCATCCTCACAACTTTTCAGAAATCATGGCCTGCCTATATCCATTCTAAAATAAATAAAGTTCCGTAATTAATATGGAAAATGAATTTACAAGCCTTAGAACATGAGACACTGTTTCATATTATTAACTACATCATCTCCCCTCTTATCAGTCAGTATTAGTGCTTGCAGCCAGTTTTCTCCAGGCTCTAATTCTTCTATTGATCAATCATATTTTGCTGTGGCGTACATTGATAAACTTCCTCTAGGAAGCCTACACTTTGAGAATTTTTCTGCCAGGATATGATGTCCTGTTTAACCTGAAATTGGAGCTGCGTTCGTGGTCCATGTCTCTTGGAGCAATATTAGGTCTTGATTTTGAATGAAGGACAGGGTTTCGTGATCTTGACCCATTTCTCCAAATCCGTGAACATTCAAAGAGCAGATCTTTATTGATTCCAGGTGTTTTTCTACTAAACCTCGATTGGTCCTTGATGTATTATTTAATTCTTTTCCTTTGTTCCTGTGTTGGCACTCCCTCGTTGTATCGTCGGAAACATTCCATGGGTTTTCGTCAGGTACGATTTTTTACTCAAGGCCATTGGAACCCAGGACCAATCCGGACTATTGCCTAGCTGCTGGTCAAGGTTTGGTGGGATTGCTATTTCATTTTTTTTAAATTAAGTTGTTTTCAATTAGCAAGGAGTTTCTAGCGCTACGTAAGCAAGATTTTTGGCCTTTCCAGGACGACTGCCCCGTTTTTGATGTTGCGGTGATTTTTAAGAGGGGGTAAGGATATTTTGGTTGATTGGGGAGTCTTAGAGTGATTCCACAGGCTTTAAATATTGCCCTCATTGTGTAAATCCAGCCTACTAGGTCCTTAGAAGTCCAAGTGGTCAAGGTCTCATGTATATCCATGGGGGAAGCCGTTTGCTGGAATTCTATGGCTAATAGGTCGTGTGATGTTATCCCCTTTAATTCTGGTATCTCGTTACACAACATTAACAAATTCCCTTGATTCAATATGTCTTGTCTTCCTTTAGTGTGATACTCTGGCGCGAATATTAATTTTGAAGGAGTCCCTGCAATATTGTTTAAAGTATTTATACTGTCCTCTTTAACCAGCTGATGTTTATGGTTGTTATGTAATTCACAACCTATTTGAGTTTCTTGGCATGCATATTTTTTGCGGGCCCTTTCTTTTGGTGAGGCCTTAAGGATTGTTTCTTTTATTCCTCTTTCCAGGTTCACGAGATTTCTCTGTGTTGTTGTCCATAGGGTCTCTGTTATTTGTTCTGTTGATGAAAGCTTGCAGGTACAACCCTTCTTATTTAGGGTAACTGTTAGTGGAATTGGGCTACTTTGTTCCTTATTTTTAATTTGGGCCTCAATTTTTTGTTCTTTTGGTGGAAACTAGCAGATTTGACCCTTCCTATTTCGGGTAACTATTATCGGTATTGGGCTACTGTGATCGTCTTTTTTAGTTTCATCCAAAGACTTTGTCCCTGATCTTTCTTCTGCTTTTGCTTCCGACTTCTTTACATTGGTATCTTGTGCCCCTTTGTCTTGACTGTAGTCTCTGCAGCTTAGGGGAGCTAGTTCTGTCTGCGCCTATGGGGTTATTGCTACCGTTATAACTCAGTTGTTTTTGCTTTGGATTCCCCTTCTTGTGACCTATCTTTTGCACCCCTTTTGTTAGAAAGGCGTCCCCGGGGAAGGCAGAAGATGTCTGACTGACCACCCCTAGGTCCACCTCTCCGTCGAGAAGTAGCCGAGCGTTTACTGAGAGGCCTCCTGAATGAGGGTCCCCTCCTAGGATCGTACAGCAGAGTAATCACAACACTACAGATGGACACCACACAAGAGGTCAAGTTCTTAAGCTTTTATAGCTAGTAAAAGGTTGCGGGTTTTTGGTAGCATGTACAAGCAGATCGAGGGATCTGTAAAGTCTCGTAAAGGGGGGTAAGGTAGCGGGACAGTCTTACTCTGGGCGGAGGACGGGATACCCTACGCACAGCTCTCAATCCTCGAGCCGGGGGGTTCCGAGAGGTCGAGCCGCGGCAGCGCCAGCAGGCTTGCAGGATGGTTCAGCGAGGTAGGCCGCGGCAGCGCCAGCAGGCTCTCAGATGTTTCAGCAAGATAGGCCGCGGCAGCGCCAGCAGGCTCTCAGATGATTCAGCAAGGTAGGCCGCGGCAGCGCCAGCAGGCTCTCAGAAGGTTCAGCAAGATAGGCCGCGGCAGCGCCAGCAGGCTCTCGGAAGGTTCAGCAAGGTAGGCTGCGGCAGCGCCAGCAGGCTCTCAAAAGGTTCAGCAAGGTAGGCCGCGGCAGCGCCAGCAGGCTCTCGGATGTTTCAGCAAGGTAGGCCGCGGCAGCGCCAGCAGGCTCTCAAAAGGTTCCGCAAGGTAGGCCGCGGCAGCGCCAGCAGGCTCTCGGAAGGTCGTCGGGTTACGGGGAGGATGAGTTCGTCTGGTGTCGGCCGTGACAGCGTCAGCAGGGCTTCCAGTCCAGGATACAACTGCCGTCCTAATCCAGGGCTGGCCCAGATATAGGTCTGGAGGTCTTTGAAGTCCGGACCCTCGCGCCTGGGGGTCAGAGGGGCCGGGATGATGGTGTCCAGACACCCAGCAGGGGGGTGGAGCCAGCACCCAGGGAGGCCGGAGGGCGATCGATACCAGGCGTCCGGGGACGGCTGGAGGCCCATCGAAACTCCCCTTCCTCCGGGATCTGTCGAGGCTTCGCTGGGGCCTGGGCTGGGGCCGTGGCCACGTGGTTGTGACGTGGCGGGTCCAAGATGGAGTCGGGCACGGCCTCGTGCTGAGGTCGTGATGGGTCTACGCTGGGGTCAGGCCTGCGCTGGTGGACCGGGATGGTAGCCGGCCCTGTGGTGTTGGGGCGTGCAGGATCGGGCCGAAGGGGCCGCCCGAGGTCTGGTGGGGGGCGGATATCGTCCTGGGCCCGCCATGCGGGAGGGGTAGGACCACGCCATGAGGCCGGGTCCAACACGCATCCCCCCCCAGCTGAAGGCAGGGGAGAGTCACCCATCCTCTTGGGGGTTCTCCTCGCCGAGGCGGAAGAATCTGGACAGGCCGTCAGCATTGGCGTGGTCGTTGCCGGGGCGATGCTCCACGGTGAAGTCCATCCCCTGCAGGGAGATGGACCAGCGTAGCAGCTTCGGGTTTTCTCCCCGCATCTGCATCAACCAACGCAGGGGCTGGTGGTCGGTCTGGACCCGGAAGTGGGTGCCGAAGAGGTAGGGCCGGAGCTTCTTGAGGGCCCACACCACGGCGAAGGCTTCCTTCTCAATGGTGCTCCAGCATTGCTCTCTCGCCAGCAGGCGTCGGCTGATGAAGGCCACAGGCTGGTCGATTCCTTCGGGGTTGACTTGGGACAGGACCGCCCCGATGCCGTGCTCCGAGGCGTCGGTCTGGACTACAAACTCTCTGCTGTAGTCGGGGGCTGGAGCACAGGGGCGGTGCACATGGCAGTCTTTAGAGTCTCAAAGGCCGTTTGGCACGCAGGGGTCCAGTGCACCCTCTTTGGTAGCTTCTTGGAGGTCAGTTCGGTCAGGGGCCCCACAATGCTCCCGTAGTCTTTTATAGACCGCCGATAATATCCAGTGAGCCCCAGGAAGGCTCGGACGGCGGTCTGGGTGACTGGGAGCTCCCAGTCCCGGATGGCGTCTATCTTTGGTTGGAGGGGAGCCACGTGGCCGCTCCCCACTTGGTGTCCCAGATAGGTCACGGACCCTTGGCCTGGTACTCGAAAAGCTCGGTGTTTCACAGGCGGGCTGTCTCCGGTGTCCACATCGTGGACTCACCACCGGGTGACCCCCGGAGTGAGGGAAAACAGATCCACAAACTGCCCCAGCAGCTTCCGGCAGTCTTGTTGCTGCTCTGGGGTCAGGGTAGAGGAGAGCCGGACCCCTTCGAAGGAGCCGTCTTTCTCGGAGGTGCTGAGGAGGTCTGGTAGTGGGTCGGAGTCGTCTTCCGCTCCGTCATCGGTCGCCAGCAGCAGACTTAGTTCAGTGCGTGCAAAGTGCGGCTTGAGTCGGTTAGCGTGGAGAACCCGGAGGGGGTTCCTGGGGGATTCCATGTCCACTAAGTAGGTGACGGGGCTCTTGCACTCCACCACCTTGAAGGGCCCCGTCCACTTGTCCTGGAGGGCACAAGGTTCGACCGGGGACATGACCCAGACCTGCTGGCCCAGCTCGAATTCGATGGACGAGGCGTTCTGGTCATACCAGCGTTTCATCTCCTCCTGACTAGCCTCCAGGTTGGCCTCGGCAAGTTCCCGAACTTCCGAGTCTGATTGCGTAGGGTCAGGAGGTACCGGTAGACATCAGGTGGGGCATCTCGGACTGCCGTCTCCCAGCCTTCCTTGACCAGGCTGAGGGGGCCTCGGACCGGGTGCCCGTACAAGAGTTCGAAAGGGCTGAACCCCAGGGACTTCTGGGGTACCTCTCGGTAGGCGAACAGGAGGCAAGGCAGTAGGACATCCCATTTGCGCCGGAGGGGCTCTTCTAGGCCCTTGATCATCCCCTTCAGTGTCCTGTTGAATCGTTCGACTAGTCCATTTCCTTGGGGATGATACGGAGTGGTGAACTTATAGGCGACCCCGCACTGCTGCCAGAGGGACCGCATATGCTTCGAGATAAAGTTGGAGCCCCGATCACTCACGACTTCCCGGGGGAAGCCGACTCGGGAGAAGATGCTCATGAGGGCTCGGCCCACCACGGGGGCCGTGATGGTTCGGAGGGGGATGGCCTCGGGATAGCGGGTAGCATGATCCACCAGGACGAGGATGAAGCTGTGCCCCTGCGAGGTGCGAGGATCCAGGGGCCCTACGATGTCGATCCCCACTCGCTCGAAGGGGGTGGTGACCACGGGAAAAGGTTGGAGCGGGGCCTTCACCTTCCCCCCACTCTTTCCGCTGGCTTGACAGGTCGGGCAGGTCCTGCAGTGGTTATGCACATCGTTACGCATTTTCAGCCAGTAGAAATGGGTCACCAGGCGGCTGTAAGTTTTGTCCTGCCCCAGGTGCCCGGCGAGGGGCACATCATGTGCTAAGTTTAGGAGGAAGTCTCTGAATCGGAGGGGCACGACCAGCACCTGGCTGGCCCCTAGTTCGGCAATCTTCTGCTCACTGTAGAGAAGGTCGTTGTCCCAATAGACCCAGTGGGACCCCGCGGGGTCTCCCGCGGCTTGAGTAGCGGCTTGCTGTCGGACCCCCTCAAGGGAGGGGCAGGTTTTCTGTTCCTGCCGGAACTGTTCGCGAGTGGGGCCCCCTTCTTGGCGCCATTGAGCGAGTTCGGGGAGGTGTTGGAGCTCGGGGAGGTTTTCTTGGTCGGGCTCTTGGGAGCCGTGTTCCAGGCCAGGGTCCTCGGGGATGACGGGTGGCGGCGGTGCGGGCCACTCCGGCTCTTCAGTCGAAGCTTCCCCCGCTGGGGTGGAGGCTCAGGCGGACATGGAACGGGTGGTCGCGCAGACCCACTCGGGAAGGCCTAGCATCCCTAGGTGCTCTCTTCTTTCGACGCCTGCCCAGGGGGAACTTTCAAGGTCGTTCCCAAGGAGGCAGTCCACGGGGGCATCGTCGCAGACAGTCACTTTTAGCATGCCCGACACTCCCCCCCACTCGAAGGGGATGCGGGCCATCTGGCACAAAGTCTCTGAGTTATCTGCGGACCGGACTGGGCACAGGACGTTAGGAAGGATCTGTTCGGGGGTCACCAAATGGCAGCGGACTGCTGTTACGCTGGCTCCAGTGTCACTGAGGGCTTCGGTTCGGTGACCATTGATGGTGACCCACTGGCGGTACTTCTGGGTGTTGCCGGGGATCGGGCCTCGGGGGATCAGGTCGTGAGTCCCCAGGCAGGCTAAGGTCATGGCGGCGGGCTCCCACTCGGCCTGCTCAGGCCGTTGTCCTCTTCCTCACTTCCTTCTTCACCCAGGGCCGCGGCCATTATCTGGCGGGCCGGGGGACCGGTGGTGCCGGGTCGCTGGTTCATCGGGCAGAGGGGGTCATTCGCGTAATGACCCTGTCGCTGGCATCTGTGGCACGTAACATTCGGGCGGGGCCCTGGTCTGGCTGGGGGGCCCCCTCTCTGGCCCAAGGGTGGCGACGTGGAGGCAGGGGATGACCCCTAGGGGGCGTCTCGTCCCCGGCTCTGGCCTACTCTGCCGCCTCGGGGTCGGTGGTTTCCCGGAGATCCCCGGCCGGAGTCTTCCGTCGGACCCCGGGTGACTCGGGTGCTCGCCCATCTATCCGCCTCGACAGCGAGTTTTCGTGGCTCAGTCAGTTTGCTGTCGAGGAGGTGTTGCCGGAGTTCGACGAAGCAGTTATTGGATAGATGTTCCCACAGAATGAGGTCGACCAACTGCTGGTAGGTGGTGACCTGACAGCCCCGAGTCCACCCATCGAAGGCTCTGCTGTAATAGTTCACGTACTCCACCCACGTGGTACCGGGGATTTTTTTGCAGTCTCGGAATCGCTGCCGATACATCTCGGGGGTGAGTCCGTAGCGAGTGAGGAGGGCGGTCTTCATGTGCTCGTACGAGGTCATCTCGGTATCAGGGATCTCCAGCAGGGCGTCTCTCCCTTCGTTGATAAACTTCCCCCACAGGCCGGCGCCCCAGTCCTTGAGGGGTACTCGATGGGCGGTAATGGCGACCTCGTAGGCTTTGAACCACTGCTGGATGTCGTCGTTCTTATAGTACTCTTTGACGACATCCTTGGGTATATGTACCTTTGTGTCCACCGGGGGAGGTGAGGTCTTTCCCCCGGAGAGGTTATTCTCGTTGGCCTTGGCTTTAAATTCCATTTCTTTGAGGACGCGCTCGTGCTCGAGCATGAGTTTTTTCTCCTCGAGGTCTCTCTGTCTTCGCTTTTCTTCCAGGTCTCCTTCTAGCCGTAGCTGCTCGAGGGCTAATTTCCTTTCTGCCAGTTGGATCTCTCCTTCTTGTCTGAGTCGAGCGAGCTCCAACTCGTGGAGCCGGTTCTTCTCTCGTTCTCGGGACTCTTCGTGGGAGAGGCCCGTGTCTGGGTTTGCGGGTCTCCCTCCCGCTGGGTTTGTTGCAGCCTCCGGGCCTCCGTTCGGGCCCGGGTTATCTTCCCTCGGGGGTGGCACCTCGCCGGCGTCCACCCAGGCCTGCAGGGCCGATTTAAAGTCTTCTTTGGTGCTTAAGCCAGTGGTAGCGATGCCTAGGTCTTTGCAGAATTGCTTTAGCTCCTTGTGACTGTAGTCTTCCATTTTCTCTTTCTGGAATTCTGTGCTCATGGTCGCAGTGAGTTTTTCTTGGTAGTGAGCGAATTACTCTCTGTATGATCTGCGTGGGCTCGGATCCCAGCGCTTGCCACCAATGTTAGAAAGGCGTCCCCGGTGGAGGCAGAAGATGTCTGACTGACCACCCCTAGGTCCACCTCTCCATCGAGAAGTAGCCGAGCGTTTACTGAGAGGCCTCCTGAATGAGGGTCCCCTCCTAGGATCGTACAGCAGAGTAATCACAACACTACAGATGGACACCACACAGGAGGTCAAGTTCTTAAGCTTTTATAGCTAGTAAAAGGTTGCGGGTTTTTGGTAGTATGTACAAGCAGATCGAGGGATCTGTAAAGTCTCGTAAAGGGGGGTAAGGTAGCGGGACAGTCTTACTCTCGGCGGAGGACGGGATACCCTACGCACAGCTCTCAATCCTCGAGCCGGGGGGTTCCGAGAGGTCGAGCCGCGGCAGCGCCAGCAGGCTTGCAGGATGGTTCAGCGATGTAGGCCGCGGCAGCGCCAGCAGGCTCTCAGATGTTTCAGCAAGATAGGCCGCGGCAGCGCCAGCAGGCTCTCAGATGATTCAGCAAGGTAGGCCGCGGCAGCGCCAGCAGGCTCTCAGAAGGTTCAGCAAGATAGGCCGCGGCAGCGCCAGCAGGCTCTCGGAAGGTTCAGCAAGGTAGGCCGCGGCAGCGCCAGCAGGCTCTCAAAAGGTTCAGCAAGGTAGGCCGCGGCAGCGCCAGCAGGCTCTCGGATGTTTCAGCAAGGTAGGCCGCGGCAGCGCCAGCAGGCTCTCAAAAGGTTCGGCAAGGTAGGCCGCGGCAGCGCCAGCAGGCTCTCGGAAGGTCGTCGGGTTACGGGGAGGATGAGTTTGTCTGGTGTCGGCCGTGACAGCGTCAGCAGGGCTTCCAGTCCAGGATACAACTGCCGTCCTAATCCAGGGCTGGCCCAGATATAGGTCTGGAGGTCTTTGAAGTCCGGACCCTCGCGCCTGGGGGTCAGAGGGGCCGGGATGATGGTGTCCAGACACCCAGCAGGGGGGTGGAGCCAGCGCCCAGGGAGGCCGGAGGGCGATCGATACCAGGCGTCCGGGGACGGCTGGAGGCCCATCGAAACTCCCCTTCCTCCGGGATCTGTCGAGTGGCCACTCGACCACCTGGGTGGATCTTGGTGCCTCGATGTCGGGGCTTCGCTGGGGCCTGGGCTGGGGCCGTGGCCACGTGGTTGTGACGTGGCGGGTCCAAGATGGAGTCGGGCACGGCCTCGTGCTGAGGTCGTGATGGGCCTACGCTGGGGTCAGGCCTGCGCTGGTGGACCGGGATGGTAGCCGGCCCTGTGGTGTTGGGGCGTGCAGGATCGGGCCGAAGGGGCCGCCCGAGGTCTGGTGGGGGGCGGATATCGTCCTGGGCCCACCATGCGGGAGGGGTAGGACCACGCCATGAGGCCGGGTCCAACACCTTTGAGGTCCTCTTTTTTTTTTGTTGTGTAGGTGGGTTCCTGGCTTGTTTTCTCTATGTAGCTGGAAATGTTTACAGCCGGAAGCAAGTGAATTTTGATTGGCTTATTTTGGTCCACTACTGTATTTGATAAGTTGGACCCTGTTATGGAGGAGTCTGACGTTAAGTCTTTTTGGTTCCTATTCTTTTTCTTAGATAAAATTTGGTTGGAAAAGAATGAGTTTGTTTTCCTTGTACCTAAAGTGGTTTGAGTGGTTTACTTTAGTCTGGCTTTCCTTGCACGCTTTTGTTGTCTTTTAGTTGGTTTCGCAGTTTGAGAGAGATTGACGGAGACAGTTTTGCCTCTATTTGTTTAACCCCTACACCTGATATTTCCTCTTCCTCTGCTTCCCCTTTGTTTTTACCATTAGTCACTATGGTCTCTTTTGGTGTCTTTAGGGGCTCTGCTTTGGCTTCATTCACGTCTATCTCTTGCGGGCCTTCTGTAGGTTCTGCTTTGCGAGTTATTTGCACTGCCCCGGATAAATTTGTGAGCATTTCTGGGAGCTTGGCCAATTTGTCGATAATTGTACTGCAACCGCAGGTAACCTGTTGTTGAAGTTCTAAGCAGGCCCTGGTGCTGAGTAGCATCAGAATTAAGTCCAGTTCGACATTTATACCTGCTATGTGTTCTGCAATCAAGTTGATGAGGTCAATCTGCACCTCCATTTTATCCGATTGAACATGTAGAGCCCTTGTTGCTTGCTCCAGTGTTCTTAGCAAGGATTTGTTCCATGGGTCAGTTGATATCTCTTGGGTGGACACTGCCAATAGCCTTCACTGTAACTCAATCCTACTTACTGATGAAAGTTTATTGGAGGTGACGGGCCTATAGGATTGGTTTTTGTTAGGAAGCTTTCTTCCTTTGAGTTTTCCTCTTTTGGGTTATTTCTGGGGGTTAGGTTTAGGGGAGTGGAGGCTACCCCCCCCTTCTCCACCAGATGTCCATCCTTTGGGGAGATGGTTGTTGGAAATTTCCCTTGCTTGGCTGAAGCAGTTGCATTTTGTTTAATCGTATTATTTCCAAGATTTGAAGGAGACCGGCATCAGTGGATAAAGAGAAGGAGCAGGTCCAAGCTTCGTCTGCCTGACTGCTGAGGTTTTCTATTGGATCTTCTATTGCAACATTGAAAGCTTCTTCCTATTTCATTATTATTACTCAGTCGGAATACGTTCAAGTGAACTTGTGCTGTAGTGGATAACTGTCTACTTGCTGCGATTATTCCCTGCGGGACTGGATTCTCTATTTGAACTTTGCTTCGGTCTGACTTAAGGGAAGGGAGACTCGTTTTGATAGAGATGGACGCGTCCTGTTGTTCTGACCATCCTGGGCTGTGGTGGCCTTTTTTCCTATTTCTTTGGCATTATTGTGCTAGGCAGTCCTGATATCTCTTCTTTTGGAGCATACATTGCAGTCATTGGATCCTTTAGAAAGAAAAAATTACGTTTTTCATTTTTACTGCAAAAATTGAAGATTGTGGGTTCCGGTGTTGGTGCTGCACCTAGCCTTTCTCCTTACCCGTGCATCTTCCTTTTTTAGGTCTCGCCTACTCAGCGCGCATGTGCTGCTTAGGCAAAAATACCTTTTCCCATCGCCATGGCTTTTCAGCCAAGCATGTGCACGCGTCCCATTGCCTTCAATGGCAACGCGTGCACTTGAGGCGATATACTTGCGGGAGCGCGCACCACCATATGGTAGCCATTAAAGCTCCTGCAAGTAAATCGCGCAGGCCCCCCTTCTCCCCCTGCTTCTAGTGCGTGCGCAAAGACAGGTCTCAAGATCTGCCAACACTGAACAACAGGTACACAGCTTCACCCAGCACCCACCCCCCTGTTGCTCAGAAGGACCCACCGGAGGCCTCCTTCGCCCACACCTCATTCCGGGGTACTCACCGAGGCACACCAGATGTCCTGCCACTCCAAAGGATAGTCGAGAAATGCAGCAACGCAGCGCGGGCTCCACAGAGCGGCAGACTCGGTCAGGGTTTCTCGGTTGGCCCGAGTATTCCAGCTACCAGCAGCCTCGGATACTTCCGCAGCCGCAAGTCTGACGCCCTCAAGAGCTGGACCGGGAATCAGTGGATCTGGGCTCAGACATCCGTGAAAACCAAGTGGATAGCAGACGAGGAGCTCAGAGCATGACAGCAAAAATTCCACAAATTAGCGTCGGCGTCCTTTGATCACGTGACCATGTTTCGCTTCAGTCCAAGGCGATTACAAAGAAAATGTACTTCCTCACTTACAGCATTTGGAACAACCAGATTCGGCTGTTCTTGCTCCAGCTTCAAAGAGTTTTACAATTTAGCGACTAAAATGGCCAATTAATTATTGACTTCATTCCCATTGGATTAGCTCTTCCCTACTCTTGCGTATGCCCTTTTTTAAGGAGTTTCTTATGTATATTATACCGAAAGATTTGGCTTGGAGTTGTTATACACGCACGTCATACTTCCTGGCTTTTTCAAATCGATTGCAAGATTTCCTTGCTCTTTCTCTGGATTATCTAAAGGCAGGCATTGCTAATCGAGGCAGGGAAAAGAACTAACCTCCGCACTTGGGGGCAGTCATACGGGCAGAGAATTAATAATAATAATAATAATAATAATAATAAGGGAGTTTTATAAAGCGCGCGGTTACGCTTAACTAGCGTGTCCCTGCGCTAAGACAGAAAAAACTCATGCAGGCAGGCCGCAGAGTCAGCTAGAGTTACCGTGTGTAGAGATGTGTTTTTAGCTTCTTCCTGAAGTCGGCTTCAGACAGTTCTAGGCGAAGATCCAGGGGTAAAGAGTTCCAGCCCTTCGCCACCAAGTAGCGAAATGATCTGCCTCCCATGCGAGCCTTTCTTGTCCTCGGGACCTTTAACAGGCCACCATGGGAGGAACGCAGTGCTCGCATAGGTTCATATCTGGAGACCAGACTCTGGAGTGATGCTGGTGCCCTCCCATTAAGGATACGATGGCAGGTGCAGAGGGCCTTAAACTCCACCCTGCTCTTCACCGGAAGCCAGTGAAGAGTCTGAAGGGCAACTTTGGAGGCTGATCTTTTAGGAAGCTTCAGAATAAGGCGGGCTGCCGCGTTCTGCAGCACCTGGAGATGGTTTAATACCTTACTGGTTGCTCCCAAGTACAGTAGGTTGCCGTAATCCAGGCGCGATTTGACGAGGGCATGTACCAGCATCCTGCGGGCAGATATGGGAAGTAGATCTAAGACCTTCTGCAAACTTTTTAGGACGCTGAAACAGACACCCACCACCCGGCCTATCTGAGGTCCAAAAGACAAATCAGCATCAAGCCAGACTCCAAGATTCTTGGCTTCCCGACAGGGTGTAGGAGCCTCGCCCAGGCAAGAGGGCCACCACGCCGATGACCACACAGAAGGGCTCCCCCCTACCACGAGCACCTCGTTCTTATTGCCATTCAGTTTGAGGCAATTGGTGGACATCCAGGTTGCCAACTCCTGCATACAGGTTCTGAATTGGTCCACCGCAAGACCAGGTGCGCGCGATAGGAAGATAGCCAGCTGCGTATCGTCGGCGTAGGACACTATGTGCAGGCCATGACCCTCCACTATAGAGGCCACTGGGGAGACATATAAATTGAACAGGGTGGGGCTCAGTGACGAGCCCTGGGGCACGCCCTGTCCCAAACAGATCTCCCCAGAGTAGCAGTCACCCTGGCGGACCTGGAAACATCTCCCCGTCAGAAAGGACTGGAACCATCTAAGTGCAGTGCTCGATATTCCACCATTATTCAGACACTGTAGCAAGGTGGTGTGTGCTACAGTGTCGAATGCCGCACTTAGGTCCAGCAGGATGAGGGCCATGGTCTGTCCTTCATCCACCCCCTGGCGTAGGGTCTCCACTGCCATCAGGAGCGCCGATTCAGTAGAGGGGCGGGGACGGAAACCAAACTGGGTGTCATGCAGGAGGGCAGCCTCCTCCACGAAATCCATCAGTTGTACGTTAATAGCTTTTTCTGGCACTTTAGCCAGTAGGGCAGAAGGGAGATAGGTCGGAGGTTCTCTAATTTTTCGAAACTGATGTTTGATTTCTTCCTCAAGGGTAGAACCACCGCCTGCTTCCAGTCTCTAGGCACTATCCCAGTCTTAAATGACAGGTCTGGCAGGTGCCTGATGTAAGGTTCCAACACTGGCAAGCTTTCAGCTAGTCGTTTAGGCGTGGTGGGGTCCCGAGGGGATCTGGACTTGATAGATTTACATATCTTTAAGAGGTCCTCCGGGGGCGGGGTAACGAAGTTAGTCAGTCTATATCTATTCCCCCAATCCCTCGGACTCTCCACGAACTCAGTCCCTGCCATGGAGTGATTAGGGAATGACGAGAAGATTTTAGTTACCTTCTCGGCGAAAAAGTTTGCGATCTTATCACAAGATTCCGCCGAACACTCATCTGGGGCAGTAGCTGGTATCCCACCCGAGAGAGATTTATAGAGCAGAAAAAGCTCCCTCGTGGAGTTGCCGGCCTCACTGATTCTGGTGGCATAGTATACAGCTTTGGACTTCCTAATTAGTCCATGATAGAGTCGCCTCTCAGTTAGATAAATCTCCCTGGTTTCCGTCGAAAAGGCCACTCGCCATTGCCTTTCTACTCGCTTCAGTGCTGCCTTTGCAACCCGCAACTCGTCACTGTACCACGGGGCAGTTTTCTGAGTGCGGCCACCTACTTTAGCACGAGAGAGTGGAGCTGTGCAGTCAAGTGCCTCGGTGATGCGATTGCAGAGGTTAAAGTTAGCAGTGTCCGCATCGTCCCCCCCCCCCCCCGGACTTCCTCCTTTGATGAGTGCTGCACAGAACTTTGTCTGGGAGAAGTTTGCCCATCTCCGCCTAGAGTGGTATAGCGGAGCTGGCGTCAATGATCTTGTCCCTGGAACGCGTACAGAGAATGGTACCAGATAGTGATCCGACCATGGGATAGGGATGGGTGTCATTGCTTCTACCTCCCCCCAGTTGACAAATATGGGGTCTAGCAACTGTCCCAGCTGGTGGGTGGGACCACCTACTATCTGATTCAGTTGGAGGTTTGCTAGCGCCTGGCAGAGGTCCTTGGTAGCGTTGTCAGTGGGGTTAATAAGGTGGAGATTAAGATCCCCTAATACCAAGATTTTATCTCCATGCAGCGCCGCCTCCATGATGCCTTCTACTAGACTCTCCCCAAACCGAGCCATAGGGCCTGGGGGTCTATAGATAAGAAAGCTCTTCAACGTACAGCCTTCATTTACTTTAACGGTGAAGCTCCCTGCCTCACTATCTAAAATGGGGGAAGTATCCAGTTGACATCGTAGACTATGCTTAGCTACGATGGCGATACCCCCTCTTCTGCCAGCGGGTCTATCCTGCCTCTGCATGGTATAGCCCTCCGGTAGTGCTTCTAAAGCATCAGGAGTCGAACCTTCATCCAGCCATGTCTCAGTGAGAAACAAAAGATCCCATTGTCTCTCAATGAGTAGGTCGTAAAGGTCTAGTCTGTGCTTCCGCAGTGAGCGTACGTTGAGCAGACCACAGGTCAGGGTAAGGCCTGCCGATGCCAACTTTCTACCTAAATCATAGGAGAAGTGGCAGTGTTCATAGGCTATATTATCCTCCACTCGCATCGTATGTAGGCATGAGTTGGCAGTGATATTGCGGAAAGCCAACAACTCCTGTCCGCTCCACCGTATGTGTCCCACCTGATGGACATAGGGTCCGGCCCTGGACCGCGCCCGATCGCGGACGGGCGCAGACGGCCCTGGACCGCGCCCGCTGCGCCCGTCCGCTGCGCTGCCGGGAAAGACACATGACTTAAGAAGGAAGTGGAAGGGGCGTGGCCTGGCACAGAGTGGGCGTGGCCTGGCCGGGGGGGGGCTTCCCCGGAATGGCGTCAATGTTAGTGGCAGCCCCGCAGCAGCGTTAAGATCGGCTGCGCTGGAGGAGGATTTAGCAAGAGTGTCAGGTAAAGTGCAACTGCAATTTCAGATAAAAACACAGAAATACAATTTTAAAATCTACGTTGCTCCCGGCTTCCACCTCAGGAGTTCGTGCTGTCAATACATTGTCATCTGGTGTTTTGAGCCAGTGGGTGGGGCATCCTCAAACAGTCACAACTTAATCAGTCATACTTGGGATGAGAAACTCCAGAAGTTGGATCACCGATAAGAACATCCATTAACTGCACCAATCAGAGGAGTCCAAAGTTCTAGATGACTACACTAGACTAACACCACATCTTTAAAATTCTTTAGGAAACATACTTTTGAGAATATAACTCAATATGAATTCAGAAATATTATTTAAAACTTATAAGATCACATACATAGGTTTAGCCAACAGGGAGATTTGGAAATGTATAGTAACTTAGTTTTTTTCTTTTTTCAAGGTTTCATAACATTATCCATACATATGTGTTGCGAGAAGTCTTAAGAGAACCCCCCAATAAAGAGCATGATCCGAGATTTGATTATATATGATGATCGAGCTCTCAGGAGCTGCAGGGCTGACACAAGCCCTCCACACTCACAAGGCCGTTCTGCACCCCGCACCGCAGCTAGGCGCAGCCCTGCCCGCTTATGTAAACTGTTGATGTTAGCGGTGCATAGAAACCGGCCCTAAACACATGATGCATAACTTCCCCATTTGCCGCGGCCTGCCTTCCAAGTCTTGCAGCCCGCTCACCTCCGAAGGCCGCCAGTCGTACTCCCTGTAGTAACGTAAGACACGGTCTAGTGTCTCAGTTCTATTGTAACTGCACACCTAACACCCACCCACAGGTGCCATAGGTCAGATGACCCTGGCCAATAAAAGGGGCTGAGCGCACGTACTCAGGGCCCATTACCTATCCCCAGTCACTGTGTCTGCGTGTTATTGCTCATCTGCGTAATGAGGGCCTAGCGCCCCCCCATCCAAACCCTACAATGGCGATGAGGTGGAGCTGTGCCCAGTGTGCCACAGCCACATGAAGAAATCGCGGGGAAAAGGGGAGAGAGCTGCAGGGCGACGTCGCGCCCCCTCCTCCCCCGCAGGATCAGCGCAGCCTGCCGAGAGGCCCATAGGGCGTGTGCCAAGCCCGGGGCCCACATGTCAATGAGACGGTGACCGGGAACCCACCCCGCACCTCTCAAGCCTGCCGGACGAGGAAGCGGACCGGCCAGAGCCCACCTGCACCGGCCGCAACTGGGCCCCGGATGAAGCGGACCGACCGGAGCCCCCCCGCGTCGGCCACAAGCCCTAGCGTATGAGGAAATCCACGCGGAGTCCACCCGTGTGGAAGAAGAGGCAAGAGAAGTGCCCGGCAAGAGAAGTGCCCAGGAGAAAAGTGAGGACCGACCGGAGCCCACCCGTGTCGGCCGTAAGTGAGGCCCCACCACGTGGTGACCGATGCAGAGCCCACTCGCGAAGTGAAAAGGCCCATAGGCCGGAGGTGAGCCTGGGGGGCCGCGCAAGCGAGAAGAGACCCCCTTTTAGAGCCCACTGATATGATAGACAGGGCAAAAGAGGAGGTGGGATAGCTATAATCGCTCGAGATACATATAACATCCGGACCTCACCGATACCCTCGGTCACTTGTGAAGCATTGCAATTTGATATCTATCTATCCCCCACGTACAATTTTAGGGGAATGCTACTATATAGACGGCCAGGAGCACGCTCTGGATTCCTCATTGAAGTCGGCACTATTTTGGAATCACTGGCAATTGAGAAGTCATTAACAGTACTGGGAGAATTCAACTTCCATCTAGACAGAAATGATGATAAAGATACATTGTCTCTTCTGTCTGAGATGGAAATTTTGGGGCTCTCACAACTAGTAAACAGACCTACTCATGATGCAGGGCATACGTTGGATGGTATCTTCACTAATTTATAAGATCTCCAAATCACTAACATCCTCACGCTGCCCTGGTCTGATCATCACATAGTTCTTGGTGCCATCACAACTAATGAGGCCTCCATCTCCAGGATACCCCCTCTTAGTCGTGAACCATTTAAGGCCTGGAAAGACATCAACATTCCTAACCTCAAGATTTCACTGGACAGTACTAAACCAACTCTGTCTAATGATCCAGATACGGCCATTAAGCAATACCAAGACTGGTTAGGTCAAGCCATTAACAAACTAGTACCGATCAAACTAATAACCAGAAACAGGAACATGCCCTCAGCACCATGGTTTTCTGAGGAATTAAGAAAGCAGAAACAACTCTGTAGAAACAGAGAAAGGTACTGGAGAAAAAACTATGATGAGGAAAGTAAAAAAACCTACAAAGAACTGTTAGCTCAGTACAAATCCATGATTACAGAGGCCAAAAAAAATATTTTAGCGAGCAAATAGAGAGTGCAAAAAATTCCAATAAAAAGCTATATGATATAACGGAGCAGCTGACAGGAAACGCCCCTGATCTTAATCCCCCGACTTCACAAATCTTCTGTGACTCATTAGCACTATTCTTCTTCACAAAAGTGAATGACATTTACTCAGCCTTCTCCTCCACTGCTACTCACAGCACCAATGATATACATATTGCTTCCCTTAGCAGTGCATTCTCACAGTTTGTGGATATTTCAGAGACCCAAGCTAGAGATATCATAAGCTCCATTAAATCGGGTTCAGCACTGGATCCATGTCCCTTGAAAACCCTTGTCTTGATCATGGATTCTTTGATTCCAGCTATTACACAAATCTGTAACCTCATGTTCAGTACTGAAATCTATCCGAGTTTGTTGATAAAGACCCTCCTGAAGCCCCTTCTGAAAAAACCAGGCTTAGATAAAACAGAGCTGAAAAATTATAGACCGTTTGCCAACCTTCCATTTTTGGCTAAGGTGGTGGAAAAGGCAATGAACACCCAACTAGCAGCTTTTATCGAGGAACATCCCCTACTCGATGAGACCCAATTTGAGTTCCGCAAGTTCCATGGAACAGAGACTGCTTTAATTAAGGCTGCGGACGACATCAGAGTCATCCGAGACCAAGGAGGCTCAGCACTGCTGGTGCTCTTTGATCTCTCGGCAGCTTTCGACATGGTCGACCATCAGATTTTGGTCGACCGTTTCGAGAAAATGGGTGTGCAGGGCTCAGCTAAGAACCTACTGGCTTCGTTTTTGAACGAAAGATCGCAGGCGGTGACGCTGGGACCATTCGAATCGGCTAATCTGTCCTTGCCGTGTGGGGTACCTCAAGGTTCATCCCTAAGTCCGACACTATTCAATATCTATGTGTCGGACCTAGCTAAAACCATCAAAGCATATGGGATGAACCTTACCTCATACGCAGACGACACACAGCTGGTTCTAGCCATTAAAAATTATGGAGAAATAGTGGCAGAGGGTTTTAAAACAGGTATGCTGGCAATCGGACAGTGGATGTCTGCAAACTGTTTAAAACTTAATTCCGAAAAAACGGAGGTGGTAACTTTTGGACATCTATCTCCTAGCTGGTCCCCCGTTTGGTGGCCAACATATTTCAGAACCCTGCCGAAACCAACTCCCAAGGTGAGGAACCTGGGTGTTATCTTTGATAATGACCTTAATTTTGTTGCTCATGCCAATCAGACTGCCGCCACAGCTTTTTACAAATTACGTCTGGTGAAAAAAATCCTTCCTTTTCTTCCAAAGAGTGCAGGCAAGACCTTGGTAAGCTCCCTAGTTTTATCTGCATTAGATTATTGCAACGGCTTGTTCGCCAATGCCCAGATCAGGGTCATCAAGAAAATGGCGACAGTACAGAATGCGGCTGCCAGACTTCTTTCGGGAATTCCTAGGTATAAACCCATAGCCGACACCATCAGAAGTTATCACTGGCTCCCCATTGGAAACCAAATTAAATTCAAGACCCTATGCATAGTCTACAAATCACTGCATCAACAAGCACCTCCATTTTTGAGAGACCAGCTAATTCCATACAACCGTTCACGACCACTCTGCCCATCCAACCTTAACGACTTGGTGGTGCCCCGTACTAAGTTGGTTACTTGGGGAGATCGTCGTTTTTTGGTTGCGGCTCCAAAATTGTGGAACACACTCCCCCAATCTATCAGGACTAGCCCAACTCTCATGTTATTTAGAAAACAACTGAAAACCTGGTTGTTTAACCATTAAATGTCTGAAGCCCAGCAATGGGGAAGTCTGCAATAGTAATAGCGCCGAGACGCCTGCGGGCAATTGTTCGCGCTTTATCAAAAATAAATAAATAAATTATGACTGTCTACACAAGCGGGCCCACCCACATAGTTGTGGCGTCCTGCCGGGCGTGAGAAGGCCGACAATAAACATATAGCAAAGCAAGGCCAGCTCACCCGAGGCCTGCCTGCAACGTCTCCTATCCCCGCCGCGCAGCATGTGTGTTGCGAGGCTGCCGCGGCGAGGGTGAAAGAACTTTAAAGAGAAGCTGAGCGGAGCCCACCCGCGGTAAAGGAGACACTTCTGCCCCGAGCACAGCGTCAGCAGCCCCAACGCCGCGCAGCATGTGAAGTGTGAGGCTGAAGCGGTGGGGCGGAGGAGTGTGAAGGAAGCGTTGGGCAAGCGACGAGCCGAAGCGGTACATAGCACCCCACAGCGTGTGTGAGGTGGAACAGCAAGAAGGGGCAGTGACCCCAGGAACAGCGCTCTAAGGAAAGCGGCAGGAGCAGCCGCGAACATTGCAGACGACAAGGCCGACACCCCTCCCCTGCCGTGCCGCGTGTGGAGTGCGAGGCTGCGGCGGGGAGGAAAGAGACAGACAAGTGAGGCAGTTGAAGGCCATCCAGAGCGGCCGGTACAAACTGAGGCCAGGCAACCCCCTCGGTCCTGGCAGCAAGGGTGCAGAGGATGGAGGCAGGCGGGCAAGAGGCATGAGTGACTGTCGATAGCTCCCAGCACAAGTGAAAGGAGCTGAAGCACCGCCGAGCAGTGGGGGCCCTGTCCCCACACCTCTCTCATTAAACGAAGCAGACTCACCGCACGGATCGGAGTCCTCCAGTCCTGCCCAGCCGAGAAGCCCTGTGACGAACCTGACCCCAGCAAAGATAATGACTCACCGACAGCACTGATAGAGGCACAGAAGTGCCTGCAGCCAAAGGGCATCTGAAGAAAAGCCCATAGTGACAAGGACATGGAGCTGCATCCAAACAAAGGCACAATAATAAGGAATAAGGCAACACTGCCATCTGGTGGGCTCTGGGCAGTACGGCACCAAAGGAACAAACAAGCTTTGCACAAGCCAAATCTAGACTCTTACTAGGAAAGTAGGCAACATGATCTGAGTAATGGACATCGAACAATGGCACACCTAGAAGAGAGGAGCCTGTAAGACAGCAGTGAGCCGTGCAACGCCACCCCGTGGCTAGCGAGCAGCTATGCACCCGCCAAGCAATTAAAGTGCAAGCAAGAACAAAATCAGTTCTGTCAACAATGTAACCCTGAAGGAAGCTCAGGGTGACAGACCGCACCAGGACAAGCCTACAGCAACGCAGTCCAGAGACTGCAACAAGGGGACACTGATCATTGAGAGCACCAAGAAAGGTCAACGGAGCGAGGCACAATCCCTCAGAAGCACTGAAGCCACACCGAAGGAGAGCACAGTGACGCCTAGTGGCCACAGTTTGTCACTGCTGTTGGGAAGAAGAGAAACGAGCACCACCACGCGAAGGTACAGTGGTCGCAAGACTCCCCACCAGGCAAGTGCGACACGGAGGAAGCGCCACAACCGCCGACACTGCTCCAGAGTCCCAGAAAGCAAGCAAGCACACCCCGTGAAGTAACGGGGGCGACCTGAACACGAAGAAGCAAGAAGGAGTGGTAACATAACCCTCCGCACCTAATGAAGCACAGGAAGAGCGCGGACAAAAGCACGCCAACGCTAAAGCACCGGAACGGAGCGAAGAGCGAGCACACGGAAGACGGCAAAGCGTGAGGACTCGCGCAGAAGGTGAAGCCGACCACTCAGTCTGGTCGCGAAGGAGAAGGAGAAGCCGGCCACTCAGATCGCCGCACCAAAAGCCGACCACTCAGTCTGGTCGCAAAGGAGAAGGAGAAGCTGACCACCCTGATGGCCGCACCAAAAGCCGACCCACCAGGTCGCGAAAGTAGGTGACCGAAGCAAGGGTCAACAAACAGGGACATAGCAAGTATCCAGCTGGAGAACCGAAGATGGCCTGCCAGCATCGGCAGCTTAGTGGACCGGCAAAAGGTCCAAGAAGTTCGACCACCAAGACACAGTCCACGAACATGGACCAGCGAACTTTGACAACCATTCAACATTCAAAGTCTAAAGATAAGATTGCAACGACCAGTCCAGTCACAGACGAGAAGGAGACAGTGTCCGAGAACCAGGACAAGACCAGGGCAAAACAGGAGTGCACGCTGCCTGGAGAAGTCTGGTCAGGAAGATGAAGACAGCAAGATGACCAGACCACGTTGCGAAAAGAAAGATGGAGAAGGATTGGCACAACGCCACAAAAGGAAAAGGAGAAGATGTCTTAGTGGCACGTTTGACACCACAGAAGAAAAGAAAGGAGAAGAGGTCTGAGTGGCACATCTGCCACCACCAACGAGAAGAAAGGAGAAGAGGTCTGAGTGGCATGTCTGCCACCATCAAAGAGAAGAAGGGAGAAGAGGTCTGAGCAGCACGACGACAGGAAGACAAGAGAAAGGAGCAGAGCAAAGAGGGGTATGGACCAAGACACTACAATACACCAGAAGGGGAAACACAGAGGAGAACGTGAGAGGTGCGCAACAGTCCACACGCATGACTGGGACACATGTACCACCACTGGAAGTAAGCATCCACGTGCGAACCCGACAGTCACCCAGGAATGACAGAAGCGAGCAGGCCGGTCTGTTGGCAACAACCACCTCTGCGATGGAACGGACACAAGGGCCGCGGAAATCCAGGGGCAGAGGCCTCAGGGACACTGGTGGCAGCGAATCACACAACGAGAGATGGACTGTTGAAGCTCGCGCTGAAGATCCTGGAGGTTCGAAGGTCGCACACAACGGAACCAGTGCCAACAACACCCTTTCCGGTGGCGCTTCAGACACGGAGAGAGGACCCGTAGCGACGTCCTTCTACACGTTGGAGCGGCAAGGCGGCATGTCCTCCGGTCCAGTGGGAGCCTGTCAGAAAAGGGCCTCCGGGTCGTCCGGTGAGAGGGGACACCCACGAGAGAGGGGTATCCGTGATAGGGATAACCTGCAGATGAAGACCCCGTCAAGGACAGACACCAGTTCAAACCAAACACCTTGACCAGGACGGTCCAGCGGAAAACTACACACTTGGGATCTACTATTCCTACCTCTACATGTTCACAGGATGTGGAACAGAGTGAGAGAGACTGTACAGCCCACCCACAAGCTGCAAGTCGGCCAAGGCAAGAAGAGACACCATTGCCAGTGTTTGACGTGACCAGCAGTGGAGAAAACTACGTGGGAGTCGTCGTGATTGAGTTATGGGGTTTGTGTGAACTCAGGTTGGACTTTAGTTAGGGTAATTTTCTTAACTAAGGTTGGGAGGGATGTAGTAACGTAAGACACGGTCTAGTGTCTCAGTTCTATTGTAACTGCACACCTAACACCCACCCATCACAAGACGTCATAGGTCAGATGACCCTGGCACGTGCTCAGAGTCCATTACCTATCCCCAGTCACTGTGTCTGCGTGTTATTGCTCATCTGCGTAATGAGGGCCTAGCACCCCCCATCCAAACCCTACACTCCCCTCTCCGCCTCGCGCCCTCTCCTGCCTGCCTGCAGCGGCTCACGCCCAATGATGACAGTAGGCGCCCTGTTTGAGTGAGTTCATTCAGTGTGTGCAGGAAGAATGATCTCCATTCACAGCCTCCACCCTCTCTTGCATGCTCCACACAGCCACAGAATGTATGTCTTTCCTATGAACACTTGAACTCTCGTTAACAGAACATTTAGCGTTATTTACTGACTTGTCATTTTACTTCAATAAATCCTTGTGCAGAGGAAGTAGGCTGTGGCACAGTGGAGCATTGTAGGCCTGAGGTTAATTGTCCCCTTGCAGAGGAGATCCATTTCTCATTGAGTTGTAAGGCCACATCTGGCCTTTTCATAGTCTGTTCGCTGCCCTGTATTATGTCCCCTTGGATAGTGTTGTCAGTAAGACTGATGGGAGCTGTGCCTTATCAGCAGCAGGGCTGAGTCAGAATGGCCGACATTGAGCCACACTATTGTGTAGTATGTATTTTTGTAAAGAGCAGCTGTTGATCATACAAGTAAACCCAGCCAGTATGAGTAATCTAAGAAATGTCAGCGACGGATGGTTGTAAGTTGTATTGACTCACCCCTAAACTATCCAGGTTCATGAGCTACACCAGTGCTGGCTCTGCGGTGTTTGGGTATTTCCTGTGAAATATGCATTTTATGTATTTAGTGACTCCCCTCAGCCTCCCTATTAATCTGTATTCATTCTATCAAGTTTGGACACATTGCTCTGTCGTTTGTGTGTGAGTGCATAGCGTTCTTTAACATTCAGCATTTTGTTACTCTGTATGACTGCTTTGTCAGGGGGGGCGTGGCCGACCGCTGTACATGGCGGACGTATTCTAGAGGAGCTCCGGACCCTAGCCCTCAAAGTATCCTGTCATTTCATACTGCTGGTTTCTGAGGGTACCCTCCCGGAGCTATCCGATGGCCGGTGGTGCTGCGATCAGCTGGTGCTGGTGCTACGAGTCCCACATAAAGGCAGAAGAGACGACGGGAATCACCGAGAGACGGCGGAGGGGACCTGCGCAGACCGCCGGATCGAGAAACGCCGCAACGGGAGACGAGCTGTGCTCCGGACAGTAGCCCACTGTTATGGAAGAGAACAAGAAGTTATTTAAAAAAATATAACACCCACCTTCTGTCGCGACGCTGTACTGGGCTGCGGGGCACCACTCTGGGCCGAGGAGGTGGGGGTGAGGAGCGCACGGCTGGCTGGAACTCTGAGGGATCGCTGCAGGGGCGCCACAACTACGCGAGCCCGGGGCTGCACGGCCTGCAGAGAAAGGGGCGGAGCTACGGCGCGATGGCGGACAACAGCTAATCACCCAGGCCCCCGACTCCAAGCACCGAGGGAACAGTACTTGTGAGCGCACTCCACGCCCTAGGAACTCTACTGCATGTTATGTGCACAACTAAAACGAATTTTGAAACAAGAGGGGGACACTTTCAATACCATAATCCAGGCACATACGCTCGGAGGCACTAAAGGGGGAATCTCTGGAAATCCCCCCCTTTTCTTCTTTCCCTCCCGAAGTGGCTGCCTGTGGTCGCCCTAGACAAACCCCTCTGCATATCGAATTGCAGGTCAGTGCACACTGGACTATTGTATCCTAAAGGGTCGCAACCCGGAGGGACTACGGCCCCCCTCCTCTAACACACAGAACGCAGTGGCCTGTCAGTGTGGTGCTGTGCCCAGGGAGCAACTCTAGTGCCAATACCACTGGTGTACAGTGACTACGACACGACAGGCACGGCCGCCGATTGTAGCGTGCCCTGTTCCCTCCCTGGCCCAGTGGGGCTGCTGAGATACTAGTAAACCCAGTAACACCTGTCATTATGGGCCGGAACAGACTGAAGCAACGGGGACAAATGGTGGTAGACCCCGCACCAGATGCGACTGATGAAGTGGATGCTACGCCGAGATCAGAATGTGTCCCCCCCCACTGGAATACCGGCGCAGAAGGACAAATTAGACCTTATACTGCAGGAGGTGCGAGACTCCAGGAAGGCCATAGAGGCACAGATAGGTACTCTAACTACAGGTTTAACCCTATTGAAAGCAGACCACACGAAGGTAGCGGACAAAGTGAAAGACCACGCCTTGTCCTTGGCGGAGATAATACCACAACAGAAAAAAGCGGAGACGGATGTGAAAACCCTACAAACCCAAATGGCCGCCTTGATAGACCGAGTGGAGGACGCGGAAGGAAGGGCGAGGCGCAATAACGTCCGAGTGATCGGTCTGCCGGAGAAAAGTGAGGGGACTGACGCCACAGGCTACATGGAACAATGGTTCAGAGATCATGTGACGACGGAAGGCCTCTCCTCGCAATATTGCATAGAACGTGCGCATCGTATACCAACAGGCAGACCGAAACTAGGCGCCCCACCGAGACCCCTAATTGTGAAACTGCTCAACTATAGAGACAGAGATGAATTGTTGCAGAAGGCCAAAGAGAAGGCACCGATCACCTTTGAAAATACCAGAGTCTCCCTATACCCAGACTACACGCAAACGGTTCAACGCCAGCGTTCCTCATTCCTGGATGTGAAACGAACGCTACGGGACCTGAATGTCCAATATGCTCTCTTGTTCCCGGCACGCCTGAAGATAATGCATGCACAAAAAGCCTACTTCTTCGAGAGCCCCCGGGACGTCGAGGATTGGATCGAGGTGATGGAGCTGTCTGCTGCAGCAGACTCCACTAATCGCCAGGGCCTAGCTACGGGATCTCAACAGACTGCATTGACGGTTCGCAGAGGTGGTCACTCTCGAAGAGCCTTCCAGACTAAGCGAACCCCCTTGCAGCGGCTGCAACAACCTAAGCTACAGGCGATCATCGCAACGGCAACATTTACAAATGGTCCGCGGATTGATAATGGGTCTAAGTCCTCCACGGAAGAGGAATCGACGCATGGTTCGGACTCTGAGGGCAGTGTGGCCCTGTTCCCATCTGCTACACCGCAGCTGATCACAGACTTATTCGGTTGACATTTCCTCACAAGTACACTCTTCGCCATATTTTTATGGCATAATTGAATTACAACGTTGTAACTGATAATTGCTGTTAGTATGCCTATTGCAAGAAGAAACAGATGGGGCTCGGTTGCTGTTGTAGCTCCATAAAGTTCCTATAAGGTAAAGCGCGTGCACATGCGAGGTACAGGACCCGCCCCCCACATGGCGAAGGCCCACAGTTTGCAGTTCTTGATTTGCCTGTTGCAATGTTATTTTGTGGTCTGGTATGGTTCCGGTCCCAGACCGTGTATTGGGGAAGTTAGGGGACAGGGAGGTCAATTTCAAGACACAAGTAATAATTTAGTCGCTTTTATACGCATCACATACGTGCCACATAGGATGTATGACTTGATGAAATGCATTCACTGGACAGATACACTATAGCCACATGGAATGTACGAGGGTTGGGCACCATGCACAAACGCCATAGAATACATGCGTTTTTGACTCGCTGTAAGGTGCAGATGGCCTTTTCACAGGAATCACACATGGTGGCTGGGGAAATAGTGAAACTTAGGAAAAAGTGGAGGGGGCAGGTGTTCTCTACCTCTTATTCGGGCTACGCTATGGGTGCTACGATATGGGTACGACAAGGGGTACCTTTTGTGGCACATGATCAAAAAATTGACAGAGAGGGCAGATATGTCTTTGTGCGGGGGACATTGGATGGACAAATGGTGGTGCTAGGATCCATCTACGCCCCTAATTTTGACCAGGACAAGTACTGGGACGTGCTCAGCGGTGCACTCACGGGATGGGACACGTGCCCCTGGATCTTGGGAGGGGACTGAAATACGATAGTGGATGTTACATTAGACAGATCGCACCCGCCTCTGCGCGGTGCAGGGGTACTTAAGCAATCAAAAGCGCTGGTACGCTGGATGACGGGGTGGAGACTCTATGATGTGTGGAGGATGCAGAATCGAGAACACCATGAATATTCATTTTATTCAGCAGTGCACTCCCTCCACACTAGGATAGACAAGAATCTTAGCTCTGCAGATATTGCACATCGGGTGCTTCACTCTACGTACTTACCCAAAACATTCTCCGACCATAACCCGCTGGAGGTCACCATCACATGGGGCAGGATACCTTCACCGGTCCCCACTTGGCGCCTGTGGCCACAATTGCTGGAAGATACGGTATTCCACACAGACATACCACATACAATAGAGCAGTACTTCACCGAAAACAGCGGCACTGCGACCAACAGACTGATATAGTGGGACGCATTCAAGGCAGTGTTGCGGGGTAAGGCGATTAGCGCAACAGTGGGTGCACAACAAGAATTACATAGGTCACTGGTAGACACCGAAACGGAGATGGGCAGACTAGAACAGCTAGCAACGACGGATGATACACACTCGGGGGCACTCCAAGAAAGCGGATTGTGCATGCTGAACTGTTGGAATCTCTTAGGCACATAGATTATCAGGAATACACTAGATGTACACATTCAGAAGCAGACAAGGCATGCACCATGCTAGCCAGACTTCTCCGTGATACCCCTCCCAAGATAGTAATAACTGAAATCACTCAGGCTGATGGCACAAGCCTCTACACACAGGGAGAGATTAATGAGGCCTTTAAAACATACTACGCCGCTTTATATGCTGTACCGGAGGCGACACCCGCGGACCGAACAGATGCTTTCCTATCCACCCTGACCTTCCCCACACTGACACCAGCGGCACAAAAAGACTTGTCGGGGCCCATAACCCCACAGGAGATAAAGGTCGCTATGAAGGAACTCCCTCGTAATAAGTCCCCTGGTATGGACGGTCTACCCATTGAATTTTACACCACATACGCAGAGACATTAGTACCCAAACTAACAGACTTATACAAGTCAATCTGGGAGGAAGGTGCTCTGCCTCTTACTACCGCGCAAGCACTGGTAATATCACTGCCTAAGCCAGGCAGGGATCACACTGACATGGCTAACTATCGCCCACTATCGCTTCTACCTACGGAGTACAAAATACTGAGTAAAGTGCTGGCCAATAGATTGCAGCCCTTCTTACGCAACCTGATCCATGTGGATCAGACAGGGTTTGTACCGGCGCGTAGCACCTCCTTGAATATTCGGAAATTGCACCACTTAATGTCGGAGGCGCCGCAGATATTTCCACACGCAGGATGCCTCTCTCTAGACCTTAAGCAGGCGTTTGATTCGATTAATTGGGAATACATGTTTAGGGCGCTCCCGCGCTTTGGGATACCCGATAGCTACATAGCATGGCTGAGGCTACTTTACATGGAACCGACAGCGAGAGCAAGGACCGGTAGACCCATCTCGGGCGTATATAGGATACACCGAGTAACGAGACAGGGTTGCCCGTTATCACCTCTGATTTTCATATTAGCACTGGAACCCCTAGCGATTGCGCTACGGCAGAACTTCCCAGATATGGGGATACCACTTAGACACACTACACACCTTTTTTCGGCATATGCCGATGATTTAATTATCTATCTCCGGGACCTCCGGCAACCTCTAGCTCTGCTCTATGACCTTTTTCAATCCTTTGAGATCATGTCGGGCCTTGCTGTAAATATAACCAAATCACAGGCCTATTTCTTTACTAATCATGACGTCACTGCAGAAGTAGGATTTGGGGATGCCTCATTACAAGTTGCCCCTACTACATTTAAGTACTTGGGCATCCAGGTGTATAGGACAAACGAGGATATGTTGGAGGGTAATCTTGGTAAGGCTATACGATCCCTGCGTTCCAGCATTGCTTTCTGGACATCCTTGCCCTAATCCGTTATGGGGAGGGCCGCAATAGCGAAAATGGTGGTCCTGCCACGCCTTCTTTATTGCTTTACGAATTTGCCCCTAATAGTACCGCTCTCCACGTTTCGAATGTTGAACACATTGCTCATAGACTTAATTTGGGGCACAGGGAGGCGGCGAATTAGTTTGAAGAAATTACAAGTAGGTACAGGTAAGGGGGGGCTGGGAGTTCCTGACTTCCGTTCATATTATTACGCCTGCCACCTGCAATGGCTTTCCTACTGGACAGCAGGCCACAATCTCCACAAAATAGGATACACCACGACTGATTTTGGCAATGGTGCCCTACACACTCTTTTACTACCCAGCTACAAATTGCGTAAAGACTTACCTACACTACTAACCACTGCATTAACGTGCTGGAAGGCGGCACTACGATACACAACAACACCATCCACATATGCGAGCAATATACCTCTTCTGGGCATCCCGCTTGCCGCTGGTACCCTCACGCAACGTAAACTGCTACCATGGACGGACTCTGGCATGACGACGGTGGCAGACCTCTTTAGTCACGAACTCCTGATGAATCATGACACTTTCGTTCACGAGACAGGTGCACCACAACACTTGTTTTTAACACACGCTGCTCTCCTACAGTACATTAAGGAATACTGGGCACCACGAGGCCAGGAACCCGACCAAAATGAACTGGTGAAAATGGTACATTATATGGGGAGAGGACGGCACTTGATCCGCTGGATATATCATGGGATCAGCGCCCACACTGTTGAAAGGTAGGGCCGATGTCGACCGAGGACCTTCAGTGTTTGTCCGGCGTTAGCCGCCTCTCATACCATTCAATATTACCAAACAAAGAGGCAGGCGCTGGGGACAGGAAGGCAGGAAACAGGAGTTTATTCCGACGGAGCAGAACACGTCAAATCAGACAACATGGTATCTTCTCGAGATGCTCTAACCGCATCTCTGAGGCCTGGCCTCTTATACACAGGTTTATGGCTTTATTACATACATTGCATCCGTAATGTTTCTTTGAAGGCCAGAAAAGACATCCTCGGAATCCCCGGTCCAGGCCCGTTCCCACACACATCTACAGTAGAGTTCCCACCCCAATCTCAGCATGTGGTGGTTGTCGCGCAGCTGGACATTCCGCTGGGAACGGGAAAGTGGGTGATCGGTCGGATCTGGAGGTGTGAGGGTATTGATTAACCACCGCTCCTTTGATGTGAGGCAAGGTCCTACTGTAGGGGGCAATAAACTGCATCTGTCGGGCTAGGTGATGGCCTGGGATCAGGCCGGACAATCGGGCAGGGAGGAAGAGGTTATCAAAAAGGCCTGTTCCATGAATTGGATGAAAGAGCGAGGGGGTTCAGCACGGGATGTGGCTCGGAGACAGGGTCGTGTTGGAGGTGCGTTTATGGCCCAAGCAGGAGAGACCGGGGGCTGTTGGGGCGCGGGGGAATGCTTGCGAGGCTGGGGAGTGAGGGGGAGAGACGCGCAGGCTATTGGCAGTGAGCAGAGAGGTCATGACACACAAAATGGCTACCACCTACGTTCGTGATGGGGCCTAAAAGGGACAAGATGGCGTGGCCACTGTTTCGCGATTTTCGCTTTACTTTCAACAGTGGCTGTGGTGAACATAAATGAACGCCGCCTATGTATACCTAATTTTAGTCATTTTCCACAGTCCCCAGTTTTTATCATAAGTTAGTTCATTCCTGTTCATGTCATAGGTGAGGATGTACAAGCTGACATTAGTTATACAATTCGCTTTGGTAGCCCGTCAGGCAGATGAAAATAATTCTGTTATTAATGTAGACAGAATCGTACACAACCATATGTAGTCAATGTGATGGGCGGGGAGGCAGTGCATACAAGATTGCATTAGTTGTGTCATACATTAGACCTGGAGATGGGGACATTACTTAAATGATGTAGGGGATTTCGTTCGAATACAAACATGATGTTATACAAAAAAATGTTCTGGCAGAATAAGGGCTATTATCACTTGAGGTCTGGACTCCATGGGGGTCAAAACTAGACAGCATGTTCATGTGCATAACTGGTGCTCTACAATCATCATGATACAGAGTTAACGCCTTCTTAGTTATCCATGTACAGTTGAAAAGTGACCGATGTAAGGTTACGAAAGCTCAATTGGGCGATAATCAATACAAAGTGGTTGGGAGAGGAATCCAACTTAATACAATTTATTTATTATTTATTTATTAATGATATTTGTAGAGCGCTAGCAAATACCCGTAGGCGTCTCGGCGCTAAAATGCAATTGTTGTCTCACCATGATCAGGAAGTGCGGAGATGTGGATTACTGGTTAAATAGCCACGTTTTCAGTTTTTTTCTAAACTGAAGAAGCGAAGGGCATGTTTTTATGTGACTTGGAAGGGTGTTCCAAAGTCTGGGGGCCGCAATTGAAAAGCGGCGATCACCCCAAGAAACTGTTCGACTACGTTGAACCACTAGTTGGTTGAGTGAGGTGGATCGGAGGATTCTCGATGGGTTATAGGGGATCAATTGATTTTTAAGGAAACGAGGTCCTTGATCCTGTAGGGACAGTCAAGGGGTGGCAATGTTCAAAAAGGGTTCGTCTTTCCAGTGTCTTATTTACAGCGAGCCACTGGTAGGCTCTCATCGTTCTTCCTCTTTCGTTGGCACTGTTGAGCACCGGCGGTGGAGCTATGCGTCCAGCTCTACTTCAGATCTCGCGTTGCAGGGTGTGGCCATTCTTTGCTCTCGGACCACAGTCCTGTTTGTCCTGTTACCTAACTAATCTACCATAGGTACTTTAGTCGGGGTGCCCGTATTCCGTTCTTCTTTCGGGACAAACCCTATTCTATCTTTTGTGCTGTGTTTCTTCTCCGAGTCAAGTTCAAAAATTCCATATGCAAAAAGGGGGAGGGTGATGGGGGCGTGCTTTGGGAGGCCGAGGGAAGAGAGGGTGGAGTGGGATCAGATCTGAGACGGACCAAGGAGGGCAGAAATTTCAAGCAAGTGGGCCCATCAATCGGGCACAATGGGCTGGGACTTTCGGCACGAGTTCATCAACGTGCAGGGGCTTCTGGACAGCCCTTCTTTCCTTCACTTTCCACGCTGAGAATGGTGCCTTGTCCCGCAACTCTTTGCTCCGTGGCTCCACCTTGGTCGAGGTCATAGATATTCCCCGATCTGCATCCAGGCTGTGCGTCACGTCAGGCCCCTCTCCTCCGACGACTGCATGTTATCCTTAAATGAGTATAAAAAACAAGTCTTAGAGAACTGGCAGGGGGAGACGTTTACACACTTTAATTTCTCTCCCAACCCCAAGTAGTTGGGGAAACGTTCATTGGTCACGATAGGGTGGATGCTTAGTAATCCTTACATCGGTGTATGTTTTCAACTCATGCATCATTGCTGTAGTGCAGGTCGGCAAGCATTTTTCTATTTTCAAACATCATGTCTGTCTGGTGTTTTACTCCTGTTATATTTGCGAACGTGGCAAGAAGTCTGATATCTAAAAAATTACATGGTTTATCGAATTCAAACCGGCTCCTCCAGTAGAGACCCGTGTTTGTCTAAAACAAATCCTGTTGAGCTATATGTTTCTTCAAGGCCTGCTAATTTATAAGAAGTGTGAAGTGCTATTATTATGGGCTTACAGCTACTTTTTCCAGGGAAGGACATACGTTAAGCATTTTTTTCATTTCTGAAAGCAACTGCTAACCTTTATCAGTTATAGATGATTTATCTTTAAAAACAAGGTCATCAGCTACAGTCTTTAAGATATTTCTGGGACGGCTGGTACAGAACTGGGACCATTCTGGAAAAACGGGGACGTTTCGGACATTCTATTTTTGTGCAATGTGCGGTGGTAATCCGAATGATGAGGGTGGTGTTACTAAAGCGCTAAAACAAAAGCCACTGACATATAGTTCCCTTTTAAGGGTCAGATTAGGGGACATCAGTCGTCTTACCTGTCCTTTCTTTCTCAGCCAATTAAGTTCCATCATTTTACAGAAAGGAGAGGTAGTAATATGGCAAAATACGATCGTTTTGTTTCTGTCAATTTGTTCAAACACTGTCGTGTCTAAAGCCAATTATACCTGTACCGGCGAGGTACAGTGACGTCATTTATTCAAAAGGGAGCAAGGGAGCCCTCAGAGGGAGAGAGCGTTGTGCGCACCAAATAGGCTATTAGTACACGTACAACATAAAAAGAGAGAGAGAGAGAGAGAAACGTGTATAATAATAGACTATTCAGTGCACACACATATAGAACAGTACGGGTCGGTTTCACGTATAAAACACAAGCTGAGGGAAAACATAAATTCATAGTTTACGTACACACAAATACCAGATAGGGTGCGACAGTACATACATCAAGTACGAAAACCTAAGACAGAGCTATTTTGGGCAAAAGGACTTTTTCATGCGTGTTGCGTATTTTCAGTACTCCAACTAATTCATTTTGGGGGTCGAGCTCTTTGTTCTCCTTCTTTCCTAATAGTAGACAATTTTTGTTGGTAACCTCGCTTCCAAAATACTTACTCCTTTTTAATTGGTCAGACACTAGTCCAGTCGTGCTTATACTCACGGTGGGGTCTTCCAACATCTAACAAATGATGATCCAAGCTGAGGTAAAGGAGGGGTGTCAGTCGGACGTGCGATGGTACAATCCTGACTTTTCTATGAGGGTGGAAGAAGAAGGGGTAAATCTAAAAATAACAGTATCCCTAATAGCTGGGCTGGGGGGGATTTTGGATGGAACCCAACACAGGTTTATGGCTTTATTACATACATTGCATTCGTAATGTTTCTTTGAAGGCCAGAAAAGACATCCTCGGAATCCCCGGTCCAGGCCCGTTCCCACACACATCTACAGTAGAGTTCCCACCCCAATCTCAGCATGTGGTGGTTGTCGCGCAGCTGGACATTCCGCTGGGAACGGGAAAGTGGGTGATCGGTCGGATCTGGAGGTGTGAGGGTATTGATTAACCACCGCTCCTTTGATGTGAGGCGAGGTCCTACTGTAGGGGGCAATAAACTGCATCTGTCGGGCTAGGTGATGGCCTGGGATCAGGCCGGACAATCGGGCAGGGAGGAAGAGGTTATCAAAAAGGCCTGTTCCATGAATGGGATGAAAGAGCGAGGGGGTTCAGCACGAGATGTGGCTCGGAGACAGGGTCGCGTTGGAGGTGCGTTTATGGCCCAAGCAGGAGAGACCGGGGGCTGTCGAGGCGCGGGGGAATGCTTGCGAGGCTGGGGAGTGAGGGGGAGAGACGCGCAGGCTATTGGCAGTGGGCAGAGAGGTCATGACACACAAAATGGCTACCACCTACGTTCGTGATGGGGCCTAAAAGGGACAAGATGGCTTGGCCACTGTTTCGCGATTTTCGCTTTACTTTCAACAATGGCTGTGGTGAACATAAATGAACGCCGCTTATGTATACCTAATTTTAGTCATTTTCCACAACACTAGGATGAACCAAGACTCACTGCGTGTTGTCTGGGAGGAGGAGATAGGCCGGGACCTTTCGGATACTGAATGGGCTAAGATTATAGAGCACGCAAAAAAGGTTTCCCGAAACTCGAGATTCAAGTTTATACAAACCATGATACTGCACCGAGCATATCTGGCCCCAGATCGGTTGGATAAGATGTTCCCCCAGACGCAGCACTTGTGCCCACGATGCCATGTCCCGGGAGCGGGATTATTACATATGCTGTGGACATGCCTCTCACTGGTAGAATATTGGGTCAAGATTAGAGAACTTACTGAAGCAGCAGCGCAACTTACATTGCACGGAACTGTGGAGGAATCCCTACTAGGCTTACGACAGCATAGATCTAAACACAAGGTACAGTTTCGCTTCATCGACCTGGCGTTACTACTGGCTTGTAGAAATATCACAATGCGCTGGAAATCTAACGCCCCCTGAGATACATCAATGGCACATGGAAATGATAAAATGGAGTAGTGCAGAAGGTGTAGCGCTGCGAAGAGAGGAGGCGAGAGGGCTACGAAAAACACCGATAGCCATAGAGTGGGAGGCAATGCTGGAGGCGCTCAAATCAGAGGAACATAATGTGTTAGTCTAATGTTCGTAATGTGTGTATAAATGTTTGTAAGTTGCCCACACCTGGCGGCCCAATGAAAAATATGGATGTGGTACGCAGTTGTATGTATATTAATATACTTAAAATGCAAATGTACAGACACGGATTTTGCTCTTGGAATGTGACCACAGTTACAGAGGGTGGGGGGGGGGGGGTTATGTTGGGGTAGTTCTGTATAATCTTTGTATTTACCAAATACGAACCATTGACGTGTATTACATCGCTGCAAACGTAACATTGATCATATATAAGTTGTATGCTGGATTTGCATGTCCATTCTACAAGATTATGCACAGAAATTGAAAATTCAATAAAATGTGTTTAAAAAAAAAATGACTGCTTTGTCAGATTTGCTAAGGTGTTCAGACCCTTTTTTGTGCAGCCAGAAACTTAGTGCCATATTGTGTTGTAGGAGCCCTGGGCATCTGACCTGCCAGATTGTGTTTTAAAACCCACCAATTCACACGTTCGCAGTTTCACGAGCTATCACGTAAGGCGATGCCACGAGTAGTCTCCTAATATAATCTATTGTAATAAAAAAAAAGATGAATATTAGCAGAATGACTCGTCCTGAACAAGAAATATACTCAGGAGCACACACACCACCCAGATTCAACTGTATAGGTAAGTTGGACAGAGCGTAAATAAATCTCGCCCTCTGTACAGTTCATATGAAGCTCTCAGTTTCCCATTCTTCCCTATGATGGTTGGGCAGCATCCGATAAGGCCCACCAGAAGATTAGACTGTCCCTATATTTTGAAGTAAAAGTATTAAAAAGCTCTCTCTCCTGGCGCCTGCCGCCTCTAGCCGCTATGCCTGTCAATGTGACAGTCAGCACCCTCTGTCACTACACTAAGCACAACTTGCACACAAACTTTACAGTACTGAACACAACAGCTACATTGCTCTACAACATACCTTAAAACATTGCCAATATCTCTGACTAAACACTGATAAGGTACCGAAGGCGAGACCTATTGGTTGGCTATGCCAATGCTTGTTTACTTGATGAAGGGGTATGGGCAGTAAGGAAGATATATATTTTTTTCCCTGTTTCCGCATGGCGAATTTTTCCTGAGCTCGTCTTCCCTAGATTGATTGATTTTCCTTTGTTAATATTGTTTTTGGGAAGTGTATTAAAAGTCTTTGATTCCTCTATTACTAGTTGCTGTTTCTGGCCAATCTTCCTATCATTCTCCGGGGCACCGTGCCTTTGTGCGAGCGCTCTTTCTTTTTTTTTTTTTATAAGAAATACGGCAAAATGTAGAGGTCCATTTTTTTTCACTTAGCGGCTTCCAGTGACCAAGGCCAAAGCTAGGGCTTGCGCTAAGACAAGCCTTCTATACTTTACTCGTGGCTGAAACGTCTCTTGTTCAATGAGAGTGCTTAAAATGGCCTTGAAGCCGGTGAAGTAACTGCACCCAATCCCAAGTCCGAGGTCTCCCTGTGCAGCTCAAGGTTGACTGCGGATGTTAAGTGCTCCTAGCAGTGGAGGAATTGGGGGGTGAAATTGAGGAACAATAGGTTTTAGCAAGACACTGAAGGGTGCAGGAGGAGGTGAAAGACTGAGCAGATGACTAGCAGGCAAGCAGGCAGTAGCCCGGGCAAGAGCGGGACCAAGGAGGAGAAGACAGAAGAGCAAGGGAGTTAGGGAGCGGGAGGACCGAGAAAACCAAGAGCAGGGCACACTGGCAAGCTGCAAGCCGCGCCCAACCTAGTTGGGCCACTTCCGCGGACTAACCGGGCATGCACTCAGCAGCCGCAAATAATGCGCTCTCTTACTTTCAGTGACCGATCTGCTGCTTGCTCTTACCCGCTCTTACTGCTCTTACTGCTTCTTACCCATGAGTTCCATGAGTTCCTCGAGTCCTCAGATGTTCAAAGGAGGCCGAGTAGCCTGGGGTGACCGGCAGCCAACCAACTAACCTGCTGTTGCACTACCCGCTGGGAGCAGGGACTGATGGACCTTGGCTCAATCTCCTCCTATGCGGAGTCCATGCTTTGATTTGCAGAATGCACGGTGCTGAGTGGGTCGTGGGGGCTGACGTGGAGCAGAGTAGACCGTATACTCTGTCACGTTCTTGACAGATCTTTCCCTGCCTTCTCGGCTCGCGCCTCACGACTCGCTGCTCTGCTGTGCGTCCTGCTCTGCTGTGCGTCCTGTGTGGAGCCGTCTTAGTATGAGACAATGCAACTTCTGACCCTCAGGTCCTGGTCCTGCACATCAATGAGGAGCAGGGATCTGGGGCACGGGCTATCGCTTGCCCTTAGCAGACTTCTTCAGCTGTTGTGTCCTTGTGTTGTGAACAGGCAGACAGGCGGTCAGCCAGCTGACCCTTGGAGCCTCTTGCTTTGGCTGGGCCCAGAAAACAAATTCTCCATGCGTAGGACACAGCAGGCACAGTCCTTTCTCCTTTGCTAGCCATTAAAGCGCAGCTGGTACAGTCCACATCAGTGCTGCCTGTCTTCGCCAGAAATTTGATGCAGCAGTGCAATCCTTCCTCCTGTCCCGTCGTGATCAGAGTGCAGCGTGCCATGGGTGCCCTATTTATCTTCAGAAAATGTCCTCAGGGTCGGATGTTGTTGGTAGCCAATTGGTTACCAGATTCCTTCCCATCTCAAAACCACTTACTGGGAAGCGTGGCATCTCTCTGCCTTAGGGAGTACCACTCTGCCCACTCCCAATATATGCCAAGACCCCTCTCTTGGCTCCCAGCACTCTCTAGCTCAACTCAGAGGTGCAGCTACACTCCCCTGGAATACTGGTTTGTCAACTGGTTTCCCCTTTCCTGCCCCTAGTACCAGTCTCTCTCCCCAAACAATACAGCAGCCCCACTCCCAAGTGTTTCCCATTTGCCCTTCAAAGGCTGCTTCTCCTTTGAAGCTTGTCTTTTAGGCTAACAGCCATGCAACTTCCTGCTGGAGGAAGATAACACCTCCTTCAAGTGCAAGCCCCTATTGTATCTTTTCCTGGGAGTCATTAGCACGTCTCCCTAGGAGACCAGAAAGCTGACTCAGTGACAAGCCCCGATGTGCAACTGCTACGGTCACAAGGAATTAAAAGCAACACAGTGGGCTGAAAAACTACCATAGTATAATTCTAGCAATGATATCTGTAGCTCATGGCATGATATTCTATATAGCAGCGATTCTAATATCCTGTGACTTTGAGATATATGTTCACCCCTGATCAAAGTTTAAATGCTCCCCCAGCATAGCCACAGAGGTAACAGAGCCTTGGTTCAACACGTACAAGGATAAGATCAGTTGATGGTTTTCTGCTTAAAGACTGGTTCCAATAGCTCAGATGGTTTCAGCCACTACATCCTATGTATTACAATTGGGGGTGGGGTCGCACACTACTCACACACCAGGGGGATCGCCCCTAAGGACTGTGGTCAATGTAGTTACGTGTTCCGCGATGCATTTTCTTTCAATTATCTGCTATCTTTGCTATCTTCGCCATCCCTGGACACCTGTTTCGGGGTATCACCCCTCGTCAGCAGGGATAGGCCGTGTTCTGGGTTTGCCGGTGGCTGCCAAATATCTGCCAGGTTCAGTACCACTCAGGCGCGTAGGTGCGAGGTCCCAGGCTCGTCAGTCAACTGCTCGAGGGAGCTTTAACCTTACAATTGGGGGTGGGGTCGCACACTACTCACACACAAGCGGGATCGCCCCTAAGGACTGTGGTAAGTGTAGTTTGTGTTCCGCGATGCATCTTCTTTCGATTCTCTGCTATCTTCTCTATCTTCGCCATACCTGGACACGTGTTTCGGGGTATTTACCCCTCATCAGCAGGGATTAGGCCGTGTTCTGGGGTTGCCGGTGGCTGCCAAATATTGCCAGGTTTAGTACCACTCAGGCGCGTAGGTACGGGGTCCCAGGCTCGTCAGCCAACTGCTCAAGGGAGCTTCTTTTGCTAGGAGTATGTCTAGTGCAAGGCGATTTTGCATCACCATAGATCTAACTGCAATGACCTCAACATCCATTAACTGAAAACCACCTGCTGCGTCAGTGGACAATCTGTCAACAATTGTGGACAATTTTCTGATTCTTCCTGCATTCAGGGTTATACCAACTAAGGGTATTACTGCCTCAAAGATGTCTCCCAAAATTTCTGAAAAACTTTCTCTTCTAAATCTGTTTGCATGGTTACTGATTTCAAAAGACCCTTCTGCATTTCTGTCCACATGAAAAAAATTTGGAAAAACAAGACCAACAAAACATGTCCCATACCAGTGATCCGGGAGATTATAATAAGCTTTATCTCCACAGACAAAATAAATCCCAGGAAAAATTGGATCTTTGCCATCTTTAAATCCCCAACCCCCCATGATTTGATAAGTGTCCTCACAATTACTAGCTCCTACAAAATAATTATCAAAAAGGGTGTTATCTCTTCTAATGCAAAGCTTACCACTAATTGGTTTGTCTATGTGAATTGCAACATTGTCAAAAGATTTGCCATTTAGCTTTTCATCCTCTTTTTGCCAAAACTTTGATTTGGTCTGTTTGACCATCTCATTTCTCTTATAAATCGCCCTTCTCTCCTCAACAAGGTTCAGGAAAGTCTTTTCCTCAGCTCTCAATTTGCAAGTTAGATTATTTCTATAAGCATACTCATAAGTGAGTTCATTTGTTACTAAAAAGAATTCCCTCATCTGTTTGGCCTTCTTGTGTTTATTTAAAGCATTCTGTTATGTTATGTTATGTTATGTTATGTTATGTTATTTTTATGCTTCTATAGCGCACGGCCACTCCATGGAGCATCCCGGCGCTTTTTCGAAGGTACCCACCAAGTGAGGGAGAAACATAACACTGAAGGGACATGTAACACACACATAAAAAATCAGCACCAGTCTACGGGAAAAGCCATGTTTTAAGGGCCTTTCGGAAGGACAGCAGGCTAGAAGCCTGTCTTAAAGAAATCGGGAGGTCATTCCAAGCACGAGGAGCTAAAAAACGGAAGGACCGTCCTCCTGCTCTGGCGCGCTTGATAATGGGAACCTTCACTTTAGATAACGCAGCAGATCTGAGAGATCTGGAGGGCTAATACCAAGACAATTTCAAGAATCTCTATTTTCAAGTTAGCAAAAATCTCGTCATAGTTGGAATAATAATACTCCAAGTGACCAGTTTGATAGAATAAGCTAGCTATCACACTGCAGGTTATGCCATAAGTAAGAGGAAGCATATTGTATGTCACTCCCTCAGAAACAGAAGCAGGCAGCTTTACACAGATATAGCAATCTTTGACACCCATAACTCTAACATACTCTCCCAAAAGCCTTGAAAATGTATTGCTGGAAAAATCACCAACAGATCTATCCTGATGAACATCTGGTCTGTGATCAATTACCTTATTAGCTTTGTTTGTTGCACTATGTTTGTCTTGACTAACTGAAGCTTTGCTTGTCATGTTGACCTTATACCTCTCCTTATCGATCCCGAAAGGAAAGATGATAGCTAAAACTAACCAGAGCCGAATTAATATGAGCACACACACCAGAGTCATCCTGCAGCATTTCTTGAAAATGGAACATTTTGAAGTACCACGCGTCATAACATAAGGCATTTTTTTTTCAAGAAACTTTTTCAAAAAGAGAAAACAAACTTTTTAAATATCTCTACTAAACACCCCCCTTTTAAAAAAAAATTTTTTTTCTTACAGCCCTCTAACAATCTTTCTTCGACCTTGTGTCACAAGTTTTTCTCCAACTGAATACAATTTCTTCGACCTTGTGTCACCTAACACAATTTCTTCGGCCTTATGCCAAAAACAGAAACTTAAACTTTAATTCTAAATTCTAACATGTTAGTATTTCAATCATTGTCACTATTCTCTTCAACTTCTTCCTGACTGCTACTGTTTATTTCAATTACAGGTGGGATGATAATATAAGCCCACTCAGGAGACTTATACTTTTGATTTGGTTTCAAAACTCTCTTTGTCTTTCTAGAAATCACTTCTATTTTCTTCCCTTTCTCAGCTTTCCTTCCAGGATCCTCCTGACTCGTTATCTCGTTCACCTGCTCTTTCGATTTCTTCACTAACCTGACCCTTAACCCTCTGTTTTCAGTTGGCCAGTTTTCTCCTTTTCTCAATATTTCCCTTTTTGGCTCAGTCACATTAGATTCTGTTTTCCACGATCTTTTCTTCACTCCTTCTCTCTGACAATCTTCATTACTCTTTCCAGTGTCACTATCAGAAATTTCAATTCTTGACTCAGGATCTTCTCTAATCGGCAGTCTTACTCCGTTAGGAACAGCACTTTTTCTTCCATCACTGGTACTCGGTAATTTGTCTTCCTCCACCTCTTCAATCACCTTTAACTTCCCAGATCCAGACTTCTTGTTCCTACTTTCAGAGTTTGTTTTCTGCTTTTCGATACTCTCCTGGTCTTGTTTCTGAACTTGATCAGACTCTTTTATCATTTCTTTTTCTTTTCTTTTATCCTGATCAGGTTCTTTCTCTTCTCCAGTTTCTTTGTCAGATTCTTTATCTAGCAGATCATCTTCATCTTCAGAATCGATTTCAATAATTTTTAAATCTTTTCCAATTAAATTTCCATTCACAGATGGTTTTTCCAGATGTCGACCTCCCTGTCGATCTTCAGTATCTGGATTTCTTTCTGCTTCTTCTTCAGAATCTGAATCATCAGTTGTATCACTCTCTTCGTCTGAATTTTCAGGTGTAGGTATTGGAATAATGTGACTGGGATGTATCCACCTTTTCAATCCTCTACACTTCACTGCATTCGTTGTTACGAGAATCACCTGTCTCAGTTTCTGCCACCTCTGGACCAAGCAGTTCCTTCTTCGGTGTACTTTCGTTCTAACCCAATCTCCAGGTCTCAGATCATGTGTCTGTACTTTGTCTTTTGATTGTACTTCAGTTCCCACCTGATTAGACACAGAAGTCACTACGTCAGACAGTCTTTTGCAATATTCCAAAATCGCACTGTCATTAATGCTTAACAATTTTCCCACTGGTACAAAAGCTTGTCTCATGACTCTGCCCATAAGAATTTCATGAGGACTCAGACCTGTCTTTTTATCAGGTGTACTTCTTAAAGTCATCAGAAAAAGTGGAAGAGCATCTGTCCACTTTATGCCTGTATCAAGACACATTTTTCCAATTCTGTTTTTAATCGTTCCATTAATCTGCTCAACTACTCCAGATGCCTCTGGTCTGTATGCACAATGTATTTTCTGCTCAATGTGTAATGCTTCACAGATCAATTTCAAAAGTTTGTTATCAAAATGTCCCCCTCCATCACTCTCAATAGTGACAGGGAAACCGTATCTCAGGATAATTTCTCGAAGAAGCAACTTTGCCACTGTAACCGAATCACAATGATGTGTGGGAAATGCTTCTACCCATCTTGAAAACAAACATACAATTACCAAAACATATTTCAAACAGTTGTGTACGGGCATCTCAATGAAATCCATCTGTAATCTGGTGAAAGGGCCACCTTCCCTACCTATTATTCCCGTTCCCACAACTGATTTTCTGTTTGGGTTCATTTGTTGGCAAGTCATACACCTCTGACAAAGAGATTCTGCAATTGTCCTGAATTTGGTATTAAACCATGTCTCTTTAAAAAGCCTGACCATAGAATCTCTTCCAATATGGCCAGGGCCATGATACATTCTGGCCATGTCAGCAATCATACAATTTGGTAAAACTACTCTGCCATCTTTGTAAGTCCAAACTCCATCCTCATCTCGCGGTCTACATTCTGCTTTCAACCATGTGTCTTTTTCCTCATCATCAGCTTCATTTTGTAAATCTCTAATCTCCTGCCATGTCTCAACAACAGATGTTAGCATCAATGAATTTGAACCAAATTCTTTGTTTTTCCCTCGATTGACTGCATAATCATTTTTTGCACAAAATATTGCGATTTCATCTGCATAAGCATTGCCTCTGGTGATAAAATCCTCACCTTTTCGATGTGCTGCACACTTTACCACAGCAATTTCTTTTGGCAACTGTATACCATCAATTAATCTCCTGATAAATTCTGCGTTTTTAATTGGAGAACCTGCTGATGTCATATAGCCTCTCTGAGACCAGAGCTGTCCATAATCATGCACAACTCCGTACCCATATTGGCTATCTGTAATTATGGTAACTTTCAAATCCTTCGCTATTTCACAGGCACGAATTAAAGCAATTAATTCAGCCACTTGTGCTGAACGAATTCCTTCAAGACATGAGGCTTCTTCAACATCTGCTACTGTGCAAACTGAATATGCTGCTCTCAAAACACCTCCTTCTGATCTTAAACAGGAACCATCCACAAAGAATACCTGATCTGATTCAGTCAATGGTACATCTTTAATGTCCTGTCTTGGCTTGGTACAATATTCCATGACATCCAAGCACTCATGCTCCTTGTTATTTTCATCAATATTCTCAGTATCAGGTAACAGTGTGGAAGGATTTAAATTCACACACCTTGCTATTGATACATTATCTGATCCTAGAATAATTTTCTCGTACTTAGTCAATCTGCTGCTTGTAAGATGTTGCGTTTTACTTCTAGTAAGAAGAATTTCAACTGAATGGGGAACATAAACTTTGACAGGAAATCCCATTATTATTCCTTCACTCTGCTCCAGGCTAACACTTGTTGCTCCAACTGCTTTTAAGCAACCTGGTAAAGCCTTTGCAACTGGGTCAAGAACTGCTGAGAAGTAAGCAATTGGCTTTCTCAAGTTTCCATGTCTCTGAATTAACACAGACAAGGCACATTCCCTCTCTTTCACTGCAATATAGCTCGAAACCCTTTTCGTAATCTGGCATGCCTAAAGATGGAGCTTCACACAAGCATCTTTTTAGTTTCTCAAAAGCTTCCAACTCAATGTCAGTAAGTACAATTGGATCTTTCACATCTGATTTTGTCAGTCTCTGCAGTGGCTTTGTAATTACTGAAAATCCACTGATCCATTGACGACAGTAACCAACCATTCCCAGGAACATTCTCACCTGTGTTTGTGTTTTTGGAGGTTGCATTCCCTGAATCATCTTAATTCTCTCGACTGTCTCATTCCTTTTGCAATTCTATGACCAAGGTATTTTACTTCTTGTTTACAAAACTGCAACTTTGCAGGAGACACTTTATGTCCCTCGTCTGCCAAATGATTCAAAAGTGTAATTGTGTCTGTCACACAATTGTCTCTGGTTTTTGCTGCAATTAACAGATCGTCAATGTACTGCACTAATGTCGATCTGCCAGGTAGTTTCAAATCCTCCAAAGATCTTTTCAACAACTCATTAAAGATAGAAGGACTCTCTGTATACCCTTGAGGGATTCTACACCATGCGAGGGTCCTACTCTGGAACCGGAAAGCAAAGATTTCCTGACTCTCTGGATGCAATGGAACAGTAAAGAACGCATTGCAAAGATCAATGACAGTATACCATTCTGCATCATGCGGAATTTGGTAAAGAATGACAGCTGGGTTTGGAACAACTGGGCAACAAGGAACAACAATCTGATTAATTTTTCTCAAATCCTGAACAATCCTATATGTTCCATTTGGCTTTTTGATTCCCATAATCGGTGAATTACAAGGACTGCTCTCAATTTCTTTCAGAACACCCTCAATTGTTTCTGCTTTCATTTTGTATTGAGGAATGTTTGGAAAATCTATTCCCTGCTTCACCATGATTTTGACTGGATCGACATGTTTCATTAGACCCATCTCATTTCCAGTCAAATCCCAAATTTCAGATTTAACTGTCTCTTTCAATTCCTCTGGTAAATTGTCTTTATCAAAGGTGGGAAATAATTTTTCTTCTTCTGCCTCAATCATTAACATAGTCAGCCTGTACAACCCATCCTCCTCCATGGTTTGTAATTCAATTCCACCAGGTGAACAATATATTCTGCAATTCATTTTACACAATATATCTCTCCCTAGTAAATTCACTGGACTGCTATTGCAAACTACAAATCTGTGTTTGTCTTTGAAATTGCCTATTTCCACATTCACAGGCTCAGTAAGGTCAGTTTTCATTTGCTGATTACTAACTCCGACTACTTGGATGGTTTCCCCAGAGAGAGGTAGGTTTTCAATTTCCACTGATCTAACAGTAGAACGGGTAGCACCAGTGTCCACAAGAAAAGTGATTTCTACATCATTCACTTTTCCATTTACAAATGGACCAGACTGGTCAACCTCAAGAGTGGCTCCAATTACACACTCTTCCCCCTCTCTCGGGTACCGTCAGAAGCCGTCATCAGAATCGCTTCCTTGTTTTCCTGTTAACAAAAATTGTCCTGTTTCACTCTGCAAATTTTGTCTTTGATTTCTTATTACCTGATCACATCCGCTGAACCCAATATCTGGATTGTATTTTTGACCTCCCCCACAGCTAGGAAAAGGAGGCAGTGGAATCTGATTCTGCTGCTGGGTCGACTGCTGTTGTAGCTGTCGCTGAAGACTCAGATCATTTAACTGACGTTGTAGCTGTAGCTGTTGCTGCAGATCAACATCATTCTGCATCTGTGGGTTTATTGATGTATTTTTAAAATTTCTGGGTGGGTTTTTGCACTCGTTTTTCAAATGACCGATTTCGCCACAATTAAAAGAAGGCATCTTTTGTTTTAATTCTTCAATTTTCGGATTAAACTTTGGCTTGTTAAAATTATTGAAATTATTTTTAAACTTCCCCTGACCCTGATTTTGAGTCTGTCCAAAATTTCCATTTTTATTGTCAAGGCTTGCAATCTGTTGCTCAGCCACCTTCACTTGTGCCCACATTGCTTTCTCCTTTAAGTTTTTCTGTTTAGCTTCCAACTCATCACTGCAGTATTTTGCCTTTCTCAAAATATCATCAACTGAATTTGATTGCCATCCGACAATATTATTCCTGATCATTTCTCCAATTTCTGGTCTAAGACCATAAACAAATCTGTAAATAAAGTGTCTCATCTCCTTTTCATCTAATTTTTCATAGCCACTGTATTGTTTGAAAACCAGTAATAACCTTTCATAAAATGAATGAACTGATTTTTTCGGTTCCTGGTTTGTCCTGTCTATTTTAACCCAGTCAACTTCCTTTGGGGCAATTTTTTGTTTTAACCAGTAAATCACTTTTTCATAAAATTCCATAACTTCAGGTGCAGGAGCACCTGTTTCTTTAATTCGATCTGGTTCAGCTTTTGTCCAGCCTATAGCAATTTTGCATTCTGTCCAAAGATCTGATGGAATGACAATGTCGAAAAATCCATCCAGATCAATCCACAGAACTTTTGAAACTTTAATAAACCTGTCTACCTGTCGGTACCATTCCACAGGCTTTTCTCTCAGCCAAGGAAAATCATTGGTAAAGAGAAGAATATCTTGTCTCGACCAAGGAACATGTACATACCCTCCGCCTGCAATTTCTCTCATCGGAAACTGTTTAGACAAATTATCCAATCTGTCCAGTCTTTCATCTTCCCTCTTTTTGGTCCATTTCACTCTCCATTTACTTAACTCACCCAATTTCCTGATGTAAACAATCAATTCTTTTATGTGAGTAATTCTCCCTCCTGTATTTAAATTCCCAATGTCTTTTTCAGTAAAGTCTAATCTGTAGTGTTTTCCCAGGTTTTTCTGCTTGCTCAAATCGATTTCTAATTCTGCTGCCAGTTCTTCCAATTGATCGTATTTATTCTTTGTTTTCCATTGAATGCTTTTGCTGATGAACAAGAGTTCATCATCACGATAGAATTTTAAACTGTCAGGACCAATTGTGCCAATTATTAATTCTTCCAAGTCTGCTTTTAATTTTGCAACATCAAGTTTTGAATTCAATTCATTTCTTTCAGGAGTTTCTGCACCCATTGGTGTCTTGTTAAAAGAACCTTGATTAAAAGTCAAGTCAGGCATTTTTGATTTTTCACAATGTAATTCAGACAAATCTGAGTAAAATTTTTCAGCTACTTTTTGAATTTCTGCATTTAATGGAATTCTTAAACCTGGTTGTTTAATTTCTTTTTGATCAAATACAGGCTTAAAAGGACCAATTGTTACTGGAACTGTCACTGTTTCCATGTTCTTAGTTATCTGCCTAATTAATTCTTCTTTTGACCGCAGGTATTCTGAAGTGTTTGCAACATCCTCATTTCTGTCAGTTCTCATTAAACTTCTAGGGGCTTCTCTTTCCATTGGAGAACTTCTGTTCTCTGAAATAGCTCTTGTTTCAAATCGTTCTGGAGTTTCAAAAGATTCAGAATTATTTGGGTACAATTTTGGAGATTCATTTATTGGGGGTGCACTAGGAGTGGTTCCGGTAGAAACCATTGGAGTGGACCATGAACGAGGCTGTCTCCATGGAGGATATTTATTATTTTTCGTATAAATTTCTTCTACTACTGCATCTTCTGATTCACTTTCTGTAACAACATTATTTTTCTTTTCAGTTCTCTTTTCCCCTGGAGATCCTAAAACCATTTCCCTAATTACATAGAGACCATCACACATATCTCCCTGTCTCCACATTCGCATTCTATCTTCATGCGTTTCCCGTCTATAACTCGGTGATTTCGGAGGTCTTTTTACTCCATTTGCTTCATTTGCTTCTCTCTGAAGTTGAAACATCTCATCCTCCCATTCAACTAAAGCTTCAAATTGTGTTGGTCTAGGCCGTGGTACAAGAGCCGACATTTTCTCTCTCAAATTTCTTAAAACTTTTACATTAAATGAACCATCATCCGGCCATGCCAATACGCCGTCATCCTTTGCATAATTTTTCCAAACATCAAACCACAAAACAGTATGATAACCATATTCACCTTCCATATACGCTGCAGGTGTCTTGTACTTATGAAGTAATTTACCACCTTGCGTTTGAATTTTCTTGTCAGGTGTAATAAAAATTTTAAACTTTTGAAGTATCGAAGTCTTTTTCTCAACATGTTTGAAATAATAAGTCATTTTTAAATCAAATCCGCTTAATCAGAAATGATTGTAAATGTTTCCTGGTTGTTCCGCAACACCAACCAATCCGTGCGCGAAACACACCAACAAGCCAATCAGGTTCGAGCTACGTCACCACCTTGCTCGACCAGTAAAATTAGAATCTCCCACAAAAGCCAATCAGTATTCAGCTCAACAGAAGCACGTGAGCCAATCAGAGTACAGCTTATGACGTATAGTACCCAATCACTGCGCAAACCGTGTGACGTAGACAGCCGCTGCGGTTTCTCGCGTCTCACTCCCAACGCTCACCCCTCCTTTACAAAAACTTTTTACAGCGCCATTTTAAAGACACTTTTTCAATGAAAATTCGATTAACAACAACAAAAAGATTAAACCATTTGTCTGTTTCTCTAAATAATCGTCAGTAAAATAAGCAACGTTATCTTACCCTTCACTCAAGCTTGAATTAGTTCTATTACTTTCTCGCAGTGAGTTTTAGAACGGGCTCATTGTCCCTATACTGAAAGCTTCAATTTCATAGACAATCCTCACTATACATACACTCTATCTGACATACCTATATCCCTAACACGTGTTGCACGACGACAACACTTGTGATATTCGACGATACCACTATTCTGAAACAGATCAAATGCACTGTGTGACTTGTGACTACACCCTGGCCACACTACTCTGTACCGGTACAACTAGGATTTTTCACACTGCAGGAGAAACCCTTCCGACTACATATAACGCAATTGAACGAACTCAACATATGTTAATCATCGATCCTATGCAACTACCATGTAGCATGTCGGTTACCATAGCAACCATCAACTCTGCTACCAGGAAATTGATCCAGCGGGCTATAGGAAATATGTCATAATCAACGCTACCCAACTCCACAATATACACCATCAATCAATAATCAATCACAAGGCCCATAAATCCAACATGACATAATTTGCCCTACTGAATCATGTGACCTAATTAACGTATTCACAAATTATATACATTTATATACAACCGCGGTAAATGAATTTATCATATTTTACAAACCCTACTAATTAATTAAGCCACTGTGGCGATAAATCTAGCTAATGGTAACCTAAACTCATGAAATAACAAGGCCAGCTTGTTTTCCAAAGTAAGATTTTTATTAGCTACTCATTTGGAAATTGTATTACAAATTTTATTATAGCATTTTTATTTGAATCATACCAAATGGTTATGACAGTTTTATTATGAATCAAAATATTTTTGCAAATGAAATTATCAGTTTAGCATTTTAAAAACCTAAGTCCCTAACTAGGCTAACTATAATGAAGAATAAAGTATAAAGTCTTTAGGGCTCTTACGTGCTCCAAGGAAAGTTCATCTGCACGACACCCTAATCAAAGGTCAGCAAAAAGGAGCGAAGAAGTAACTCTTCCACGGGGTAAGAGTTTTTATACCTTTCTACACTAGCTAATCTAAGAAAATGTATTTTTCTCTGCTGAAAAACGGAGTCCCATTGGTCCAAAAGTGACAAGCGGCATGTCACCACAATTTAGAATCACAGTTCCGTCACGTTCTTAGAGACCATTGTCTTTAATTTTCGAACGCATCTTCCTCCAGTTTTGCAACATTAATACCGGAAAGTTTTTAGCTTCCTCAGATACATAAACTGTTTCAGGCCTTTCTACCGGTTCCTGGCCTTGGCCTCGCTCAACGAAGAGACTGTCAGTTCAGCACGACAATTTTGTTTCAGGATAGGAGGAAATCACTGCCAACATGGACTCTCTTTGGCTCCAAGCAGATTTATTTAGTAAAAGTAAGTTTTCACTAGGCCCAAAGCTTGTTCAATAACTAGCATATAAACAAACACAAAGGAATAATTAATGCAAGTAATATAATTTGTTCTGTTGCCACCCTCCATAACTAATAATTAACCCATTAGTCTAAATTACCTAGCTGTAATGCACAAATAAAGCAGCATTTCATATCTACCATTCTTCATTTAATCCAGCAGGGTTCGTTATGCACCTATATAGAATAGAGTGACACTACATAGACAGGGAAGCAAAATAAGCACATGCCATTTATTTTAAACAGCTGCAATTAATTACGACACAACAAAAGACACAATTAATTTATTATTTTTCACGAACAAGGAAAATGCAACATAATGCACATTTATGAGCACACATGTTAATCCCCACGTGTACTTTCAGGTGTAATGCAACTTAAAACTAGGCTGAATTAATTCACACACAGCACAAAACGTTAGTAGGTTTACTTTATATTATGGAAGTGTGACTTCACGAGTTGAAATAAAATTATTTCCAAATCTCGCTCCATCACCCGCACCTGCGCGCCTGAGTGGTACTAAACCAGGCAGATATTTGGCAGCCACCGGCAACCCCAGAACACGGCCTATCCCTGCTGACGAGGGGTGATACCCCAAAACACGTGTCCAGGGATGGCGAAGACAGCGAAGATAGCAGAGAATCGAAAGAAGATGCATCGCGGAACACGTAACTACATTAACCAGAGTCCTTAGGGGTGATACCGCCGATGTGTGAGTAGTGTGCGACCCCACCCCCATTTGTAACATCCTATGTATCCTCGCATTGATGGCGATGGTCAAAACCATCAGTACTGGAGAATGAGTTCTAAGCAAATGAGTTCTAGTTTCAACTCGTCAATCTCATCTGTCAATCATTACTAGGAATTGATCAATCAATCAATCAGTACATTTGTAGAGCGCGCTACTCACCCGTGAGGGTCTCAAGGCGCTGAGGAGAGGGGGGGCTGCTACTGCTCGAATAGCCAGGTCTTGAGATGTTTCCTGAAGGTGAGATGGTCCTGGGTCAGTCGTAGGTGTGCGGGGAGGGAGTTCCATGTCTTCGCTGTAAGGTAGGAGAACGATCTTTCTCCTGTGGTGGTTCTGCGAATCCGTGGGACGGTGGCGAGGGCGAGGTTGGCGGAGCGGAGCTGGCGGGTGGGGGTGTGGAACGAGATGCGGTTGTTGAGGTATTCGGGGCCCATGTTGTGGAGCGCTTTGTGTGCATGGGTGAGCAGCCTGAACGTGATCCTCTTGCTGACTGGGAGCCAGTGCAGGTTTCTCAGGTGGGCGGATATGTGGCTGTGGCGGGGAATGTTGAGGATGAGTCGTGCGGAGGCGTTCTGTATGCGCTGAAGGCGTTTCTGAAGTTTGGCTGTGGTTCCTGCTTTTAGGGCGTTCCCGTAGTCCAGTCAGCTGGTGACAAGGGCCTGGGTGACCGTCTTTCTGGTTTCGGTTCCTGGAAGATATGCCATGTACTACGGAATGGAATGTATGCATTTGGGACATTCAACACCATACAAGTCTAGCAGTTTGTACTGGTGCATAATATGCCTTAGATTTTTCCTTGGTGTTTCTCTTGTTCCCGCTGCCAGTGCCATCCAAATCAGTTTACAGCATTAGGTTTTCTCAACAATTTACAAAGCGAGGGGAAGAGATCACAAGCCTGTTCCTTACTTTAGTAAGAAAAGAAAATGGAAAAAAGCAGGATCAGCAAATTGCAGCCCACATATATTGATCAATGAAATGCGTGCCGAACCCAACAAACCACTCACAACCAAGTACTAACCCTCTCCATCAAGAATGTGTCGAAAGACCTGAACCTTAAGCCTTGTTTAACCCATACGGCCACTTCCATAATGACTGAGGAATAGAAATAGAGGTACAGGCTCCAAATTTTGGAAAAATGATTAACCCCCACAGAAGCAGCATGCATCTCCTGAATGAATGCAACATCCACTGTAGGCCTATTGAGGTATGCAGGCACCAGTTGGACCTTGTGGTGGTCATTCACCCCTCTCACATTACAGGCAAACAGTCTAATCTGAAGTTTTGACCCCCCTCCTTTCACTAAGCTTTTCTGTAGGGTCAGAAGTATTTCTGGTATGAAAACCCTGTGTCATAGTATTGCCCTGACTCCTGTGATGTGTCACAGTGTTAGATATAACAGTAGTGTTATAAGCCTGTCCTTCCATATCGATGAGATGTAACTTGTCTTGAAACTGTGGGTGTTCATTGAGGATTAGTAGCGGGTGAATTGTAGGCAGCGGGAGACCTTTTCTAGCTCACACACGGAGTGCCTCCCTCTTTAACATTCTTTATAGCACGAGGGCAAGCCTTGTTCACTGCAGAATTAACAACAGTTTGCCTTTTATAAACAAGTAAAGAGAAGCTTCCAGTTTTTAATAGTCTCTATACAAGTATCTATGTCTTCAGGATGGTCCATCGACTAGGTACTCAGATTTTATGAGACTAAGGGGTCGGGTACACACGGATGACATTTCTAATCACACTGTATGACCTATGAACATAAATCCTCAGTTTGATACTCCTCGTTAACCCCCTCCCATATTTCTCTAATGGTGGCCACAGAGTTTATCCTTTTGGAGCAAGGCTTGTGGGGAGATAAGGCCTTTGCTTTGTCTTTCCCTATTCAGGCAAACACATTTATATATTTGTTTTTTCATATTGCACAGGCATAGCCTGAATGAACATTACAGTGCTTTAGAAAAGAAAATAACTATGTAAACCATATTTTATTAGAAAGGTTACCATTTTTAAACATCTAGGATTGCAGTCAGTACTTTCAGATGATGTTCATTTTATTCAAGATCAGCATGTTAAAAAACGACACTGTGCCGAAGTAGAAAGAATACACGTGAGATAGGAGATTGTAATCACTCCTCTAAGTAGAGGCCTCTTATTCACCGCTTATCCAGCAACCTGTCCTACAGGATCTGTACAAATGGTGGCAGCTCCTGTCCCATATTAAACGATACACCTAATGCACACAAACTTTAGGGGTTGCAAACCTCTAGGGTCAGTGGCATCGAACTTCCAGCCAACCCCACAACTCCACTTGTCCTCTCTTGTGCAGTATTAATAATGAAAGAAACAAAATTTCAACAATAAACAGCATAGACATAAGTTCCAAGACAACATACACTGAATTGCATGATCATAAATGTCCCCAAAACTGTGGATACGAGCCCTTGAAGGCCTTGCAGAGTACATCTCATATAACTGAGTAAATAGGCAGAGCCAGGTTTCATCACCAGGTAGTCAAAAAAATAGTCCTTATGCCATAGAAGGCAGGAACAGGGAAAGAAATCTAGCTGTCTTCTGTAACATTTGCATTCTAAGAAAGTTTGATACTCTCTGGAGTTTTAAAAATTGTCACCTCTGTGGGTGATGAGTAAGTTGCCCTTGGACCTTTTCTTGACCAATCCTTTGGCATCTACAATGACTGCCACTATTTCTGTGCCTTTGCTCCACATTTTGTTCAGGTATTTCATCCCCTATATCTGTGAGCAGGTGTTTTTTTTGTGTAGCAACTGATGACTCTTTCAAATGAAAGACTTCACAATCAGTACATTTTACACCCAGGGAGGCCTTTTTAATGCCTCATCAGAGAGTGTTTGAAGGAAATGCTCTTTCTTGTTAATAATACTTAAATGGCTTCTCCCCAGCGTATAGTTTCTGGTCAAGTGTCAGCTATTCCTTTTTAATGAAAGTCTTGTCACACTGAAGACAGGCACAGTTTCTTCATGGAAGGCATGTTGACACTTTATGTTCATCCTTTGAGAAAAAGTTGTTTCTGCCAAAAAGAACTATCAGATCAGCAGCTGGTCACATTTATTGCCGCCGTTACTTTCAACTGTGAATTTTCCGATGTTGCATTAACAGCCCCTTTGTAATGATTGCTTTGTCATATTCAGTATATTCATATGGCGTTCCTCCTGTGTGAAGGACTGGTGTCCCACTAGTAATTACTTTATGATGTCGCATTTGCTTTGCCTTTGTACTACCTTTCTGCAAATTTGCAAATCTATGCTTGGGGTCTGCTTGCCACGTTGAGTGCAGTGATATGCATTCTTCACTGTCATGACATTTTCCTCTTTGTTGGCTTACTGTTAATGTATTAGCTGTGCACTGCCAATAAATGAATTGTCACATTCAGGACGTTGATATGGTTTCACCCCAGGGTGGAATTTTTCATGTTGTATTAGTTCTAGCTTTTTTGAGATATGCGTTCTTCGGGTCATGACTTTCTTCACTGTGTGGACTTTGATGGTACATTAATGGTGCATTTCTAATAAATACTTTGTTGCATTCAGTACAGTCATATAATTTCTCTTCCATGTGAACTTTTTGATGTTGTGTTATGTTGCTTCTTTAACAAATGCCTGGTCACAGTAAGTGCACTGATATGGTTTCTCCCAGTGAGGACCTTCTGATGATGCATTGGCTGTGCTCTTCTAATACATGTGTTGCCACTTTCTGTACATTCATAAGGGTGCATCATTAAGAACACTTTGTTACATTCATACAGTTTTTTCCCAATGTGGACTTTCAGGTGTTGTTTTAACTCTTTCTTTCTAATAATTGTGTCACCACATTCAGTGTAGTTTTCAGTTTGGACTTTTGAGGTTGCGTTAGCTGTCCATTTGTTAAAAATGCTGTCATATTCTGTACATTAATATGATTTCTCCCGAGTGTGGATTTGTTGAGGCTGCATTAGCTTATTCTTCCCATGGAAGACTTTAACACATTCTGTGTATACACAGGATTTCTCTCTACGTAGACTTTCTGATGTTTCATTAGCTCTCCATTTGTTACATATTCTCCGTGAGTTTCAGTATATTGATATGGTTTCTCTCCTAAGTGAACCTTACGATGTTGAATCAAATTTGGCTTACAAATAAATCTTGTCACATTAGGTGCATTCATGCGACTTCTCCCCAGTGTGGATTTTTTGATGTTGCTTTAGCTTTCCATTTGTAATAAATGTTTTGCCACATTCCGTACATTCGTATGGTTTCTCCCCAGTGTGGACTCTCTGATGTTGCACTAGACGTGACTTTATAATAAAGCCCTTCTCGCATTCAGTGCACTTGAATGGTCTCTCTCCAGTGTGGACTTTTTGATGTCGCTTCAGCTCGTCATTTCTTATAAATGTTTTGTCACACTCACTACATGGATATGGTTTCTCCCCAGTGTGGGTTTTCTGATGTTGCCTCATCGTTCTCTTGGTTATAAATGCCTTGTAGCATTCAGTACATTGATATGGTTTCTCCCCAGTGTGGACTCTCTGATGTTGCTTTAGACGTGACTTAACAATAAATGCCTTCTCGCATTCAGTACAGTTGAATGGCCTCTCTCCAGTGTGGACTTTTTGATGTTGCTTCAGCATTCCATTTGATATAAATGCTTTGTCACATTCTGTACATTGGAATGGTTTCTCCCCAGTGTGGGTTTTCAGATGCCATTGTAGCTGTCTATTTGCTACAAATGCCTTTTCACATTCTCCGCATTGATATGGTTTCTCCCCAGTGTGGACACTCCGATGTCGCCATAGGTCTCCATTGGTAATAAATGCCTTGTCACATTCTGTACATTCATATGGTTTCTCCCCAGTGTGGACTTTCAGATGTTTCATTAGGTTGCCATTGGAAATAAATGCCTTGTCACATTCTGTACAATGATATGGTCTCTCCCCAGTGTGAGTTCTCTGGTGGCGCTTCAGCTCTACATTTGTTATAAATGTTTTGTCACATTCTGTACATTGATATGGTCTCTCTCCTGTGTGGCTTTTTTGATGTTGTTTTAGGCTTGCTTTGATAAAAAATGTCTTGTCACATTCTGTACATTCATACGGTCTCTCCCCAGTGTGGATTTGTTGATGCTCCTTTAGATTTGCCTTCCATCTGAACACTTTATTACAGTCTGTACATTCATACGGTTTCTCCCCAGTGTGGATTTTCTGATGTTTTCCTAGGTTTCCTTTGGTAGTAAACGCCTTGTCACATTCTGTACAGTGATATGGTCTCTCCCTAGTATGGACTTTCTGGTGAAGCTCTAGTTGTTCCTTTCTAATGAATGCTCTACAGCATTCAATACATTCATACGGTTTCTCCCCAGTGTGGAATTCTTGATGCCGATCTAGAGTCTCCTTGATTCGAAACACTTCATGACATTCTGTACATTGATATGGTTTCTCCTGTATGTGGACCCTCTGATGCTGCATTAGGTCTTTCATTGCAAAGAACACTTTTCCACAGTCAGTCCATATATATGTTTTTTTTTAGCAGGAAGTTTCGCATGATGCACTTGCTGTTTCTCGGTCTAATAAAAGTTTTGTCACAATCTATATATTCATTTAACTTCTCTCCTGTGTGCTCTTTCCGATACCAGGTTGGTTCTTCCTTCGTAATGAGCACCTCAGACTTGCTTCAATATCTCAGTGTGTTATGTCTTCAATGTTCAGCAGCTGATTTCTAAAAGCCAAGTAAAGACCTCATTAGGCAGTGTAGGTTTCCTGCTGCAGAAAGACGTAGGTGAGGCATTAGCCTACCAGGAAAGACGTAGACAGTTTTTACATCACTTCCTACACAAGTGATGCTTAATGCCTTTACCATTTTTGTTCATCACTGCATTTGTTTCACCTGTTAGATTAAGAAAAATAAACACTGAATAAGCTGAAATGCATAGCCCGTCAGAAAAATCTATTGCCATTTAATGAGACTTAACTGTCCATATAGACAGGTGCGCTGAAGAAATTCTAGATTACACTTTCAATGTAAAGATGCAGTAGGCAGAGTAAGAGCATATCATCCTTCCAGGATTCCCTTCTATTTAAGAGTGTGGACTTGAGGTGAAACCAAGACACCAGAGAAGGTTCCGGTTCAGCGAGTGAGACCCTCACCCCACAACACACTACAATGTTCAATTCATAGCAACAAGATGCCTCCCTTCTTATCCAGGGAATACTTCCTACTATCACACAGCCTAACAAATAATACAAGATGGACCATGCAATGCAGAGCATGCCACTAACAGCGGGAAACATAAGCAACTGCTGCAAGGGAGTCCTTTATACTATCAGAGACCCTGGGATAGGACCCGGGCAGGTAATCTGAGCATTTACCACATAGTGTTACTCCGGAGATCCGAGGCTCTGACCATCTGACATCCATTTGAAACACACAGTAAGGGAGTCAATAACTCTCACCTTTTACGCGTACAGCTTTCCCAATGATGCACAGTATAAAAAAAAAGAAAACCATAAGGTGTAATGAGGTGGCGTCTGTTACATCATTCTGTAGGTATGCACATTTTTCTCCACAAACGTGCACACCTACAGATTTACGAATGCACCTTTAGTCTGGTGTTAACCAGGAACTTTTATTTTACAAATTACATATATGATTTACTTACTTAAAGCGGTTTCAGCTCTCCATCCATTGGTCAGTTGTTATGCCATTCACATTTTGCATCCGCCCACTACACAATACAGCATGGGGCAGTGGCCTGCCTACTTCAGGCACTTAATCAGTTCCTGCCTCCTGCTAATGATGCTGTAAATTCCTTCTGTAGCTGGATTTGTTTACCCGATTGCTGCTTTATCAGAGAATAGCAGATGTTGTCCATTTGAATCTATTCTTAATTAAGTAATTCACTTTTTAAAATGCACACAATGAAATGCATTTATACTTGCACTCCAGTATGCATTTTAATAGAGGATTACAGCTATGTGTAAGAACTGGGACCACCAGTTCTCCGGGGGGTAGCTTGGCTCGAGCAGGAAGGCAGCCAGGGGCTTACGTGTAAAGCAGCTACACAACACACTCATCCACTGAGACAATAAATGGGCGCAATAATGGAGACCACACCAGTACTTTTGATTAAAATTCAAGATCTTTTATATATAATTCAGATCAGGGTATCAATAACTCATTAGTGCATTTCATTAGGGTGTTTCATTAAAGCAGTTCATTAGGCATTCCCATCAGGGGAGCAAAACATCAAATAACACAGCCTGTTGCACTATACTCTTCAGCAGGCTAAGGGAGTACATTCATAAACCAGGGGCGGACAATTCAGGAAGCAGTTATGAATATTTCGTCTTGGAAATACCAACAGTTCAATACAGGTAACCATTTCAGGGAAATAGCGAAGGGGTAAACCAATCAGTATCATAGCACATCCCCATCAAGACTCATAGAAGCCCGCCCCTGCAAGAAATTCAGTACAGGGCAATGATCCACCACTCAATCAGCAGGGTTAAAACAGGTAATCAAACATGCACAGTTACTTTAGAATGAGCCTGTCTTCAGGCATTAAACAGTCAAAGAGGTGAATAACCTTGTTATCAATTCGGGCCTAAACAGTTAATCAGGCGTAACAAGTTAAGTAGGGGATGAGCCTGTCCCCAGGCATGTACAGTTAATGGGCCCGAAAAGTCTAACAGTTGGTATCCGGCCTCCCAGTCACTGGAGGCTCATTGGGGCCAACGGGGCCCAGTCGCTGCTTTCCCCGGGGGAGGGGCGAACTCGGGGCCAAAACCGGCCTTCCGCCCTCCTCCCCTGGGGTTACCTGTTGTCTTCGGCCCTCCGGGGCCCTTGCGTTGGTTCGCTGCGAGGGGGGAGGGCTTCGGCCCTCTGGCAGGCCTCACTCGGGCAAAGGGGGCACTCGCTGACACAAGGGAGGGCTCCCACGATCCACGGAGCCCTCCGGCGGTGTTTGCAAGCCCCAGGGGGGTAGTAGGCCGTCGGGGGAGACCCGCGCCACTCTCGTGCTCTTCCCGGGTCTCCCTCCAGCTCCCAGGGCAGTCCCGGCTTCCTTCCCGGCCCTTGCGAGGTCCCGGGACCAATCTGGTCGCGTCCTCGGGGGGCGGGAGAGTCAACAGCCAATCGCGGCGCGGCCAGGGACCAGGCTGGGCCGCGGGCTCAATCACGGCCCAGGAGAGGCGGGGCAGAGATGTTCCCCCGTCACGTGGGGTGGAAGCCGGCCTCAGGGCCTGGCAGGCCCAGCACCGCCTGACAGGAATCCCGGCGCGGCCTGGCCGATGATCGCGGCGGCCTCCCCAAGGCTCCGGGGGCCGCCGCGGGGGGAACTGCACACAGTCGGGCCGGTCGAGGCCCTTAGGGAACACAGCAGCGGCCCTCTCCTGGCACCGAGGGCCGCCGGGGGCAAACAGCAGCGCCTCAAAGCCAGCGCTTCCCACAGGTTGTGGTGTTGAGTACTTCAGGGAGCGCTGCGAAGGCGCAGCAGCGCTCCGGGGGCACAGCGCTTCACAGCAGTTGTGGGCAACAGCGTGAGGATCATACAGCGCCTTGGGACAGCGCGTGGAGGCAATAGTGCTTCAAGGCAGGTTACAGCGCTCAGGTGAGATGCGATGTGGGGGCCCACCCAGCAGATCTGACAGGAAAGGCAGTCTAAGCCAGAGCGCTTATCAGACCAGCAGGTTACAGCGCTGATGAGGGGAGCAGGACAAGTAGTTGATCAGTTCAGTCAGGGGGAGGCAGGGAGTGCGCAGGGCAGCACAGTCCAGTACCTGGTCGATCCCCCAGCAGTCTCTGGTGTGAAGGGCAAGTAGTCTTCTCGGCGCTTAGTTGGTTCTGCGCCCTTATGAGGTGGTTATTTTTAAGAAGGGGGGGCTTGAGTTGGAGGCTGGAGGAGTTTCCTCAGGTCACTGAAGATGGACCCTGGGGTCCCATACTGCTGGGCCAGATCAGGGGGCTAGTCTAGGACACCTCACTCAGCTTAAGAGGCAGCACCTAAATCCTGTCACTCCCAATGGCATAAGTTCCTGACTAGGCCCTCCCACCTAAATCTCCTGCGTGGGTTCCCCAGGCCAGTGATGCCCCAACTGACTAGAAAAAGTTCCCTCCCTTGCTTAAGTATGCCCAGGTCAGGTGACCACTCTCTAAGGCGGCAAAAATAAGCTCCGCCTTTCTTCTGGAAGGTTCCAGGAGCTTCCCCACTCTACCTATGGACAGGGGATGGCAGGCTGGCATTGCAACAATGTATGGGGATCCAGCCAGCTCCTGGCAACTAGGGTCCTACACTAAAAGACCACGCTGCAGTAGCAGGGGCCAGTGGCAGCCATGTTTGGAGTAGAGAGCACCTGCACCCTAACATGGACTAGCCATAAAAAGGTGCCCGGAGACCTAAGGGCCAGCAAAAAGAAGGTGGGAAAAATGAGGCAAGGGTGAAAAAAATAGGGAAAGACCACCCTAGGGCTGACAGGTCTAACATGAGTCCCCCCCAGCCGAAAGAGGGGAGAGCTACCCAACCTCTAGGGAGTTCTCGTCACTAAGGCGGAAAAACCGGGAAAGACCGTCAGCATTGGCGTGGTCAGCTCCGGGCCGGTGTTCCACCCTAAAGTCCATCCCCTGTAGGGAAATGAACCACCTTAGCAACTTGGGATTTTCGCCTCTCATCTGCATGAGCCAGCGAAGGAGTCGGTGGTCGGTTTGAATTAGGAAGTGAGAGCCAAAAAGGCATGGCCTCAGCTTCTTCAAGGCCCAGACCACAGCGAAGGCTTCTCGCTCGATGGTACTCCATCGCTGTTCCCGAGGGAGGAGTCTTCGAGAGATGAAGGCCACAGGTTGGTCTTGGCCGTCATCATTGAGTTGCAACAGCACGGCGCCTACGCCATGCTCTGAGGCATCTGTCTGCACAATGAATTCTTTTTGGAAGTCCGGAGTGGCCAACACCGGAGCGGTGCACATCGCTCGCTTCAGTGTTTCAAATGCCTCCTGGCTAGCAGCCGTCCAGATCACCTTGCGTGGCTGCTTTTTGGACATTAACTCGGTCAAGGGGGCCACGATGGTGCCATATCCCTTGACGAACCTGCGGTAGTAGCCAGTGAGGCCGAGGAAAGCTCGGACCTCAGTCTGAGTTTTGGAGGGCTCCCAGGCCATGATGGTCTCAATTTTGGCCTGGAGGGGTTGCACCTTACCCCCACCCACCAGGTGTCCCAGGTAGACGACAGATCCCTGTCCAATCTGGCACTTGCTAGCCTAGATGGTGAGGCCAGCATGTTGTAAAGCCTGCAGCACCTCCTGGAGATGCTGCAGATGGTCCTCCAAGGTGCTACTGAAGACAGCTATGTCATCCGAAGGTGGCCGGAGCATTCTTGAGCCCGAAGGGTATCACTCAGAATTGGAAGTGGCCCTCGGGGGTGGGGAACGCTGTCCTCTCCTTCGCTCCATCGACCATGGCAATCTGCCAGTACCCTGATGTCAAGTTGATGGTGCGGAGGTACTTGGCTGCTCCCAGCCGGTCAATCAGCTCATCTGGCCGTGGGATCGGGTGAGCATCTGTCTTGGTGACAGAGTACAATCCCCGATAGTCCACACAGAACCGAAGTTCTGGTGTGGTGCCCGGTGGAGCTGCTTTCGGCACCAGCACGACCGGACTAGCCCACGGGCTGCTGGAGGGTTCGATCACTCCCAGCTCCAGCATCTTGGTCACCTCACCCTGGATGCTGTTCTTCACTTTCTCGGACAGCCGGTAAGACTTGGTTTTTACTGGCGGACTGTCCCCTGTGTCCACATCATGGGTACACAGATGCGTAATTCCAGGCGTGAGGGAGAACAACGAGGCATGCTGCGCCAATACCTGGCGGCAGTCCCTCTGTTGTTCTGGGGTCAAGGATGGGGAGAGGACAACTCGCTCCACTGAACCATCCTTCTCCTGAGCCGTTAGAAGGTCAGGAAGAGGCTCACTCTCCTCCTCCTCGCTCCCATCCGTCACGATGAGGAGAGCAAGCTCCGATCGCTCATGGTGAGGCTTCAGGCGGTTTACGTGGAGCACCCGATGGGGCTGACGGGGGGTCTTCAAGTCAACAACGTAGGTGGTCTGGCCTCGACGCTCCACATTCTCGTACGGACCAGTCCACCGGTCCTGGAGGGCACTAAGATCCCCAGGCTCCTTGACCCACACCTTCGGTCCAGTGTCCAACTCCACCGTCCGAGCGTTGCTGTCATACCACTCCTTCATGACGGCTTGGCTAGTCTCTAAGTTGTCTGAGGCTTCCTTCCACAGCTTAGCCACCTGGCTGCGGAATGCCAGCATGTAGCTGATGACATCACGGGGAAGCTTCTGCGAAGTCTTCTCCCACCCCTCTTTGACAAGGCTGAGTGGTCCCCTAACGGGATGGCCATAGAGCAGTTCGAAGGGGCTGAACCCGACTCCCTTCTGTGGTACCTCGCGGTACGAAAACAGCAGGCAAGGGAGGAGGATGTCCCATTTCTGCCTCAAGTCCTCTGGCAGGCTCCGGATTATCCCCTTCAAGGTCTTGTTGAAGCGCTCTACGGGCCTGTTAGTCTGGGGGTGGTAAGGAGTGGAAAACCGATAGGTCACTCCGCACTCCTTCCACATGGCCTGCATGTAGGCCGACATGAAGTTTGTGCCCCTATCCGACACCACGACCTTGGGGAATCCCACTCTGGTGAATATCCCCATCAGGGCCCGTGCCACCACAGGTGCAGTAACGGTCCTCAGAAGGATAGCCTCTGGGTACCGAGAGGCATGGTCCACTAACACCAAGATGAACCGTTGTCCCACAGAGGTCGGAGGGTCCAACGGCCCAATGATGTCAATACCGACCCGCTCAAAAGGGGTCCCGACCACCGGGAGTGGTTCCAATGGGGCCTTCACTTTGGTCCCCGTCTTGCCACTTGCCTGGCAAGTCTTGCAGGTCTTGCAGTAGGTGTCAGAGGCAACCCTCATCCTGGGCCAATAAAAATGTGGGACAAGCCTCGCAAAGGTCTTGTCCTGGCCCAGGTGTCCAGCAAGGGTATCTCATGCGCCAATTCCAACAAAAAGGTCCGGTAGCACTGGGGGACCACTAAGGCCCTCGAGGATCCATGCACCGGAACCTTTGGCTCACTGTACAGGAGGCCATCCTCCCAATACACGTGATAACTGCCGGTCTCTAGGTTGACCGCTTGGGCTTCGGCCTGTCGCCGCATGCCTTCAAGCGTGGGGCACTCCTTCTGCGCCCGACAGAATTCCTCCCGGGTAGGCCCTCCTTCCACATGCCACTCGGCAAGGGTCGGCAAGTCCCCCACGGGAATGACATCCACCTCCACGGACTCCGGGGATACCTCCGCGGGCTAACTATCCATCACACGGGGCGTGTCCTCCATTCCACTCTCCTCTGGAACGGCATTGGGTTGGGCCGTTGTCTCAGGCTCCAACCCTGGTTGAGCTTCTTGCCGGGCAGCCATTGACCGCGTGACTACGCAAGTCCACCCTGGTAACCCCAGCATCTCAGTGTGGGCCTTAAACTCCACTTCCTTCCAGGCGGTATGTTCCAAGTCATTACCTAGCAGACAGTCCACAGGCAAGGCAGGGCTGATCGCAACTCTCAATGGGCCTTTCACTCCTCCCCACTCAAAGGGAACTTGAGCCACGGGATAGTAGCTCATACTGCCGTCAGCCAACACGGCCGGATGGAACACATCAGGTACTACCTGCTCAGGGGACACCAGCCGCCTCACTACGGTGGTCATGCTGGCTCCTGTGTCCCTCAGAGCATCCACCTCCTCCCCATTGACCTTCACCCTCTGCTGGTACTTAGCAGTATTCGATGGTAATGGCGTAACTGGGACCATCTCTCTATCCCCAAGTGAAACCAGGGTCAGGCCTGTCCACTCCCCTTCCCTATCCAGGGGCAGCTCCAACCCAAGCGCTACACTAGCCACCCCGGGGCTCTTGCCACCAGTGGGGGCTGGGGGTCGTTTGCAACACTGGGCATCTCCCTTGTAGTGTCTGACCTCTCCGCACTCATAGCACCGGACCACTTTTGGCTGCTGACTCTTGTCAGGGTAAGTGGGTTTCGGGGAACAGGACTGAGGTAGGATACCTACTCCTCTCCCAAACTGTCTAGTTTGTGGGCCTCGTGAGAACTCCGTTCTTTTATCTCCACCCTCTTTCTTCTGGGGGGCATCTGGGGGATGCCTTTCGGGCCATCTCCCCCGGGGCCCTTGTGTGACACCCGGGTGCTAACCCAAGTATCCGCCTCCTCCACAAGCTCACGGGGATCAGTAAGCTTGCGGTCCACCAGATGTTGGCGCAGCTCCGGAAAACACTTATCCAAGAGGTGCTCTCTCAAAAAAAGATTGTACAGGCCCTCATAATCACGCACCTCACTGCCACGCACCCAACCATCCAGAGCCTTACGGGCATACTCAAAAAAATCCACCCAATTCTGCGTGGACAGCTTATGGCTGCCACGGAACATCTGGCGATACCTTTCGGGGTTGAGGCCAAAGAGTTTAATGAGCGCCTCCTTCATGGGGGAATACCTGAACTGGCCTGCCTTATCCAAATACAGGAGGCTGTCCCTGACGTCAGGAGGTATATAACGGTACAGGCCACCTCCCCAATGTTTCTCGGGCACCCCATGGGCGGTCAAGGCCACTTCATACGCCTCCAACCACTTCGCAATATCATCCCCCTTGTTGTAGCTCGCTATCACCTCCTTAGGTAAACAGAATCTGGGCTCCTGGTGAGCCCCTGGTACGCTGCCACCATTAGGACTTCCTGGCGCACCCAACTGCAATGCTTGCAGCTCCATTTCTTTCAGCTGGAGCTCGTGCGCCAAATCTTTCTCTCTCCAAAGCAAACTTCTTATCTTCCCTTTCTCTCTCCCTCTCGTGCTCTAACTTGGCAAGCTCCCATTTCAATCGCCTAAGGAGGTGTGTTGGTAGCACTATTTATTTCATATTTATTTATTTGTCACACCAGGGTGGTTGGTAGGATAACTTCACTTTGGGACACTTTTTGTTGAATCTTGCTTGCTGTCACTTCAGGATATGTTGAAATTAGAGTTAAATTAGACAGAGTGTTAGTTTTGAATAAACATGGATATATATCTGGTGTATATAGGTCCAGCATGAATGAATTTATCATGAGAATGACACATGGATAAGTAGATAGTAAAAAGTACTTTTTTGACGTTGTAGGTACAGCATACTTGTTATGCTAATATAAAAGCCCTAGTCCTGATGAGGCCCGCAAGTTAATGGGCTGAAACGCGTCGACAATCTTGGATATGGACACCCTATGAATTTATATTCATTGACAAATAATAATCAGCAGTGACCAAAGAATAAGGATCAAATAAGGATCTCTCAAATACTGCGGTGATAAGGTGTACCTGTGTAATTAAGAATGCTCTTTAGATAATATGAGATAGAGCATCCATCTAAAAAGTAGGGGCTATTAGAAATAATGAGTGAATGTTTAATCTATTATTTCCAATGCTTTGTAGATATTTGTGTATGTTGACTATATTTGTTTGTAAATAGTGTAATATATATGTTTGTATTATATAAAAGAAAGTGAAGTAAAAAAAGAATATACAAAATATTTAGAAAATAAAATAAAGTTTAAAAAAAGAAAGACATATCCGGTGAATACAATTGTTTTATTGAAGTAATGGCTGGTAACTGAAATACTAAAATTGTACAGATTTATTCTAGAATAAGAAATAGGGTCAGATAGGTCATTTATAAACCTGTTTGAGCATTTTTTGATTTAATTGGTCCCGCAGCATCATATTTTTGCTTGTGCATGATGTCATGTTGAGCTTCTACAACCTGCACCTGTTTCACGTTATCAGGGACTGTTCTAAATCATATGGCCAAGTAATGCTGTACCCCTACACCATCAGCATCCCTAAAGCGCCTTACCCTTTAAGCCTCAGATCAGACAGAGCCAATGAATGCCCATACTGCTCCTGTGGACCCAGTGTCGGCGAATGTTCTGTATCCACATGCCTCTGTCCCTTGCAAAACTCACAGCCCTGCTTTCATCCAGTGCACTTCTCATGCTGTCTATGCAGCTCCGGTTACACTGCCCATGGCGAAGCCAAATCAAACCTGATCTGCCCTGGGAAGGGGACATATCAGGCACGCTAGGAATGTGTGTCTGGTCCTGTGGCGCAGAATGCCGTTCCACTGCTGTGTTTTGCTGGTGTGTGTTTTTTTAAAATTGATTTTTTAACGTGACACTTTGGAGCAGGGAAAAGAGGGAAAAGGCAGCCAACGCTGCCGTGTCCACAGGCAGAGCCCGTACCACAAAGTGATGAAGCGAGGGAGCCCAACTGTAGGACGGAAGTGTGCAGCCCTAAGGTTGCAGACTCCAGGAGCTCACTCCGCATCTGCAGGCTGGCTCCAAAAAAGAAGGGGCGTTGTGGAAGGCGGATAGGGCCAAGCAGAGGCTCACGGCAGATCGATGCATCCGTCCTGCATTGCGGCTGTTGGCTTTCTTGGGTCAGTCTGAGCTGCAAATGCCGCACGCCTTCCGTGCCGGCTACGCAGGCAATAAAAAAACAAAATTCAGGAAGAACATATATTAACAAGGACAGCTAGCCGAAGTGCAAGAGTAGGCGGCTGGAGCAGCGGAGCCAGAGTGGCTCCCTGTACAGGCTGGAAGGCCTCAGCCTACAGAGAACGAGGGGCGCGAACCAGGCACCATGGAAAAAAAAATAAAAGTAGTGCCTACATTGAAAGATGCCGCCCTGCAGCGCAAGTTAATAGTAGTTGATCAATGCTGCTTCCTCCAGAAACGGAAGAAAACGGAAGTGACCTGTCGGACCACCAGCCAACAAAGAGTGAGTTAACCCCTTCCACGCTCATGACGAGCTGGGCTCGTCATGAGGTAGCCTCCTGCTACGCTGATGATGAGCCCAGCTCGTCATGTAACATGTGTTTTTGTTGTTTCCAGCACACAGCGGGAAAATGCATAGCATCGATGTGGTTAAGAAGAGCAATGCCAGATTTCACCAATGGTAAGTGACTAAACCAAGAGAAATGCAATGGGTGGTGCTTTACTAGTAATACTGATTACTTGATGCCTCGTAGCTATGCAAAACCTAAGGATGATTAAAAAATACTAAGTAATAGCATTATAAAATGTGCGTTATGTCGGATAATTAGCTTTTTCTTGCTGCATAATTTATTCAACCATGCCACATAATTTGGCCCTCTTCTGCTGCATAATTCCAGTGGCCCTGATTACATTTCTCTTCAGGCACCAACGTCGATGATAAAGGGCATCGAACATCCATTTATTTTCAAAGTAATCTTTGAACAATTTTTGTATGAGTTTTGTGTTTTGGCATGTCAACTTTTCCTCAACTGATATTTTTCCTCAAATCAGACAGTCCGACATGCACATTTCTCTGAGGTAAACATCAACATGGCACAACCCTCTTCTTCACTTTCACTCAATTTTTAGGCTGATTAAAAGTTTGACGATGATTTAGATACTGATCGTCTTGGTTTGGTGTCAATTTGCCTCAACTGATGTTACCGCTTGGCCTTGTGGGTGTGCGTCAAACCCTGCTTTTCAAAGGTTCTGGAGGCCATTTTGTCTTCACCCCGTAACGCAAATATGGTTTGCTCCTGTAGGAAATTAGGGTCTGCATTCATAGTGCCCCACTTTTTGCCTTGTGTTATGCTGCTTCTGACTAGTCTGACTGGGATACTGCGAATCAGGACACCAGTCTCTGTGCTTTCTCACCTAAATTGGACATGGTGAGTACTTGGGTGCATCCCAGATTGGCTGCTGGTGCACCCTTATAAGTCCCAAGTATATGGTCCTGAGGTACCCAGGGCATAGGTGCACTAGGTGTCCCCCATGGGCTAAAGAATGTATTATTCCACCCATGGAAGACCACAAAAACTGTGACTACCGGCCTGCCATTGCAGCCTGTGTAAACTGGTGCTAGCACCACTTATAGCAGATATATTTTTCCCTATATCTGAGTTCACGGCACTTAAAACCTATGAATCACACCAAAAGCTGGCCTTTTCAATCCTGAAGGCAGGGAGGTCAGTTCTACGTGTGAGGGTGCCCCTGCATGAGTGGGACGCCCCAATAACCTTCAGAGTTCATTCTCCCAGGTTGTAAGTGCATCAGCCATTACGATATATGGAGTGGCCATGTGTCATTACGAGATGACCATCTATAAACTGGCTGTAACGAACCCTGTCATGTCTAGTATCAAACATGTTGGAATCATGCCCCCCACACCATAAACAGTGTGGGACGTATGATTCCATGCACTGTAAATCTCCTCTGGGAGGCCCTCGGTGCTCCATGTACCAGTCTTCTTGAACTGGACAGCAAGCTAGGGCTGCTGCCGACCAGTGGCACGATTCTACTCTTCTGCTGCTGAGCCAAGCTCAAGCAGGGGAAGGCGGAATAGATAGCCTGTCACAGGAAGGTGTGACCACCTCCCAGACAGGGTTTAGTGTATTGGGGCAGGGTGGGGGCACTTGTCAGGGCCACAGAGACCGCTTGAAGGGCACACTTGGTGCCCTCCTTGCATACTCCAGTTCAAACCAGTTCGGGGAGCCTTTGGCTCTCACTCTAGTGTGAAACTGGACAAAGGGCATGGGATTATCCTCCCCACTGTCCAGCCCATCCTCTGGAAGGGACCCCTGAATTGTCCTAACCCATTCCTTACAGTACTTAAGGGCTTAACGGCGGGTGGGTCCCTAGATTCATCGTGGAACAAGATTCAGATCAAGACACCACTTCATCTTCGACCGTCTGGGCAGTCTGGACTTCTCTGGACTTTGCTCTGGGCACCGTGACTGCAACTCGGAAAACTCCTGCTGCTGCAGGTCTTGTTGTACTGCAAGTCTGCTGCAACATCTGTACCTGTGCTCCACACAGGATCCTCACAAGGACTGTGGGCATCCTAGACATCTGAAGGAATCTCCCTTAAAGTGAAGAAGCTGACCAGTCTGCTGATCCGGGGCTCCCATGTACTCTGAAAGGCTCAGCAGCAGAGGCGGTGGTTCTGCAACTCCCTCGAGACCTGCACTGTCTTCTCACCGAGTTGGAGTCCAGTATTCCTCGTCGGAACAGCTGGAACACAACCCCTGTGCACTGCGACGACTTGTTGTTGTAAAGGCTTATTGGCTCCTCCTCAAAGATCTACAGGCTCTAAGAAGCTCCAACCTCAAGCATCCCCTGCAGCCAAGCTCTTCCTCATCACCACAACTCTTGCACCATAGGCCTTCATCTTTAGTTAGCTGCTTGAGGTACTCTTGCGACTCCTGTGCTTCGGCCTGTGGGTCCTCGAGGGTCTTCTTTGACTCCAGTGGGCTCCCCTGATGGCTCAGGGCCTACTCTGACTCCCCTGCTTATGGTGAGTCACCTGGACCTTGCTGGTCCCGACACTGCACCTTTTTTCGCTTGCCATGTTGTTTGCAGTTGCCAATGCTGGTTTGTGTTACTGATGGACACCGACCCCTCAACTCTCGACATCTGACGTGGGACAGCTGGTGAACTGCTCATGGTCTTCCACAGAGTACACACAGCTGCAGCTCTGAGGTCACCATCAACTCTCCTGCAACACCAGACATTGGTCGGCATTCGTCTTCCGTGCCTCCTGGTCACTCCTGAGTGGCATAGCCTCTGTTCCCTCTGCTTTCAGGTACTTCTCATTATGAACCCACCTTTGGGATCCACCAGACACTTTCACCTTCTTCACCAGCGGAATCATCCTTAAATCCTCCATTGAGTTGGACTGCGGTTTTCGACACCACTTCGCACCTATGCACCAGCCTTCACTGGAGTAGGTTTTCTGGTTCCTAGGGTATCCAGGGGTGCAGTGGATCTCCAACCCACTGCCTTCCACTGGGTTTCTTCAGAGTCCACTGGGAAGGGTCCTTCTTTAAAATTGCAACCGTGACTTACCCATTGACTTGAATTGATCATGCAGTTGTGATCTCACTCAACACACGGCCTCCGTTTGGTTTCCTCGTTATTTACCTCGGGTGGTTCCTTGGGTCCCCTGCACATCTACCTCTTCTGGGTATAGTTCTGACTAGAGTCATGGTTGGCATTCCAATAGTTTAATATATTGTTTGGTCTCCCCCTAGCGACCACTGTTTATTCCTGCTACTTACCTTTTTTATTTGCAAATTATTGTGTGCATCGCGTATTTGTAAGCCCTGAGACTGTCTTTTCCGGTTCAGGATCTGAGTGCACAGACGGCGGACGGAGTGAGGAGCGAGAACAGGTTCTTGGATCATTGCACCCTCTCGCAATGGGTTTCTTTTCGGCTGGTTCGCGGCTCCTGACACGGCTCCCGCTAGCTGCAAAATAGCAGGTGTCCATGAGGGCAGCCGACAATGACAGCAAACACCCCCGCAAAAACCTGAAAATACTCCTACAGCCTCCCGGCCCTCCTCGTCTAATGGGAGGCGGGCGAACGAGGTGAGCGAGCGAACATCGCACCGCATCGTGTTGCCTACTGATTATGGTGCTGCCTTGGTCCACATTCGGCTGCCCCAAACTTACGTACCATTATGGAGGTCCTGTAGCGCATTGCGGAGGCGGCGGTTACAGGCACAGTCGGGTGCAGCCTGTGGACTGTGTGACAACAAGTGAGCAAGTGTGTAAAAAGCACTAAAATGCACTAAAAGTGAAGCAGCTTTCAGCCCACAGCCACAGCTTACATCGCATAATAGCATGTAGCAGCTCAACAACCCAACAAAGAGCACAGGATGCCAACAGGACAACAGGTCAGCAGGCCAAACAAAGATCGGGCGTTTGGAGCATTTGGGGGCATTGGAGGAAATTTTGGGGTTTGTGATCCGGAGCCCAACAGCCACTGCACGAGTTCATGACAGAACAACTGTACTGCAGGATCCAATAACAAGAATGTCTTCCCAAGCTAGATCCACATCCAACATGGCGAGCTCTCAGATTAGCATCCTGTTTCTGTCATAGAAAGACAAATCCAAGAACTAAATTCCATAATTGAGCGGGTGCAGAAAGATCCTCATACAACGTACCACGAATGCCAACGTTCCAGCACTAGGAATCAACTCAAGTCCATCCCGGCGATTCTGACAGACATTCTGGTAGGAGTAAAAAAACAACGGATATCGTCACACCTGCTGTTAGTTCTTCCACTAAAATAGCTTTAAATCAACAAAACCTCCTTATTCTTCCGGGAACTTTGGAAAGCACGGAGGAAATGGATGACACCCTAAGAGACTCAAACACAGATACGCAGACAAAAACATCAAATAATACGTCAATACGAAATAATCACCAAAGCAATTATCAAAGTGACTACCCATTACTTGATGCAGTAGCTTTAAAATCACAGCAACAAAATCCATTGTAATCCACGAACAAAACGGGAATACAAGAGACTGAGAAAGTCAAGGCAAAATAAGCAAAAGAGGAGCCAAGATATAGCACAGACTTCCAAAAAACAGGCCCAAGAGCCATCCCACTTCAGTGGCCACCATGCGAATCAGCGTGAAACAACTCCTGGAAATGGGTTTGTGGGTATTAAGGCAAACATGCGCTATTCTGAAAAGTTATCGGAACGTAGACATCAACTCGATCATCGTGTAACAAATATTTCTCCATTAGATTCAACAACACAGAAAAGAAGTCACAAAGACCTCTGGCAATCATTCCCTTCCACCAAAGATTAAAAAGAAGATGGCACACCATTGCAAATTCCACCAGTAAAACAACAAAGTATATCCCAATATTTCCTCAAACAATCAAAAGTCCAAATTAGTAAAACTATGGTCGAATCGCTGCAATCACTGAAACCCAGTTCCGGTTTGGAAATTCAGATCTATCATTCTCCATCATCAGGAGACCAAGTTAAACTCCAAAAATCTAAATAGATATAACCAAACTGTTGTGATAAAAACAACTTGCTCCCAAATTTCAACCGAGGGGAAAATTCCCTCAGGAGAAACAATATGCAGTGGAATTTCTGCAGGTCTACATCGCCATAGAGCCGATTGCCCACAAACCCATGAAGGACAAAATTGCCCAGAAGGTTTAGTAGATTTAGAATTGATTCCATACTACAATTCAAGAGGTCACCACGACATTCTTAATGGTAGTGCAATATTAAAGCTTGCAAATTCATTTGAAACAGTAAAACACCTAAATACAAACCACACTGAAAGTATTCTATTCAAAACACTCCCAAATCTAAAATGGAGAGAAATGACGGTTGTAACTTGGAGCGATCCAAAAGTCACAATGGAATTTTGGAGTCACAGAGATTTTTTTGCCAAATGGTCAATTGAAATAGGAACAACAGACATAGAACGATACCCTGGCCCTCTATGCCCAACAGCCGAGTTAAGATTGTCAACGGATAGCGGATTACTTGGGGGGCCAGTAGGATCCACAGTAAATGCCCAGGAAGTTTCGTTAAAGCTACGCATCATCCATCAAGTTGCATCAGAAGCAGCCAGTCAAGCCCAAAAAATTCTTCTTTCGACCACTCGAGGCATGAATATGTAATTTAAAACTGTGCTCTTGGATTATCAATGGCTTCAGTAGAAAGACAGGACGTAGACTAGCAATTTTTGTATAAAAAAATTGACATTCTTCTATTTCAGGAAACCTGACCTATGGCACCCACGTCGATTAACGGTTTTAAATTTTTCATCAACACGCCACTAAAGGTAAACCATCTGGGAGACCATGTGTGAGTCTATCAATTTACCTTAGCACAAGCATACCTTGGTCCTAGGAATTGATCGAGTTAGGACAAACTTGGATTCAATGTATAAAAATGTTACCATCACGAGACTCATCACAAGAATGGTTTGCCACATAACAATAAGGAAAAGTTTTAAATTATATGCAACTTATATATTCACCCAGCATCAAAGGCAAAACAGGAGAAAATCATGACCCTTAAAGTGCTGCTCAAATCATTGCAATCCACTTTTCCACAGGCAGGTATTGTGCTGTCAGGCGAATTTAATATGTTCTTACTTCAAGTGGACCAAGAACAAGAGAAACAACAAATTAAATTTAAAGGGAAAAGGATTCCCCCAGTAATGACAAATTATCGCAAAAAAGATCGCCATGGCAAACTTTGCGCATCAAAATGAGCCGACATAGGGATGATAATTTTAAACGGTTGTCTTCTGGATGATCAACCAGCAACACTAACCAGAATATCTAAGCAGGCACACTCGGTCATAGAATACACAATAGTGGACATCGAGCTATTACAAATGGTCTCTAGTTATAAAATATTTCATAGACTAGAGAGTGATCACAGCCCGCAGTCAACTGACTTTCATGTGCATATCTAAAAAGCGGCTGAAAGCAATGATTTGTGGGAAGTCCCCAGTCCGTACAATCTAAAAATGCTAGCGTGGAATGGCAAAATCGGCTGTGAATTAATGAATTACTTTAAAAATGTACCGGCGACCACACAAGAACAAAACTTGAAACAGCCAGAGGTAACTTCAGAAAATATGATCGTGATGCTGAACTCCAAATTTCCATCACAGAAGAGGCACCCGGGCAGGACAGAACTCGAAAAAACCAAGTAGGCACAGAGGTGGATCCGGACGCACGGTGGCACCAGTGATGTCAGAAATGGCCGAACACACCACCCGCCAGAACTCCGAGACCCTGGGACAGAGCCAAGAAAGATGAGCGAAATCCGCCACAGGATCTGCACTACGCACACAACCATCACCAGGAGCGAGCCCGAGCCTATAGAGCTACACCGGGGTGCGGTAAAGCCTATCCAAGTATTTAAAATGAATCAAACAAAGCCGGTAATTTGGGGATAGCTTCTTCGTCTGATTACAGCAATAGAGCCAGTCGGCTGGCGAGATGGCGATGCCGAGATCAGCACCCCATGCCTCTCGAGCACGATCAGAGGAGATGGGGGCGGACACAAGGGTGAGGGCGTATAATTTAGTGACTAATTTGTGCGGGGTCGAGGGGGTATAGATAAGATCCAGAGCCGGCATGTTAGGTGGGGGTTGAGGAAAAGTGGGATGCAGCTTCCGGCAAATGGCGCGAAGCTGGTAAAACAGGAGCGTGTCCTGCGGCCCGAGGCGTCAGGGAGCTTATAGAAGGTGTTCTCTAGATAGAGGTCTTCCACCTTCGTCAGGTCCAGGCGCTAGGCCCTCCTGGTCATGCTAGAGGCCTGAAGTGAAGGAAAGTCCTGGTGATTTACTATGGGCATGGAGTTTGCTGAGAGATGGGAGATGTCAGACACCCGACGCAGGCCAGACCAGGCCCATCGGAGCATAGCGACTGTGTCAACCTCGGCCCAAGGGCGCACCGCGGGCGCAAACAAAGCTGTTGACAGTGGCCAAGAAGAAGCCATGTCCTTCTCAACGGCGATGTGAGGCTGATAAGGGGAGGGGTGAATCCAAAATGCAGAAAACTTGCCTGGGCGCACAGGGCATGAAGCCGAAAGTCAGGAGCACCCATCCCGCCAGCGGACATGGGTAGAGTGAGGACATCGTAAGCTACTCTTGGCTGTTTACCTGCCCAGACAAATAAGATTATTAAGGAACGTAATCTACGAGAATTTCAGCTCCTTAGCGGTGAATCATCAGAAGACCAAGTTAAACTCCAAAAATCAAAATAGATATGACCAAACCTGTTGTGATAAAAACAACTTGCTCCCAAATTTCAACCGAGGGGAAAATGCCCTCGGGAGAAACAATATTCAGTGGAATTTCTGCAGGTCTACATCGCCATAGAGCCGATTGCCCACAAAACCATGACGGACAAAATAGCCCAGAAGCTTTAGTAGATTTAGAATTGATTCCATACTACAATTCAAGAGGTCACCGCGACATTCTTAATCGTAGTGCAATATTAAAGCTTGCAAATTCATTGGAAACATTAAAACACATAAATACAAACCACACTGAAAGTATTCTATTCAAAACACCCCCAAATGTAAAATGGAGAGAAATGACGGTTGTAACTTGGAGCGATCCAAAAGTCACAATGGAATTTGGAGCCACAGAGATTTTTTTGCCAAATGGTCAATTGAAATAAGAACAACAGAAATAGAACGATACCCTGGCCCTCTATGCCCAACAGCCGAGTTAAGATTGTCAACGGATAGCGGATTACTTGGGGGGCCAGTAGGATCCACAGTAAATGCCCAGGAAGTTTCGTTAAAGCTACGCATCATCCATCAAGTTGCATCAGAAGCAGCCAGTCAAGCCCGAAAAATTCTTCTTTCGACCACTCGAGGCATGAATATGTAATTTAAAACTGTGCTCTTGGATTATCAATGGCTTCAGTAGAAAGACAGGACGTAGACTGGCAATTTTTATATAAAAAAATTGACATTCTTCTATTTCAGGAAACCTGGCCTATGGCACCCACGGCGATTAACGGTTTTAAATTTTTCATCAGCACGCCACTAAAGGTAAACCATCTGGGAGACCATGTGTGAGTCTATCAATTTACCTTAGCACAAGCATACCTTGGTCCTACGAATTGATCGAGTTAGGACAAACTTGGATTCAATGTATAAAAATGTTACCATCACAAGACTCTCTTAATGGTTTGCCACATAACAATAAGGAAAAGTTTAAAATTATATGCAACTTATATATTCACCCAGCATCAAAGGCAAAACAGGAGAAAATCATGACCCTTAAAGTGCTGCTCAAATCATTGCAATCCACTTTTCCACAGGCAGGTATTGTGCTGGCAGGCGAAGAATTTAATATGTTCTTACTTCAAGTGGACCAAGAACAAGAGAAATAACAAATTAAATTTAAAGGCAAAAAGATTCCCCCAGTAATTACAAATTATCACAAAAAAGATCGCCATGGCAAACTTTGCGCTTCAAAATTAGCCGACATAGGGATGATAATTTTAAACGGTTTTCTTCTGCAAGATCAACCAGCAACACCAACCAGAATATCTAAGCAGGCACACTCGGTCATAGAATACACAATAGTGGACATCGAGCTATTACAAATGGTCTCTAGTTATCAAATAATTCATAGACTAGAGAGTGATCACAGCCCGCAGTCAATTGACTTTCATATGCATATCTCAAAAGCGGCTGAAAGCAATGATTTGTGGGAAGTCCCCAGTCCGTACAATCTAAAAATGCTAGCGTGGAATGGCAACATTGGCTGTGAATAATGAATTACTTTAAAAATGTACCCGCGACCACACAAGAACAAAACTTGAAACAGCCAGGGGTAACTTAAGAAAATATGATCGTGATGCTGAACTCCAAATTTCCATCACAGACGAGGCATCCGACAGGACAGAACTTGAAAAAACCAAGTAGGCACAGAGGTGGATCCGGACGCACGGTGGTGCCGGTGATGTAAAAAATGGCCGAACACACCACCCGCCAGAACTCTGCGACCCTGGGACAGAGCCAAGAAAGATGAGCGAAATCCGCCACAGGAGCTACACTGCGCACACAACAATCCCCAGGAGCGAGCCCGAGCCTATAGAGCTGCACCGGGGTGCGGTAAAGCCTATACAAGTATTTAAAATGAATTAAACGAAGCCGGTAATTTGGGGATAGCTTCTTCGTCTGATTACAGCAATAGAGTCAGTCGGCTGGTGAGATGACGATGCCGAGATCAGCACCCCATGCCTCCCGAGCACGATGTAATGTAATGTAATTGCCCATTTATACCGCGCTACAATCGCTCCAAGGAGCATCTCGGCGTGTTGAAAATGGCGATGTATATGCACATAAGCGGCGTTCATTTGTGTTCACTGTACCCCTTGTTGTATGCAGAACGGATATCGCGAAACACTGACTGTGTTATCCCGCCAGCATAGACCCATGCACACACGTACACGACAGCCATTTTAGGCTCCATGGCCTCTATGCCCGTTTGTTAAACCCCCGGCACCCCTCCCTGCGCGCACTGCTCATGCATCGGCCATAAGACCCTCTCCCTCTGCATGACCCTGCTCTAGAAGTAACACTCCTGCTTGACCCACACCCCCCCATTTTCTCCCAAGAACACCCTTCACCTCTGCTGACGAGCCCCCCCCAGCTGCACTTGGCCTTTCGACCCGGTCCCAAGTCCTAAGACCAAGCCTCGTGGATGTACACCCCCCTTTTTCCCTGCCCAGCATAACAAAACCGTGATACGCCAGCCGAAGTGCCCGATCTTATCGCCTGCCTAACCTTTGATCTGATCATCCCCTCCTGCCCTCGTGTCCTGTAGGAATGTCCGGCTGAGAGATCACAATCTTTTGTTACATTCAGGAGGGGAGGATGACATCTGAGCGACTGGTATGGGAATAGGCCTGAAGCTGGGGTTCCAAGCATGCCTTTTCCTACTTCAAAGCGTCTTTATTGTACTAAGGAATGTTTGTGCATCATAAACATGTGTATAAAAGACAAAGCCTCAGAGAAACTGAAGGAGAAGGGTGGGTAGGAAAGAGAGAGCACCTCCTGAAGACACTATGCGGGTGTCCGAAATGACAGACTCTCCTCATGAGAAATAAAACTCTATTCTTGTTTTCCTGCTTCCAGCGCCCGTCTCTTTATTTGGTAATTGTTCAAGATGGGAACTAAGAGGCGTCCTGCGCCAGCAGCCTGGGCATCAGGTGCGTTATGGGCTGACTTTTCCACAATTTGCGTCCCAACGCGGGGTCCATCAGCGACATAGGGTCCGGTAAGAGAGGTCCAGACGATTGGGTGAATATCTAAACGATTGGAGTATACCTGCCTTGAGAGGGCCCTCGTCCGGCTGCCGATTGAATGAACTTCACCGATTCCGAACGGACCTCTCTCAAGTGACCTACTGTCCTGACTGGAATCCCACAGGAATGCTGCGGTAAAAACATGGAGAAAGAGAACGATTGGGCGCTGGAAAAGGGAAGGCGAAGAATTGCCCACACGGTCCGGTCCGGGTAAGGTTAAGTAGGATATCTTTACGTCCGATTGGTAGGATGGCTTTATCCATCTGATTGATTGATTGATTGTACTTGAAGTATTGGTTCTCTTTGAGACATTTTCTATTTGCAAACAGCGATGAATAGGAACGTTCCTCTCTCTTTGCAAATAGTTAAGGATAGGTAATGCAGACGTTTGTCCCCCATTGTAATCCGTCATGCCTATCTTTCTCCCCACTGATTGTTTGTTATCGATTTTTATCGATTATTGCTCTTTGAGATATTCCCTGTCTACAAACAGGGAAGAATAGAAATATTCTGCCCCCTTTGCAGATAGTGAAGGATAGGTAATGCAGATTTTTGTCCCCGTTGTAATCCGTCATGCCTGTTTTTCTCCCCACTGATTGATTGATTGTCTGGACATTTATTGTCCAAGGAATAGTTCTTTTGAGGTATTCTCTGTTTGCAAATAACGTAGAAAAAATATTCTGTCTAATCTTTGCAAGTAGTGAAGGGTAGGTAAGGCGGACCTTTGTCCCCCGTTGTAATCTCTCGGGCCTATCTATTCCCCACTGATTGGTAAACTAGTTCCACCCGGACCATTTATTAGAGGTAGGTCATCTGGCTCGACCAGAGGGCACCCCTAATAAAAAGGACATATGCAACAATAACGAAGTAATCACCGTATCCTGTTAACAGAAACTTTAGCATGAAACACGTTAAAAAAAAGAAAGAAAGAAATAAGAAAGCAAAATCAGTAGGCCACTGATGAGTTTTTGATTTCGCTACAAATAGGAGAACGTTAGAATTAGCTCACGATAAAACACATGATTTCGCTAGAAATAAGAAACGTTAGAAATAAGCCCGTAATAAGAAACATTAAAATGGTGAGAGAAGCCAAGCTTGACATCGCGGCAGCCACGAGGCAACCAGGCAACCAGGCTTCGCCACCCCTCACTGCTCCAAACATGTCTGCCCCACCGCCTGCCACGCCCTAACAACGGTAACATGAGATAGATACAAATAAGCAGATACCTACCCCCTTTCTGGAAACTCCCGAAGTGCAACAGGTTCGCGGCTACGCCCATCCGGAAGACGAGAGCTTCGACACGTGTAGGGCGGGTCCTGCTGCCAGCCGTCGGCCGGAGGTCGTCGCGTAAGGTGGGCCAGAAGAGGAGCCGAGGCCGACGGGATCCGGGCGTCCCCTCTTCTTTCTTCAATAATGGCTGCAACAACACGGGGGGGATGTCTTGCTCATGCCACCGACCCCCCCCCCTCGCATCTCCTGGTCCAGCCACGGCTTGGTATGAGCTCCCCGTTCTGCCCTGAAGCGGCGCCTTGCAGGCCACCAGGGGGGGGGGATGTCTTGCCTATGCCTCCGACCCCCCCCCCTCTCATCGCCTGGTCCGGCCATCATGAATATTAGCGCCGAGAAAAACGGCGTGGGGTGCACTGGGAGGGAGAGGCGGCGCGAACGAGCCTCTCCCACCTCCCCAGGTGGAGGCCCCCAGTGGCGCCCCCAACGCTCCACTCACCCGACAAGGGCTCGTAAAATGGCGATCCACCCTACAGGAGCGGGCCCGGCGTGAAGGGATGGCCCGGTTGCTTGTTGTTTAAGAAGTGAGTCCCACCATCATAAGTGTTCTCCTCGACTTTGAAGATTCTATAAGAGCCACAGGGGCCCCCGACCCCCGCGGACACCCTCGATGGGGAATGACTGCCATGATTTCCCACGGAACGATGAAAATGTAGCCGTGAGACGTCGGCGCTCCCATGCTGACGCCAGCCTCAGTTTGAATGACTAAAATACTGCAGACTACAGTTCGGATCAGTTCCGGTGAAAACCCAGTATGACCCGGTAGAAAAATTGTTGCCTCCCTCCCCCTTTTGACTGATGGTTCATACTGCAGATCCTTTCTGTTGCCCTTTAACGGAACTCTTGGACTGCCGAAAGAGGCTCTGGGCCAACCACAAGTTGGCGGAGATTTTGACTATGCCTGGATCTGCCTGGCTGCACCCAAAATGGCGCCGGTACAAATGAAACTTTCAACTCCTTGTTGTACCCCGATTGCTCAGCCTTGGTGTCACGAGATATGTATGCAGTTTTTTTAAACACATGGATTGATATGGGATGTGTACTGATTACATGTTCGGACAATGAATTGATATGGGATGTGTACTGTCAGTTCGGACAATGAATTGATATGGGATGGGTACTGATTATGTGTTCGGACAATGAATTGACAGGAGATGGGTACTGATTGAACATTCGGACAATGAATTGTTGTTAAGGTTTGGCGCATCATGATTATTGACAGTTCGAATTTCAACACTTATGATACTCGCTCACACTGAAGTTTCGATATGATTTCATTGCACTTGTTGCACTTTTTTTTTATGAAATCAACGACCACCGACTCCATTAAGTTTTCCACTACTAAGTATCCCCACATGTACAGTTCCAGCCTGCTCCGTGGCCGGCCCACGAGGTTGTAGGCCCGTATTTGTACACCGACATTTTTATTAAAGATTTTTGAAAACAAAAGGTAAACGTTGTTGTCACGCGTAAATTGGTAAGTTTCGAATAAATGACTACTATTTCCGATGTAACTAAATTACAGGTGGAATGGCTCAGCTCAATTAGTTAAGGGTTGAAAAGTATAGTACGCAGAAATGTTGCAAATTTGAACGGTCCAGGTTTTTGTTGTATGCGGTTTGCATTTTTGTACAGCCTAAAGCAACCGCTAAAAGATCCTGGTATTTAGCCTATACTTTATATGCTACCTGTATCAGGAAAATTGTTTTAAAAATGCCCCTAAGTCGCCCCGAAGGAGTGCCACCTGACCCCCCTAGTACGAACGACAACGACTCCGTACCACTGTAGGTTATCCCTTTTCCTCAAAGGAGAGCACGAGCTCGCCTCCCCCCACTTTGCACTGACTGCCCTTTGTTCTGACCACCCCCCTGCACACGATCCGTAATACCACACTTGGGCGACCTATGCTATCCACAGGCTTCCGATAATTATCTCCCCCACACTAAGCGGTCCACCTGGGCTTAAATGCCAAGTTGGCAGGGACTGCATTCCGTGGAGATAGGCCAAGTATGTAGTAAGTAAAAGCCTTTTCGGGTTTATGCGCGCTAATGTGTTTTTAAATGCTGCCCCCACCCCCCCCCCTTCTTTTTCCCTCTTTCTGCAGGTCACATCGGAACGTCGATTAAAAATACGAAAAATGATGATCTAGCGGACGAAGAGATGGGAAAAAGGGGTTTGATTATGGTGCCTACACATGATGTGCAAACAATGACTATTTCTCTCCCTGAACTTAGCGCTTTGGGGGACAGCCTGAAGCGGAAACTACAAACTATGACTTCGCTTGGCACCCCGAATAGTACAACCAAAAATGACGTGCACTAATGAATAAGCATCCTACATTTAACTAAATAGGGAAAGTTTAAGGAATATTTTGAGGTGAGGTTTACATTTAAAATCTACTACATCCTTTTCGCACCCTCATAGACATGAAACTCAAAGCTACCCCATTGTTCTCCCAACTGACACCCACTGTTGCCTCAGCCTGGAAACACATTAGCCCGATCAGGTTAGTTCTTGACCAATTGCCAAAGGCGTAAGTGTGTACAACCAAAGCCACCAGTAAAGGCAGCCGACGACAAAAGAGAAGAAAAAAGGTAAAAAGAGCTTAGGATGCTAAGGATGCACAGCATACAGGAAGAGATCATTATGGCCAATAACTGTTCTATGTTTTGTCTTGGATTTTTGTATATAATACATGTACTGTCTCCCTCACCTGAGTAAGTGTGTATGTAATGTATGGATCTACGTCATCCCTCTGCCTGTGTTTCCGTATTACTTAACCCCTGCTGTTCTGTGTTGTGTGCGCACTGAATGGCCCATTATTGTACACGTTTCTCTCTCTCTCTCTCTCTCTCTCTCTCTCTCTCTCTCTCTCTCTCTCTCTCTCCATGTCATACGTGTACCAAATGGTTCGTTTAGAGTGCGGGCGACTCTCTCTCTCTCTGAGGGTCCCCCTGTTCCCTCCTCCCTTGTGTGGTAACGTTGTGCCCCACCGGCACACACCTAATTGGGTCTCTTCGAACACAAAGGTGTTCGGCAAAATTGACAGGAACTAAAACGATTGTAACTTGCCATATTACTACCTCTCCTTTCTGCAAAACGATAGAACCTGAGTTGGTAATGAAAGAAAGGACAGGTAAGACGACTGATGTCCCCTAATCTGGCCTTTTTATAGGGGGACTATAACGTCAATGGTCTTCTGTTTTTCAGTTCGTTAGAAATGCAATTCCCAATGCCCAGATTTCCTCACCCCTCTGCACTTACGTGCGGATGTCCAAAGCGTCCTCGCTTCTCCCGATTGACCCCAGCTCCATATCAGCTACCCCCGAAGCGTAATTGATTACTTTGATTAACGGTCACTCCCCAAGAAAAGCATGTTTAACCTCTGCCCCCCTCTCATGATGATAACGCCCCTGCTTGCAAGAGTTAGCCGACCCCGAAGGGAAATGTAAGATTGTCAGTACTTGGGTTAAAAAGAAAAAGGGCGAGTCTCTACCTAAGGACTCGATTTCGAGTTTGATATAATACACTGTTGATAGGAGTCCGATTTCTCTCCACGTACGTCACGAATGAACGCCAAATAGGCTTACGAATTCAGTGGGAATGCCCTCCTACATACTCCACAAGTGATGACTTCTGACTGTGATCGATGAACATATCCCCCACCTACTTAGGATTGGGGACGGAATTGAGATGTATAAATGTCTTCTCCTGCCAGTTTTTCTAAAACTTGTTTTGTACTCATTCAAAGATACAATCACCGGAGGAGAGGAGCTGGACGTGACGCACAGCCTGGCCACAGATCATGAAGCACGTGTGACCTCGACCAAAGGTGGAGTCGCAGAGCAACGAGACGCGGGACGAGGCACCACTCTCAAACTCGGCAGATGAAGGAATGAAGGGCTGCCTTGAAGCCCTCGATTTGCTGACCCACTCGTGCATGAAGTCCCCGTCCCTTTTGAGCCCGACTGATGGGCCTGCCTGCTCGTCATCCTTTGCTCCTTTGGTCCCTTGGTGTGTTCAAAGATCTGATCCCACTCCGCCCTCTCTTCCCTCGATTATTCAACAACATCACCCTTTTCGCATAACTTTTGACTCAGAAAAGAAGAGCAGCATTTAGATAGAATAAGGTTTTGCCACGGAAGAAGAAAGACACGCAGGTGCCCAGCATGAGGCACCCCTAAGAAGATCAGTTAGGAAACAGGACTGTGATCTAACAGCAGAGGACTGATCGCACCCTGCAACGCGTAAGGATGAATACGAGCTGGACCTATAGCTCCACCGCCGGTGCTCAACAGTGCCAACAAAAGAAGACGGACTCTGTTAAAAAGACATTGTGACGAAGACCCCCCTTCCTGAACTTTCTACCCACCCCTTGACTAATTGCTTGTACCGAACTGAATTCCTCCCTCAACCATTTTTGTATTGCTTTCAAAAAATAAATAAATAAATAAATGTTTCATCGGTCACTCATGTATTTAGTTTTCCAAAGATCTCTTATAGCACTGACAAGACCCGAAGGTATAAGAGCACTTTTTACTGTATGTTGATGTCACCGGAGAGAAAGTCGGAACCTGATTCTATAATGTGTCGGAACATTTTTCTTGATTGACCCCAACTAGGTATTATGCCGATCTCTAGACTTGTATGAATAACCCAACAAATGTAAAAACATATGTACCGCATTCCGCCAATAGTATGGACTGTATAGAAATGAACTAGCTTATGTAAAAAAGCGGCGACTGTTGAAAATGGCGATGTATATGCACATAAGCGGCGATCATTTGTGTTCACTGTACCCCTTGTTGTATGCAGAACGGATATCGCGAAACACTGACTGTGTTATCCCGCCAGCATAGACCCATGCACACACATACACGACAGCCATTTTAGGCTCCATGGCCTCTCTGCCCGTTTGTTAAACCCCCGGCACCCCTCCCTGCGCGCACTGCTCATGCATCGGCCATAAGACCCTCTCCCTCTGCATGACCCTGCTCTAGAAGTAACACTCCTGCTTGACCCACACCCCCCCATTTCCTCCCAAGAACACCCTTCCCCTCTGCTGACGAGCCCCCCCCAGCTGCACTTGGCCTTTCGACCCGGTCCCAAGTCCTAAGACCAAGCCTCGTGGATGTACACCCCCCTTTTTCCCTGCCCAGCATAACAAAACCGTGATACGCCAGCCGAAGTGCCCGATCTTATCGCCTGCCTAACCTTTGATCTGATCATCCCCTCCTGCCCTCGTGTCCTGTAGGAATGTCCGGCTGAGAGATCACAATCTTTTGTTACATTCAGGAGGGGAGGATGACATCTGAGCGACTGGTATGGGAATAGGCCTGAAGCTGGGGTTCCAAGCATGCCTTTTCCTACTTCAAAGCGTCTTTATTGTACTAAGGAATGTTTGTGCATCATAAACATGTGTATAAAAGACGAAGCCTCAGAGAAACTGAAGGAGGAGGGTGGGTAGGAAAGAGAGAGCACCTCCTGAAGACACTATGCGGGTGTCCGAAATGACAGACTCTCCTCATGAGAAATAAAACTCTATTCTTGTTTTCCTGCTTCCAGCGCCCGTCTCTTTATTTGGTAATTGTTCAAGATGGGAACTAAGAGGCGTCCTGCGCCAGCAGCCTGGGCATCAGGTGCGTTATGGGCTGACTTTTCCACAGGCGCCCCTGTATAGTCAACCTGATGTCAGATGTTGCCTTACTGCTTGGTTTAACCAGGTCCGGAATCACACTAGAGCTCTGGCAGTTATGTCTGGAAGGTTGTAAATCCAGGTTTTTAATTGTTTACGGAATTCTGGTTCCTTGTCCAGTGCTCTTAGGTGTGGAGGGAGGACATTCCACGCTTTTGCACCTAGTACCGCCAGGGATTTGCCCCCTCGGGTTTTGAGTCTAAACCCTGGGACGGTCAGTAGGTTGGCATTTGAGGATCGTAATGCTCGAGTTGGACAGTATCTTACAAAAAAATTTCTTTGGTATAGAGGGCCTAGATCGTGGACAGCTCGAAAGGTAATTACAAACACTTTGTACAAGACCCTTTTTGTTATAGGCAACCAATGTTGTGCGTTAAGAGCTTTGGTTGCTGAGGATTTTCTCGGCCATTTTAAAACCAGCCTTGCTGCCGCATGCTGTACCATCTGGAGTTTATGGGTGACCACTTTATTGGTACCAGCATACAGGCTGTTGCAATAATCAATGCGTGATGTCACTAATGCAACCCTGACTGTTTTCCTTGCTTCAAAGGGCAGCAAGTCAAAGAACTTCTTGAGCCCCCTTATCACCCCAAAACAGGTGCCTGCCACTTTTGCTGCCTGTTGTTTGAAGGACAGGTCAGCGTCAAAGTGTACCCCAAGGTTGCGGGCCGAGATGGTAGTATGGGGCGGTATTTCTGCCTTCTCGGTCCACCATAGTCTGGGAATGAAATCATTTTTTGGGCCTATTGGCATGATCTCAGTTTTGCCTGTGTTGCATTTTAGGTGGTTTCTCCGCATCCAGTCAAAGGTGGCCGTTAGGCAACATTTGAGTTTTTCCTCCCAAACCTGGTTATATTTATCCATTACCAGGATAAGTTGTGTATCGTCGGCATATGCTATTACATCCATGCCGAATGACGATATCAACTTTATCAGAGGTGCGGTATAGACATTGAACAATGCCGGACTCAAGCTGGAACCTTGAGGTACTCCCGTTGACAGTGGTTTTTCACTGGAACGGAATTCCCCCAAGGTCCCCACTTGTCTCCTGTCACTTAGAAAGTTCTTTATCCATTCCAGGACAGTGCCTGTAATGCCAGATGTTATTAGCCGGTCTATTAGGATAACATGAGAGACCGTGTCGAAGGCCGCCGACAGATCTAATAATATCAGGACGGCCTTCTTACCTTGATCTAGGGCTGAGCTGATAGTTTCAGTAGTGAACAGGAGAGCTGATTCCGTGGAATGTTGAGTCCTGAAACCTGCTTGGTTAGGATGCCATGCTTCACTATCTTCCAAAAAGCATGTAAGCTGTTTATTTACTATCGACTCTGTGATTTTACACAGTGCCGGAAGTAGTGAGATGGGACGTAGATTTGAGAGTATAGTAGGGTCGGGGAGTTGTTTTTTTTGCAGAGGTTTCACTGCTGCCAGTTTCCACTCTGGGGGGACGTTGGCCGTAGACAGTGAATTATTGACATTGTCATTTATTACGGGGTTGACAGTTTCTGCAATGAGATGCAGGAGTCCAATGGGGCACGGGTCAAATGGTGATCCTGATTTTGTTGCCAAAATTGCTCGCTCAGTCTCCTCCAGACTGATTGCACGAAAGGCAGCAAGCTGGGATACATCCTGCCTAGTATTGTCAACCTCTTTCTTTGAACCTGGTATAGGGACCTTGAAGTCCTTCGTCAGACCCTGAACCTTTTCTTCAAAGAAGTCTGCAATAGAGTCACAGAGCATTTGTGAGGGCGGAATGTCCTGCATTAGACACTTAGGTTTATTAAAATCATTCACAATTTAAAAAATCGCTTTATGTTTGCTATTAGCTGTTTCTATTGCTGATGTAAAATACTTCATTTTTGCCTGTTTGATTAGAGCGTGATACGCACTCTTAATTTTTTTGTATTTAGAACGTTCCATGCTGCGATAATTTTTCCGCCAGCTACGTTCAGCTCTTCGTAGCTCCCCCTGTTTATTTTTAAGTTCTCGGTCGAACCAGGGGGCGGACGTCTTCTTTTTCCCCAAGTCTAATTTTACTTCTTCCCTGTCCAGCCATACCTTTCAGTTCATTCATCCAGGCCCTAAAGATATTTAGATTTGGTGGTCTACATTCTCTAGCCATTGTAGTTAGTTCTGGGTGGGTCATTATAGCTTTCCAATCATTTCGCCTGGTCTGGTTACATTCTTCTACATGTTTATTATTTCTATTAGTCTCCAGAGGAAACGTAAAAGGGATTAGTGCGTGATCCGTCCACGTTTGTGGTTTAGGGCGGTCTGTTGTTAAAGTTTCTAAATTAGTGGCAATGCAATCTATCGTATGTCCGGCCTCATGGGTGGCTTTAGTGTCACAAATAGTGAGACCCAGTACGCCCATGGTTTCCCTATAGGAGGCAGTAGATGCTTCCGTTGTGGACTCTAGGTGGATAGTTATATCTCCCAACATAGTAAAATTAGAGTATCGAAGTATCAAAGGGCTTAGCGCATCTCCAATACTCCCCAGAAAACCTGTGCATGGTCCAGCAAAAGAGAAGTTATCGTGAATTTTAAGACAAAAGCCCATCCCTTCCGCATCTTTTAACTCATGAAGTTCTGTCACCGAACAGCCAAGTGTGTCTCTATATATAATGGCCACTCCTCCCCCCCTTTGTTAATTTCCTCTGTCAGCCCTTTGAATACCATACCCTGGAGGTAGGGCATGTACTAGACCGGGGGTGCACCTCGGTTTAAGCCAAGTCTCTGTGATAAAGAGACAGTCTAAGTTGTCATCGATGAGAAGGTCCTGAATATGCTGGGCATGCTTCGGCAAAGATCTAGCATTGATTAGGCCTGCCTTCAAAGTATAATGGGATGTTGAAAGGGCGGAGACCTGAGACCACGAAAAAGTACAGTGGCAATTATGACAACTCACCGGGCCTGTCCAGTCTGAGGGATCTAATTTATGAAGGTCGCATCTGGAATCCGGTTTTAGGGCTAACAGTTCCTGTCTACTATAACTCCCTTTGTTATTGATCCCAGCAGGGTTCTTGGCCCTGCGCCCGGCCAGTGCGCGGACGGGCGCAGACGGGCTGGACTCTGGCTTGACTCGGCGCGCCCGTTGAACGCGTCCGCTGCGCGGAGTCATAGCTGTTTGTTTTTATACCGGTGACTCTGGCCCCCAAGGGAGGATAGCCCTACCCAAGATGGCCACCGCAATAGCTCCGCCCGTGCCCCAGTTCGAGACAGCCCTGAAATCGGCCGGACCCTCTGGGGGAGGCAGCGCTAAGTAGGGTGAGTGCAATCCAGTATTAAATAAAAATGGAGATAAAATAGTGTCTTCACCCAAAATCGGTGGAGACACAAAGCGTCGCGCTAAATCCGCGCGTTAGTGCAGGGGGGAGAGGACACAGAGGGCAAGTGCTCACAAATAAGTAGCTAAAAGATAACAGCAAGAGAAAAGAGTGACCGCCCGGCTCAAGCCTCAGGCGACATTAGCATTAGCAGTATTCTCGCGAGTTAGTCCCTTTACTGTTTTTATACCGGTGACTCTCGCCCCCAAGGGAGGATAGCCCTACCCAAGATGGCCGCCGCAATAGCCCTGCCCGTGCCCCAGGTCGAGACAGCCCTGAAATCGGCCGGACCCTCTGGGGGTGGCAGCGCTAAGTAGGGTGAGTGCAATCCAGTATTAAATAAAAATGGAGATAAAATAGTGTCTTCACCCAAAATCGGTGGAGACACCAAGCGTTGTGCTAAATCCGCGCGCTAGTGCAGGGGGAGAGGACACAGAGGGCACGTGCTCACAAATAAGTAGTTAAAAGATAACAGCAAGAGAAAAGAGTGACCGCCCGGCTCAAGCCTCAACGATCAGAGGAGATGGGGGCGGACACAAAGGTGAGGGCGTATAATTTAGTGACTAATTTGGCCGGGGACGAGGGGGATATAGATAAGATCCAGAGCCGGCATGTTAGGTGGGGGTTGAGGAAAAGTGGGATGCAGCTTCCGGCACGTGGCACGAAGCTGGTAAAACAGGAGCGTGTCCTGCGGCCCGAGGCGTCAGGGAGCTTATAGAAGGTGTTCTCTGGATAGAGGTCTTCCACCTTCGTCAGGTCCAGGCGCTCCGCCCTCCTGGTCATGCTGGAGGCCTGAAGTGAAGAAAAGTCCGGGTGATTTACTTTGGGCATGGAGTTTGCTGAGAGATGGGAGATATTTAACAACAAGGGGTGGTGATGGACAGAGTTTCTGAATTAAGCAGAATACTCTCACCCAGTCAAGAGATCAGGGCTAGATCCAACACCGTTTTTTTGCTCACTGCACCATCCCAGTTCAGAACCTGGCTATATGCAAATAAGTCTGTTCCTGTCCCAGTGCGTGATGGGAACAGGGCAAACCAAACTACCAAGCCAATTCTTACACTGGGAAGGAAACAAGCTTCCGGGGACCGGTTTCTGGCATTTCAGCCGTCGTCGGCCCGGCTTGCTTGAATCCTGATGGTGCAATCAGCAAGGGACTCACATCTGAGTATACCTGTTAGAAAGGCGACCCCGGGGGAGGCAGAAGATGTCTGACTGACCACCCCTAGGTTCACCTCTCCATCGAGAAATAGCCGAGCGTTACCGAGAGGCCTCCGGAATGAGGGTCCTCTCCTAGGATCGTACAGCAGAGTAATCACAACACTACAGATGGACACCACACAAGAGGTCAAGTTCTTAAGCTTTTATATAGAATAGAGGTTGCTGGTTCTTGGCAGTATATACAGGCGGATCGAGGGACCCGTAAAGTCTCGTAAAGGGAGGTAAGGTAGCGGGACAGTCTTACTCGGGGCGGAGAAAGGGATACCCGGCGCACAGCTCTCAATCCTCGAGCTGGGGGGTTCCGAGATGTTCGAGCCACGGCAGCGCCAGCAGGCTTGCAGGATGGTTCAGTGAGGGTAGGCCGCGGCAGCGCCAGCAGGCTCTCAAGATGGTTTCAGCAAGATAGGCCGCGGCAGCGCCAGCAGGCTCTCAAGATGGTTTCAGCAAGGTAGGCCGCGGCAGCGCCAGCAGGCTCTCAAGATGGTTTCAGCAAGGTAGGCCGCGGCAGCGCCAGCAGGCTCTCGGAAGATCGTCGGGTTACGGATGAGTTCGTCTGGTGCGGCCGTGACAGCGTCAGCAGGGCTTCCAGTCCAGGATACAACTGAAGTCCTAATCCAGGGCTGGCCCAGATATAGGTCTGGCGGTCTTTGAAGTCCGGACCCTCGCGCCTGGGGGTCAGAGGGGCCGGGTTGAAGGTGTCCAGACACCCAGCAGGGGGGTGGAGCCAGCGCCCAGGGAGGCCGGAGGGCGATCGATACCAGGCGTCCGGGGACGGCTGGAGGCCCATCGAAACTCCTCTCCCTCCGGGATCTGTCGAGTGGCCACTCAACCACCTGGGTGGATCTTGGTGCCTCGATGTCGGCGCTTCGCTGGGGCCCGGGCCGGGGCCGAGGCCACGCGGTGGTGACGTGGTGGGCCCAAGATGGAGTCGGGCCCTGCCTCGTGCTTAGGTCGTGATGGGCCTACGCTGGGGTCAGGCCTGTGGTGGGGGACCGGGATGGTAGCCGGCCCTGCGGTGTTGGGGCGTGCAGGATCGGGCCGAAGGGGCCGCCCGAGGTCTGGTGGAGGGCTGAGGTCGTCCTGGGCCCGCCATGCGGGAGGGGTAGGACCACGCCATGAGGCCGGGTCCAACACGCGTCCCTTCCACCTGAAGGCAGGGGAGAGTCACCAATCTTCTTGGGGATTCTCCTCGCCAAGGCGGAAGAATCTGGACAGGCCGTCAGCATTGGCGTGGTCGTTGCCGGGGCGATGCTCCACAGAGAAATCCATCCCCTGCAGCGAGATGGACCAGCGCAGCAGTTTCGGGTTTTCTCCCCGCATTTGCATCAACCAACGCAGGGGCTGGTGGTCGGTCTGGACTCGGAAGTGGGTGCCGAAGAGGTAGGGCCGGAGCTTCTTGAGGGCCCACACCACGGCGAAGGCTTCCCTCTCGATGGTGCTCCAGCGTTGCTCTCTCGCCAGCAGGCGCCGGCTGATGAAGGCCACAGGCCGGTCGATTCCTTCGGAGTTGACTTGGGACAGGACCGCCCCGATGCCGTGCTCCGAGGCGTCGGTTTGGACCACAAACTCTCTGCTGTAGTCGGGGGCCTGGAGCACAGGGGCGGTGCACATTGCAGTCTTTAGGGCCTCAAAGGCGGTTTGGCACGCAGGGGTCCAGTGCACCCTCTGTGGTAGTTTCTTGGAGGTCAGTTCTGTGAGGGGCCCCACAATGCTACCATAGTCTTTTATAAAACGCCTATAATACCCAGTGAGCCCCAGGAAGGCTCGGACGGCGGTCTGGGTGACCGGGTGCTCCCAGTTCCGGATGGCGTCTATCTTTGGTTGGAGGGGAGCCACGTGGCCGCTGCCCACTTGGTGTCCCAGATAGGTCACGGACCCTTGGCCTATCTGGCACTTACTGGCTTTGATGGTGAGTCCGGCCCGCCGAAGGGCCGTCAGGACCGTCCGGAGGTGGGTCAGGTGCTCCTCCCAGTGAAGGCTGTACACAGCAATGTCATCGAGATAGGCGGCACGGTACTCCTCTAGTCCGGCCAGCACCTGGTTCACGAGTCTCTGGAAGGTTGCTGGTGCGTTCTTCATGCCGAAGGGCATCACTTTGAAGTGATAGTGGCCATCTGGGGTCGAGAAGGCTGATCGCTCTTGTGCACCGGGGGTAAGGCCGATCTGCCAATACCCCGCCGTGAGATCGAAGGTGCTGAGGAATTTGGCAGCTCCTAAGCGATCGATTAGTTCATCCGCCCTGGGGATAGGATGGGCGTCGGTTCTGGTGACTGCATTCAGCCCCCGGTAATCAACACAAAATCGGAGCTCCGGAGCTGTTCCGGGGGCGGCGGCTTTAGGGACCAGGACAACGGGACTGGCCCAGGGGCTGTTGGAGGGCTCGACTACCCCCAGAGCTAACATCTTGGCCACTTCTGATTGGATGCAGGCCCGAACCCGGTCGGGTACTCGAAAAGCTCGGTGCTTCACATGCGGGCTGTCCCCGGTGTCCACATCGTGGACACACCACCGGGTGACCCCCGGAGTGAGGGAAAACAGATCCGCAAACTGCCCCAGCAGCTTCCGGCAGTCTTGTTGCTGGTCTGGGGTCAGGGTCGAGGAGAGCCGGACCCCTTCGAAGGAGCCGTCTTTCTCGGAGGTGCTGAGGAGATCTGGTAGTGGCTTGGAGTCGTCTTCAGCTCCGTCATCGGTCGCTAGCAGCAGGCTCAGTTCAGTGCGTGCAAAGTGCGGCTTGAGCCGGTTAGCGTGTAGAACCCGGAGGGGGTTCCTGGGGGATTCCATGTCCACTAAGTAGGTGACGGGGCTCTTGCGCTCCACCACCTTGAAGGGCCCCGTCCATTTGTCCTGGAGGGCACAGGGTTCGACTGGGGACATGACCCAGACCTGCTGGCCCGGCTCGAATTCGATGGACGAGGCGTTCTGGTCATACCAGCGTTTCATCTCCTCCTGACTAGCCTCCAGGTTGGCCTCGGCAAGTTCCCGGAACTTCCGAGTCTGGTTGCGGAGTGTCAGGAGGTACCGGTAGACATCCGGTGGGGCATCTCGAACGGCTGTCTCCCAGCCTTCCTTGACCAGGCTGAGGGGGCCTCGGACCGGGTGCCCGTACAAGAGTTCAAAAGGACTGAACCCCAAGGACTTCTGGGGTACCTCTCGGTAGGCGAACAGGAGGCAAGGCAGCAGGACATCCCATTTGCGCCGGAGGGGCTCTTCTAGGCCCTTGATCATCCCCTTCAGTGTTCTGTTAAATCGTTCTACTAGTCCATTCCCTTGGGGATGATACGGGGTGGTGAACTTGTATGCGACCCCACACTGTTGCCATAGGGACTTCATATGCTTCGAGATAAAGTTGGAGCCCCGATCACTCACGACCTCTCGGGGGAAGCCGACTCAGGAGAAGATGCTCATGAGTGCTCGGCCCACCACGGGGGCCGTGATGGTGCGGAGGGGGATGGCTTCTGGATAGCGGGTGGCATGGTCCACCAGGACGAGGATGAAGCGGTGCCCTTGAGAGGTGCGAGGGTCCAGGGGCCCCACAATGTCTATCCCCACCCGCTCGAAGGGGGTGGTCACTACGGGAAATGGCTGGAGCGGGGCTTTGACTTTCCCCCCCGGTCTTCCCGCTGGCTTGACAGGTCGGGCAAGTCCGGCAGTGGTTGTGCACATCGTTGCCCATTCTCGGCCAGTAGAAATGGGTCACCAGGCGGCTGTAAGTTTTGTCCTGCCCCAGGTGCCCGGCGAGGGGCATATCATGTGCTAAGTTGAGAAGGAAGTCTCTGAATCGGAGGGGCACGACCAGCACCCGACTGGCCCCTAGTTCGGCAATCTTCTGCTCACTGTAGAGAAGGTCGTTGTCCCAATAGACCCAGTGGGACCCCGCGGGGTCTCCAGCGGCCTGAGTAGCGGCTTGCTGTCGAATCCCCACAAGGGAGGGGCAGGTTTTCTGTTCCTGCCGGAACTGTTCGCGAGTGGGACCCCCTTCTTGGCGCCATTGAGCGAGTTCTGGGAGGTGGTGGAGCTCGGGGAGATCTTCTTGGTCGGGCCCTTGGGGGCCGTGCTCGGGGTCGGCGTCCTCGGGGACGACAGGCGGCGGAGGTGCGGGCCACTCTGGTTCTTCGGTCGGCGCTTCTCCCGCTGGGGCGGAGGCTCGGGCGGACATGGAGCGGGTGGTCGCACAGACCCACTCGGGAAGGCCTAGCATCCCCAGGTGCTCTCTCCTCTCGACGCCCGCCCAGGGGGAACTTTCCAGGTCGTTCCCAAGGAGGCAGTCCACAGGGGCATCGTCGCGGACAGTCACTTTTAGCACGCCCGACACTCCCCCCCACTCGAAGGGGATGCGGGCCATCTGGCACAAAGTCTCTGAGTTATCTGCGGCCCGGACTGGGCACAGAACATTAGGGAGGATCTGTTCGGGGGTCACCAAGTGGCAGCGGACGGCGGTCACGCTGGCTCCAGTGTCACGGAGGGCTTCGGTTCGGCGACCATTGATGGTGACCCACTGGCGGTATTTCTGGGTGTTGCCAGGGATCGGGCCTCGGGGGAATCAAGTCGTGAGTCCCCAGGCAGGCTAAGGTCATGGCGGCGGGCTCCCACTCGGCCGGCTCGGGCCGTGGTCCTCCTCCTCACTTCCTTCTTCTCCCAGGGCAGCGGCCATTATCTGGCGGGCGGGAGGACCGGTGGTGCCGGGTCGCTGGTTCATCGGGCAGAGGGGGTCATTCGCATAATGACCCTGTCGCTGGCACCTGTGGCATGTAACATTCGGGCGGGGCCCCGGTCTGGCTGGGGGGACCCCTCTTCGGCCCAGGGGTGGCGACGTGGAGGTAGGGGAGGACCCCTGGGGGGCGTCCCGTCCCCTGCTCTGGCCTACTTCGCCGCCTCGTGGTCGGTGGTTCCCCGGGGATCCCCGGCCGTAGTCTCCCATCTGACTCCGGGGAACTCGGGTGCTTGCCCACCTATCCGCCTCGACAGCGAGTTTTCGGGGCTCAGTCAGTTTGCTGTCGAGGAGGTGTTGCCGGAGTTCGATGAAGCAGTTATTGGAAAGATGCTCCCATAGAATGAGGTCGACCAACTGCTGGTAGGTGGTGACCTGGCAGCCCCGAATCCACCCCTCGAAGGCTCTGCTGTAATAGTTCACGTACTCCACCCACGTGGTACCGGGGATTTTTTTGCAGTCTCGAAATCGCTGCCGGTACATCTCGCGGGTGAGTCCGTAGCGAGTGAGAAGGGCGGTCTTCATGTGCTCGTATGAGGTCATCTCGGTATCAGGGAGCTCTAGCAGGGCATCCCTCCCTTCGTTGATAAACTTTCCCCACAGGCCGGCGCCCCAGTCCTTGAGGGGTACTCGATGGGCGGTCATGGCCACCTCGTAGGCTTTGAACCACTGTTGGATGTCGTCGTTCTTATAGTACTCTTTAACGACATCCTTGGGTATGTGCACCTTCGTGTCCACCGGGGGAGGTGAGGTCTTCCCCCCGGAGGAGCCCGTCTCATTTGCTTTGGCTTTAGGCTCCATTTCTTTGAGGACGCGCTCGTGCTGAGTTTTTTCTCCTTGAGGGCTAACTTCCTTTCTGCCAGTTGGATTTCTCCTTCTTGTCTGAGTCGAGCCATATCTAACTCGTGGAGCCTGATCCTCTCTCGTTCTCGGGCGTCTTCGTGAGAGAGGCCCGGGTCTGGGTTTGCGGGTCTCCCTCCCGCGGGGGTCGTCTCGGTCTCCGGCCCTCCGTTCGGGCCTGGGTTCTCTTCACTCGGAGGTGGCGCCTCGCCGGCATCCACCCAGGCCTGCAGGGCCAATTTAAAGTCTTCTTTGGTGCTTAAGCCCGTGGTAGCGATGCCTAGTTCTTTGCAGAATTGTTTCAGTTCCTTGTGACTGTAGTCTTCCATTTTCTCCTTCTGGAATTCGGTGCTCATAGCCGCAGTGGGTTTTTCTTGGTAGTGAGTGAATTACTCTCTGTACGATCTGCGTGGGCTCGGATCCCAGCGCTTGCCACCAATGTTAGAAAGGCGACCCCGGGGGAGGCAGAAGATGTCTGACTGACCACCCCTAGGTTCACCTCTCCGTCGAGAAATAGCCGAGCGTTACCGAGAGGCCTCCGGAATGAGGGTCCTCTCCTAGGATCGTACAGCAGAGTAATCACAACACTACAGATGGACACCACACAAGAGGTCAAGTTCTTAAGCTTTTATATAGAATAGAGGTTGCTGGTTCTTGGCAGTATATACAGGCGGATCGAGGGACCCGTAAAGTCTCGTAAAGGGAGGTAAGGTAGCGGGACAGTCTTACTCGGGGCGGAGAAAGGGATACCCGGCGCACAGCTCTCAATCCTCGAGCTGGGGGGTTCCGAGATGTTCGAGCCGCGGCAGCGCCAGCAGGCTTGCAGGATGGTTCAGTGAGGGTAGGCCTCGGCAGCGCCAGCAGGCTCTCAAGATGGTTTCAGCAAGATAGGCCGCGGCAGCGCCAGCAGGCTCTCAAGATGGTTTCAGCAAGGTAGGCCGCGGCAGCGCCAGCAGGCTCTCAAGATGGTTTTAGCAAGGTAGGCCGCGGCAGCGCCAGCAGGCTCTCAAGATGGTTTCAGCAAGGTAGGCCGCGGCAGCGCCAGCAGGCTCTCGGAAGATCGTCGGGTTACGGATGAGTTCGTCTGGTGTCGGCCGTGACAGCGTCAGCAGGGCTTCCAGTCCAGGATACAACTGAAGTCCTAATCCAGGGCTGGCCCAGATATAGGTCTGGCGGTCTTTGAAGTCCGGACCCTCGCGCCTGGGGGTCAGAGGGGCCGGGATGAAGGTGTCCAGACACCCAGCAGGGGGGTGGAGCCAGCGCCCAGGGAGGCCGGAGGGCGATCGATACCAGGCGTCCGGGGACGGCTGGAGGCCCATCGAAACTCCTCTCCCTCCGGGATCTGTCGAGTGGCCACTCGACCACCTGGGTGGATCTTGGTGCCTCGATGTCGGGGCTACGCTGGGGCCTGGGCCGGGGCCGAGGCCACGCGGTGGTGACGTGGTGGGCCCAAGATGGAGTCGGGCACGGCCTCGTGCTTAGGTTGTGATGGGCCTACGCTGCGGTCAGGCCTGTGGTGGGGGACCGGGATGGTAGCCGGCCCTGCGGTGTTGGGGCGTGCAGGATCGGGCCGAAGGGGCCGCCCGAGGTCTGGTGGAGGGCTGAAGTCGTCCTGGGCCCGCCATGCGGGAGGGGTAGGACCACGCCATGAGGCCGGGTCCAACAATACCCTTCCACGCTTAGGGTGGACAAAATATTTAACAACAAGGGGTTGTGATGGACAGAGTTTCTGAATTAAGCAGAATACTCTCACCCAGTCAAGAGATCAGGGCTAGATCCAACACCGTTTTTTAGCTCACTGCACCATCCCAGTTCAGAACCTGGCTATATGCAAATTAGTCTGTTCCTGTCCCGGTGCATGATGGGAACAGGGCAAACCAAACTACCAAGCCAATTCTTACACTGGGAAGGAAACAAGCTTCCGGGGACCGGTTTCTGGCATTTCAGCCGTCGTCGGCCCGGCTTGCTTGAATCCTGATGGTGCAATGAGCAAGGGACTCACATCTGAGTATACCCTTCCACGCTTAGGGTGGACAAAATATTTAACAACAAGGGGTGGTGATGGACAGAGTTTCTGAATTAAGCAGAATACTCTCACCCAGTCAAGAGATCAGGGCTAGATCCAACACCGTTTTTTAGCTCACTGCACCATCCCAGTTCAGAACCTGGCTATATGCAAATTAGTCTGTTCCTGTCCCAGTGCATGATGGGAACAGGGCAAACCAAACTACCAAGCCAATTCTTACACTGGGAAGGAAACAAGCTTCCGGGGACCGGTTTCTGGCATTTCAGCCGTCGTCGGCCCGGCTTGCTTGAATCCTGATGGTGCAATGAGCAAGGGACTCACATCTGAGTATACCCTTCCACGCTTAGGGTGGACAAAATATTTAACAACAAGGGGTGGTGATGGACAGAGTTTCTGAATTAAGCAGAATACTCTCACCCAGTCAAGAGATCAGGGCTAGATCCAACACGGTTTTTTAGCTCACTGCACCATCCCAGTTCAGAACCTGGCTATATGCAAATTAGTCTGTTCCTGTCCCAGTGCATGATGGGAACAGGGCAAACCAAACTACCAAGCCAATTCTTACACTGGAAAGGAAACAAGCTTCCGGGGACCGGTTTCTGGCATTTCAGCCGTCGTCGGCCCGGCTTGCTTGAATCCTGATGGTGCAATGAGCAAGGGACTCACATCTGAGTATACCCTTCCACGCTTAGGGTGGACAAAATATTTAACAACAAGGGGTGGTGATGGACAGAGTTTCTGAATTAAGCAGAATACTCTCACCCAGTCAAGAGATCAGGGCTAGATCCAGCACCGTTTTTTAGCTCACTGCACCATCCCAGTTCAGAACCTGGCTATATGCAAATTAGTCTGTTCCTGTCCCAGTGCATGATGGGAACAGGGCAAACCAAACTACCAAGCCAATTCTTACACTGGGAAGGAAACAAGCTTCCGGGGACCGGTTTCTGGCCTTTCAGCCGTCGTCGGCCCGGCTTGCTTGAATCCTGATGGTGCAATGAGCAAGGGACTCACATCTGAGTATACCCTTCCACGCTTAGGGTGGACAAAATATTTAACAACAAGGGGTGGTGATGGACAGAGTTTCTGAATTAAGCAGAATACTCTCACCCAGTCAAGAGATCAGGGCTAGATCCAACACCGTTTTTTAGCTCACTGCACCATCCCAGTTCAGAACCTGGCTATATGCGCCTGAAATGGCAGAAACCGGTCCCCGGAAGCTTGTCTCCTTTCTGGTGAAGAATTGGCTTGGTAGTTTGGTCTGCCCTGTTCCCATGATGCACTGGGCCAGGGACAGACTAATTTGCATATAGCCAGGTTCTGAGCTGGGATGTGGCAGTGAGCTAAATAACGGTGATGGATCAAGCCCTGATCTTTGGACTGGGTAAGAGTGGTCTGCTTAATTCAGACACTCTGTTCATCACCACCCCCTTTTCTGAATCGAGAGATGGGAGATGTCAGACACCCGACGCAGGCCAGACCAGGCCCATCGGAGCATAGCGACTGTGTCAACCTCGGCCCGAGGGCGCACCGCGGGCGCAAACAAAGCTGTTCACCATGGCCAAGGAGAAGCCATGTCCTTCTCAATGGCGACGTGAGGCTGATAAGGGGGGGGGGTGAATCCAAAAATGCAGAAAACTTGCCTGGGCGCACAGGGCATAAAGCCTAAAGTCAGGAGGACCCATCCCGCCAGCGCACATGGGTGGAGTGAGGACATCGTAAACTACTCTTGGCTGTTTACCTGCCCAGACAAATGAGATTATTAAGGAGCGTAATCTACGAGACTTTCAGCTCCTTAACGGTGAAGAAAAGGGCATTCAATCGGGAAATGAGAAAACTATGTGGAAACGCCTTAATAACGAGCGAAGTGGCAAAGCAACAAATCCTCAGTTTAGGCAGAAATATAAAAAAAGAAGTTTAGATTTTAAAGAAATCACAACAAACTGAAATTTGGTTAAAATTACTGGAAACAAGTAAATCAAATAACAACAAAAATTTCTGGATGGAAATAAATAACATAGCAAATGGATCTTTCCGTCAACATAACACAAATATTCTAGAGGCAGACTGGATAGCCCATCTAGCCAAAAATAATATGGATGAAAACACCCAAAATATAGCTACGAATACAGATCACAATGCACTGCATCAACCAAAAAAAAGATCACCCAGCTAATGCGCTAGAGGGAAATTGGATTTGAATCAACGAGGTCGAAATGGTCACAAAAAAACTCAGATCTAGCAGAGCCCCAGGCCCAAATGGCTTACCAAATGGTATTTTTAAACAAGATAAATCGTTTTGGGCAGAATTTCTCACCCCATTATTCAACCATGTTTTTCAAACAAACAGCATACCAGCGTCATGGAGAGGTAGCGTTCTACATCCGATATTTATATCGGGTGCCAGATCGGATCCGGCGAATTATAGGTTGATCGCCTTAATCGATGTAGAAGTTAAAATATATGCATCAAATCTCCTGATAGCTCTGGAAGAATGGGTCACTTCTAGTAAGATCAGCCCAGTTACACGGACAGGCTTTAAACCCAGTACAAGTACGATGTGTAACCGTCTGGCCTTGAACCTCCTCGTCGAAAAAGCAAAGCAAAAATCAACCAAATTGTATACCTGCTTTGTTGACCTAAAAGCAGAGTTCAACATGGTACCCAGAGAACTTCTGTGGCAAAAGATGGCAAAATGGGGCTTTCCACCACTGCAACTACGGGCATCGTCAATTTGTATACATTGACCTTGGTTCAGATAAAACTCGGTAACGGGGAAAGAACTACAGAAAGGATTCCAACGCATATCGGTTTAAAGCAAGAACGCGTGCTGACTCCTAGTCTATTTAACATCTTCACCGCAGACCTAGACAAGAGGCTATCAGAAGTCCAAAGTGACCTCCAAAGATTGCTCACTGCAAAATAAGAAGTTTGCAGTATGCAGACAACATTATTTTATGCATCCAGACGCCAGTGGGCCTACAACACTTGATCACAAAGCTGGTGGAATATTCTAAGAAGCTTGGTTTGTCTCTTAACTATAAAAAAACCAAGGTTATGTGTTTCTCAGCAAACACAGTGCCCAACACAATAAAATATAAGTGGTATGCAGCAGGGAACGGAATAGAGCAGAGTGTCTCCTATAAAGACCTGGGAGTAGTGGTCGATTCAAGGTTCACACTTAAAGAACATTTAATCACCAGAAAGGCTCAAGCAAATAAATTACGATTTGCATTAAACATGTTAAAATTTCAATTAAAGTGTCCATCAAATTCCCATCTTCTAAAAGTCATTGCTGCCAAGTTCCTCCCAACCCTTACGTATGGCTCTGAACTATTTAAAGGCCAAGATGCCAACTTCCTGAATCTTCAACAATCAGGCCATTTAAACAAATCTTTCGGATTCCGCAGTTTACATCTCAAGCACAAGTCCGCTTGGAATTCGGGCTAATAAACCAACATCCGGTCAGTCAAGCAGCAACAATAAAAATGTGTTGGAAATTAAAAGCAGTAATAGAACAGAGCCACCCAATAATCCCCCCGGGACTGGGTATCATAAACAGTAGAAGCAAAATGTCCAGGAAGGAACCATTCAAGTACTAATTTCATGTTTTTTGTGTCATAAACATGAACACTTAATTTTATGTAACCCTAGGGATTCAATGAAAAATGCTATAATTGTATCAAAAATATATACATTCTTTAATTTTCAGTATATAGGTAGCTTTTCTCATAGGTAAAAGTCTGGCAACAAGAATACTACCAGAACAGTCACAATAGATACAGTGGTAGTATAGAAAACACCTATCACATACAATGTGGACCTTTGAATCAACCACATTTGAGTGAATTAACAATATAGTTGGCAGATTATATTCCAATAAATTTGATGATTTATGCAAAAAAGGCCTTGTGCGTCGACGTTTCGGTCCTCGTTGGTCTAACCGATCCTTAGGACAAAACAGTTGCACAGGAATATCTAATATAAACACAATAACACAGACATAAATAAAACCCTAAGGTACGAGGAGAATTATGTAGTCCGCTCACAACATGAAGAAAAACAACCAGCGTCATGCAGCCAGATAAGCTACCACATAGTAGATACACCAATCACCACATCACCACTACCGTGCGAAATTCAAACCAATAAGTGATCTAGCAAAACCATAATTCAAAAACGACATCAATGTCCCATAGGGATATAAAATGTAGCCGGACAGGTTCTGATTACTCACATGTCTCACGAATCAGACCCAGTCATAATCTAGTGAGGAATAAAACAATGCATTAAGCATGTCTTAATAGGTTGGTAAATACCCAATATTAACAAGTGGACAACAAAGACATTACTCACGTTCAAAACAAGCCAGACTGGTCATCTATAAAATAAAATAACAACAGAATCCTAATTAACAAGGTGCGCGCCACATTCGACCAACAACTAAGTAGATATAACAACCAAGTGTAAAATACTCAAAAGTAACTTACGTCACGGTAAGCCACCATACAACCTGGAGGTATAGAGTATTACATACTGGCCTTAGTCTTCAGACAAATAAATGATGAATAAAGAAAGGAAACATCTATTAAACATAGAAATTCTTACTTAAGCGGCAGGGAAACCGGCAGTACTAAGTTTCGGAACGCCCGACAAAATGTCCAGGAATCACCGGAAAGACGCTAGCACCATAGTTAAGACGCCGTAAGAAAATGACGTCACAAGCCAGCTAACCTGGCGGCCATCTTGAAGTGGATCCAAACAATATCCAAACGTATACGCGATCCCCGCTAACAAAAGCATTTATGTAACAAAGCGTTCCATGTAAACACCAGTAATAATAAATCGGACTAAACATGTAAAAAACATGTGCCCCTCATTTTAACGAAAAAAGTCACGAAAAAACAGCAAAACAATAGCATAAAAATGCGCAAATGAATGGCGGCCATACTGTAATGTATCTTGAATATCGGACCACATAAACTCGTACAAAATGTATATACAATGACACCCCTTATATAGTGAAAAGACTCACTCAAATCAGTGCCAACTTAATAACCAACAAAGCAACATGAAACATATCCAAACACTCAAAATAGTACACACAGCCGTGTGTCCAGAAACGCAGCTCAAGACTGCTGAACTTCCCATCCACATTTAAACAAATAACGCGTACGAACAATTTAGCAACCAATCATGCAATATGAAAAAACACTCAGCCGAGTGATTTTCTAACCACATAACACAACGTATCGCTCTCTCGAGAGGGGAAGAAATATATAGGTCAAAATATATAGTTCAAAAGGGGACAGCAACAAGAGGTCTATACTGAATGACATTATTATCTTAGAATGGCTAATGTATGTCATTCAATAAGAGCATTCAATCCATTTTCAACCGTGTTGCATAACCAGATCCATTTGTTTTCCTTATGCGTGAGCAGCTTGTCTACATTCTGTCTTCTCCTTGTACCTTTTACAACTTCAAGGACAAACCACTTCATTTCAGATGGCATGTGTCACATATTGTTATAATGTTCAACCAAAGGAGCCGTATTCACATTGCAGCGGATGCGTGATTGATGTTGTAGGATGCGCTTTTTAATTTCTTGAGTTGTTTTATCATTATAATTCAAAGCGCAAGGACACTGTATACAGTAGACTACATTTTTAGTCAGACAATTAGAATGGTGCTTTAATGTTATTTGTCTCCCATTTAAGCAGCAAGTCTTTGTTACCTCAGTGGTTGCACACGCCGCACACCCACCACAGGGAAAATGTCCTATGATAGGTGTCAGGCCCCAAAGGTTGGTGATGGTACTAGCCCTAGGCTCAACATAAGCTTTTACAAGATGATCACGCAAATTTCTCCCCCTCTTAAATGCAAAACGAGAAATCGCTAATTGTGGCTCTACCTTTCTGATCAGGTGCCAATTGCATCTGATGATTTTACTAATTTGCGTTGACTCCGTACCATAAGTCATGACACATGTAATGGGTTCTGTCCTGCCATCATTCGTAGTTTCAGGTTTTGATTTGCATAGTAGAGCCTGACGGTCATAGAACCATGCACGCTTCATAGTGTGTTTGACTAATCTGTATGGGTAGGATCTCATAACCAGTTTAGCCTGGAGTATCTTAGTCTCTCTGAAATAATCCTCCCTTTTGGTACAGTTCCGCCGGATACGGAGAAACTGACCAAAAGGGAGATTGTCATGCAGATTTCAGGGGTGATGGCTATTGTATTTTAATAGCGTATTTGTAGCCGTCGGCTCGGTGTAAAGGCTCATAGCAAGAACCCCTTCATCATCCATGATCTGCAAGTCCAAGAAACTAATGACATTCGGACTGCTTTCTAATGTGAACTGTAGATTGGCGTCACTGTGATTTAACCATGAATGGAATTCTTCCAATTTGTCCTGATCTCCTTCCCATACTATGCATACATCATCGATGTATCGTAGATACTTGCATAGATTTGGAAGGAAGGGGTTATCATTATAGATCACCCTTTCCTCAAACGCGGCCCCAAAAAGATTAGCTATGTTGGGAGCAAAAATTGACCCCTTTTCCACGCCTTTGAGTTGCACATAAAAATCACTATTAAAAAGGAAATAATTCTCTTCAAGGGCAATTTTGGCACACTCAGTAATGAACCATGTGGGGACTTGATGAGGACATGTGCGAGTCTCTAATACGTCAAAGATTACCTGTATAGCTTCACTTTGGGGTATGCTCGTATAGAGACTTTCGATGTCCATCGTAGCTAGAATATTAATTGATGGATCAAAATGTACTCCTTCAAGTATGGTAATGACATCTTTACTGTCTTGAGTAAATGACTTGGTTTGGCACACAAATGGTTCTAAAAAATAGTCAATGTATTCTGCCAGTGGTTGTAACACCGACTGGAACCCAGCTACAATAGGTCTTCCCGGCGGTTGTTGACTATTTTTGTGTATTTTAGGTAGCGTATAAAATGCTGGAATGTTGTAATCATTTTTATTTAAGTATTCAAATTCTTTTTTACTTAACCATTGTCCCTCATGTCCCATGGTAGTCAGTAAAAGGATCTGTTTACGAATTCTAGATGTAGGGTCATAGGATAACTTCTTGTAATGGACAGGGTTACTCAGTTGTCATAGGGCCTCTTGATCCTGCTGTGTACCTATGCCGTCGAATGGAACCTTTAGACCACCGTTACGTGTGAAACCCTAAATAATTCATTTCGTCAAGAAGTGGTGTGATAATTGAGAAATATCGACCACCTACAGCGTTACTTGGAACACAAAGTCTTGTTCTAGAAATAAAACATTGAGGTGACTTACGTGCTTCAGTGTCCATTTGGCCTGACTATCTCTGGCCTTTAGTTTAAGGGGCAACCTTTGCAAATACATTAGTCCTGATGATGGTCTTATAGACGTCTGCACCAAAAGACCGAAACGTCGACAACATCATCATCTCCAACGAAATTTATTTTTCAAAAGATGTATTTTTTGTTCAGGAATGGTCTTGGCAATACTCTAACAAAACAAAGGAGTTGATGAACTGCTATGTATTGATTTGTTAAGTTATCTGTACATCCATCTATAGCCCACTTTGCCTACAGTGATTTGTTGATGATATCCCCGCTAATTTATTTTTGTGATCCATTCAATACAATACCTTTTCAAAATATAATTTTTCCGTGTGCTTTATCCTTTTTCCTGACCATTATTTGGTTTCTTGAATACTGTACTGATGTTAATAACTGTGTTGTTATCCTAGGGATACATTTGGGTCAGATTTGCTACACACTAACCCTTCTGACTAGTGCATTTTAATTATCTTGAAGTATTAACGAAACCCCTTGTAGCTTCTCTCTACCTTCAATTGTTCATTGCCCAAACCTACAAGGGTAAATTGGGTTACCCATTATCTCTTGTTTTTTTGACAGGGGCATAAACAATCGGAGGGTGAAGGTTGGGAACTAGTACCTGTATGATAACACTAGCAGCGGCCAGACTCTAGGGGAGAATCAATAGATGCCAGATTCTGAGAGTGGGCTGAGGTGGTGCTGAGTGATGCTGAGGTGGTAGGGGTGGTGACTGGTGCAGACACGATGCTGAGGTGATGCTGAATGATACTCAGATCTTGCTGAGTCTTGATGATGTGGTGGTGTACTAGTGCAAAGGCGATGCTGAGTGATACTGATGTGGTGCTGAGTGATGCTGTTGTAGTGCTAAGTGATATTGATGTGGCGCTGAATGATGCAGTGGTGGTGCTAAGTGATGCTGTGGTGGCGCTGAGTGATGCTGTGGTGTTGCTGAGTGATGCTGTGGTGGCGCTGAGTGATGCTGTTGTTGCGCTGTGATGGCGCTGAGTGACGCTATGGTGGCCCTGAGTGATGCTGTGATGGCCCTGAGTGATGCTGTGGTGGCCCTGAGTTAGGCCGTGGTGGCCCCGAGTGAGGCCGTGGTGGCCCTGAGTGATGCCGTGGTGGCCCTGAGTGATGCTGTGGTGGCCCTTAGTGATGCTGTGATGGCCCTGAGTGATGCTGTGATGGCCCTGAGGGATGCTGTGGTGGCCCTGAGGGATGCTGTGGGGGCGCTGAGGGATGCTGTGGTGCGCTGAGGGATGCTGTGGTTGCGCTGAGTGATGCTGTGGTTGCGCTGAGTGATGCTGTGGTGGCGCTGAGTGATGCTGTGGTGGCGCTGAGTGATGCTGTGGTGGCGCTGAGTGATGCTGTGGTAGCGCTGAGTGATGCTGTGGTGACGCTGAGTGATGCTGTGGTGGTGCTGAGTAATGCTGTGGTGGCGCTGAGTGATGCTGTAGTGTCGCTGAGTGATACTGTGGTGGCGCTGAGTGATGCTGTGGTGGCGCTGAGTGATGCTGTGGTGGTGCTGAGTGATGCTGTGGTGGCGCTGAGTGGTGCTGTGGTGGTGCTGAGTGATGCTGTGGTGGTGCTGAGTGATGCTGTGGTGATGCTGAGTGATGTGGAAGTGGTCGAAACACATCGGTTTTGAAGTACGGGTTTCCAATGTTATTCTCAGGGCCCGATTCAGATGTTGTCAACATTGTGTGCTTCCGGAAGGCTACAGTCAGTTTCCACCTGCTTACAAAGCACACACGATCTGCCCTGGAACTTCATTCAACCCCTTGCGCCCAGCACTCGCCTCCCATGCTCTCTGGTTCAAGGCTTTGTCGTCTGTGCCCAGAAACGGCAGCGGGAGCCGCTTCCTGTCGTCGGGGCCCAGGACCTCAGTGGGGATGGGTGAAGAGGCGCTGGAGGGTCCGGGGAGCGAAAATGGTAGCCGGATGCACTGTAAGTGGTATCTCAGGGTGGAGAGGCCGAGAGGGGGAGGGAGCAGGCTGTGAGCAGTTCCCAGACTGCCCCCTCTGAGGTACCCACCTCCCCCATGAGCAGCGACTCATTGACGGCTCAGGCAGAGCAGACAGCTCCCCGCAGCACATGATCCCTCTGGCACGGTAACGGAGAGAGAGCAGCGTTAAAACCATAGGCCACCCTTACACCATCAAAGAACATTGAAGATGTTAACTGTGGGGCTTTTATTTAGATATAGCACAAACTCCGTAGGCACTGGAGCGCTTTACATGTACATCATTTTTAGGCATTAGGCACGTGGAGAGGAAGTGAATAGCCCAGAATCACATGGTTATGAGTTGACAATAAGACTCCACATCTGCACTAAAATGGAAGCTCGCCTCATGCTAAAAGTGGGAGGGTTGAGGAGAGTGCGGCCAAAGAGCACACAAAGCGTTTCCCTTGTGGGAGTGAGCCAGGGAGGCACCATGAGTTTGAAGTTAATTACAAACATATGGTGTCAAAGCAAGGGAATCGCCCAACGTGCATGCATTGCCATTGAAAGCAATGCAACGCATGCACGTTTTTAGGGCGAAAAGCCAATCGATTACAAAAGGTATTTTGCCTAAACGGCGCTAGAGCGCTGCAAATGCAAGACCTAAAAAGGAGTTAAACAACCAAACATCACATTACATCAAATCCACTGTAGGATAACATCACACCCATTATGACAGCTACTAATATCCACTTCACAAGGATGAAAGGCTGAGCCAGTCCTGCTGGGGTCTAAGGCTGAGGGCCTGAGCATGAGTGGGTGCAATCATTATAGCAAAGATAAAGATGGAACATACAAAAGGGGTGAGAGGTGGAAGGAACGGGAGAAACAGAGACCTGTGCGAGAGAAGGGGACAGAGAGGAGCGAGGCAGTCAGAGGGTAAGAGGTGGGGAGAGAGGAGAGAGGCAGGGAGAGGGGAGAGAGGCAGGGAGAGGGGAGAGAGGCAGGGAGAGGGGAGAGAGGCAGGGAGAGGGGAGAGAGGCATGGAGAGGGGAGAGAGGCAAGGAGAGGGGAGAGAGGCAAGGAGAAGGGAGAGAGGCAAGGAGAGAGGCGGGTAGAGAGGCAGGGAGAAAGGAGAGGGGAGAGAGGCAAGGAGAGGGGAGAGAGGCAAGGAGAAGGGAGAGAGGCAAGGAGAGGGTAGAGAGGCGGGGAGAGAGCGGGGAGAGAGGAGGGTGCAGGGCGAGGGGAGAGAGGCAGGGAGAGGAGAGAGGGGCAGGGAGAGGGGAGAGAGGCAGGGAGAGGAGAGAGAGGCAGGGAGAGGGGAGAGAGGCAGGGAGAGGGGAGAGAGGCAGGGATAGGTGAGGGGGAGGGGGAGATAGGCAGGGAGTGAGGAGAGAACCAGGCAGAGGGGAGCGAGGAAGGGAGAGGGGAGAGAGGCAGGGAGAGAGGCAGGGAGAGGGGAGAGAGGCGAGAGGCAGGGAGAGGGGAGAGAGGCAGGGAGATGGGAGAGAGGCAGGGATAGGGGAGAGAGGCGAGTGGGGAGAGGGGAGAGGGGAGAGGGGAGAGAGGCGGGTAGAGGGGAGAGAGGCGAGCGGGGAGATGGGAGAGAGGCAAGCAGGGAGAGGGGAGAGAGGCAGGGAGAGGGGAAGAGGCAGGGAGAGGGGAAGAGGCAGGGAGAGGGGAAGAGGCAGGGAGAGGCGAGTGGGGAGAGGGGAGAGAGGCATGGAGAGGGGAGAGAGACAGGGAGAGAGGCAGGTAGAGAGGGAGGCAGAGGGGAGTGAGGGGGTAGAGGCAGAGGGGGCAGAGGAGAGAGAGGGGGCAGAGGAGAGAGGGAAGGAGAGAGGGGGGCAGGCAGAGGGGAGAGAGGCGAGAGGCAGGGAGAGGGGAGAGAGGCGGGGAGAGGCGGGGAGAGGGGAGAGGGGCAGGGAGATGGGAGATGGAAGAGAGGCGAGCGGGGAGAGGGGAGAGAGGCAAGCAGAGAGAGGAGAGAGAGGCAGGGAGAGGGGAAGAGGCAGGGAGAGGGGAAGAGGCAGGGAGAGGGGAAGAGGCAGGGAGAGGCGAGAGGGGAGAGAGGCGGGAAGAGGGGAGAGAGGCATAGAGAGGGGAGAGAGGAGAGAGGCAGGGAGAGAGGCAGGTAGAGAGGGAGGCAGAAGGGAGTGAGGGGGCAGAGGCAGAGAGGGGGCAGAGGGGAGAGAGGAGAGAGGGAGGCAGAAAGGAGAGAGGTGGGGAGAAAGAGGAAGCTGTAGGAAGGCAGAGGAGCGAGAGGGAAGGGAGGGCAGAACAGCCATTACATTTATACCAATACAGCCCACTTTCACCGGTACCCTGCCTGAGATCCTCTTTGAACGGGGGAGTGGCTGTGGAAAAAGATAAAATCCCCTGTTTTTAATTTGTTTTATCTAGGCTGATGCTAGGTACAGTGTTTACCAGTGGTTACTGGTTGTACGTTTATCATCTGTTTTACTTTTACTTAGTTCGCTCTGTGATGGTTCTGACAGTGGTCCCGTTGGCCCTGGCATGTGTAAACAATTCCCTGGAAAATATGATCTAGTGCCAGGTGGCACCATGTATATTATGTGATTACGTAGGTGAAGGGCCCATCAAAATACTAACGGAATCATAGAGACTCCCAAGCAGTAAAGCTCTCTCAACGACTGGAATCTGTGCCCCCACCTTCTCCTGCTCTGAAGTAACAACCTGTCCCTAATCGCCTCATTTCCCGGGCGCACTTTAGTTCAGATATCTTCACCCGACGTCTGCAATATGTGCCGCCTTTTTGTCCATATACTTCTCCTCACCAAGCCTTCCTGGTAACACCCCTCTCTTATCCCCACCACCCTCCTCCTCCTCCTCATTCTCCAAACATGGCCACCACTCGAGTTAAGTCTGGAAATAATTGCTACAAAATCATTTATCCTCCTAACCTGACTAAAGTTGCAAAAAAAAGTTTCAAGCGTAACACCATGGAATGTTTCCCTGATTCCCTTTTTGTCAATCAATTTTACAATGGTTGTCATGGGAGGCTCAAAAATGATGTCATTTTCTTCACTCACGACACCCCCTCTTGGTTCACCAGGTTACACAACTCCCTTAACGTCACCTCCTCGTCCTCTATCCCTCACGGGAAACAGCTAAAAATGTCCCCTTCTGTGTGTTTCAACAGCTCCCTCACCATCTCACTCTATAACAACGGTAAAAGTCATGATCCAAGCCAAAGACACCTGTCTCTCTCTCTTTTCGACCACCTCTTCCCTTCCATACGGCCCTCCCCTGCGACCGGGTTGTCCCCTGACTCTTCACCTAGCTCCACCCATTACTCCCTTTCTCCGCCCCTGACCCCCCCAACACTCCAATAGGCTGCACCCTCGGGAGGTACAGGTTGACCCTCTTCCCTCCCCCTCCCCTGTGCTCTCCTCTCCAATTCTACCCCCTCACAGTATGCTCCCCCTTCATCACTTCAGCCGGACCTCTAGCTAATCCGCTCCTCGCCCAACCTGCACCATCCAATCTCATCTCCTATCCCTACCTGTCACCCTCCTTTTTAGTCCACCTCCTACTTTCCACCCTTGTTAACTTTCCTTATGTTCCTCCTATTCCCTCCTCTTCTCCTCTTCTTTTCCCCCTCCTCCCCTCGCTATGCCCCCCGATTTCTCCACAAACCCAGTGCATCTGTCTCCCTCCCCCTATACTGTGCTACCCCCTTTCCCCCCTTGGTAACCCTTTCCCTCCCTCGGGCCTAGCAGAACCACTTCCTTTCTTCAACTTCCCCATCTCCCAACCCCCCTCACTCCGCCAGTTGCCCGTTCCCTCACAGCCACCTCACCCAGCTTACAGGACCTCTCCAACCCCCTCCCCTCGCTTCCTCCCAAACCTCCTTCCTTCCCATGACTCCACACCTTCCCCCCTATCTTTCCGCCCTACCGCCTCGCTCCTCACCTACCTCCCCCTAATTATGTCCTTAATTCCTATCCTTCTTGCAAGTCCAACAAAGACAACTCTCCTTTCACCTCTGATGCACCAACACCCGCTCTCAACCACCACCTTTCCCCACCTCTGAACCCTATACCCCAACTCCCCTCCCGTCCCCCGACATCCCCCTGCCTTCCACTGCCAATTACACCCCCCCTGTTTCCATCAAGCCACCCAACATGCAGTGATCTGCCCTATTCTCTCTGGAAAATAAGCTAGGCTCTCTTATCACCTTCTTCTCCCAGCTTGAAGCTACCATTTCACTTTTAAGCTCCAAGATTTCCACTTTTCCATAATTCCTTTGGAAAACACTCACCTTCCCAGGAGATGCAACTCGCCACCACACCCCATAATAGCCAATCATAACCTGTCGTCTGCAAACATCGCAAACTCAAACAAGCCCTCGAACGCCACCCTTCTTCCACTTTCATCTCCAAGTAACCCTACGATCTACACTATTCCGACCTTCTCCTCTGTCAGAACCACTCATCCACATAAACCCTCCAGAGCACCTTCGTATAAGTACAACATCCCTATCACCCCTCATAGCCCAAATGCCCCCGTAACCAAAACAGTCTCGACAGAGCTGGGCTGTCTGCTCCACAACTACAAATCTGCAATGAAACACAAACTTGAAATCTCCAACACCATCATACTTCACAATATTGACATGCTCTTCCTCACAGAGACCTGGTTCAACGATACCTCTCACTGTATGTTAGAACTCCTAGTACCCACAGGCTATTCTATATTTAGAAATGAAAGAATTGACAAAGTTGGGGGAGGTGTAGGAGTCATCTTTGGAAACTCCCTTCAACTTAAGGCTTTTCCTAACAGCTCCTTCCGCACTTTTGAATGCCTATCCCTTGAACTTCAATTGCATCACCGCTCACCCCTCGGATTCCATGCCATTTACCGCCCGCCTCGTAGCGGCCCCTTGTTTATGGAGGAACTCACTGACTTCATTAGCGACCAATACTCGCAAAGTGACAATCAGATCTTCGTGGGTGACTTCAATCTCCACTGGGGCTCGTCTCAAGACTTTTCTGCGAATTTGCTGGCCACCGTCCTCTCTACAAACGATCTTATCCAGCACTGCACAGAAACAACACACTCGATCCTGGACCTTGTTATTTCGTAAACAGGCTTGCTTACTATCCCTACCCCTATTCATGTAGACTGGTCTGACCAGCTCCCCATCCCATTCTCTCTTCACCTGTCACACTCTATAACTCTCGGCCAACCTAAAAGGGCTACCTCCTGGTTCCGTGACACTAAAAATATTGACCTCTGTACCCTCTGTGAATCAGCTTTGCTATTACTTCCAAGGCTAGACCCGAACCTAGATGTTAACAAACTCACCTCCCAAACCCTCACAGTCCTTGCAGTCGAAATCAATAACGTCGCTCCTCTCCAAAGCAAACAAAAAAAGGCCTACTCCCTCAGCACCTTGGTTTAACAAATCCCTCTATGAAGAAAGGAAGTAGTTAAGACTCCTGGGGAAACAATGGAGACAAGCGCCCTCCACCGATAATTTGGCCCGCTTCGTTCAGCAAGATTCGAGTACCACAAGCACATCTTCATTGGAAAAGCGTCGCACTTCAGAACCCTCCTCGACTCAGCCAAAATTAGACCCAAAAAACTATTCGATCTCATCAAAAATCCAAACAGCTCTCCCCCAAGCTCCAACTTGGAGGATTCTACAAAGAAAGCAGTGGAATTCGCTATATTCTTTGACGAAATAGTGAAATCACTTGTGGATCAGGTCAGCCATCCTACAACCCCAGAAGAGCGCAAATCCCTAGCCATTTGGCAGAACTTTGACCCCCATCTCTGAAGATGCCCTCCTGAAATGCATCCTCGAAACAAAGCCCTCCAACCATTCTCTTGACCCCATCCCTAGTGCCATTGCCATTGACTTCTATACCAATTCTCTTTCCTATTGGACCACTCTGGTTAACCTCTCCCTCTGACAAGGCTCCCTTCAAAACTGGGCAGGTCACCCCTCTGCTTAAAAACCCCACAGCTGATGCGCACGACCTCAACAACTTCCGCCCCATCACTAACCTACCTTTTCTCACGAAAATCACAGAAAGATGTGTAGTGAAACAACTCTCTCGTCATATCAAGGACAATGATCTTCTTGACAATTTCCAGTCTGGCTTCATTCAAAACTGCAGCACTGAAACCGCCCTGCTGCAAGTGATCGATGACAGGCTGTGGATACTCGATTCAGTGGAATCTTGTCTTCTAATTCTCCTTGAACTTTCTACAGCCTTTGACACTGTCAATCACAACACCCTCCTCAACACTCTTCAACAGAGAATGGGCATGGAGGGCACTGTGCTTAAATGGTTTGCTTCCTTCCTCCCCGATAGATCCCAAATGATCAAAATAGCGCATAGTCTTTCATCTCCTTTGGCGGTGGGTCAAGGTGTTCCTCAAGGCTCTATACTTGCACCCACTCTGTTCAATCTCTATTTAGAACAACTGGGAAATCTCCTAAGCAAATCTGGGATCCACTATCATCTCTATGCAGACGACACTTAAATCTACCTCAGGGTTGCCTCCACTCATGACCTCTCCACCCTAAGCTCTACTCTCGACTCCATTCAAAACTGGATGTCAACTCATCAACTGATTCTGAATCCCTCCAAAACTGAATTCCTCCTCCTCACTTTCTCCTCCCCGGTTCAATCATGGATGGATCAGATGAATCTACTTAACAATAAACCCATCATTGTCGACAGCACAAAATCCCTTGGTGTCATACTCGACACAAAACTCAATCTACTCTCCCACATAAATTCAATTGCAAAGTCTGCTCGATACCAACTGCGCCTTCTTTGGGGGATTCATCGCTTCTTCCCGGGGCAGGACCTTAAAACCCTGGTGCAATCGCTGGTTCCCTGCAGACTAGACTACTGCAACTCTCTTCTTACTGGCCTCCCCAAATCCCACCTATCCCCCCTTAAATCTGATCTCCATTCAGCAGCTCGTTTCATATATGGGGCCTAAAGAAGTGACCACATCACACCCATGTTATCCACCCTCCGTTGGCTTCCCATCGAGGCAAGATCTATCTACAAGACCGCTTGTATCACCCACAAAGCCTTGCACTCCTCCTCTCCTCGCTACCGGACGAATAAACTGAAACTCTCTGGAGGCTCTAGACCGTCACGAAATGCGGAAAATCTATTGCTTGAACCTCCCACTTTCAAAAAGGAAAGATCGATGGCCCAATCCTTTTCAGGCAACGCAGTGAGAATCTGGAACTCCCTTCCGCCGCAGCTCCGGACCACCGCCTCCTCCCAGGCCTTCAAAAGGGACCTCAAAGTTCTCCTCCTCCAAAGACGCCTCCAAATGTAATCCATGCCCTCTCTATTATCTGAAGGAAGCCCTTCCATTATAGAAAAATCTTCTTTACATGACTATGGAAGCGCCTTCCCAGTGTGTTCTTGTGGTTTGAGAGTCTGCCATTTATTGCAGTATTATCCTTCTACCTGTGGTTGGTACTCTTTTTCTTTTGTAACATACACACGTCACTTTTTTCCTCTTGGAACATATCGTTTGCTACCTCTTGTATTTTGTTTGCTCTTGATACATGCACAATTGTCACTATTGCCTCATGTAATGTAACGTTTCCTCTTGTAACATGCTCACTTGTAATGTTCTCATGTATCATTACTGTTCCTATTGTGAAGCCTCTGACGCCTTTGGGTAAAGCCCGCCCTGTATAAAAACGCATAAATAAATAAATACATAAAAAAGCGCCAGTCACAGAGCTGCCAACCTGAGCCAAAATCTCACAGTGTGAGGAGGAGGAGGCGGGGCCTGAGGAGGGGTGGGGGGGGGGTGTTGGGGGGAGGCTCGTGCGGAGAAGTATCCAAGAGGCACTTTTGCCCCAAGCCCCCTCGGAAAAAAACAAAAAAGCCCACCGAGGCTGGTGCAATGTCCTGCCGTTTCTTCCCGCCTTGAATGGACGTCAGCAGCTCCAAGTCTCGGCAGTGAGTGCTTTTCACCTCACTCTCACGGCCGCCGTGTGACGTCAGCTTCTCGCCGGGTGCGATGGAAGCTGTCATTGTGTGACACACGGCGGCACCTGTAAAACTGCAACATCTCTCCTGCAGCGTGTGCGTTGTCAGGCCGCAGTTACATTACACAGGTACATTCACATTCATTTTCAGGCGCCGGGAGGGCAAGTGATGTGCCTAGAATCACAGGAGATGGAACAGACGCCGAGACCTGAGTCGGCAGCTCAGGCCCTTACGCCACAATTACATCGCTAACAGAGAAGGCGGGAACAAAACCCCTTGACCCCGACTGCATCCCGCCCACACCAGCAGCTTACTCACCTGCAGCAGATCACACGGCGATGCAGCAGATCACACGGCGCTGTCGCAGATCACACGGAGCTGCAGCAGATCACACGGCGCGCTCACTTCGGGATGATAATAACTCGCCTGTCTGTGTCTGGCATCCAGGGCTGCTGTGGTCCCACCCCTGCCCTTCCACAGTGACGTCAGAGGCGCATCATCCAGAGGGGTGGTACCAAGGGGGAGCCCCAGTACCCCCCCTCTAATCACCCCACCGACCCGATGATGAGGGAGAAGGGGCGGAGCCGACAACAAGCTTTGAATTTACAAAACAATTCAGGAATAAGAGAGCTTCACCCTCTCACAGCTGCAGCTCTGCAGGGACAGGACAACACTCCTGGCTGTGAGAGGAGGATACAAACAAGCATTAGCGCTGTGCACAGTGCAATACCCCTGGCTGTGAGCAGAGGATACAAACAAGCATTAGCGCTGTGCACAGTACAATACTCCTGGCTATGAGAAGAGATACAAACAAGCATTGGCGCTGTGCACAGTACAATACGCCTGGCTGTGAGAAGAGATACAAACAAGCATTGGCGCTGTGCACAGTACAATACTCCTGGCTGAGAGAGGAGGATACAAACAAGCATTGGCGCTGTGCACAGTACAAACAAGCATTGGCACTGTGCACAGTACAATACTCCTGGCTGTGAGAGGAAGATACAAACAAGCATTGGCGCTGTGCACAGTACAATACTCCTGGCTGAGAGAGGAGGATACAAACAAGCATTGGCGATGTGCACAGTACAAATAGGCATTGGCGCTGTGCACAGTACAATACTCCTGACTGTGAGAAGAGGATACAAACAAGCATTGGCACTGTGCACAGTGCAATACTCCTGGCTGTGAGAAGAGATACAAACAAGCATTGGCGCTGTGCACAGTACAATACTCCTGACTGTGAGAAGAGGATACAAACAAGCATTGGCACTGTGCACAGTGCAATACTCCTGGCTGTGAGAAGAGATACAAACAAGCATTGGCGCTGTGCACAGTACAATACTCCTGACTGTGAGAAGAGATACAAACAAGCATTGGTGCTGTGGACAGTACAATACTCCTGGCTGTGAGAAGAGATACAAACAAGCATTGGCGCTGTGCACAGTACAATACTCCTGGCTGTGAGAAGAGGATACAAACAAGCATTGGCGCTGTGCACAGTACAATAAAATACTCCTGGCGGTGAGAAGAGATACAAAAAAGCATTGGCGCTGTGCACAGTACAATACTCCTGGCTGTGAGAAGAGGATACAAACAAGCATTGGCGCTGTGCACAGTACAATACTCCTGGCTGTGAGAGGAGGATACAAACAAGCATTGGCGCTGTGCACAGTACAAACAAGCATTGGCACTGTGCACAGTACAATACTCCTGGCTGTGAGAGGCAGATACAAACAAGCATTGGCACTGTGCACAGTGCAATACTCCTGGCTGTGAGTAGAGATACAAACAAGCATTGGCGCTGTGCACAGTACAATACTCCTGAATGTGAGAAGAGATACAAACAAGCATTGGCGCTGTGCACAGTACAATACTCCTGACTGTGAGAAGAGATACAAACAAGCATTGGCGCTGTGGACAGTACAATACTCCTGGCTGTGAGAAGAGATACAAACAAGCATTGGCGCTGCACAGACTAGTACAATACTCCTGGCTGTGAGTAGAGATACAAACATGCATTGGCGCTGTGCACAGTACAATACTCCTGACTGTGAGAAGAGATACAAACCAGCATTGGCGCTGTGCACAGTACAATACTCCTGACTGTGAGAAGAGATACAAACAAGCATTGGCGCTGTGGACAGTACAATACTCCTGGCTGTGAGAAGAGATACAAACAAGCATTGGCGCTGTGCACAGTACAATACTCCTGGCTGTGAGAAGAGATACAAACAAGCATTGGCGCTGTGCACACTACAATACTCCCGACTGTGAGAAGAGATACAAACAAGCATTGGCGCTGTGCACAGTACAATACTCCTGGCTGTGAGAAGAGACACAAACAAGCATTGGCGCTGTGCACACTACAATACTCCTGACTGTGAGAAGAGATACAAACAAGCATTGGCGCTGTGCACAGTACAATACTCCTGGCTGTGACAAGAGGATACAAACAAGCATTGGCGCTGTGCACAGTACAAGACTCCTGGCTGGGAGAAGAGATACAAACAAGCATTGGCGTTGTGCACAGTACAATACTCCTGGCTGTGACAAGAGATACAAACAAGCATTAGCGCTGTGCACAGTACAATACTGGCTGTGGGAAGAGATACAAACAAGCTTTGGCGCTGTGCAGAGTACAATACTCCTGGCTATGAGAAGAGATACAAACAAGCATTGGCGCTGTGCACAGTACAATACGCCTGGCTGTGAGAAGAGATACAAACAAGCATTGGCGCTGTGCACAGTACAATACTCCTGGCTGAGAGAGGAGGATACAAACAAGCATTGGCGCTGTGCACAGTACAAACAAGCATTGGCACTGTGCACAGTACAATACTCCTGGCTGTGAGAGGAAGATACAAACAAGCATTGGCGCTGTGCACAGTACAATACTCCTGGCTGAGAGAGGAGGATACAAACAAGCATTGGCGATGTGCACAGTACAAATAGGCATTGGCGCTGTGCACAGTACAATACTCCTGACTGTGAGAAGAGGATACAAACAAGCATTGGCACTGTGCACAGTGCAATACTCCTGGCTGTGAGAAGAGATACAAACAAGCATTGGCGCTGTGCACAATACAATACTCCTGACTGTGAGAAGAGGATACAAACAAGCATTGGCACTGTGCACAGTGCAATACTCCTGGCTGTGAGAAGAGATACAAACAAGCATTGGCGCTGTGCACAGTACAATACTCCTGACTGTGAGAAGAGATACAAACAAGCATTGGTGCTGTGGACAGTACAATACTCCTGGCTGTGAGAAGAGATACAAACAAGCATTGGCGCTGTGCACAGTACAATACTCCTGGCTGTGAGAAGAGATACAAACAAGCATTGGCGCTGTGCACAGTACAATACTCCTGGCGAGTAGAGATACAAACAAGCCTTGGCGCTGTGCACAGTACAATACTCCTGGCTGTGAGAAGAGATACAAACAAGCATTGGCGCTGCACAGACTAGTACAATACTCCTGGCTGTGTGCAGAGATACAAACAATCATTGGCACTGTGCACAGTAAAATACTCCTGGCTGTGAGAAGAGATACAAGCAAGCATTGGCGCTGTGCACATTACAAAACTCCTGGCTGTGAGAAGAGGATACAAACAAGCATTGGCGCTGTGCACAGTACAATACTCCTGGCTGTGAGAAGAGGATACAAACAAGCATTGGCGCTGTGCACAGTACAATACTCCTGGCTGTGAGAAGAGGATACAAACAAGCATTGGCGCTGTGCACAGTACAATACTCCTGGCTGTGAGAAGAGATAGAAACAAGCATTGGCGCTGTACACAGTACAATACTCCTGGCTATGAGAAGAGATACAAACAAGCATTGGCACTGTGCAAAGTACAATACTCCTGGCTGTGAGAAGAGATACAAACAAGCATTGGCGCTGTGGACAGTACAATACACCTGGCTGTGAGAAGAGATACAAACAAGCATTGGCGCTGTTGACAGTACAATACTCCTGGCTGTGAGAAGAGGATAGAAACAAGCATTGGCGCTGTGCATAGTACAATACTCCTGGCTGTGAGAAGAGATACAAACAAGCATTGGCGCTGTGCACAGTACAATACTCCTGGCTTTGAGAACAGGATACAAACAAGCATTGGCGCTGTGTACACTACAATACTCCTGGCGGTGAGAACAGATACAAACAAGCATTGGCGCTGTGCACAGTACAATACTCCTGGCTGTGAGAAGAGACACAAACAAGCATTGGCGCTGTGCACACTACAATACTCATGACGGTGAGAAGAGATACAAACAAGCATTGGCGCTGTGGACAGTACAATACTCCTGGCTGTGAGAAGAGATACAAACAAGCATTGGCGCTGTGCACAGTACAATACTCCTGGCTGTGAGAAGAGATACAAACAAGCATTGGCGCTGTGAAAAGTACAATACTCCTGGCTGTGAGAAGAGATACAAACAAGCATTGGCGCTGTGGACAGTACAATACTCCTGGCTGTGAGAAGAGATACAAACAAGCATTGGCGCTGTGGACAGTACAAAACTCCTGGCTGTGAGAAGAGGATACAAACAAGCATTGGCGCTGTGCACAGTACAATACTCCTGGCTGTGAGAAGAGATACAAACAAGCATTGGCGCTGTGCACAGTACAATACTCCTGGCGAGTAGAGATACAAACAAGCCTTGGCGCTGTGCACAGTACAATACTCCTGGCTGTGAGAAGAGATACAAACAAGCATTGGCGCTGCACAGACTAGTACAATACTCCTGGCTGTGTGCAGAGATACAAACAATCATTGGCACTGTGCACAGTAAAATACTCCTGGCTGTGAGAAGAGATACAAACAAGCATTGGCGCTGTGCACATTACAAAACTCCTGGCTGTGAGAAGAGGATACAAACAAGCATTGGCGCTGTGCACAGTACAATACTCCTGGCTGTGAGAAGAGGATACAAACAAGCATTGGCGCTGTGCACAGTACAATACTCTTGGCTGTGAGAAGAGGATACAAACAAGCATTGGCGCTGTGCACAGTACAATACTCCTGGCTGTGAGAAGAGATAGAAACAAGCATTGGCGCTGTACACAGTACAATACTCCTGGCTGTGAGAAGAGATACAAACAAGCATTGGCACTGTGCAAAGTACAATACTCCTGGCTGTGAGAAGAGATACAAACAAGCATTGGCGCTGTGGACAGTACAATACTCCTGGCTGTGAGAAGAGATACAAACAAGCATTGACGCTGTTGACAGTACAATACTCCTGGCTGTGAGAAGAGGATAGAAACAAGCATTGGCGCTGTGCACAGTACAATACTCCTGGCTGTGAGAAGAGATACAAACAAGCATTGGCGCTGTGCACAGTACAATACTCCTGGCTTTGAGAACAGGATACAAACAAGCATTGGCGCTGTGTACACTACAATACTCCTGGCGGTGAGAACAGATACAAACAAGCATTGGCGCTGTGCACAGTACAATACTCCTGGCTGTGAGAAGAGACACAAACAAGCATTGGCGCTGTGCACACTACAATACTCATGACGGTGAGAAGAGATACAAACAAGCATTGGCGCTGTGGACAGTACAATACTCCTGGCTGTGAGAAGAGATACAAACAAGCATTGGCGCTGTGCACAGTACAATACTCCTGGCTGTGAGAAGAGGATACAAGCGAGCATTGGCGCTGTGCACAGTACAATACTCCTGGCTGTGAGAAGAGGATACAAACAAGCATTGGCACTGTGCACAGTACAATACTCCTGGCTGTGAGAGGAGGATACAAACAAGCATTGGCGCTGTGCACAGTACAATACTCCTGACTGTGAGAAGAGATACAAACAAGCGTTGGCGCTGTGCACAGTACAATACTCATGACAGTGAGAAGAGATACAAACAAGCATTGGCGCTGTGGACAGTACAATACTCCTGGCTGTGAGAAGAGATACAAACAAGCGTTGGCGCTGTGCACAGTACAATACTCCTGGCTGTGAGAAGAGATACAAACAAGCATTGGCGCTGTGCACACTACAATACTCCTGGCTGTGAGAAGAGATACAAACAAGCATTGGCGCTGTGAAAAGTACAATACTCCTGGCTGTGAGAAGAGATACAAACAAGCATTGGCGCTGTGGACAGTACAATACTCCTGGCTGTGAGAAGAGATACAAACAAGCATTGGCGCTGTGGACAGTACAAAACTCCTGGCTGTGAGAAGAGGATACAAACAAGCATTGGCGCTGTGCACAGTACAATACTCCTGGCTGTGAGAAGAGATACAAACAAGCATTGGCGCTGTGCACAGTACAATACTCCTGGCTTTGAGAACGGGATACAAACAAGCATTGGCGCTGTGTACACTACAATACTCCTGGCGGTGAGAACAGATACAAACAAGCATTGGCGCTGTGCACAGTACAATACTCCTGGCTGTGAGAAAAGACACAAACAAGCATTGGCGCTGTGCACACTACAATACTCATGATGGTGAGAAGAGCGAGATACAAACAAGCATTGGCGCTGTGCACAGTACAATACTCGTGGCTGTGAGAAGAGACACAAACAAGCATTGGCACTGTGCGCAGTACAATACTCCTGGCTGTGAGAAGAGGATACAAGCGAGCATTGGCGCTGTGCACAGTACAATACTCCTGGCTGTGAGAAGAGGATACAAACAAGCATTGGCGCTGTGCACAGTACAATACTCCTGGCTGTGAGAGGAGGATACAAACAAGCATTGGCGCTGTGCACAGTACAATACTCCTGACTGTGAGAAGAGATACAAACAAGCATTGGCGCTGTGGACAGTACAATACTCCTGGCTGTGAGAAGAGATACAAACAAGCATTGGCGCTGTGCACAGTACAATACTCCTGGCTGTGAGAAGAGGATACAAACAAGCATTGGCGCTGTGCACAGTACAATACTCCTGGCTGTGAGAAGAGATACAAACAAGCATTGGCGCTGTGCACACTACAATACTCCTGACTGTGAGAAGAGATACAAACAAGCATTGGCGCTGTGCAAAGTACAATACTCCTGGCTGTGAGAAGTGATACAAACAAGCATTGGCGCTGTGGACAGTACAATACTCCTGGCTGTGAGAAGAGATACAAACAAGCATTGGCGCTGTGGACAGTAAAATACTCCTGGCTGTGAGAAGAGGATACAAACAAGCATTGGCGCTGTGCACAGTACAATACTCCTGGCTGTGAGAAGAGATACAAACAAGCATTGGCGCTGTGCACAGTACAATACTCCTGGCTTTGAGAACAGGATACAAACAAGCATTGGCGCTGTGTACACTACAATACTCCTGGCGGTGAGAACAGATACAAACAAGCATTGGCGCTGTGCACAGTACAATACTCCTGGCTGTGAGAAGAGACACAAACAAGCATTGGCGCTGTGCACACTACAATACTCATGACGGTGAGAAGAGATACAAACAAACATTGGCGCTGTGGACAGTACAATACTCCTGGCTGTGAGAAGAGATACAAACAAGCATTGGCGCTGTGCACAGTACAATACTCCTGGCTGTGAGAAGAGATACAAACAAGCATTGGCCCTGTGCACAGTACAATACTCCTGGCTGTGAGAAGAGGATACAAACAAGCATCGGCGCTGTGTACACTACAATACTCCTGGCGGTGAAAACAGATACAAACAAGCATTGGCGCTGTGCACAGTACAATACTCCTGGCTGTGAGAAGAGATACAAACAAGCATTGGCGCAATGCACAGTACAATACTCCTGGCTGTGAGAAGAGATACAAACAAGCATTGGCATTGTGCACAGTACAATACTCCTGGCTGTGAGAAGAGACACAAACAAGCATTGGCTCTGTGCACAGGACAATACTCCTGGCTGTGAGAAGAGATACAGACAAGCATTGGCGCTGTGCACAGGACAATACTCCTGGCTGTGAGAAGAGATACAGACAAGCATTGGCGCTGTGGACAGTACAATACTCCTGGCTGTGAGAAGAGATACAAACAAGCATTGGCGCTGTGCACAGGACAATACTCCTGGTTGTGAGAAGAGATACAGACAAGCATTGGCGCTATGGACAGTACAATACTCCTGGCTGTGAGAAGAGGATACAAACAAGCATTGGCGCTGTGCACAGTACAATACTCCTGGCTGTGAGAGGAGATACAAACAAGCATTGGCGCTGTGCACAGTACAATACTCCTGGCTGTGAGAAGAGATACAAACAATCATTGGCACTGTGCACAGTACAATACTCCTGGCTGTGAGAAGAGGATACAAACAAGCATTGGCGCTGTGCACAGTACAATACTCCTGGCTGAGAGAAGAGATAGAAACAAGCATTGGCGCTGTGCACAGTACAATACTCCTGGCTGAGAGAAGAGATACAAACAAGCATTGGCGCTGTGCACAGTACAATACTCCTGGCTGTGAGAGGAGAATACAAACAAGCATTGTCGCTGTGGACAGTACAATACTCCTGGCTGTGAGAAGAGATACTAACACACATTGGCAGTGTGCACAGTACAATACTCCTGGCTGTGAGAAGAGGATACAAACAAGCATCGGCGCTGTGTACACTACAATACTCCTGGCTGTGAGAAGAGATACAAACAAGCATTGGCGCAATGCACAGTACAATACTCCTGGCTGTGAGAAGAGATACAAACAAGCATTGGCATTGTGCACAGTACAATACTCCTGGCTGTGAGAAGAGACACAAACAAGCATTGGCTCTGTGCACAGGACAATACTCCTGGCTGTGAGAAGAGATACAGACAAGCATTGGCGCTGTGGACAGTACAATACTCCTGGCTGTGAGAAGAGATACAAACAAGCATTGGCGCTGTGCACAAGACAATACTCCTGGCTGTGAGAAGAGATACAGACAAGCATTGGCGCTGTGCACAGGACAATACTCCTGGCTGTGAGAAGAGATATAAACAATCATTGGCACTGTGGACAGTACAATACTCCTGGCTGAGAGAGGAGATACAAACAAGCATTGGCGCTGTGGACAGTACAATACTCCTGGCTGTGAGAAGAGACACAAACAAGCATTGGCACAGTGCACAGTACAATACTCCTGGCTGTGAGAAGAGATACAAACAAGCATTGGCGCTGTGGACAGTACAATACTCCTGGCTGTGAGAGGAGGATACAAACAAGCATTGGCGCTGTGGACAGTACAATACTCCTGGCTGTGAGAAGAGACACAAACAAGCATTGGCGCTGTGCACAGGACAATACTCCTGGCTGTGAGAAGAGATATAAACAAGCATTGGCACTGTGGACAGTACAATACTCCTGGCTGTGAGAAGAGACACAAACAAGCATTGGCGCTGTGCACAGTACAATACTCCTGGCTGTGAGAAGAGATACAAACAAGCATTGGCGCTGTGCACAGGACAATACTCCTGGCTGTGAGAGGAGGATACAAACAAGCATTGGCGCTGTGGACAGTACAATACTCCTGGCTGTGAGAAGAGACACAAACAAGCATTGGCGCTGTGCACAGGACAATACTCCTGGCTGTGAGAAGAGATACAAACAAGCATTGACGCTGTGCACAGTACAATACTCCTGGCTGTGAGAAGAGATACAAACAAGCATTGGCGCTGTGCACAGTACAAAACTCCAGGCTGTGAGAGGAGGATACAAACAAGCATTGGCGCTGTGCACAGTATGATACTCCTGGCTGTGAGAAGAGGATACAAACAAGCATTGGCGCTGTGCACAGTACAAAACTCCAGGCTGTGAGAGGAGGATACAAACAAGCATTGGCGCTGTGCACAGTACGATACTCCTGGCTGTGAGAAGAGGATACAAACAAGCATTGGCGCTGTGCACAGTACGATACTCCTGGCTGTGAGAAGAGGATACAAACAAGCATTGGCGCTGTGCACAGTAGGATACTCCTGGCTGTGAGAAGAGATACAAACAAGCATTGACGCTGTGCACAGGACAATACTCCTGGCTGTGAGAAGAGATACAAACAAGCATTGACGCTGTGCACAGTACAATACTCCTGGCTGTGAGAAGAGATACAAACAAGAATTGGCGCTGTGCACAGTACAATACTCCTGTCTGTGAGAAGAGACACAAACAAGCATTGGCGCTGTGCACACTACAATACTCCTGACTGTGAGAAGAGATACAAACAAGCATTGGCGCTGTGCACAGTACAATACTCCTGGCTGTGACAAGAGGATACAAACAAGCATTGGCGCTGTGCACAGTACAAGACCCCTGGCTGGGAGAAGAGATACAAACAAGCATTGGCGTTGTGCACAGGACAAGACTCCTGGCTGTGACAAGAGATACAAACAAGCATTATCGCTGTGCACAGTACAATACTGGCTGTGGGAAGAGATACAAACTAGCATTGGCGCTGTGCAGAGTACAATACTCCTGGCTGTGTGAAGAGGATACAAACAAGCATTGGCGTTGTGCACAGGACAAGACTCCTGGCTGTGACAAGAGATACAAACAAGCATTAGCGCTGTGCACAGTACAATACTGGCTGTGGGAAGAGATACAAACAAGCTTTGGCGCTGTGCAGAGTACAATTCTCCTGGCTATGAGAAGAGATACAAACAAGCATTGGCGCTGTGCACAGTACAATACTCCTGGCTGTGAGAAGAGATACAAACAAGCATTGGCGCTGTGCACAGTACAATACTCCTGGCTGAGAGAGGAGGATACAAACAAGCATTGGCGCTGTGCACAGTACAAACAAGCATTGGCACTGTGCACAGTACAATACTCCTGGCTGTGAGAGGAAGATACAAACAAGCATTGGCGCTGTGCACAGTACAATACTCCTGGCTGAGAGAGGAGGATACAAACAAGCATTGGCGATGTGCACAGTACAAACAAGCATTGGCGCTGTGCACAGTACAATACTCCTGACTGTGAGAAGAGGATACAAACAAGCATTGGCACTGTGCACAGTGCAATACTCCTGGCTGTGAGAAGAGATACAAACAAGCATTGGCGCTGTGCACAGTACAATACTCCTGACTGTGAGAAGAGGATACAAACAAGCATTGGCACTGTGCACAGTGCAATACTCCTGGCTGTGAGAAGAGATACAAACAAGCATTGGCGCTGTGCACAGTACAATACTCCTGACTGTGAGAAGAGATACAAACAAGCATTGGCGCTGTGGACAGTACAATACTCCTGGCTGTGAGAAGAGATACAAACAATCATTGGCGCTGTGCACAGTACAATACTCCTGGCTGTGAGAAGAGATACAAACAAGCATTGGCGCTGTGCACAGTACAATACTCCTGGCGTTGAGAAGAGGATACAAACAAGCATTGGCGTGTGCACAGTACAATACTCCTGGCTGTGAGAAGAGATACAAACAAGCATTGGCGCTGTGCACAGTACAATACTCCTGGCGAGTAGAGATACAAACAAGCATTGGCGTTGTGCACAGTACAATACTCCTGGCTGTGAGAAGAGATACAAACAAGCATTGGCGCTGCACAGACTAGTACAATACTCCTGGCTGTGTGCAGAGATACAAACAATCATTGGCACTGTGCACAGTAAAATACTCCTGGCTGTGAGAAGAGATACAAACAAGCATTGGCGCTGTGCACATTACAAAACTCCTGGCTGTGAGAAGAGGATACAAACAAGCATTGGCGCTGTGCACAGTACAATACTCCTGGCTGTGAGAAGAGGATACAAACAAGCATTGGCGCTGTGCACAGTACAATACTACTGGCTGTGAGAAGAGGATACAAACAAGCATTGGCGCTGTGCACAGTACAATACTCCTGGCTGTGAGAAGAGATAGAAACAAGCATTGGCGCTGTACACAGTACAATACTCCTGGCTGTGAGAAGAGATACAAACAAGCATTGGCACTGTGCAAAGTACAATACTCCTGGCTGTGAGAAGAGATACAAACAAGCATTGGCGCTGTGGACAGTACAATACTCCTGGCTGTGAGAAGAGATACAAAGAAGCATTGGCGCTGTTGACAGTACAATACTCCTGGCTGTGAGAAGAGGATACAAACAAGCATTGGCGCTGTGCACAGTACAATACTCCTGGCTGTGAGAAGAGATACAAACAAGCATTGGCGCTGTGCACAGTACAATACTCCTGGCTTTGAGAACAGGATACAAACAAGCATTGGCGCTGTGTACACTACAATACTCCTGGCGGTGAGAACAGATACAAACAAGCATTGGCGCTGTGCACAGTACAATACTCCTGGCTGTGAGAAGAGACACAAACAAGCATTGGCGCTGTGCAAACTACAATACTCATGACGGTGAGAAGAGATACAAACAAGCATTGGCGCTGTGGACAGTACAATACTCCTGGCTGTGAGAAGAGATACAAACAAGCATTGGCGCTGTGCACTGTACAATACTCCTGGCTGTGAGAAGAGGATACAAGCGAACATTGGCGCTGTGCACAGTACAATACTCCTGGCTGTGAGAAGAGGATACAAACAAGCATTGGCGCTGTGCACAGTACAATACTCCTGGCTGTGAGAGGAGGATACAAACAAGCATTGGCGCTGTGCACAGTACAATACTCCTGACTTTGAGAAGAGATACAAACAAGCGTTGGCGCTGTGCACAGTACAATACTCCTGACTGTGAGAAGAGATACAAACAAGCATTGGCGCTGTGGACAGTACAATACTCCTGGCTGTGAGAAGAGATACAAACAAGCGTTGGCACTGTGCACAGTACAATACTCCTGGCTGTGAGAAGAGATACAAACAAGCATTGGCGCTGTGCACACTACAATACTCCTGGCTGTGAGAAGAGATACAAACAAGCATTGGCGCTGTGAAAAGTACAATACTCCTGGCTGTGAGAAGAGATACAAACAAGCATTGGCGCTGTGGACAGTACAATACTCCTGGCTGTGAGAAGAGATACAAACAAGCATTGGCGCTGTGGACAGTACAAAACTCCTGGCTGTGAGAAGAGGATACAAACAAGCATTGGCGCTGTGCACAGTACAATACTCCTGGCTGTGAGAAGAGATACAAACAAGCATTGGCGCTGTGCACAGTACAATACTCCTGGCTTTGAGAACAGGATACAAACAAGCATTGGCGCTGTGTACACTACAATACTCCTGGCGGTGAGAACAGATACAAACAAGCATTGGCGCTGTGCACAGTACAATACTCCTGGCTGTGAGAAGAGACACAAACAAGCATTGGCGCTGTGCACACTACAATACTCATGACGGTGAGAAGAGAGAGATACAAACAAGCATTGGCGCTGTGCACAGTACAATACTCGTGGCTGTGAGAAGAGAGACAAACAAGCATTGGCACTGTGCGCAGTACAATACTCCTGGCTGTGAGAAGAGGATACAAGCGAGCATTGGCGCTGTGCACAATACAATACTCCTGGCTGTGAGAAGAGGATACAAACAAGTATTGGCGCTGTGCACAGTACAATACTCCTGGCTGTGAGAGGAGGATACAAACAAGCATTGGCGCTGTGCACAGTACAATACTCCTGACTGTGAGAAGAGATACAAACAAGCATTGGCGATGTGGACAGTACAATACTCCTGGCTGTGAGAAGAGATACAAACAAGCATTGGCGCTGTGCACAGTACAATACTCCTGGCTGTGAGAAGAGGATACAAACAAGCATTGGCGCTGTGCACAGTACAATACTCCTGGCTGTGAGAAGAGATACAAACAAGCATTGGCGCTGTGCACACTACAATACTCCTGACTGTGAGAAGAGATACAAACAAGCATTGGCACTGTGCACAGTACAATACTCCTGGCTGTGAGAAGTGATACAAACAAGCATTGGCGCTGTGGACAGTACAATACTCCTGGCTGTGAGAAGAGATACAAACAAGCATTGGCGCTGTGGACAGTAAAATACTCCTGGCTGTGAGAAGAGGATACAAACAAGCATTGGCGCTGTGCACAGTACAATACTCCTGGCTGTGAGAAGAGATACAAACAAGCATTGGCGCTGTGCACAGTACAATACTCCTGGCTTTGAGAACAGGATACAAACAAGCATTGGCGCTGTGTACACTACAATACTCCTGGCGGTGAGAACAGATACAAACAAGCATTGGCGCTGTGCACAGTACAATACTCCTGGCTGTGAGAAGAGACACAAACAAGCATTGGCGCTGTGCACACTACAATACTCATGACGGTGAGAAGAGATACAAACAAGCATTGGCGCTGTGGACAGTACAATACTCCTGGCTGTGAGAAGAGATACAAACAAGCATTGGCGCTGTGCACAGTACAATACTCCTGGCTGTGAGAAGAGATACAAACAAGCATTGGCCCTGTGCACAGTACAATACTCCTGGCTGTGAGAAGAGGATACAAACAAGCATCGGCGCTGTGTACACTACAATACTCCTGGCGGTGAAAACAGATACAAACAAGCATTGGCGATGTGCACAGTACAATACTCCTGGCTGTGAGAAGAGATACAAACAAGCATTGGCGCAATGCACAGTACAATACTCCTGGCTGTGAGAAGAGATACAAACAAGCATTGGCATTGTGCACAGTACAATACTCCTGGCTGTGAGAAGAGACACAAACAAGCATTGGCTCTGTGCACAGGACAACACTACTGGCTGTGAGAAGAGATACAGACAAGCATTGGCGCTGTGTACAGGACAATACTCCTGGCTGTGAGAAGAGATACAGACAAGCATTGGCGCTGTGGACAGTACAATACTCCAGGCTGTGAGAAGAGATACAAACAAGCATTGGCGCTGTGCACAGGACAATACTCCTGGTTGTGAGAAGAGATACAGACAAGCATTGGCGCTATGGACAGTACAATACTCCTGGCTGTGAGAAGAGGATACAAACAAGCATTGGCACTGTGCACAGTACAATACTCCTGGCTGTGAGAGGAGATACAAACAAGCATTGGCGCTGTGCACAGTACAATACTCCTGGCTGTGAGAAGAGATACAAACAATCATTGGCACTGTGCACAGTACAATACTCCTGGCTGTGAGAAGAGGATACAAACAAGCATTGGCGCTGTGCACAGTACAATACTCCTGGCTGAGAGAAGAGATCGAAACAAGCATTGGCGCTGTGCACAGTACAATACTCCTGGCTGAGAGAAGAGATACAAACAAGCATTGGCGCTGTGCACAGTACAATACTCCTGGCTGTGAGAGGAGAATACAAACAAGCATTGTCGCTGTGGACAGTACAATACTCCTGGCTGTGAGAAGAGATACTAACACACATTGGCACTGTGCACAGTACAATACTCCTGGCTGTGAGAAGAGGATACAAACAAGCATCGGCGCTGTGTACACTACAATACTCCTGGCGGTGAAAACAGATACAAACAAGCATTGGCGCTGTGCACAGTACAATACTCCTGGCTGTGAGAAGAGATACAAACAAGCATTGGCATTGTGCACAGTACAAAACTCCTGGCTGTGAGAAGAGACACAAACAAGCATTGGCTCTGTGCACAGGACAATACTCCTGGCTGTGAGAAGAGATACAGACAAGCATTGGCGCTGTGGACAGTACAATACTCCTGGCTGTGAGAAGAGATACAAACAAGCATTGGCGCTGTGCACAAGACAATACTCCTGGCTGTGAGAAGAGATACAGACAAGCATTGGCGCTGTGCACAGGACAATACTCCTGGCTGTGAGAAGAGATATAAACAAGCATTGGCACTGTGGACAGTACAATACTCCTGGCTGAGAGAGGAGATACAAACAAGCATTGGCGCTGTGGACAGTACAATACTCCTGGCTGTGAGAATAGACACAAACAAGCATTGGCACAGTGCACAGTACAATACTCCTGGCTGTGAGAACAGATACAAACAAGCATTGGCGCTGTGGACAGTACAATACTCCTGGCTGTGAGAGGAGGATACAAACAAGCATTGGCGCTGTGGACAGTACAATACTCCTGGCTGTGAGAAGAGACACAAACAAGCATTGGCGCTGTGCACAGGACAATACTCCTGGCTGTGAGAAGAGATATAAACAAGCATTGGCACTGTGGACAGTACAATACTCCTGGCTGTGAGAAGAGACACAAACAAGTATTGGCGCTGTGCACAGTACAATACTCCTGGCTGTGAGAAGAGATACAAACAAGCATTGGCGCTGTGCACAGGACAATACTCCTGGCTGTGAGAGGAGGATACAAACAAGCATTGGCGCTGTGGACAGTACAATACTCCTGGCTGTGAGAAGAGACACAAACAAGCATTGGCGCTGTGCACAGGACAATACTCCTGGCTGTGAGAAGAGATACAAACAAGCATTGACGCTGTGCACAGTACAATACTCCTGGCTGTGAGAAGAGATACAAACAAGCATTGGCGCTGTGCACAGTACAAAACTCCAGGCTGTGAGAGGAGGATACAAACAAGCATTGGCGCTGTGCACAGTACGATACTCCTGGCTGTGAGAAGAGGATACAAACAAGCATGGCGCTGTGCACAGTACAAAACTCCAGGCTGTGAGAGGAGGATACAAACAAGCATTGGCGCTGTGCACAGTACGATACTCCTGGCTGTGAGAAGAGGATACAAACAAGCATTGGCGCTGTGCACAGTACGATACTCCTGGCTGTGAGAAGAGGATACAAACAAGCATTGGCGCTGTGCACAGTAGGATACTCCTGGCTGTGAGAAGAGATACAAACATGCATTGACGCTGTGCACAGGACAATACTCCTGGCTGTGAGAAGAGATACAAACAAGCATTGACGCTGTGCACAGTACAATACTCCTGGCTGTGAGAAGAGATACAAACAAGCATTGGCGCTGTGCACAGTACAAAACTCCAGGCTGTGAGAGGAGGATACAAACAAGCATTGGCGCTGTGCACAGTACGATACTCCTGGCTGTGAGAAGAGGATACAAACAAGCATTGGCGCTGTGCACAGTACAAAACTCCAGGCTGTGAGAGGAGGATACAAACAAGCATTGGCGCTGTGCACAGTACGATACTCCTGGCTGTGAGAAGAGGATACAAACAAGCATTGGCGCTGTGCACAGTACGATACTCCTGGCTGTGAGAAGAGGATACAAACAAGCATTGGCGCTGTGCACAGTAGGATACTCCTGGCTGTGAGAAGAGATACAAACAAGCATTGGCGCTGTGCACAGTACAATACTCCTGGCTGTGAGAAGAGGATACAAACAAGCATTGGCGCTGTGCACAGTACAATACTCCTGTGCACACTACAATACTCCTGGCTGTGAGAGGATATACAAACAAGCATTGGCACTGTGCACAGTACAATACTCCTGGCTGAGAGAAGAGATACAAACAAGCATTGGTGCTGTGCACAGTACAATACTCCTGGCTCTGAGAAGAGGATACAAACAAGCATTTGCGCTCTGCACAGTACAATACTCCTGGCTGTGAGAAGTGAGAAGAAATACAAACAAGCATTGGCGCTGTGCACAGTACAATACTCCTGGCTGTGAGAAGAGGATACAAACATGCATTGGCGCTGTGCACAGCACAATACTCCTGGCTGCAAGAAGAGATACAAACAAGCATTGGCGCTGTGGACAGTACAATACTCCTGGCTGTGAGAAGAGATACAAACAAGCATTGGCACTGTGCACAGTACAATACTCCTGGCTGTGAAAGGAGGATACAAACAAGCATTGGCACTGTGCACAGTACAATACTCCTTTCTGTGAGAAGAGATACAAACAAGCATTGGCGCTGTGGACAGTACAATACTCCTGGCTGTGAGAAGAGAATACAAACAAGCATTGGCGCTGTGCACAGTACAATACTCCTAGCTGTGAGAAGAGTTCAAGTTCAAGTTCAATAATTTGTATAGCGCACTACTCACCCAGTGGGTCTCAAGGCGCTTGTGGGAGGGAGATGAATTTAATTATCGAATATCCAGGTTTTTAGTTGCTTCATGAAAGCGAGGTGGTTTTGAGTGAGGCGGAGGTGGGTGGGGAGAGAGTTCCAGGTCTTAGCCGCTAAGTAGGAGAAGGATCTTCCCCCCATGGTGGATCTGTGGATGCGCAGAATTGCGGCGAGGGCTTGATTGGACGATCGTAGTTGGCGGGAGGAGGTGTAGAAGGATAGACGCGTGTTGAGGCATTCGGGTCCTAGATCGTAGAGGGCTTTGTGTGCGTGGGTGAGGAGACGGAATGTAATTCTCTTGTTGACAGGGAGCCAATGTAGGTCTTTCAGGTGGTCGGAAATGTGGGCTTGCCGAGGGATGTCCAATATGAGTCTGGCTGAGGCGTTTTGGATGCGTTGGAATTTTTTCTGTAGTTTGGCCGTGGTTCCGGCGTAAAGGGTGTTGCCGTAATCAAGTCGGCTTGTGACCAGTGCGTGGGTGACCGTCTTTCTTGTTTCGGTGGGGATCCAGCGGAAGATTTTTTTGAGCATTGGTAGGATGTTGAAGCAAGATGATGAGACGGCGTTGACTTGTCTGGTCATCGAGAGGGAGGAGTCGAGGATGAAGCCCAGGTTACGTGCGTGGTCCGTAGGTATGGGTGCGGTTCCGAGGGCCGGTGGCCACCATGAGTCGTCCCAGGCAGAGGGGGATGGTCCTAAGATGAGGACTTCTGTTTTGTCCGAGTTTAGTTTTAAACGGCTGTTCTTCATCCACTCGGCTACTTCTTTCATTCCTTCGTGTAGGTTGGTTTTGGCGGTGTTTGGATCTTTTGTGAGGGAGAGGATCAGCTCGGTGTCGTCTGCGTAGGAGATGATGTTGAGGTTGTGTTGGCGCGCGATGGGTGCGAGGGGACTCATGTATATGTTGAAGAGGGTGGGACTGAGTGATGGTCCTTGTGGAACGCCGCAGATGACTTCGGTGGCCTCTGATTTGAAAGGGGGGAGGCGGACTCTCTGTGTTCTTCCGGTGAGGAACGATATGATCCAGTCCAATGCCTTTCCTTGTACTCCGATGTTGCTGAGGTGTTGTATGAGGGTGCTGTGGCAGACTGTGTCGAAGGCTGCTGAGAGGTCAAGTAAGATGAGAGCAACTGTTTCTCCGTTGTCCAGTAGTGTTCGGATGTCATCTGTTGCTGCGATGAGGGCGGTTTCGGTGCTGTGTTTGGCTCGGAAGCCTGATTGAGAGGAGTCGAGGGATTTGTTGGATTCGAGGAAGGCGGCGAGCTGACTGTTTACGGCTTTCTCAATGCCTTTGGCGAGGAATGGGAGGAGCGAGATGGGCCAGTAGTTCTTAAGTTCGGTTGGGTCAGCTGTGGGTTTCTTCAGAAGGGCGTTGAGTTGGGCATGTTTCCAATTTTCCGGGAAGGTGGCGGAGTTGAGGGAGCAGTTGATGACGTCTCGGAGCTGGGGTGCAATGATGGAGTCTGCTTTGTTGAATATGTGGTGGGGACAAAGGTCGGTTGGCGATCCTGAGTGGATGGAATTCATCAGGCGGGTGGTGTCTTCAGTGGTGATTGGGTTCCAGGCGTAAAGGTTGTTAGAGGGGGGTTTTGGTTCGGAGGTGGGTGGAGTGGGCTGGTCATCGGACTGGTTTTGAAAGCTGTTATGTATTTCGGCAATTTTGTTGTGGAAGAAAGATGATAGAGAGTCGCAAAGGTCTTGGGAGGGGGTGATGTTGTTAGTGCCTGCGGAGGGGTTCGTGAATTCTTTGACTATGTTGAATAGTTCCTTGCTGTTTTGGGCATTGTTGTCAAGTAGATCCTTAAATGCTGATTTCTTGGTGGATCGGATGAGTTGGTGGTGTTTGCGGGTGGCGTTCTTGAAGGAGGCCAGGTTGTCAGTGGTAGGGTTTTTTCTCCAGGTTTTCTCAAGAGTCCGACAGAACTTCTTGGATTTCTTAAGGTCATCGTTGAACCAGGGGGCTTTTTTGTTATCTTGCTTGATTAGATGGTTTTTCAAGGGTGCTAGTTCGTTTGCGCTGTGGTTGATCCATTTTGTGAGGTTGGTGGCTGCTTGGTTTGGGTCTGATGAATTGGCAGGGGGATTTTGTTGAAGCGATGAGCAGAGCTGGTCAGTGGTGATTTTGTTCCAATTTCTTCGGGGGATAGGTTGTGGGGGGTTATGGGTCGAGGATTTTCTGTAGTGGAAGTGAACGCAGCTGTGGTCCGTCCAATGGAGAGCTGTAGTGTGATCGAAGGAGATGTGCTTGCTGGAGGTGAAGATAGGGTCGAGCGTGTGTCCGGCAGAGTGGGTGGGGGTGTCCACGAGTTGTTTGAGTCCGAGATTGGCCATGTTGTCCAAGAGGGTGGTGGTGTTGTTGTTGTTTTTGTTGTCCAGGTGGAAGTTGAGGTCTCCCAGTAGAAAGTAGTTCTCGGATGGGATGGCATGTGGGCTGATGAAGTCAGCGATGTCTTCACTGAATTGTGAGCGGGGTCCTGGGGGTCTGTAGATGAGGGTGCCTCTGAGTGTGGTTTTGGGGTCGGTGTGAATCTGGAAGTGAAGGTGTCCGGCGGTAGCGAGGTTATCGTCGGAACTGGTCGTGATGCGGATGGTGTTCTTATGGACGATGGCGATACCTCCTCCTGTTTGGTTGGTGCGATCTTTTCGAATGATCTTGTAGGTGTCCGGGATGGCTATGGCGATGTCGGGGGCTGATGAGGCGTTCATCCATGTTTCTGTAAGGAAGGCGACGTCCGGCAATGTAGTGTCGAGTAGGTTCCAGAGTTCAATGGCGTGTCTGTGGACCGAGCGGGTGTTGAGCAGTAAGCACTTTAGGTGGTTAGTGTCCGAGATCTGTTTGGAGTTTGTGGATTTGATGTGGGTCCTGATGCAGTCGAACTTGCAGGAGTGGAAAGTGAAGGGTCCATGGGTGTGTCCTGGAGCGGCTTGGTAGCAGTTTGGGAGTGGGCCGGGGTTAAGTGCTGAGAGCGTTGCGGCGTCGTATATAATGCGGGTGGAGTGGGTTTTGTGAGGGCCAAGGGGTCTGGTGCTGGGCGCGGTCCAGGCGCGGACGGGCGTAGACGGGCTTACCTTTGGCGCACCTTCGGCGCGCATGGGGCGCGATCGCTGCGCGTGAACACTGCGCGCAAAGGCATGTGTCATAGGTGGATAGTGGAGGGGGGAGGGGCGAGGGAGGGGCAGCTGTGAGGCGGGAATGGGGTGGAGGGCCGGGCAGGGAGTCACAACAACAAACAAACAACAAAATGGCTGCAAGCCAAACGCGAAACACGATTGGGGCACACAGTGAGTAAACGCGACGGAAACGCTAGTGGCACCGGCACAGTCAGGCACAGATGATGGTTACAGGCAGATGAAATATCAATGGCAATGCAAATCTCGTCAAAGCGCACTATCGTAGTATAGCGCTAATATGCAAATATGCGAGGCGATCAGGCACTAGGAATATTTGGCAGCAAGCACACAGCAAATGGGAAGTATAGCGCTACGATACCACGAGCTCCGATCACACCAGGGAGCAGAGAGGAGCGATAGCTTTAGAAGGAATCTGGACGAGATACAAACGAGCATTGGTAATACGAACTCAACAGATGTTAGTCATAATTCTGTACATCAAACTCTATATACATCACTATACCTTACCCTGGCTAATTCCATAGCAACCACTACTCTGCTACCAAGCTAATTACTGCTGCAGCGGCACTCAAGAAATAATTTCTATCTCTACATTACCAATCCCTGAAGTATCATGCACTTACTCATCAGTGGGGCCCATAACACTGTGAGTCATTCATACACACATTTTCCCTACTTCATGGATCGATATTACTCAACAGAGGGCTGCTGGATCATTGGCGGAGTGTCTAAATTAACCTAACTATTTAATATGTACAGTTAATTACATCTGTAGTTCATTATCTTTACCATGGTTTTATAATTAAAACAGTTTATTCAGAATTAAAACAATTTATTCAGACACACCACCGTTATGTCGATAGATCTGCTAGTACAAAATTAGACCAAGGATGAACAAGACCAGCTTAATTCTTCATTTATCTAATTTTATTTTAAAGTAAAAATCTTCTAGCATGACCCAACTTTATTTCTTTATTTTCTCATTTAATAATGTAAACACAGATTTAAGAAGAAAATAATTTAAATAATTTAATTTAATTCAGAAGTGCAGAAATAAACATTATTATTTAAAGTCAAAAGCACGGTTATTAAGTAAAGACATGACAGTTCCCAAAACTCATCTCCCTACTCTCTCTAGCTAGTGACCTCAATAAAAGACTCTATATTCATTCAAAGAAAAGTTTAAAGAAAAGTTTTCTAAGTCCTTACGCATCAGGAAACGAATCAGCATTCCGACAGCATCTCAGGAGGAAATCGAAAAGGAAGTTTTTTCTTAAGTTCATATGTCTTCTTTTATACCCTTTTCATACCTAGTCTATCTAGCAAAGTAACTCATCAAGGTTTTTCTACAAATTTGATTGGACAAACCAAGGGGTGGATGGACATAACCTCATCGTCTTATTGTTCAAATTTTGCATGTTCATTGGGATGAACTGTTCATTGTTTTAACTAGATCCGACTGGCCACTGTCCTTTAACTCGTTATTTCGGCATCCTTTCCCACAGTTCACACAGATGCACAGTTTCTTGGCACCTAACAGACTTACAGGGCAAGCTGTCCTTGAACTCTTCTGCTCGAGCACAGGCAGTCCATTAGTCCGGCTTTCGACTTCACGCATGCGTACTGATATTTCACATCTCAAGGCTTAGGAAATCAACATCTTTCATTAGGCCTCACAGGCCACAACGGGAACTACCATACAAACAAACCCAAATAAACGTTAATTATTTGGTTGTTTGTGGCACTAAAACTAAAAGTAGTGGTGTGTAGTTGTATACATGAAGTGTGATTGAGTGTGGATGGGGGTGTTTGGTTAGGTGCGAAGCCATAGGAAATAATTATTTTATAGGACAGGGTAAACACAGCTGAGGTTCGCATAAACTCAAATTGTGATGCATTTAATAGACAGAAAAAAGAACAACTCTCACAAACTCTGATGAGTTCTAAATCATCGTTTAATTCATTTATTGCAAGACATCATTCATCAAATTCAGGTTCTTCTTGAAATTTCCCAGATCCGTCCAGGTGTCAGGCAGAACGCTTTGCATTTCTTTGAATTTTACATAAAGTCTTTTCTTCCTCTTGTTGCTGACAGCTTCTCATACTCACATTCCCTACTTTTTTGTGATATAATTTCTTTGAAAAAGTTCAAAGAAAGGAGCATGCATACATGCAATGCCAAGCAATAGAAGTAGAAGTGTGGTATATGAAATTCCAGAATTCCCACAGCTACACTACTGAGCCATTCCCCCATCCGAGGAAATCCTTTCCAAATGTATCCAAATATGGATCCTAATCCTTCCATGGCGCCTGACTCCTTTAGTTCAATTAACTGATGCGTTATATTTATAATATTTAATAATACAGCTGTCAAGCTACTTACCTACGCGTGGAACACATCCACAGCATTCCTGCACATGAATGACCTTGTAAACTGTCTTCCCTCAAATCCAGCCCAAGGCAGTTTTGTATCATCATAGCTCTCATTGCAAACAATGCCTTATTTATCACACTCAAAGTTCCTGCAGTGTTAGTGGTGAGGCGCTCAGCTATGGTGGATAGCTTTCTAATCTTCACATCATTCACTGCCACTCCTATGGAGGATATATTTGATCCAAAAATGTTGCTCAGTATGTATTAGAAGTGTGTTTCTTCTTTCTCAACTATTGCTCCAGAGGGAAGTCTATCTCATTAATATGATAGATCCTAAGAAAAACTAGGGTTGCATAACAACTACCAGTCCACTGATGTAGTAATTAGAAATAAGCCGATTTATCTCATATATAATAAATCCCCTTTCTGCTAGTATCTAAGTTTGCAAAGGTTTCCACTTGAGCATATAATTCTGCTCGCATTCACTCCATCCTAATTTCTCGACAGTCTCAGTCCCCTCTGGCTGCCACAAAATACATAAGGATCCTTTTTTGCTGATGTCACTGTTTAATGCTGCGGCAACAAATGATGGATGGACTGCTGAATATATCAAACACCACCCACAGTCAAGAGATGCAAATGATTCTTGAACCTGCTCTTCATTGGAGTCCAGTCCGAACTGCCAAGCCAGTCCCTCCCCGGAACTTTGACTGAGGGTGAGTGGTTGAAATGTTTCAGCACTCCATCCAGCTGGTTGTGTTTGCTATGCATGCCCTAAATGGCGAAGAGTATGCCCAGACGTGGGTCCCTTGCTCGCTGTGCCACTGGATTCAAGTTAGCCTGGCTGATGAGGGGTGATACCCTGAGACCAATCCCAGAATTCTTGCTTTCGGTCTAGGGAGGACCGGCTGTTTGGGCTGAACCGTTCCCATGAGGAGCAGGGTCAAGACTGATTTGCATATGTTTTGGTCCAAACGTTTCAGCATTCCGTCCATCATCTTGCTATATTTGTGATGTTAGTGTGTAATATAGGAGGTAGTTCCTTTATAACCTCTTCACTTTTCCCGATAACGTGCTCTGTATTTGTTTTTCCTTCCCCTCACTCTTAATCTATTCTTATTCTTTCAATCAAATATCTCTGACTACCTTTTCATATTGGTTAACTTTACGGATTAGGTCATGCATGCTCTGGTTAGAAAAACTTGTGTTAGTAACAGGAGAAATGAATGTCATAATATACTCACGCTTGTTGGTTCCTACTTTCTCAGTAAGAGTGTGTTTGGGCAACAGAAACCTCAGAATGAAGGGGACTGAAGCCTTTCATATCATCAGAGTACGCTGACCTAATTCCTGACTAGGTCACAGTGTGTCATCTGGACCCGTAACTTGACTGGGCCCCATGTGGAGTCTGCAACCTCAAAGTATGACAACCCTAATACCCCCAAGGAAATCGTGGTCTACCCTTTTATTAGTAATTCAAGCATGCCCAAAGTGATACACAAGAAGTACACAAATGGGAGGATCAATGTATTTAATGAGGCACATGGACTCTTATAAAATACACGCGCTGCAATGATTAACAGAATGAAGCAGAAAAATGTCATCAGCATTACTAGGATAATAAAGAAAATGAACAGTTCAACCATTGTACATTAGCAGTGGGTTCTATGAATACATAAAATGGTAAACCCTACCTAGCGCATCTTAACCTAAGTAAGCACAGGTGTGTTCATCTGCCAAGATACCCCGATTGGTCTATCTCCCCATTACCTGGGTGCGTGTAGCATCTGACAGTTTATCTCGGTGTAGATCAGGACCGCGTCCCTTCCGAGATAGGGATGGAATTCAGCTGGGATAGAATCCACGCATTGTGAGATGTTGACAATCAGTCAAAAAGTGCTCTTCTCCCTAAAGATGAGGATTTGTCTAGTTTAAAAAAGATACACATATGTTTTGTGCCTGATCTCTTGTCCTAGCTCTTGTCTGGCATATTTGTTGATTCGATCTGCCCAGAGCTGTAGCCGAACAGACAAATACCAACAACAATAATTTGCAAAGGGTCCTGAGCCCTTGAACAGAATGTTCTAAGAGATGATAAAGTGCCTACCAAGAAATAGATATAAACAAATACATTCTGAGTTCATTAGCATTTCCTGGTGCGCAGGCAAATGTATGTGAAAGGTCTCCATTTAAATGATGTCCACTTTAAACGGGAGTATGTAAAATGGACATGTGCCCAGGGCCTAAGAACTATATGACACGCTGAGTCCTTGGTTTAAACCCCATGCAAAAGCGAGAAACATGTTTAGCAGTCCATCAACTTCAGGTTTTCCCCACTGACAATTGGAGCATCTCCTAATGGAACATCAAAGTCAGGATACAGCACTTTAATGGAGACATGACAATAGAAAAGATTCAAGAACACTGAACAAGAAAAGGAACAAGGTAGGGGCAAGGGAAAATAGTCTGCTCCAACACCTGCAGAAGAGGGAAGAGAAGAACAGACGGAGCAGTCCTCCACCTCCATAATTATCACATATTCAGCTAACATTTCATTATATACATTATACCTATACACACTCCCCTGCCAGGGAACATGTATCACCTTGCTTTTTGATGGGGAAGGCCTAACTAAGAGATCTAAAGTAGGATTGACTATTAGATGAGGGATATCTCCTACCAGCAAATAGACATCCATCGGCCATCCAAACATAGAAACAGTAATGACAACTGCCAGGCTCAGAATTTTGCGGCATTATTGCATCATATAGACTCAACTCAGATCAAGGAAATAATACAGCAGATGTTAGTCCCCTAAATAATACTCTATTGTCTCTACCCTATCTCGAAAAACTACTGGGATTCTTATTCTGATTCAGCAGAAAGCCTAAGGAACTATCGCCCTCAGACTCTCTGGCAGTGCTTTCATGGTTTGTCAATGGTCAATGTGAAAAGGCTTCCTTTGCTGTATCGACTTGTCTCAAGAGGGCTCATCAACGTCTGTCAGGCAATCATCAGAGTCAAACCTGATCTTGGCGAGTTATGTCCAGTCTGTATCTGAATACTTTCAAATGAACTTTTTCTCCCTTTTAGGTCGTTTAGTGTTCATTAAGTCCAGACATTTACCTACAATGTCAGTCAGATCACCCTGTTGTTGTTCCTCCAACTCACCGTCCTCCCTAACTATGTCTAGGCTCTTCTTTGTCATCAACAGTTTTTTTCCGGGTGGCTTTAGTCTTTGGTGAACTGTCTTCAGCTGGACCTCGACCCTTGTAAGTGCTCAATATCTTTGGCTCTGTTGAGGCTGAATCGTTGACCGAGGTGGGGCTCCCGTGCCTTGTGACTGTCTGTGTTTCATGCAAGGTCAGCTGTGGCAGATTAGTTTCCGCCATCCATGAGTTCTCAGTGTTCTGGTGGATGCAAATTCTCAACCCAGTGGTCGAAATTAAAGCAGTTGTTGGATTGACAACAGAACTCAGACTGTGGACAATCGGACTGCTCTGCCTTTTCTTCTGAGGCTTCAGACACCTCAAACCTGGGGCGACTCAGGGAATTATTGGATTTTGGCTTTGCTTCTTTCTCTTCATGCCTTGCTCTCTTGGTATGGGAGGCGTGTGTCCAGTTCTGGAGATCAGCACATTTGACAGCAAATTCTGTGACCAGGAACCTTGGCCATTCCTTCAAACAGGACTTACGGACATGTTTTTTCATGTAGAGCTAGTTGCCAGGGTTCAGGCCATGCTGTGGAGACCCTCAGACAGCTGGATTAGTGACTTCAACCTGACAAGAGAAAGAATGCATCACATCAGACAGTCCCTTGCAGCACTTGCAGTACTTGAGGACCAGGTAATCTGTGATATTCACAAGAGTGGCTGCTGCAACAGAAGGAATTTCCATAGCTTTACCCATTAGCACCTTGTGCAGGGTACATTTGGTTCTTTTACAGGCGGTACTTCAAGTGCTCATGAATGTTAATATGGAAATTGATGCGTTCATCCATAAAAAAGAAATTCCGCTCTCACAGGTAAAGAAAAAGAGAGCTGCAGACTGTTTTAGTTGGGCTCAATTTAAAGGCATTCCAGAACAATTTAGACTGTTCACTGGAAGCAGAACTGGAGGCAAGGGGTTCAGTACCATTCTTCACCCCACAGACAAAAGCTAATGCCCAGTGGCTCTAAATTACCTAATGGGAGATGCTCAAAATGATGAACAACACTGAGCTAGACCTCAATTTGCTCAAGGAAGAAATGTAAGCAATATGCCTTATGGTGATAGAGCACCGGTATGTACTAGGCTTAATATCTGCTTTGGAGGGAGGGGTCTGTGCCAAGATTGGAGCCGCCTGCTGTACGTTTATCCCAGCAATGACATGGACAATGGAACACTGATGCTTGCCATCGAAGCACTATACAATCTACTAAGAGACATGGGTGAAGAGGGAGGTTCCCTTGAGCAGGAGTGGTTTTCGAATTGGTTCTCCTGACTCCCATTGTGGATCTCCAGTTTATGTAAATCACTATTGCCAGTTATCATTATGTTGCTGTTGGTATGCAGGGTTATAAAATTGGGGATTACCTGCTGTAAAAACACAGTCCTGAAAATGGGAAGGATGCAAGCAATTAGGAAGGAAGTTGTAGTCAAAAGCGAGCATAAGAAACAACAGGTCCCAAAATAAAGTAACGATACAAATGCATGAGTTAGATACTGTAGTTGAAGAATCAACTAGAGGGGGAATGTTAATATGGAAATTGATACGTTCATCGATAAAAAATAAATGTCATCCTTATTAATAGAAATCCACATCAACCTCGACTCATGAAAACGTAGTCAAACAGGCCCTGAGACCTAGGCCCATGGTTACTGATTGATACGTCACAGATGTTAGGATACGTAGCTGGCAGGCAAACTTTCGAGCAGAAAGCTCATGACCAATCCCACAGATAGGTGCAGTGACATTACAATGGTCAAGGGAGACTGCCTCAATAAAGCGCACATGGCAGAAGGGGGTACGTGAGCTCCTAAAAACATCATAAAAAGCCAAATACCACATGAGTTAGGAACACATAGCCAATCAGGACCTAGCATGTGCCTCAAATCCCAGACATCTGGACACAGTATCCATTAGCCACACTATGTCCACACAAGGTCGAGACTCACCTGGAGTAATCATTTGACAATTAATTTATGACTCCAAAGGCAGCAACCAACATTCCTCACCATGTATGGTATGCTGGAAACCTTCATTACCTGTTGTATTTTTGTATACAAGAAGGATATATACCAATTGTAAGTTGAGAAATTCCTCAGACCTCATGCCCGTAGCTGTTCTCCTGGCTGCTATGTTTAATGAAACAAGTTGTTCCTGTTTTGCCCAACGCCACTTGTCTTCTGTTTTTTTCTAAGGATTTAACTCAAACAACATGAGCACCAAGGGAAGGAGCGACACAGAGGTGCAAGCTTTGCCCAGTTTGGATTTGATTTTTCCCCATAGTCGCTCTACACCCCTGATGCTTCTGGCCTGTAGCAACATTGGGATATTTGGTCACTCCATAGGACTGTGTACAGTAACTCAATTATTTCGCTTTTGAAATGAGTTCTTTGATATGATTCAAGATGAGTTGGCATTCAGAATCGCGGTATCAACTCCTGCAACAATAGTGTGGCAACTGCTAGGCTGTCACAGCCCCTGGTAAGATATGCCTCGACCCATTCTGAGAATAGACACACAATGAGCAAGATATACCTCAGTTGATAACATTGGGGGCATCTCCACGAAGTGAATCTGTGGACGATTTAATACACCATCAGACTTTCCAAAGGGGCTCATGGCCACCGCAACTTTCTAGGCTATGTTCTGCATTGGCAGAACATGCAACGCTGACACAAACTCTACCATTGCCCTGGAATGAGGATTAAATCAATATGATTGGAATGTGATTATCATTCCATATCTACCTGCATGCATTCAACGGTGCAAATGCAGCACTATTGTGGGCTGGAGGGAATCAGGAAGAACTGTTCTGCCTTCATTAGATACCCAGATGTTATTTGCATCCTTCACGATTCCTATCCTTTTACACTTGGCCTTCTCTGGTTCCGTGGCAGTATGCTACAATTTCCTCAGGTCACTGAAAGTACATACCATATTCAGTAACATACTGAAAACAGTCTCTCCTTCTGCGCTACATGGTTCATCCAAATGGATAGTGCTAGAATTAAGTGCACAGTAGATGTACTCTCATCTGCATAACGATTGCCTCTGGTGGCATAATCAACCCCGCTTTTGAGTGCAGCACACTTCACCACAGCAATCTCCCATGGCATGGGTAAAGCATCCAATAGATTTGAAACAAACAGCACGTTGTGAATTGGCGTGCTGGCTGATGTCAAAAACCCTTGCTGTATCCACAACTGGCTTAAATCATGCACTACTCAAAACCCACACTGGACCTCAGTGAAAATCATGACTCATGAGCCTGCCAAAGTACAGCAGACATGGTTGAGGGTAATCAGTACAGCGTGCGGCGTTACTTCTTGTTTTCTCTTTATACCAATGGCGTGAAATCAGCAGTGGTTCACTCCGCCACAGATGTCCCCATGGCAAATAAAAAACGTATCCCCATGTTGCTATACACAGGTGACGCTGTATTGATAGCTAGGACTGGTTTCACACTGCAAAAGTTTATTGATAATTATGTATCTTTTATGGGTTCATTGGATCTCCAGGTTAACAAAGCGAAAACCTATATTTTAAATATGGGTAAACGACCAAGAAGACCACCTTCTTTTCATATCTCTTCCCGTAGAGTTCAAATTACAAAGACTTTTTTATATTTGGGTGTTCTATTTAATAGCTCTGGCACATGGTCAAATATGATCATGAATAGATATAATGCGCAGGAAAAGAGCATCACGGCCATATTTTCCATTGTGAAAAAACTAGGTTCAAAGCCAATGGAACCAATTAAAAAGATATACACTGCAAAAGCTATTGCATCAGCTACATTTGAGTAACAACAAAGGTTGATGTACTACAATGACTAGAAGATGACATTTATATGAATTTATTATCTCTTCCTCAAAGCTGTTCAAATTTAAATGAATATAGCCCTTTACTACGCGATGTATTACATTGCGTGCTATGACAACGCGGTCGTTACAATAACCACGTTGTTAGTACGTGGTGCATTTACATCACAAGTCTTTACAACGACTTCCAATAATACTATTCCTATTCCAGTTTGCGCAACAGTAGGGAAGGTGTTGGAATTCATTTCCAATACCTCAGCGCCCTCGATATGTATTGGTGCGATTTAGATGAAATCTTATCCCGTGCATGCTGGGTTTTCATGCGGGATTGTACTCACTTAATGAATTGCCAGTTTGTCCATGCGATGATCCCTCTTCTCAATCTAATCTCCACGTTATATTTTTGGGGGAAATTTATATATTCTGAACTTAAAAAGTTTATTCTTCCTCTACTGCAGAAATATAACTTTGTGCAATGTCACACAGCTCTGTCTTTCCTCCAAATGCTCCCTGACTCCTATGTATGTCTTTCCCTTGCATCCTACTTATGTTTGGTCTTAACAACTAGGAGATTGATTGCCTTGTAATATTTTTTAAGCCGTCTTGGCATTTTGCACATTATATTATGATTTGGATGGATTTATTACTTACTAATGCAGGGATTTTGTCTTCTGTTTTTAGTTTTGGTTTTTGATTGTATTTAATCTGGGGACCACGGTTCGATCCCCGGCTCCGGCGGCAGGTCAGCCCAGCACCATGTGACTCTGGGCAATAGCTTGCTTAATCTTCCCGACGGCCCCCAGCGCCTAGAGACCCTTACGGGTGATTGTGCGCTTTACAAATGTGGACTTTACTTTGAGCAATCGGAGGACATTTGCTTGTTTTCAAGTGTCTATGAAAGTAATGCAAGAGATGGAGGCGTACAGAATGGGTGTGAGCATGTTGCTGATGGGTTGCAGTCCTATGGAGTGCACATGGTGGTGCAAGGGGGTCGATGAGGTCATTGATTGGATGTACTTCTTTGTAGCAGCAGTTTCTTCTGGAGTCATGACGGGAAATGTGGTTAGCATTGGTTCTTTGGATAAGACCTGGAGGTGTTTGGTGATGTCTTTTTGAGTGATTTTGTAGTTGAATTGAGAGGGATAGTTGTAGAGGTCTTGCAAAGGAACAACAGATTTGGAGGAGGCCTTCGATGAAGTAAAATACTTCACTGTGGCGTACAGGAGGCCATGAAGTTGGCATAGAAGATGATGAAATTGTTGAAGGTTTGTGAAGGCTGTTGCTGTGTTCGGCTTGGCGGCCACTAGGAATGGTGTACCTGTCCTTGATATTATTCCATTTCCAAATCGGACTTTTTATTCATTAGGTGAGGCCCAGGCTTCCAAGCTCTTCAATGAGTGATTTTGAGTAGAGGTAGGGTGGTCCTTCAGATAGAAGTTCCAGTCTCTGAGTAGGATGTAATTGCTTGTATCAAGGGTGAGTGGTGCAACAAAGTCCCTGATGGAGTCTGTGAATTTGGTGAGTAGTCCCAGTGGCCAGTAGTTGAGAGTGCCGCAGAGGGTGAAGTTAACTGTGACATGAAGACAGGTGCTCCATGTTGGAGGATGACCTGTTCATTGAGGTGGTGCAACCTATGGTGTTCTTGTGGATGATAGTGATTCCTCCTCCAGACTTGTGAAGTCTATCTTGCCCCCCAATCTTATAGCTGGAGGGAAGGTGGATGCTGTGGAGATATCAGATGCCGATGTAGGTGTCTGACAGGATTTTATGAGGAAATGCAGATCCGTAGTGCTGTTGTGTAGCAGGTCTTCAATCTTTGTAGTGTGTTAGGCGACTGAAGGGATGTTGAAGAGCATGCGTGTGAGTCTGCGGGAGGTTACAGGACTGTGAACGAGTGGGCTATTGGTGCTACCGGTGTGGGTGCAGAAAGCGCAGGAGAGTGGTCTCTCAATGTTGTGTGGTACAGCAATCAGTAGGAGATGGAGATGGCTTGAGGTCATGGGAGGTCACTGCTGGTTAGCAGGGGGAAGGGGTAGGACGTGTTTCTGTTTGCTGCATGAGGTCCAGATACAGACTGGCTTCCCTTTGGTGTACCTCCACACTGCAGCCACCATTACACAGGTTTACTACTAAGCAGGGGAGAGGAATGATTTCACTTTCTGTGTAGATGGACAATGGGAAATCCAGTGATGTCACTTCCTATGCACATATATGCTAGTAAATCTAGTGAGGTCATGTCCTACTCAGATGGATGAAGATATTTCCAGTGAAGTGACTTCCCATGAAGCTGGATGATGGAAATTACTTATTTTAAAAACAGATTTGGTGGGGAACCACAGTGAAGTCAATTCCTGTGCAGGTGGAGTATGTGAAATCCAGTGATGTCACTTCCTGTGCAGATGGATGATAGGACTCCAGTGATGTCACTTCCAGTGCAGATGGGCAAGTTCAGTGAGGTCGCAATGATGGGGACCAAGTCAACGGCCCAGTGAGATAGGGAGAGGGCTTGCCAGGGTGCTTGACTCGTGCATAAGCCTGTAGGGTGGGGGTTAGTTAAAAAGCAGAAGTGGGTGTTTAGTCCAGGAGAATCTCAAATTGTCCACATCCCTGCAACCTAAGAATTCTGAATCTCTCCAGCCGATCTTTCATCCGACAAACCATTTAAATAAACACATAGCCCCCACGAATGATGACATCTACCTCATTTTCATTAAACTGACCAAAAAGAAACCGGAGTAAACTGGAGTAAATGCATGACAGGGAAGCACGGGTCTAATCTGATCCCCAACAACAGTGACTAGTAGATTAACCTCTATCCTTGGCTTCGGTCGTAGCGTTTTACTCATCATACAATGCTTCAATGCCTCATCTATAGTAGTAAATGATATATAAAGGCAGTTATATGACAGTCTAGGCTAAATGTGCCCTGTTTCTTTAGGAGGATCTACTGATATTTTCCAGTGAGGTCACCACGTGTAACGAAGAGTTGCAGACACAAGTGAGCTGTGTGGAGAGATACATGAGGAAGGATGGAAGACAAGCCATATATCTGTGGGCCTTAAGTGCGACATTATTATGGACGAGAGTTGGGGCATCATCAGGGGGGTTCAGGTATGTGAAAAGAGAGCTCTGTCATGGGATGGAGGAGCTATGCCGTGCTTGGAAGAATTGTGCTTGGTATGATGGAGTTATGCTGTGTAAGGAGTATCTATTTCTACACCAATCATAAGTAGGCAAGAAAGGCTACAACAAAGACATGCATGGAATACTTAGGAGCATAGTCTATAACAATGAATCTCTCCATGTGGTTAATTGTCCCCTCAAATATGTGACATATTTTAAAACAAGCAATTGCAAAACCAATAGTTCTCGCCTATGCGAAAGCTAAGTTTTTTGTCATAGTGTTTTAGACATGTTGTAAACCAATTTGGTGGAGGAAGCATGGTAGGGTGCGGTGGGATGGGGTATATTGGTGAAGAGTGGGTACAGTGGGATCAAGTGCAGTGGGGTAGATGGGGTAGAGTGCAGTAGATAGGGATAAAGTGGAGTAAATTGGTGTACAGTGGAGTAAATTGGTGTCGTGGAGTGGTGTAGAGTAGGTTGGGGTACACTGAGGTGGATTGGGGCATAGTGGAATGGAGTGGGGTAAATTGGGGTACAGTGGTGTACATTGGGATAGAGTGGGGTAGAGTGTAGGCTAGTGGGGTATATTGGGGTAGACTGTAGTGAGATACATTGGGAAAATGGAGTTGGGTAGATTTGGTGGAGTTGGGTAGAGTGTGGTGTGGTAGACTGGCGTAGAGTGGAGGAATAGGGTGCGGTAGAGTGGAGTGGGGGTGATCAGATTGGAGTATATTGGAACAGAGTGGTATAGATTGGAGCATGGTAGATTGGACTAAAGTGGAGTGGAGAGGTATAGATGGGTAGAGTGGAGGAATAGGGTGCGGTAGAGTGGAGTGGGGGTGATCAGATTGGAGTATATTGGGACAGAGTGGTATAGATTGGAGCATGGTAGATTGGTCTAGATTATAGTGAAGTGGGGTGGAGTGGGGAGATTGGGGTGGAGTGCAGTGGGGTTGATTTGGGTAGAGTGGAGGGGGTTGGAGTGGAATCTGGTAGATTGGGGTAGAGTGGGGTCAGGTAGATTGGACTAAAGTGGAGTGGAGAGGTATAGATGGGTAGAGTGGAGTGGGGTAGATTGGAGTGTGGTAGAGTAGAATAAAGTGGTATGCTTACAGCAGAGTGGGGTGGAGGGATAGAATGAAGTAGAGTGGAGTGGGGTAGATTGGCATGGAGTAGATGAGAGTTGGGTAGATTTGAATGGGGTGGATTGGAACTGGGAGATTTGGGTGGAGTGGGGTAGATTGTGGGAGGGTAGAGTGGGGGAACATTGGGATAGATTTGTGTGTGGAAGATTGGGTAGTGTATAGTGGGGTAGAATGGGATGTAGTGGGGTAGATAGGGATAGAGTGTTGATGGGTAGATTGGGGTAGGATAGATTGAATTGGGGCTGAGTGGCATGGAACACACTAGGGTAGATTCGGGAGGAGTAGATTGGAGGATGGTAGATTGGTGTAGACTGGAGTAGAGTAGATTTAGTGGATAGTAGTGGAGTGGGTTATATTGGAGTAGGGTAGAGTGCAGAGCAGCAGTGGTCACCATGGAACATGCCAATGATCTTGATAATAGTTTTAACCCCATGAATTGAGCATGTCACATAGATGCAGATTTTCCTACAAAAGGGTGGCTTCCAACAACCTTGTTGTTTTTCAGCCTGTGCAACCCAGTGTCCATGACAGGGTTTGCAATGGGCAAGGTTGGACTGCCCGGTAGGGTAATCAGGCAGTGCACAATAAGCTGGTCTGGCAGATAACTCTGGGGAGGCATTTTCTTGACTGGTTGTGGGCCGGTTTTTACTGATAAACTCCCTAATATTAGCACAAGCATTGCCTGCAACAAGCACAAATGCATGCAGTTAATCATACCTTGCAAAATACCCATACAAGGTGTCTTTACAGGTTCAAAACTGGCCTAAATTGCAAATGTGGGCCACTTTGTTAGCTACATGGATCACTAATCAGGGCCAGTTTTATATTTATGCCTGGGCCTATTTGTGGTCGCAGTCTGACTCTTGTAATGAGAGCAGTGAAAGTACACAGGTCGTGTGTTTACTGCTGCTGAATGGAAACAGCAGCATCTGAAGCCCACCCACAGTGGTACGTTATTGACTCAACATTTTGAAACATTGGAGGGCTTGGGCTGAAAAAAACCAAAACTTGCAGAGTCGCCTTAACATCCTGTGATTCTAGGCAAGTCACTTAATCTCCCGGCATACAAAAATACATTTAACTTTTGTACTGTAACAGCTGCCCGTGTAAATCGTCCAATATTTTCTCGTCAGATTGTATTATATAAAAATGCAACATAAAAAAATTGTACCTCAGTTTACAGTGGGAGAAGTAGACGGAAAACCAATTAAGTTCAATCAATCTTTTCTTTGACCATGATCCACACAAACACGAGGAAGTCACACAGTCAGTGACGCCTGAAAGTGTGGCCGAAGTAGAAGGATGTAAAGAAGAGTGATAAGGATGCCAACAAAAGGTAAGTAACTTTTTAGGATACAATAGGTCATTGCCAGAGAGCAGACTCAACCTAAAATATGTTGTTGCCAAGCAACAGTGCGTGTGCGCCGCATGATGGCTCGGCCTAAATCGAGGGCTAGTGTTACCGGTCATTCACTATGTTACCTATGGGATAATCAACAGGATTTGATACTAAAAAAAAACAACTGTAGGTAGTGTTTATAACCACTATGTGTTGTCAACCATGGTACATGCCACTATGCTTGTGTTGTGTCTTGCCCAAAAATACGGTAACAGATTGAGGTCTATAAATACCATTTTTATTACTTTGCTTCCACAAGTGTGAAACTATAGGGAAGCGCCCCTTGTCAGGACCAGAATACTTAATTACCCTTAAAGTGAGGATAAATAGATGAATGAAGAGTGTTCTACACTTGTGTGCCACGTTTGGTGGGTTGCAGTGAAACATTGCCCATTTTCCACTGGGACACAATCTTAAAGTGAATTGCAGTGTCCAAGGTGTGTTGAGGTTTTATTGAGATTCACTTCAAACAAATAACAAGAAAACTAAAATCTTTTATTTTTAGTTAGTCCTGAAATAATATCTAGCCACCCCTCCCACTTACTCAGTATTTCATGTTTGTCTCACTGTAAACAGGCCCTATCCCTGGGCTCTGAAGCTGGGGGGTGACTGGGTACTGTACTGTGGTAACTCTAGCATCTTTCCACATCTAATAGTAAAAGTCCAGTTTGAAGCACTCATTGTACCCACAACAAACCTAGAGACAGAAGTCTGGTAGGACAAAGCAGGATTTCTTTTTTCAGTTTAAAAATACTTTCACAAAAAATATTCAAAGGAAATACAGCAACATGTATGAGAAACACACCTTTGAGAAATGTTGTATACAACATCTATATCAATACTAGAAGGATAAAATATACACAAAATCTTATCATAACACATATGGGATACATTAATTTGTACCTGGGAAACATACTCTTTAGCAAAGATACTAGAGTGGTTTAATATAGGGAAAGAGAGATGCCTGGTTTTGGGGGAATAAGAACAAATTGAAGAAATCAAAAAGGAGAAATGAGCGAGAGTTCAAAGGATTGCCATAGAGGATTAGAGAAGAAGAAGACAAACTAACAGAACCTACTGAAGACCAAATATGTTCAAGAACAAAAGCTGAATGATACCTTGAGGAATCTGGAAACTCGACTCCGCGTTGAAGGTAAATTATCTAAAGAACAGAATAATGTGTGAAAAAGCCTAAGAGAAAGCATTTGTAAAAAAAATAATAATAATAATAGGCAAAAATATAATTTTAATGCCGGATAATCTGCCCCACAAAGACAGATAAAGGGGGAACCATTTAGCAGAAAGGGAAATAATCTTTGTTCTTAACACATCTACATTGGCCGCAATAGTTTCTTTATGAGATGAGGAATAGAAAATACCTAAACATTTAATCCCAGAAGAACTCCATAGGAAACCACTGTATCTGAACCTGTCCTGAAGATAAAACTTATTAAGAGGCATTATTTCAGATTTGTTAATATTAAACCAAAACCCGTACACAGAAGAGTAGCGAGACAGTAGACCAAAGAACTAGGGGATAGAGGTAAGAGCGTCAGAAACATAAAGTAAAATATTGTCTGGATAAGAGGTACTTTTAATATGCATATTCCTATGAGTAAAACCAGGAAGGGTCGCAGAACGGCATAAAGTTTCTAAAAATTGTTCTAAGGTTAGAATAAACAACAATGGAGAGAGAGGGCAACCTTGCCTGGTGCCTCTAGTGAGAGGAAAATATGACGACCGAAGACCATTAAGAAAAACAGAAGTAGAAGGAAATTAATAATGAGCTTTAATATTATGTAGAAATTTGGGACCAAATCTGTACCAATTAAGAGCTCGAAAAAATAAATCCCAATTAACACAATAAAAAGTTTTTCAGCATCCAAGGTGACTACAGCCAGGGGAATTTGGTAATAATTAGCGCTGTGAATATTATTCAGAAAGATGCGAGAATTATCAGAAATATGTACAAAGCCGGATTGTTCAATGCAGATTCAAGAAGGGATCGATTCAGTAGTACTCAGAGCCAATAATTTAGAAAACAATTTGCAATCTGCATGAAGATAGGAAATAGTCCTATAATTTTTGCATTATGGTAAATCTCTATGGGGCATATTATCAAGGACGGGCGTTAAAATTATCGCCGCTTTAGCGGCAGAAAACTGCCGCAAAAGCGGCGATAATGGAAAAGACAGGGCAAATGAGGGACTACAGAAAAAGAAAATGTAGTGTAGAGTACGACAGTAAATCCATCGGGGACTAGAGCTTTATCTAATGGGAGCCTGGAGATGGCGGCAAGGAAAAAAATCAGCTTCCGAAGGTATAAAACAATTTGTAAGGTTTGTGGTTTAGAAATCATGTAAAAAAAGAATTGCAAGTACTCCTCAGAAGGCGAAGTGTCTTCAGTGGGGAGGTTAGTCTAAAATTCCACAAAGAGGAACATAATTTCCTGATCGTAGAAAAAGTTATGATCAAAGGCCTATGTCTTCTATCCTGGATTTTGTTCCAAAATTTTAACATAATTGACCAACATCCTGCCTGCTTTGCTAGAGGCACCATAGTATTTTGCATTTATTCATAGTAGGGTATTGTTGGCATCCGTAACAGAGGGTCATTAAAATTGAGTTTGCTTCGTACGAGTTGTTCCAATACCTCTTTGTAACAAGCATTTGCAATGCAATAGGTCTCGCATTTGCGAGAGTTTAAGCTAATGGCATTGCAAATTACAAGGTCTTTTATTTTTATTTTTTGATAATTAACACATAAACACGTTGTCATTTACGCTGCCGATAGCTCAAACTCTTGTAAATGCTAGACCTCAGCCGCCAGTGTCCCGGGCTGCTTGAAAAGTGAAAGTGCGCATGGTACGCTGAATGCTCCAGGAGAGCATGTAATGCCTGCAGTAGGAGAACACATTAAAGAAAATAGTGCTTACACACTAAATAAGACACGCCATGTAAAAACAGAAGTAAAATGGCCAGTCCTCATGGGAGGTTACAAATGAAGACAAGGCGGTATTAAGGAGGGACTAACAAGCCTACTAACAAATCAGAAGCCAGCATTTACAAAGGACTAAGACACAAGTCAATGAAAAATGTGGGCGGAGCTTCGAGTCCATACTCTAATACAGCATGCCTCGCAGAGCAGCGCATGTGCTGCCCAGGCTCAACCTCCTAAGGAGAAGGACATTTCATTCATGCCACCTCTTCTCTCCTGTCCAGCTCCTAGGAAATGAACAACCTAAAAGAAAACTGGTAGAGTACCAGATAACATAGGCAGAAAACTGGCATCCTGCACATTCAATACAAATGCACTGCAGACATATCACCTCCCTGTGAATGCCACAGTGTAGACTTTATGTGTGAATAACAGTAGAAGGACGACAGACTGCCACAGACATTGTCTGTGACATCAGCATACGCGCAACATCGTCACGCAACTTACAGGTAGATTCATCAAGCATTTTTGCGAGCGCAAACGGTGCGAATCGCAAAATTTGGCCGTTTGCGCCTGCAAAAATGGCATTTGGAATTGATCAATGGGTCATGAACTCGCAATTTGAAAAATCGCAAATAATTGCGATTTCTCAAATTGCGATCGCATTTAAGGAATCTCAATTTGAGATTCCTGAAATGCTACTCATGAACCTATAAAAATTTGCGAATTCGCAATTTCCGGCCGCTATTTACCGCGAATTATGACTTCGTGGTAAATAGCGAAAACTTAGAAAAATGCACCTTAGTGCATTTTTCTAAGTGGTATGTTACACACACACATGTCCTTTGGACATGTGTGTGCGCAACATCAGGCTACATTTCCATTTCAGGGGTGCTACAGGGTGTCCTTTGGACACCCCTGGCATCGCATTCCTATGGGCCTTCTGGCCCATAGGAATGAATTGGGAGTTATTCCTTATTTGCGATTAGCAATTTGCTAATCGCAAATAAGGAGGCTGTAGGAATCGCAATTTATTTTGCAATTTCTACATGAATCCCGATTTGCGAGTCCTTAATTGCAATTCCTTAATAATCGCTATTAAGGACTCGCAAATCGGGACAATGATGAATCTGGGGGTTAGTCCGCTTTTTATGCGTGGCTAATGACTATTTGTGACAGTGATTTGTAAAACTACCATGACATTAATTATGTCAGAGGTGTGTCGTATTAATTAAGCAATGGCACTAGAGGGTAGCTCCGGTGCTGTTAACCTCGCAAGGGGTACATAACGATGGCCAAAAGGCAAATGCTCAGACCAAGCTACCTGATGAGAAGAAAGCCACACAGAGGAACTGACAACAACGATGTCGTGAGGCATAGGAGCTGCGTTAAAAGGCAAATGATGGGACAATATGTCAAGAAAACAAAGCAATGCTGGCCTGGATTTTGTCACGCAGTTAGTCGTCCCTCCTCTGTCTCTGGGTGGAGGGGCGCTTGATGTATTGCTGCTTGCGTATTTTAACATGAGGCCCTTGTAAAAGTTTAGCTCCAACCCCATCATTTTTTCACCCACCACACCCTTGGTCTTGTATATTTTACCCCACAATAAGTCATCGCGCCGAAACCTGTTGGTTTACTGGTTGTGCAGATTTCACACGGCAACCAAAAGTCCTTCCTTCAGTCCACTGCGGGTCTGTCTGCCATCCCGTGCTTTGTTAGTCGAAGATGACCCTTCCGGGGGGATGTATGACGTTACAACGCATACTTTTACAACGCATACCATTACAACAAATTTTTTACAACGCAAAAACTTTTACGACGCATACCATTACAACGCATGCTTTTACAACGCAAGTACCTTTACAATGCATACCATTACAACGTAAGTATTGGTAAGTATATATTATTTTTTTTAATTGAAATTAATATAATTTAATTTAATTTAATTTAATTAATTGAATTTTTTTTTTTTACCCTGTACCCCTGTACCCCAAAAACCCCAAAATGACCCTGAACCCTAAAAATACCCCTGTACCCCAAAAACCCAAAACTGACCTGAACCCTAAAAATACCCCTGTACCCCAAAAACTGAAAACTGACCCTGAACCCTAAAAATACCCCTGTACCCCAAAAACTGAAAACTGACCCTGAACCCTAAAAAAAACCCTTTACCCAAAAACTGAAAACTTACCCTGAACCCTAAAAATACCCCTTTACCCAAAAACTGAAAACTGACCCTGAACCCTAAAAAAAACCCTTTACCCAAAAACTGAAAACTGACCCTGAACCCTAAAAATACCCCTTTACCCACAAACTGAAAACTGACCCTGAACCCTAAAAATACCCCTTTACCCAAAAACTGAAAACTGACCCTGAACCCTAAAAATACCCCTTTACCCAAAAACTGAAAACTGACCCTGTACCCTAAAAATACCCCTTTACCCAAAAACTAAAAACTGACCCTGAACCCTAAAAATACCCCTTAAAAAAACCCAAACATATATAATTTTAAATATAATAATATACTTACCAATACTTACGTTGTAATGGTATGCGTTGTAAAGGTACTTGCGTTGTAAAAACGTGCGTTGTAATGGTATGCGTTGTAAAAGTTTTTGCGTTGTAAAAGTTTCGTTGTAATGGTAGTGCGTTGTAAAAGTTGCGTTGTAAAGGTTGTTTCCCTTCCAGGGGGCTGTGTGCAGTTGACCGGATAGCGCTCGAGTTTCAGCAACCATGGCAACATTGAGAGGTTTCTACATCAATGTTTTTATTGACACCCGTCATGAAAGGAAAGCCGGTGTGCGTGAAGCAGGCCCGTGGAATCGGTTGACTGTTTGTTCGAAATAAATAGGAATGTGGTGTGGGGGCTCCCACGTTTATGAATACCCGCTTCCTCTTTCTGCTTTTTTGCCTATTTTGTCACCGACACATGCTTGAATTTGTTCGGTTGGACATCCTAGTTTAGAGATTTGATGTCCTTACCCATTTCAGACCTTATCTACACGATTGAACTATGATGCCTTCGTTACATTGTACTGCTGTTCAGATCACACTTTCTCTCTGTCCACTGGCTTACCGAAAATTGAGGGGGCCTCCCTGCACGGTGCGAAGAGGGGCCCCCTCCAGGCTCAATTAGGAGCTCTCTGGCCAGAGTTCAGTGCCGAGGGGGCCCGTTGGAACTTGGGCCCCCCTCACTGCAGGGGCTGCGGGGCCTGTGTTACGCCCCTGTCTCTGTCCAAAGCAATTGAGTTTACAGAACATGTCTGAGCCTGACCACCTGCCCCTGAAAAGTCCTTCTTCGGTGATATGCTAAAAATTGGGTTCCTTAAAACTAGTAAATGTAAGCATTCCTTTGGCGTTTCAATGTCGCTCCTGTTTACACACATGTGAATCACCAACGCCGAGAACACCGGGTAACAAAGTGTTGCTGAGGATGAGAGAACCGAGCGACCCGCACCCTTCCTACTCCACCGTTTTGTGTATATAGATAATGTATGTTAAGTACACCAGTGCAACAATCTGCTGGGTGCTGGGGGACTCGTGTGCCTCAGTTGCTAACTGACCAAACTTAAATGCGGGCCCGGGTCGGGTAGCAAGGAGCTGTTATAACGAATGTCTGACAGAATATCGATTACAAAAATATCTACCTACAAAAATATCGCAACAAAAATGTCGATTACAAAAATATCGACATGCTATCTCTAACAAGGTAAGTACAAAAATATCAGAAAAAAATATCGATGTCAAAAATATCGTTATTAAAAATATCATTTTTTTAATTAAAAAAATATGTAATATAAATAAAATAATACTTATAAATGTAATGAACATAGTTAAAAATATGTTTTAATATTTAAAATTAATAAATAATATACATAATTTAGTAAAATAATTAAATAATAATATACATATAATACATACTATATACTTCCTTAATAATAACTTTTAAAAGTAATTTTAATAACTTATAAGTAAATAAAAATATTATAAGTTACAAATACATTTATACACATAAAATAGTAATATAAATAAAAATGTATAAAAATATAAAACGTAAGTAAATGTTGGATAGCGAAGGGCTAAAAATTACTATTCCAACTCCAGAGAGTGCAACAGTAGGGAAAGTGTTGCATAGCGTAGGGATAAAAAGTACTATTCCCACTTCAGAGAGTGCAACAGTTGGGAAAGTGGTGGTTAGCGTAGGGGTAAAAATTGCTATTCCCACTCCAGAGAGTGCAACAGTAGGGAAAGTGTTGGATAGCGTAGGGGTATAAATCACTATTCCAACTCCAGAGAGTGCAACAGTAGGGAAAGTGTTGCATAGCGTAGGGGTAAAAAGTACTATTCCCACATCAGAGAGTGCAACAGTAGGGAAAGTGGTGGTTAGCGTAGGGGTAAAAATTACTATTCCCACTCCAGAGAGTGCCACAGTAGGGAAATCGTTGGATAGCGTAGGGGTAAAAATTACTATTCCCACTCCAAAGAGTGCAACAATAGGGAAAGTATTAGATACAGAAGAAGTTAAAAATAACATGCTTATAAATAAATATTTTAAAATAATTAAAAAAAATTATTATTAACTAAAGATAAACTATTTACAAATACCAATACATAATTATTAAAAACACGATTAGCAATAAATAATTAAGTAAAAATATATTAATAATAAATACCAATTAATAATAATTAATTACGAATTAATAATTAATTATTAATATAATTAACAAAACAAATAATTAAAATTCCCCTATAAACCCATAACCCGCCACAGAACATAATTATCAATGAATCAATTAATACAAATTAATTACCAACTAATTAAAATTAATTTATATTTCCTAAAAGTAATAATTAATTTAGTATAATTAAATTACTTCCCACCCTATTCCCCTATAAACCCATAACCCCCTACAGAACATAATTATCAATTAATCAATTAATTAAAATGAATGACCAATTAATTAAAATTAATTTATAATTCCTAATAATTAATAATTAATTTATTATAATTAAATTACTTCCCACTCTATTCCCCTATAAACCCACAACCTGCTATGGTACTAAAATACAAAATGTACTTAAATTACATAAATAAAAATTAAATTCATAATAAATGCATAATATACATAAAAATGATATACAAATCGATATTAATAACATCGATATTACTAACATTGATATTAGTAACATCGATATTACTAACATCGAAATTAAAAATTCAATATAACTTACCTTCTATATTATGTCCCTTCGATATTTAAACATCGACATTATTGTATGTCGATATTTAAAAATCGATATTTTGTCTGCCTACCGTTATAACAGGTCACAGCCGCTGTTGTTGTCTGGGGCTGCCTTCTGAAACATCAATGGGGTGTGCGTCCTGGGACACTGGAAGTACACCAGGGAACAAGTCCTATAAAAGGGCTCCCCAGGCTTCCGCTGTTTATTTTTGTATCGTGCTTTCACTTTGAAGTGAAAGAGAGATGCAAAAATAAACATGCAGCGCCATGTCTCCTTTTTTGTCTGGCCCAATCAGAGAGCCGGACTGGCGCTGGCAAGGCAGAGTGACAAAGCTTCTGATAAGAATCTTCGTCACAACAGTCGTAATGCAGGCGAGCCAGTCCAGGTGAGCCGGAACAAAAAGCCAAAGGGAGGCAACTGAAAACCCTCCTTTTCAATGGGAAGCCAGCATTTAACATAAACGCTGATGCTACCCAATGAAAATGAGGAGCGGGCCTTCAAGTCCCCTTCTTGAAACTGACTTCTTTACTATAGCTCTCGCAGGCGAGGAGCGCATGTGCGCTCCAACGCCAGGCGAGACCTTCAAAGGAGAATAATATGCATGTTGTAACTTCTTCATATGTTGAAGTAGAGTGGAGGACTCCTTGGCAGTAGCCTTTTTCTTATACAAAACATAATTTATAATATAACCATTTGCTGTAGCCTTGAAAGAATCCCAGACATGGTTGAACTCGACATCTGGACTGATGATAGTATCGCAAAAAAAGCAAAACGATCATGAATTGCTCAACACATGAGCTAAATTGCTGATCCTGTAATAGCCAATTATCGAAACACCATCTATTAGAGCGAATGAAAGAAGTTGTATACTCTAGGTTTATGTTCATCAGGAGATGATCCTAAACAAGACCCCATTTCAGCCTGTGAAAGATAGGTAAGGTTCTTATCCCCAAAACATAGTGAATTCTAGTGCAAGAGCGATGGGTAGGGGAAAAAGAAAGAATATTCTAAAAGGTCATGGTTATAAACACGCCATGCATCAACAAGCCATCTATGCATTATGATTCTGCTGAAGGCCTATTGCATATTGTTGGGAATGTACTTAGATTTTCGATCTAGAAAAGGGTTCATCAGTTGGTTAGAATGTTATGTTATGTTATGTTGTTATGTTATTTTTACTTATACGCGCACAGCTGCCCCAGCAAAGGGGCGTCCTGGCGCTTTGACAAGGCTAACACAACACAACACCGGAAGAGAAACAGACGGGCCACAGGAACGGCGTAAGGGCTAGGCAAATAGGAAAGTCTTAATGGCGCGTCTAAACTGAAGAAGGTCATCCATAGCCCGAATATGAGGAGGAAGGGAATTCCACCAATTCGCCGTTAGCACTCGAAAAGAGCGACCACCAGCTCTACTCTGCCTGAAGCGCGAGACCACAGCCAGATTCTGACCCAAAGATCTAAGGGCTCGCGGGGGTACATACGGTGTAAGCAGATTCTCCAAAATTTGGGGAGAAGTACCCTTGAGGATTTTAAACGCAAGGCAAAGAACCTTGAATTACAGGGAGCCAGTGGAGAGAGTGCAAAGATTTAGAGACCAAGCACCGCCTGGGCAGACCTATCACCACTCTGGCTGCAGCATTTTAAACTCACTGCAGCCGGGTAAGTTCTGACTGATTAACCCCCGCTAAAAGCGAGCTGGCATAGTCCAGCCGGGACAGCACTGATGCTTGAACCACCAGTTGTCTGGTGAAAGCATCAAAAAATTTAAGGATAGGTCTAAGTCCTCTGATAATGCCATAGCAAGAGGCCGCCAGCTTCTTGGTGTGACAAATGAAACTGAGGGTAGGGTCAAGCCAGACCCCAAGATTTTTTATCTCCGATGCTGGAGATGGGGTCACACCTAATTCAGGAGGCGACCACTTGTCACCCCACAACCCCACCTGCTTGCCGACCACCATAACCTCAGTCTTCTTGCTGTTTAACTGGAGAGAGTTGGAATTCAAAATATAGAGAGATTCCCCTATGGCCTTATACTTTCATATTTGACATATTCAGATTATACTTTTATATTAATGAAATCCCATTGGACACACAAATTACATAAAACCTATTTTTCGTTAATTTCTTTTATTCATTTACTTTTTTGCACATAAGTTGCTTTCATTTTTTACTTTTTTTGTCAAGCATTTTCTTTATACACATTTGATAAAACCTATACAAAATACAAAAGGTTTTGACAATATTTAAAGAAACCTGGCGTACTTAGTCCTCTAAGCCATCTGGACTACCTCAATCACAGAATTTGTCTGGTTGAATTGTATGTTGTGTGGGTAACAGTATCTAGTATGTATGAATAGAGAGTGATTGTTTTTGTCTGTGTGGATTACAGGGTTTTTCTTTAAATATTGTCAAAACCTTTTGTATTTTGTATAGTTTTTATCAAATGTGTATAAAGAAAATGCTTGACAAAAAAGTAAAAAAAAGTAAAAAATGAAAGCAACTTATGTGCAAAAAAGTAAATGAATAAAAGAAATTAACGAAAAATAGGTTTTATGTAATTTGTGTGTCCAATGGGATTTCATTAATATAAAAGTATAATCTGAATATGTCAAATATGAAAGTATAAGGCCATAGGGGAATCTCTCTATATTTTGTTTATATTGTCCTCTCTTTTCCCTGGCCCAAAGCAAACCTTAGAGGGGGTCCCAATTTTTTGCTGAGAGTTGGAATTCATCCAGTTGGCCACTGCCCGTAAGTTATCACAGAACCTGGGAACCTCCATGTCTGAGTCCCCACTCAACGTGACCGCCAGCTGCGTGTCATCTGCGTATGACACCATCGTCAAGCCCCATTGCTTGACGACCGCAGCCAGCGGCCTCACGTAAAGATTAAATAGAGTGGGACTCAACGATGAGCCCTGTGGGACCCCCAGGTCCAGCGGATAGAATTTGGACTTGCCGGGTGGAATTGCAACCTGGAATGATCTTTCCGCAGGAAAAGATCGAAACCAACATAGGGCAGTGCCCGTGACGCCCACTTCCTCAAGTCACTGAAGCAAGATCCTGTGCGAGACCGTGTCGAACGCAGCACTGAGATCTAATAACAATAGTGCCACCGTCCAACCCGCATCAAGCACAGAACGTAGATGTTCGACCATAGAAAGTAGGGCCGTCTCCGTGCTGTGGCCTGCACGGAACCCATTCTGGGTAGGGTCAAGAATGTTAGCCCTAGTGAGATGGTCTGCAAGAATGCCATTTACATGGACCTCAACAACTTTTGTAGGCCAAGGGAGCAAGGAAATAGGGCGGTAGTTCTCAGGTTTAAGGGGGTCAAGGGTGGCCTTCTTCAGAATCAGCCCCTAAAACTAAATTATCATGCAGTACAGATATTTATTTAGGTGAGAGCGAATCCTCGAAAGAGGCATCAGCATGACATCCGTTATTTCATCTGAACAGCAGTGTGAGGATATGGCCACTTTCTTTGTTGTGAAAGTTCGTACCATCTATCGATCCTTCCCACAAATGACCACTCCTTGTCCTACTGCTCTACCTAGACCCTTGCCACTGCCTTTTCTAATAGCTATTCCCAGTATTTCACAGGATGAGTTCATTTGGCTGAGCAGGAAAGTCACATCTGGCTCTCCTGCCAAACCTTTAAAGGCGGCTCAATTTAGGGAGTCACTCTCTCTTTTTCTGGCCCTGTTATGCCAGAAAGTTAACTCTTCATTTTCCACAGCAATTGTCCCGGTGCAGTGGAAACAGGCATAGGTGTCTCCCATCCTCAAAAAACCATCGCTTGACCCGGATAAACTCGAAAACTTCAGGCCTATATCTCTCCTCCCCTGGGTGGCTAAGATAGCAGAGGCGCATGTTAATAACACACTAACAAATTTCTTGAACACCAACAACATCTTGGATCCATCTCAAAATGACTTCCTCTCGGGCCACAGCACGGAGACTGCTCTCCTGGCCATGACTGAACACCTGCGGTCCATTCTCGATTCCGGTCAGACGGCGGCACTGATCTTGCTTGATCTTAGTGCCGCCTTTGATACGGTCTTGCATGGCATTCTGCTACAGCGGCTGGAGGAGGAGTGTGTGGCCGGCCTGGCTCTGGAATGGTTCAGATCATTTCTGGCCGAAAGATCTTTCCGAGTGTCAGCCCCCGTTTCTTTCTCAGGCTCATTCCATCGACCTAGGGGTGCCCCAGGGCTCGGCGTTAAGTCCCTCACTGTTTAATCTGTATGTCCAGCCTCTGGCAGTGGTCGCCAGGCAGTGGGACCTCACCATGGTCTCCTATGCGGATGATACGCAGCTTGTGGTGGCCCTGGCTGAAGGGTCTTCACTTAATGCCTCTAGGTTTAGGGGCGGCCTGGCTGCCGTTGCAGAATGGATGACTACTAATTGCTTACAACTGACCGCTAGCAAAACCGAGGTTTTGTTAGTAGGAAAGAACTCGAGCTTGTGGAGTGATGAATGGTGGCCGGGTGTTCTGGGTCATACTCCTAACCTCAAGGCAGTGGTTAAAAACCTGGGGGTATGGATGGATTCTTCCCTCATTTTTCAAGACCATACCAAAAAAGTTGCTGGCACCTGCTTTGGCCTCTTGCGGGGTCTTAAGCCCCTTCGGAAGTTTTTTGACCCACCAGCGTGCCAGCTTATTGTCCAGTCAGCTCATCTATCACGACTGGACTATGCCAGTTCTCTCCTACTAGGGACCAATCAGGCTGAAATATTACAGATGCAGCATGTTCAAAACGCCGCTGCCAGAGCCTTGTTGGGGCTACCGCGGTCCTGCCCCTCCTGAAGTTTTTTGACCCACCAGCATGCCAGCTGATTGTCCAGTCAGCTATTCTATCATGACTGGACTATGCCAGTTCTCTCCTACTAGGGGCTAATCAGGCTGAAATAATACGGATGCAGCGTGTTCAAAACGCCGCAGCCAGAGCCTTGTTGGGGCTACCGCGGTCCTGCCCCTCCTGAAGTTTTTTGACCCACCAGCATGCCAGGTGATTGTCCAGTCAGCTATTCTATCATGACTGGACTATGCCAGTTCTCTCCTACTAGGGGCCAATCAGGCTGAAATAATACGGATGCAGCGTGTTCAAAACGCCGCAGCCAGAGCCTTGTTGGGGCTACCGCGGTCCTGCCCCTCCGCTGGCGCCATTCAGAGACTCCACTGGCTTCCCTTGGCGGAGCGCATCCAATTTAAGACGCTGTGTCTTTCTTTTAAGATTCTGAAGCTTGCTACGCCTAGCCTGCTTGGTAACTTGCTTACCCCATATGTTCCCCCATGCCAGCTGTGCTCCTTATGTCAGCACCTGGTCATTATTCCCTGTGTGAAACTTCTTCGAACGGGGGGCCGGTCGTTTTGTTGCTTGGCAGCCAAGCTATGGAACTTCCTGCCTGTTCAGATCCGTAGAATGGAAGGTCTGTTGGACTTTAGGAAAGCTATCAAAACTTTCCTCTTTCCTTTAATTTAGTCTCCTTGGCCGCTTTTTATTCTTCAGCGTTCCTCTGTCCTGGTGTTTAGGTCCGTTTTCTGATGCTGGCAGCGCCGGACGCCCCTTTACTGGGGCAGCTGCACGCTATATAAATCCGAATAACATAACATAACATATGTTCATAAACATTAAAAAGGAATAGGAACAACCATTGATATTAACAGAAAGAAGTAACCATCCTCCATCAACTTTAGTTTCTTTTTTTTAAATGGCAACATTTAAAGTTTTATGAAACAAGATAACTCCATTCTTGTGATTTACGGCAGGTGAACAGTAAAGCGAAGCAACCCAATTCTTTTTTAACAAATGCACATCTTTTTCAAGGAGATGAGTTTCTTGAATCATGGCAATATGACGAGACAAATTAGGGAGATGAGTAAGAACTCTCTGGGCCAGATGTATCAAGGCTTTTACCGGTCACAAATGGGGCGATTCGCAGAATTGACCCGTTTGCAAACAGTAAAAGGCCTTTTGGGATGTATCATCCCAAAAGGCAATCGCAAAATATGGAATCGCAAGTTTTGCGATTACCTATTTTGCAAATGCATTTAGGGAATCGCAATTTGCGATTACCTAAATGCAACGCAGGAAGCAGTAAAAAATTGCGACCTTGCTTTAAGTAATCGTAAATTACCACCAACATCAAGTTTGGGTAATTTGCAACTCCTTGGAAAAATGCACATTTTTGCATTTTTCTAAGTGCCATGTGGCACACACACATGCCCTTAGGGCATGTATGTGCGCCTCATGTGCACTCTTACATTTTTGGGGATGCATCAGGGTGGCCTTTTGGCCCACTATCACCCTTGAAATTGCATTTGCAATTTGCGAGTACCTATTTGGTACTCACAAATTGCGAATGTCTTCCCCTTCATTCCTATGGGCCTCTAGGCCAATAGGAATTAATGGGAAGGTATTCCTTAATAGCGAATCGCAATTTGCGATTCGCAATTAAGGAATATGTAGAAATCGCAAGTATTTTTGAAAAACCTACATACATTGCATTTTGCGATTCCATAATAGCGAATCTTTAAAATTCGCTATTATGGAATCACAAAATCCAATGTTGATACATCTGGCCCAAAGTCTCTTTATAGGCCTACGAATACCCTTGACATTCCAAGTACCAATTTGGAGATTATTGAAAATAAATTCAAGTAAAAAAATCATACATTTGAAAAGAAAATTCCACATATGAATAAGAACAGAGAATATCGTATCTATATACCATCCAAGCTGGAAGAAGAAAACTGAAATCTGAAACCTGGAAAAGGAAAAAGGAAGGATAGAAAGGGTGAAAAAAGAAAAAGAAATAGAAACCTGTAAAGGAGCTGGTTTTCTGATATCTTTTGTTTTAAAGCTTTAATGTGAAGTGGGGGTGTAGGGCCATGAGGTATAGATGAATGTGTTGAAAGTGCAAGAGTTTGTGGCGTAGTGAATTAAAATAGACGAAGTAGTACTGTCAAGTCAACTTCAACAATTTAGTCTGCTTGTCTATCTTAAAATAAAAATAGTTAACCTCCGAGATGATGTTTTCTGGTTGCTCCAAGAAAAGGTTAACATATTTCTTGCCTAATATTTCACACAAAGTGATGAAACAGCAATTCGTTAGGACCAAAAATTGTTTTATGTCATCTACAGAGTGGATGGAATCCTGATTAGTAGTGAGGTTAAACCTCACTGATGGAAGCTAAAAGTGGAGAAGCGTGGCTCAATGGTTAGAGCGGCAGACCCTGATGCAGAGGTCTGGCCCGGGACCAGGGTTCAATTCCCGCCTCGGCGGCTCTTAGACTCAATTTCCCCGGACCTGATAATTCTCGCCTCGGTGCCTAGTCTAATCATGGGTCCCACTCTGTGACTCTGGGCAATAGCTTGCTTAATCTCCACAACGGCCCCAGCAGCGCTTGGATGTCTGGCTTCACCTTGGGGGGTGCCTAGGAGTGGACAACTCACAGGAAAGCCAGGATGTGTTTCACAGCAGTATGAATACAGCGCTACGAGACCTCTGGGTAGAAGTGCGCTATATAAATACAAACACATTTACATGTAGTGCACCATTTTGGGAAGACCGACCCAAGTAGAGTGGCTCTCAGGCATCAATCAATCAATCAAACAATTTATAAAGCGCGCTACTCACCCGCTAGGGCCTCAAGGCGCTGGGGGGGGGGGGTCTGTTACTGCTCGTACAGCCAGGTCTTGAGTTGTTTCCTGAAGGAGAGATCGTCCTGGGTCAGCCGTAGGTGGATGGGGAGGGAGTTCCATGTCTTGGGCGCCAGGTAGGACAAGGATTTTCCTCCGGCGGTGGCCCTGCGAATGCATGGTACGGTGGCGAGGGCGAGGCTGGTCGAACGCAGCTGGCGGGTGGGCGTGTAGAAAGTGAGGCGGTTGTTGAGGTACTTGGGGCCCAGGTCGTGGAGAGCGTTGTGAGCGTGGGTAGGAGTCTGAACGTGATCCTCTTTCTGACGGGGAGCCAGTGCAGGTCTCTCAGGTGGCCGGAGATGTGGTTGTGGCGGGGGATGTCCAGGACGGGTCGTGCGGAGGCGTTCTGTAGGCGCTGGAGTATTTTCTGTAGTTTGGCTGTGGTTCCCACGTAGAGGGTGTTCCCGTAGTCCAGTCGGCTGGTGACGAGTTCCTGGGTGACCGTCTTCCTGGTTTCGGTGGGGATCCATCGAAAGATCTTTCGGAGCATGTGCAGGATGTTGAAACAGGATGACGAGACGGCATTGACTTGTTTGGCCATCGAGAGGGAGGAGTCCAGGATGAAGCCCAGGTTTTGTGCGTGGTCCGTTGGCTTGGGAGTGGTGCCCTGGGCAGGGGGCCACCAGGAGTCGTCCCAGGCGGAGGGGGATGATCCCAGGATGAGGACTTCCGTCTTGTCTGATTTCAGTTTCAGGCGGCTGTTCTTCATCCACTCGGCGACATCTTTCATTGCTTCATGTAGGCTGGCTCTGGCGGTGGCGGGGTCGTTGATGAGGGAGAGGATCAGCTGGGTGTCGTCGGCATAGGAAATTATGTTTAGGTTGTGTTTGCGTGCGATGGCCGCGAGGGGGCTCATGTAGACGTTGAAGAGGGTGGGGCTGAGCGAGGATCCTTGCGGTACACCGCAGGCGACTTCGGTGGCTGCCGATCGGAACGGGGGGAGGCGGACTCTCTGGGTTCTTCCGGTGAGGAACGAGATGATCCCCTCCAGTGCCTTCTCTTGGATTCCGGTGTTGCTGAGGCGCTGTATTAGTGTGCGGTGGCAAACTGTGTTGAACGCTGCAGAGAGGTCCAGGAGGATGAGGGCAGCTGTTTCCCCGTTGTTGAGCAGGGATCTGATGTCATCGGTGGCTGCGATGAGGGTGTTCTCGGTGCTGTGGTTGGCTCGGAAACCGGACTGTGAGGGGTCGAGGGATCCGTTCGTCTCAAGGAAGGCGGCGAGCTGTTTGTTGACGGTCTTCTCGATGACCTTGGCAGGAAAAGGGAGGAGGGAGATGGGGCGGAAGTTCTTGAGGTTGGTGGGGTCCGCTGTTGGTTTCTTCAGGAGGGCACTGAGCTCGGCATGCTTCCAGCTCTCCGGGAAGGTGGCGGTGGTGAAGGAGATGTTGATGATGTCCTGGAGTTGGGGTGCGATGACGGAGTCGGCCTTGTTGAAGACGTGGTGGGGGCAGGGGTCGGTAGGGGATCCGGAGTGGATGGTGTTCATAGTGCGGGTGGTGTCTTCGGTGCTGACCGGGGTCCAGTTGCAGAGGGTGGTGGTGGGGGGCGTTCGTTCGGTGGTTGGGTGCGTGGTCTGTGCGCCGAAGCTGTTGTGTATGTCAGCGATCTTGCGGTGGAAGCGTGAGGCGAGTGAGTCACAGAGGTCTTGTGAGGGTGTGATGTCGTTGTTTCCGGTGCTGAGGTTGGAGAGCTCTTTAACAATGCTGAAGAGTTCCTTGCTGTTGTGGGTGTTGTTGTCCAGTCGTTCTTTGAATGTTGTTCTTTTGGTGGTGCGGATCAGCTGGTGGTGTATGCGGGTGGCGTTCTTGAGGGCTGTCATGTTTTCTGTGGTCTGGTCGTGGCGCCAGGCTTTTTCGAGGGTGCGGCAGTTTTTCTTGGATGTCTTGAGTTTGTTGGTGAACCAAGAGGCTTTCTTGCTGCCGGGTCTACTGGGTGGGTTCTTCAGAGGTGCGAGTTGAAGTGGACGCAGCTGTGATCAGTCCAATGAAGTCTGGTGGAGTGGCTGAAAGAGATGTGCTTGCTGGAGGAGAAGACGGGGTCAAGCGTGTGGCCGGCGTAGTGGGTGGGGGTGTTCACCAGTTGCTTGAGTCCGAGGTTGGCGAGGTTGTCCAGCAGGGTGGTGGTGTTGCTGTCATTGTTGTTTTCCAAGTGTAAGTTGAGGTCCTCTAGGAGGATGTAGTCAGAGGAGGTGAGGGCGTGCGGGCTGATGAAGTCTGCGATGGCTTCGCTGAATTGTGCGCGTGGCCCCGGGGGTCTGTAGATGAGAGTCCCTCTGAGGGTGGTCTTGGGGTCGGTGTGTATCTGGAAGTGAAGGTGCTCAGTGGCGGTGAGTGTGCCGTCAGAGTTGGTCGTGATGCGGATGGTGTTCCTGTGGACGATGGCGATGCCTCCTCCGGTCTGGTTGACGCGAACCCTCCGGGTGATCTTGTATCCGTCAGGGATGGCTATGGTGATGTCGGGGGCTGAGGAGGCGTTCATCCAGGTTTCCGTGAGGAAGGCGACGTCTGGTGATGTTGTGTCGAGCAGGTTCCAGAGTTCAGCGGCGTGTCTGTTGACGAAGCGGGTGTTGAGCAGGATGCACTTGAGGTGGTTGTTGCTGATGCCTGGCCTTTCAGGTGCGGTGCAGGTCTGAAGGCAGGTGAAATTGCAGGCTTGGCAGGTGAAGGGTCTGTGGGTGCATTTCGGGGTGGCTCGGTAGCAGGCGGGGTTCTGGCCGGGTTTGAGTGCGTTGAGGGTGGCGGCGTCGTAAGTCCGTCGTGTGGGCTGGCAACGTCGGGGGGCAGGGGTCCTGGCACTGGGCGCGGTCCAGGCACAGACGGGCGCAGACAGGCATGCCTTTGGTGCGCCTTTGGCGCGCCAGCGGCACAGCCCCGCAGCGGTCGCCATAAGAGAGGGGAGGGGAGGAGTGGTCAGCTGGGAGGCGGGAGGGAAAAGCCAATGGGTATAGGGGGGGCGGGCCGCATGGGAGGCAGCTGCGGGAAAGACGGGGGAAGCGGGAGGGGAAAAAAGAACCAAGAAGCACGGGACGCTCACACAAATGCGCGGGGTAAACGAAAGAAGAGAGGGGGCGGCACACGAGGCACTCACTCAAAAATGCGGGGTACAGAAAAAAAAGAGGCAAGGGGGGCAGGCACACGAGGAGAACCAAGTCAGGCCAGGCGGCGATCAAGTAGAGCGCTGATCTGGGGAGGATCTGGCGGCAAGCGGACAGGCAGGCAGAGCTGCAGCAGTGGAGAAGTGACCTACCCGAGGGTCACGGGTCCTCAATAATGGCAGGGGGATTGCTAATTTTAGCATCCGCGTGTACCCTCTCTCTGCCACCTGCCATCATTGAGACATCCGAAAACAGTCATTGCTGGCTTAGACGCACTGAACCTGCATCAGATTGTCCACAAACCAACACACAACGCTGGACACATCTTAGATGTTATTTTTGCAAATATTGAACTAGTTACCTTTCAATTACTCCAGTCACATGGTCAGACCACCATTAGCTTGCTTTCCAACATAAAACATAAAACAAAACAAAGCAAAACAAAGCAATACACCTAAAAGTACCTAACATGCATTACCTCCTCGTAAGTCTTCCTCGCCACAAGAGTTAACAAAGTGATCTTTAGCTCCACCCACAAGAACCCTCCAAAGCAAATTAGAATCCCATGCCTCCCATCCCTCCCCAACTTGACCGACCCCTGTCACCCTTGACCCAGTATAAGAGGAGGGACGACCCACCCCATTACCTGTTTTCTTTGTTCCGTGTTGCAGACTCTTCCAGAGCATGTTTCAGGTAAGTGGGGGCGAGGTCCTGCTCTAGCGGGTCCCATGGCCCTGGGTAGGAGGCCATGCGCTAGCTGGGTTCCCCTCCTTTCCCCCACCTCATGGTTGCCAGCTGGTGTCAGGGGTTTCTCTACTTGCGCTGTTGGCTTCTGCGGCTGCCCTGCACTAGCGGGTGCGGGTGTTGAACGTAGGGGGCTATGCTGTTTTATTCCGCCCGGCTCTTCGGGCTCTGATGGTTTTTGGACGCTGCTGTTGGTCCTGCCGTCTGTAGTGTCCCTTGAATTCCCTTGTGGGCTCACCTCTCTTTCCTGCATCCCTGCTCCAGCGGTGGTCGCGAGCATGCAGCAGGTTTAGCTTACCGGCGTGCCTGTATCCCGGTCTGTTGATTTTCCACATTTCTGCCTCTGCGCTGTCACTCTGATGGGTTGCGGGACACGGGACATGCTTCTGCTGTTGCAGTGGGTGACCCGGGGTTCTTCCGGACTCCGGTCTTCCTTCCTGTCCTGCCTCCTGGGGGGCTTGCCTCGTGCTGCTCATGGGTCCTATGCGGTCCAGCTTTTTGCTTGCACTTGATAGTGCATGGCTCACCTTGGTAGTGGAAGGTTCTGGATAGTGATTGGTTCCAGGTCTGGTGGTTTAGTGGTCTGATCAGCCCACTGGAGGGGCCTGTGCTTGGTGCATGTGGAGAGGAAGACTATACTCGGAGTAATGAAGATTACCAGTAAGTAACCTGGGGCATCCACCTATTGATAGTGGAACAAACTCAATTGTGAACACTTAGACACACAACTAACATCCAATTTAGATCTAGGCACAATACATTCCATTCAAAAATGATATGAGTGGCTACAGGAAGCTTTTGATATCTTAATACCACAAAGAACAACAAAACAGGAGAAAAGAAAACAGGCACCTTTGAGAAATACAGAGCTAAAAGAGATTAAACAGCAAAAAAGAAAGCTGCAATGCACCTGGCTCAAAACAAACACCAATCAAGACAAACTTCACCTACAGAAACGTAACAGATTATACAAATCAGCAGTCATAAAAAGATACTTTTTAGACAGAATTCATAATGTGAAATGTTCAAATAAAGAATTGCAGACAATTCTCACCGAATTGCCTAGAAGAATCTCATCCCATTTCTCAAGAATTCACAGAGAAACTGGCAAACCATTGCACAACCAAAGCAGACATGTTGAACTCCTATTTAAAACAAAGGAAGACCACCAACACCAACCCTTTCCCAAAAATACCTCCATGAGTGGGAAAACCCAGCCACTGCATTCCTTTCAACAAATATCACTCACTTAACTGGTCAAAGCAAGCAGGCCTGCTGGCAACCCTTCTTACCCATGTCCACCACAAACCTTCAAGAGAATTCTTCTAACTACCTCTGTTGCCACACCAGTAAGAAGAATCATCAACGATTCTTTAACTATGGGAATATTTCCAGAATACCTATAAAAGTCTTACATATGCCCAATACTAAAGAAAACTAACCTGGAACTGATTAACCTCTGTAACTACAGATCACCTTTTGGGCACAAGCTGTAAGAAAGACAGAGCAGCATTTGCCCAGATGTCATAATTCACTTAAGATAACTCCATACTTTCAGATTTCCAAACAGGAATCTGTTTAACCAGAAATATAGAATCTGCCCTCCTTGCCATCTGGGATGACGTTAAGAACACAGTTGACCACACGAGGTCTTTTCCACTGCATCTCTTGGACCTCTCAGCTGCTTTTGACACGGTTGACCATGATACTCTAACACAAAACTCTACTAAGTCAGCATAGAAGGGACTCCTCTAAACTGGATCAAATCCTGCCTTCAAAACAGAACAAAGGTCATCCATACCCCCTCTTTCTCCTCCAAACTGTACATCACAAAAGCAGGGGTCCCTCAAGACTGTATCACCTCACCCATGCTTTTTAGCATCTTCATGAAGTCATTACTGACATGGATCAATATTTTTCCCCTCAAATGTTACAACTATACAAATGGCACAAATACTTATTAAAGTGGAAAGCCCCAACAACACTGGAAACTCACACATTTTAAGTTGCTTCAGAGCCGTTGATCAGTGGATGACTTGGGGCCATCTCAAATTGAGTAGTTCCAAAACAGAATTACAATTAGAAATATTATGACCTACTCACCGCAAGGCCTGACGATCTGGGAACACCGTCTAAGCCATGGGTACTCACAAACGTTCTCTCGGGGCCAAATTTACAGTGTGGTTTGTGTCCGAGGGCCGCACCGGTGGGGGTGGGGTCAGTGGGGGAGGGGGCAGGGTTAGAGCAACGAAAAAAACTGTGACCATGAGGTTGAACACAGGTCTCTGCAGCAGAAGCCTTAGTCCACTGAGCTACCAGACCTGGCATACACACCTCTCTCTCTCTCTCTCTCTCTCTCTCCCTCTCTCTGTCTCCCTCCCTCTATCTCTCTCTCTCTCTCTCTCCCTCTCTCTGTCTCCCTCCCTCTATCTCTCTCTCTCTGCCTCCCTCCCTCCATCCCTCTCTCTCCCTCTCTCCCTCCTCGGTCTCCCTCTGTCTCACTCACTCTGACTGTCTCACTTCCTCTCACTCCATCTCTCTCCCTATCTCTCCCTCATTCTGTCTCACTTCCTCTCCCTCTCCTTCCCTCTCCCTTCCCTCTCCCTTCCTCTCCTTTCCTCCCTCACACTCAATCCCCTTCCCTTCCCCCTATTCCCTCTCTACCTCCCTCACTCCCCTTCCCTTTCTCCCTCCCTCCCTAACTCCCCTTCCCTCCCTCACTCCCCTTCCCTCCCTCACTCCCTTCCCTCAATCCCTCCCTCTCTCCCCTCTCTCTCTCACTCCCCTTCCCTTACTCCCGCACTCCCCTTCCCTCACTCCCCTTCCCTTACTCCCTCACTCCCCTTCCCTCACTCCCCTTCCCTCACTCCCTCCCTCACTCCCCTTCCCTCACCCCCTCCCTCACCCCCTCCCTCACTCCCTTGACTCCCCTTCCCTCACTCCCCTTCCCTCACTCCCTCCCCCCCTTCCCTCACTCCATTCCCTCACTCCCTTCCCTCACTCCCCTTCCCTCACTCCCCTCCTGTCACTCCCTTCCCTCACTCCCTCCCTCCCTCCCTTCCCTTCCCTCACTCCCTCACTCCCCTTCCCTTACTCCATCCCTCCCCCACTCCGCTTCCCTCACCCCCTCCCTCACTCCCCTTCCCTCACCCCTCCCTCACTCCCTTGCCTCACTCCCTTTCCTCATTCCCCTTCCCTCACTCCCTTCCCTCATCACTCCCTCTCTCCCTCCCTTACTCCCTCCCTCTCCCCCTCCCTCACTCCCTCCCTCACTCCCTCCCCATCCCTCATTCCCTTCCCTCACTCCCTTCCCTCACTCCCCTTCTCTTACTCCCTCCCCTTCCCTCACTCCCTCAATCCCCCTTCCCTCACTCCCCTTCCCTCACTCCCCTTTCCTCACTCCCCTCCCTCACTCCCCTCCCTCACTCCCCTTCCCTCACTCCCCTCTCTCACTCTGTCTCCCTCTGTCGCCCTCCTCCCTCTGTCACCCTCCTCCCTCTGTCTGTCTCCCTTTCTCTGTCCCCATTTCTCTGTCTCCCTTTTCCTCCCTCTCCCTCTGTCTCTGTCTTCCCTCCCTTTCCCTCCCTCCCTCTGACTCTGTCCCTCTACCTCCCTCTGTCACCCTCTGTCATCTCACCCTGCCTGTGTGTCACCCGGGCTGAGACAGCTTCCCCAGCCTGCTTCCCCAGCGCGCACAGACACACAGCCCCACCCAAGCACTTCACAGGTCTTTAAAAAGACCATTTGCATGTGAATGGGCTTTGCTGTATTTCACCTCCTCTTACTGCCCCTGCAGCTCCACTCTGGCCTCGCTGGAATGAATCACCCGGCCCCCACAGAGCAGCAGCGTGTTTACAGACGCTCTTTGAAAACACGAGTACGATGTCTCATGGTCCGCGGGCTGCCATGGAAGGCTTGCCGGGCCACTGCCAGCCTGCGGGCCGTACTATGTGTACCCGTAGCCCAAAGTATCTAAAGAAGTAAGAAACCTCAAAATTAGGGAACTGGCAAGATCAACGTTCGTTACTATAAAACTCTGTGACACATCTTCCCCCACCTGGTGTTTCTACACAAGGTCCAAGCTACCATCTCTGTCTTTCTTTTACTTTTCTTTATTGAAATTTTCGAAGCATTGCAGAATTACAATGTTATCAATCAGCGAGGCATCATCTCTTAAGTACTTCTGAAACAAAAAACAAACAAAATAAAAAGCAAAACTAGCAGAGAGCCCTTCTCTGCGAGAAGGATTAATATAACAACTAGTCTGCTTTTTCTTGGTATTTGTCGATAACAAACATGTTGAATTTGTAACACATCACTTTTGTAGTCCCATAGTCCAGCGAGTACTCAGAGGTAGTCCAATGAGGGACGGGTACTGTTTCCAACCCGGCCCCCATCAACTAGGGGCCTCTCTTTGATTCAGGACTTGTAGTCAGCCTGTATGGACATGTACTTTCGCTCTCAGGTAAGTGGCAAACACCCAGCACACGGAAGGGCATTGTCATATTTCCACCATTTATCCAAAGAACCACATTAGGGAATGTCTTGCGAGAGGGATTGCTGTGCATACATATTAATCTGCATCTAACTAATGTGCCAGCAAGTAGTCCCACAGTGGTTGCCATATTTTTTTGGGTCGTGAGGCAGGTGGCTGTAGTGTGGCATATATGTCGCATGTGGTGTCGCAGTATATGAAATCGCACAACCAGGCTTTCAGTGTTGGAACCGATGTTCCTCCCCTGTTCATTGAGACCTGTCTTTTGGCAATGAGTAAGGCAATGGCAGCAAATCTCCGCACTACCGCCTATAATGACTTGTTGTAACCCAGCAGAGCCATCAGCAGAGTGGATAAAATCGTGTATTTAATCATCAAGGACAACTTGTGTAAAACCATACCCCCAATATGCCTATATGGGTCCACAGTTCCAAGCAAAGTGTGTGAAGTCTGCATGGTCTAGGACACATCTAGCACAGGTGTGTGGTTTAGTTGGGTCCATATTGGCCAGCAGGTGTGGTGTAATGTATGCTCTTTGTAGGTATTTAAAATGTAGCAATTGGTGCCTATGATTATTGGACACATAACGTGTTTGTTCACAGCAGTACAGTCTGGTCTGGCAGCGAATAACCTAAATCTTTTTCTCAGGCCACACAAGCTTTCGCCCCAGCTAGTGGTCGGAGTGTTAGTGATGTGTGATAAAGTTGTGAAACTAGATATGCGCCATCTGATGCTGTGATGATTAATGTTAGCGGTAGGAAATCTGCCGGCTCCTGTGAAGTGGATGGGAGTCTCCTGTTCAAGGCTCTGTGTGTGTAAAATGAAGTTGTCCATGTATGATGCATCCCTATGTGTTGTTAGGTCTTCCACTGTACGCAACCGCACACCCCATGAGAAGTCACCGACAGTATGCAGACCAAATTGGGCTAATGTTCGCTTAGTGAGCGTTTTATGTCATTGGAGATCACCAAGGGTTGTCGGGCAATGGTATGTGCGGAGAGTAGAGAGAGTGTGCATGTAAATATCTTTGTAATTTGGACCAGGCACAATATGTGGTTAGTGAAGTTTGAATCTCGGCTGGATTCCTAGGTAGCCCCTGTGGCTCTGTTCATGCCTCTGTTAATGAGGCAGCCGAACACCGCACCGTCTCAGCCCAAGAGAGGCAATGGAGCAGCAGGAGGCCAAAAAAGGTGAAGGTGGCTCCGGAGCTTTGGAGTCAGGTGGCCATCTTGGTCACTGGCTCGCCAACACCACCACTCTTGTTCTGTCTAAACTAGGACTGGGTGGAGTTGGCAGAGTTTTACTCCGTGGAACTCCGAAAAGTGCAAATAAACTCCATCACTTTCCGCAGAGTTCTGCAAGCGGTGAAGTCTGTTAAGTCGCGCTGCTCACACTGATTTTTAGCACCAGGTGTTTGTTCAGCACGAACAGCACCACAGATCGCACCAGAGGGCACTGCTGCTTTCTGCCACTCGATTAGACATCCTACTCGAGCGCCAGCTTCCTCAGCATGAATGGCAGATTTCTCAACTCGTGCGGACGCGGCCTGCCGCAACTGCCCATGATAAACAATCTCTCTGGGAGGAGGTCTAGCATGTGAGTTTTTTCACGCTAGAGCCCGCCAACTTGCTGTTGTCACTTTGCTGAGTTTCTCAGTACTCCACAGGAGCAGAGAGTGGGCAGAACTCCACAGGCAGAGTGGAATTCTTCACCTATCCCTTGATTATACCAATAGCCTCTACCACGGATCATCTTCAACAACTATGAAAATATTACAACAGATTCAGAACTCTGCTGCTAGACTACTATTGCATGTAAAGCCACAAGCCCACATTTCCTGCCTTGAGGGCACTACATTGGCCACTGGTTGCCAGAACATCCACATTCAAGTTACATTGTATCACCCAGAAAGCAATAAATGGAACAGGAATGCACTTCATCAGGATTCAAATCACTAAATAGCAAAGACCTCTTCAACACCATCAGGAAGCCTCTTCTCTCCCTCAACACTCATGAACTTTTTCTACCAAGCACTGTGAAGAAATTGCAACATTCTTCTCTGAAAAAAAATCTAACATTGAACTCTCTCTGCTGCCACCCCCCCCCATGCCCCATGATTGCCCCCCAGAATGAAGAGGGTCCACCCAAGGCCCTACCTCTACCCAACCGCTGTCTCCCCAATGTCCGCCTAAAAGCCATCCAGAACACCAACCGCATACCTATTCAATTAAAAAGTGATGCAATTTGAACTGAACTCAGCTGTATCCCTGAAGAAGTAGTCTGCAAACGACTCTCACGCATGAAGCCAGGGTTGAACATCTCAGACACCCTCCCTACTGCACTTGTCGGAAATCTTAGGTACATCATCTTCCTCATTTGGTCAAAAATCATCAACTCCTCCCCATTGAGTGGCTCCATGCTGGCCGGCCTCCCTTAAACATGCACACATCACCCACCTCATCAAAAAAACAGATGCCAACCTGAAAGACCTTAACAATGACAGACTGATAACTAACCTCCCTCTCTTTGCAAAGCCATTGAAAAAAGGGTGAAAAGAAAAATCTTGCACACGCTCCTTCTCGAGGGAACGCTCCCAGACTATGGAACTCGCTGCCACAGGATCTATGTGACATTCAAACATTCCAACACTTCAAGAAGAAAGAACATTTTACTTCTTAACAAGTACCTAACCCCCCAGACCCGCTAAATAAATCTGAACTTCACTACATACTACCTCAAGGAAAACTGTACCTCCAATTCCGACCCTCACTATACTTTACCATAACTTCCTCAGAACTGTTTTGTTTGCATATCCCACTGATTCGCCCATACTGTTTGTATAAACTGTGACTATGTACCTGTATCTATTTCATGAAACTGTATTTATTCCATATTTACCTTGTGTTACCTCTATTTTGTCTACTCTGTAAAGCGATTCGATACCTAACTGGTCAAGTTTGCGCTATACAAAACTTGATAAATAAATAAATTAACCTCTGCTTTGTTTACCTTAGCCTGATCTGAGAGTATGTGATACATCTTTTTAATTGTAATTGTTGCTATTTGGAATATGACGTTTTTATCCAATTTTATTTAACTGTTTTTATATTGTATTATGATGTTTTTTATTTCTGTAAATGATCAATTTCTTTTTTGATCGAATAAATTTACTTACTTACTTACCTCCGTTCTAGATTGACACCTCGCCACAAAATTCCACCATACAAGAAAAAAACATAGGTGGCACACCCTTCTCTTTTCCAGAAGCCACACTATGAAACTCTTTGCCCCCAAACATAAGATCCAGGGATAACTGTCTTCTCTTCAGAAATTACTCAAGAGTTGACTCTTCCCCACCATACTTAAACATAAATGTACAGGACATCCCTGTGTATATAAGCATTTATTTGGATTATATGTATGTACCTAGATATGTGTATTCCTTTGTATAAATGTGTAAAATAATTATGTTTATAAATATATATTCGTTAGGTGTGGTTAACATTTTTTACATATTAGCTAGGGTTATAGTATTCTGTGTTTAACTCGTATATAGGTCACTGCATAAATAAGTGCATTTTTATCATAACTATTTATCTACAATAGTTATAAATTAGCAGCAAATATAACCTTAAATCTAGCTATATTAACTTTTGTATACATATATACCTTGAATGCACTTATGTATCTTTATATTACCATATTCATAATTCTGCATCTCCAATTCACTACCATATATCTCACCATATGCCTCTCTCAATAGATCCTCTACCTCCACTCTATGACAAATTCCAAACCCAATTCTCCTGATATGATACCCAGAATAACTCTTTCTAGATTCTTCCCTCCTCTACCCCTCCTTGCATCGTCTCAAACCTCTTTTGCTATTCAGATCTCCCAAACAAGCCTTTCTAAACCCTTCTCTCATGTATCCCTCCTAGACTCATCTGATACCTCATCTTTCTCCCTCATCCACTTCTAGAGAGACTTCCCATCTCCATCTCTATGTTACTCATCCCAAACCTCCTCCTACTGCTATGATCTCCAAATAAACAAGCACTTTCTAGACCCTTTCCTCTTCTATCCCTCCACTATCCTTTTCAATCCAACTAACAGACTTACATGTTCACCGCTAAAATTAATTTCATAATTCCCTATATAACTTCACCATTAATCCTTTTTGAGTTTGGGGTAGTGTGCTAGGCACCAAAAAGCACTTTGATACCTCATCAGGCAAAGTAAACTCTATATAAATGCAATTACTCCCATTCCCTGTATGTCTGAGTTGGAGTCTAAAATGTTTATGGTATCCCTTGTGCTGTGTTTTCCTCCATGTCTGAACTGATGTCTGGAATTTGAGTTGTATCCTGTGCTTACTTCACACAGGGAGAGCAAACAAAGACCAACCTAGTTGCAAAGTCTGAAAGTCATATCTACACACAAAAGAGCAACCAGGCTCTTAAGAAAAGAAAATACAATAAAACAAATTGAAGGTTCTACCGGGAAAGACAACATTTTTGGAATAGACGTCTCACCCACTAAACAGTGGCATGCTTCTTCATCTACGCCTATCCACAACCTGGTAGGGTATTATCACCAGGGCGAACTGAACCAAGAACGGGAGTACTTATATGAAATATCCATCTGGATAAACAAGTATCCAGTTAGAGGAAGAAAAGTTAGCAATTCTGACTGGGTATACCATGAGGGTTTTTTCTATTTGTTAGTAGGGTAGAGTGGGTCTAATTAAATATAAGTACAGGTTTCTAATCGAGCACTATTGTCTCAATCACCCCTGATTCTTGGCAACATGTTTCGGTCATCGCAAAGAGCCTTTACGGGTCTGGGGCTTCATCATGTCTATATGTGTGTGTCCCTGCCTTTTATGCATGTGTTTCATGCACTTTAATGAGACATAAGGCTCTCACCTGAACTTGAGTCTTCTGTATTTCAAGGGTACTTTAACTATTCTTTTGTTGGGAATCATGCGTGTCTGGCAGAGGGCCCCTCCAAGTGCCACCCGTACTCCAAGGAGTTGGTCTCCGTTTTGTCACATAGATGTACTGCCCAGACCGCCGCCAAACCAGTTTTTCATATCTTGGGCTCCTGTTCCCTGTAAGTCTGATCCGGTGTCTGGAATGTGTGTGGTATCCTGTGCTCCCATTTCCTGTATGTCTGAGCCGGTGTCTGGAATGTGTATGGTATCTTGTGCTCCTATTCCCTGTATGTTTGAGCCGGTCTCTGGAATGTGTGTTGTATCCCGTGCTCCAATTCCCTGTCTGTCTGAGCTGGTGTCTGGAATGTGTGTCATATCCTGTGCTCCCATTCCCTTTATGTCTGAGCTGGTGTCTGGAATGTGTGTCGTATTCTGTGCTCCCATTCCCTGTGTGTCTGAGACGTTGTCTGGAAAGCTAAGAGTGAAGGATGTAATAGAATGTTGGTGTGCGGTTGTGAGGAAATGGGGTGCTTTACATGGTGTGATTGTGCAACCTCACCATGTAATATATTAACCCCTTTTAGGATTTATATGTTTAGTTTTTTAAACTTTAGCTCAACCCTGGGCAACTGTGGCTCTGAGCAGCAAAGCTTACACAAAGGAACAAGTGTAAAGCATTTAATAAAGGGCCAAAACAATTGAAGAAATAACTAAGACACTCAAGAAATCTGACACCAATTTATGAACATAAGGTAGACTTTATATATTTCTACAAACCACATTGAAAAATATCCTCTAGATGGTTTCGGAGCTCTGGAATTTGGCATTTAGAATTATTTTCACTAAAAATTTGGACTAGTTGTAATGCGGTCAGAGTTCCTTTGAGAAACCAACTCCGGCAGGCAGCCAGTGAAGGGGACCCGAAAGGCCCTCAGAAACAGTTACCTGCACAGAATAAGCAGTCTTCCAAAAGTTCCAGGCACTTTATCCACATTGCAATGGATTCCTATGGCAGTGGTCCTGATGCTGAGGATGCAGGATGCTGAAGCTGCACAATGATGCTGTGGCCGCGACATGGTCAAAAGAGGTAATCGTGCAGCTGCTTCTTGATCCACAGGCTTTGTGAGTTGATCCTGGCCACAGGGGTCGACGTCCCTAAAGATCTTCTCGTGCCTGGCAGAAGTTCAGTTGCCACCGAACTGCCAGTCATCCGGTGTCATTGGCATAGCTACATCCTTATTTGGACTGTTGCTTGACTTCTTGGCGACCAAGCTGCGCCCAGACCACCTTCCTGGGTCCAGCAGACTGGGGTACAACTTCTGACACTCAGGTCCTGGTCCTGTGCAGTGATGAGGTGCAGCGATCTGGGCTATTACTTACCGTTGGCAGACTTCTTCAGCTGTTGTGTCCGTGTGTTGTGAACAGGCGGTCAGCCAGCTGACCCTTGGAGCCTCTTGCTTTGGCTGCGCCCAGAAAACAGCTTCTCCATGACACAGGACAGGACACAGCAGGTACAGTCCTTTCTCCTTTGCTAGCCACCAACCACAGCAGGTGCAGTCTACATCGGTGCTGCCTGTCTTCGCCAGAAACTTGGAGCAGGAGTGCAACCCTTCCTCCAGTCCCGTCGTGATCTAAGTGCAGTGCTCTCAGGGTCGGATGTTGTTGGTAGCCAATTGGCTACCCGCTTCCTTCCCATCTCCAAACCACTTACTAGGAAGTGTGGTATCTAGCTGCCCTAGGGAGTACCATTCTGCCCACTCCCAATATATGCCAGGACCCCTCTCTTGGCTCCCAGCACTCTCTAGCTCAACCAAGAGATGTTGCTACACTCCCCTGGAAAACTGGTTTGGCAACTGGTTTCCCCTTTCCTGCTCCTAGTACCAGTCTCTCCCCTCCAAACAATACAGCAGCCCCTCTCCCAAATGTTTCCCATTTGCCCTTCAAAGCGGCTTCTCCTTCGAAACTTGCCTTTTGAGCCAACACCCATGCGACTTCCTGCAGGAGGGAGATAACACCTCCTTCCAGTGCAGGCCCCTACTGCATCCTGATGAGCAACTGTTAAGGTCACAGGGATTAAAAGCAACACAGTGGGCTGAAAAACTACCATAGTCTCATTCTAACAATGATATCTGTAGCTCATGGCATGACATTCTATATCACAGCGATTGTATCGTGTGACTTTGAGATATGCGTTCACCCCTAATCACTGTTTAAACGATTCCCAAAGAGTTGCCACAGATGTAACAGAGCCCTGGTTCAACATGTAGGATATAATCACTTGGTGGGCTTCTGTTTAAAGACTGAGTCTAACAGCTCAAATGGTCGCAGTCGCTACATTCCATGTATCCCTACATTGCTGGCGATGGTCAAAACCATCGGAACCGTAAAATGATCAGACAAAGTCCTAAGTAAATGTGTTACAATTTCAACTCACCAATGTCATCTGTTGATCCTAACTAGGAATCGATCCTGGAAGATGTTTCATGTACTATGGAATAGAATTTATACCCTCTGGATTTGGGGCATTCCACACAGTATAAGACTGTCAGTTTGTACTGGGGCATAATATGCCTTAGATTGTCCCTGGGTGTATCACCTGGTCCCCCTGCCACTGCTATTCAAATCAGTTTTCAGCATTAAGTATTCTCAACAAATTACAAAGCGAGGGGAAGAGGTCACAAGCTTGTTCCTAACTTTAGTGGAAAAAACTGAAAAAAGCAGGATCAGCAAATTGCAGCTCATATGTATTAATTAATGTAATGCATTCCGAACCCAACAACCCCTGCACAACCACGTACCGGCCCTCTCCATCACAGAACGCGTCCAGAGACCTGAACCTTAAGCTTTGTTTAACCAATATTGCCACTTCCCTAGTGATTGAGGAACAGAAATAGAGGTACAAGCTCCAAATTTTGGAAAAATGATTAACCCCCACAGAAGCAGCATGCGTCTCCTGAATGAATGAAACTTTCACCTTTGGCCTATTGAGGTATGCAGTCACCAGTCGGACCTTGTGGTGGTCATTTACCCCTCTCACATTACAGGCAAACAGCCTAATCTGCAGTGTTGACCCCCTCCTTTCACTAAGGCTTTCTGTTGGGTCAGAAGTATTTCTGCTATCAAACCTCTGTGTCACCTGTGTTTTAGTAACAGTCACCCAAACAGCCCTCCAAACAAACACCTACCCACATTGCCTTATAACTTTCGCATCCAGCCTCATGGTGGCTAAACTGGAATCAACCACGTTATTGCCCAAACTCATGTGATGCGCTACAGTGTTAGATATAAATAACAGTAGTGTTAGAAGCCGGTCCTTCTTGCATATCGATGAGAGATTTAACTTGTCTTGAGACTGTGGGTGTTCATTGAGGATGTGTAGCTAGAGCATTATGGGCGGAGGAGACCTTTTATAGCTCACAGACTGAGTAACTCCCTCTTTTAAAATCTTTAAAGCACGAGAGCAAGCCATGTTCATTGTGGAATTAAGATAAGTTTGCCTTTCATAAACAAGTGAAGAGAAGCGTTCTGTTTTTTATAGTATCTATCCAAGTATCAATGTCTTCAGGATGGTCCATCGACTAGGTGTTCATGTTTTATGAGACTAAGGGGTCGGGTACACACTGCTGATATTTCGAGTCCCTCTCCATGAACTCTAAACATAAATCCTCAGTTTGATTCTCCTCATTACCCCCCTACCATTTTTCCCTTATGGTGTCCACAGAGTTTATCGTTTTGGAACAAGGGGCATGGTGAGATAAGACCTTTGCTTTGTCTTTCCCTGTCCAGGCAAACAGATTTATTTATTCGTTTTTTCTAGTGCGCAGGTGTAGCCTGAATGGACATTAGCATGCCTTAAGAAAGTAAATAACTATATACACAGTATGGTTTAAGAAAGTTTACAGTGTTCAAACATCTAGGATTGCAGTTGCTACTTTCAGCGGATGTTCATTTTATTCCAGATTAGCGTGTTAAAAAATACACTGTACAGAAGTAGAAATACAATTGTTGCCTACACGTGATATAGGAGACTAAGTAGAGACCTCTTATTCACAGGTTGGCCAGCAAACTGTCCTGTAATGTCTGTACAAGTGGTGTCAGCTCCTGACCCACATGAAACCATAAACCTGATGTGCACATACTTTGTGGACTTCAAACCTCTAAGGTCAGTGGCATCTGACTTTCAACCGACTCCAAAGCTCCACCTGTCCTCTCCCGGGTAGTATTATTAATGGAAGAAATACAATATCAACCATAAACAGCATGAACAGAACATCATATATAACAAACTCTCTGAATGTTATTATCACAAATGTCCTCAAAACTGTGGATACGAGCCCTTGAAGGACTTGCAGAACAAATCTCACATAACTGAGTAAAAAGGCAGAGCCAGGTCTTATCACAAGGTGGCCAAAATAGTCCTTATGCCATAGTAGGCTAAGAACAGGGAAAGAAATCTAGCTGTTGCCTTCGGTAACATTTGCATTCTGAGAAAGTTTGATGCTCTCTGGAATTTGCATATTGTCACCTCTGTGGGTGAGGAGTAAGTTGCCCTGGTACCTTTTTTTGACTAATCCTACGGCATCTATGATGACTGCCACTATTTCTGTTCCTTTGTTCCACATTTTGTTCATGAATTTCATCCCCTAAATCTGTGATGAGGTGTGGATTTTTTGTTGTAGCAACTGATAACAGTTTCAAATGAAAGTCTTCACAATCAGTACATCTTACACCCAGGTGGCCTTTTTGATGCCTCATCAGAGAGTGTTTGAAGGAAATGCTCTTTCATGTTAATAATACTTAAATGGCTTCTATCCAGTGTATAATTTCTGATCAAACATAAGATATTCCTTTGTAATGGATGTCGTGTCACCCTGAAAACAGACACAGTTTTTCTCTGGAATGCATGTTGACAAATTTGGTTCCTCCAATGAAAAAACACTTTATAACAAAAAGTGGTTTCTGCCAATATATCTATTGGATCAGCACCTGGTCACATTTATTGCTTCAGTTACTTCCCATGTCCATTTGTAATGATTGCTTTGTCATGTTTAAAATATTCCTATAGTGTTGCTCCTGTGTGGAGGACAGGTGTCCTACTAGTAATGGCTTTCTGATGTTGCATTAGCTTTGTGCTTGTAAAGGATGCCTTATTGCTTTGAGTGCAGTGATATGCATTCTCTATCATCATGACTTTCTCCTCTGTGTTAACTTCCTGTTATTGTAGTAGCAATGCGATGCCAATAAATTAATTGTTACATTCAGTACATTTATATGGTTTCTCCCCCTCTCCCCCACCCCCAGGTGGACCTTTTGATGTTGTGTTATGTCTTTCTTTTTTGACACATGCCAGGACACATTTGTTGTGATATGAGTACTATGTTTCATGACTTTCTTCCCTGTGTGGACTTTGATGGAACATTGGCTGTGCCTTTCTAATAAATCCTTTGTTGCATCCATGTCATTTGTCTACCATGTGAACTTTATGATATAGTGTTAGTTTGTTTTGTTTTAAACAAATGCTTTGTCATAGTAAGTGCACTGAAATGGTATCTCCCATGTGTGAACTTTCTGATGGTATATTGGCTGTGCTGTATCCTTCTAATAAATGCCTTTTCACTTTCTGTACATTCATGTGATTACTTCATTAGGAACACTTTGTCTCATTCTGCACATGCATACAGATTTTTCCCAGTGTGGACTTTCTGATGTTGTTTTAACTCTCCCTTCCTTCCTTGCCACATTCAGTGTAGTCTTCAGTTTTGACTTTTGAGGTTGCGTTAGCTCTCCATTAGTTAAAAATGCTTTTCACATTCTATACATTGATATGTTTTCTCCCGAGTGTGGATTTGTTGATGCTGCATTTACTTATTCTTCCTGTAGAAGACTTTATTACATTCTGTGTATACACAGGATTTCTCTCTATGTGGATTTTCCGATGTTCCTTTAGCTCTCCATTAGTTATGTATGCTCTGTGGCATTCATACATTGATATGGTTTCTCTACAGAGTGAACTTTCCGATGTTAAATACAATTTTATTTACAAATAAATCTCTTTTCACATTCCGTCTATTCATATGGTTTCTCCCTGTTGTGGATTTTCTGATGTTGCTTTAGATTTCCTTTTGTTATAAATGCCTTGTCACATTCTGTACATTGATATGGCTTCTCCCCAGTGTGGATTTTCTTATGTTGCTTCAGGGCATCCTTTGTTATATATGCCTTGTCACACTCTGTACATTTATATGGTCTTTCCCCAGTGTGGATTTTCTGATGTCTCTTCAGAAATCCATTTGTTATAAATGCTTTGTCGCACTCTGTACATTGATAAAGGAGTTTCTCCCCTGTGTGGATTTTCTGATGACGTTTTAGATCTCTATTTATTATAAATGCCTTGTCACATTCATTACATTGATATGGTTTCTCCCCAGTGTGGACTCTCTGATGTTGCATTAGACGTGATTTTAGAATAAATGCCTTCTCACATTCAGTGCAGTTGAATGGTCTCTCTCCAGTGTGGACTTTTTGATGTCGCTTCAGAGCTCCACTTTTTATAAATGCTTTGTCACACTCACTACATTGATACGGTTTCTCCCCAGTGTGGGTTTTCTGATGTAGCTTCAGCTCTCTCTTTGCGATAAATGCCTTGCAGCATTCGGTACACTGATATGGTTTCACCCCAGTGTGGACTCTCTGATGTTGTATTAGACGTGACTTTATAAAAAATGCCTTCTCACATTCAGTGCATTTGAATGGTCTCTCTCCAGTGTGGACTTTTTGATGTCGCGTCAACTCTCCATTTGTTATAAATGCCTTTTCACATTCTCTGCATTGATATGGTTTCTCCCCTGTGTGGACGCTCCGATGTCGCAATAGGTTTCCGTTGGAAATAAATGCCTTGCCACACTGAGTGCAGTTGAATGGTCTCTCCCCAGTGTGGATTTGTTGATGCAGCTTTAGATTCCGCTTAAATCCGAATACTTTATTACATTCAGTACATTTATACGGTTTCTCCCCAGTGTGGGTTTTCTGATGTCTTATTAGGTTTGCATTGGTAATAAACGCCTTGTCACATTCTGTACAATGATATGGTCTCTCCCCAGTGTGGGTTTTCTGGTGGTGCTTCAGCTCGCTATTTGTTATAAATGTTTTGTCACATTCTGTACATTGATATGGTCTCTCTCCAGTGTGGACTTTCTGATGTTTCATTAGGTTTCCATTGGTAAAAAATGCTTTGTCACATTCTGTACATTCATAAGGTCTCTGCCCAGTGTGAATTTGTTGGTGCCACTTTAGATTTGTCTTCCATCGGAACACTTTATTACATTCTGTACATTCATACGGTTTCTCCCCAGTGTGGACTTTCCGATGACTTGTTAGGCCTCCATTGGTAATAAATGCCTTGTCACATTCTGTACATTTATATGGTTTCACCCCAGTGTGGATTTTCTGGTGAAGCTCAAGTTGTTCCTTTTTAATGAATGCCTTACAGCATTCACTACATTCATAAACTTTCTCAACAGCGTGGATCTTTTGATGGTGCTTTAGGTTCTGCTTCCTTCGAAACACTTTAGTACATTCTGTACATGTATATAGTTACTCCTCTATGTGGACACTCTGATGCTGCATTAGGTCTTTCATTGCAAAGAACAATTTGCCAAGTCAGTCCATCAATATGGTCTTTCTCCAGCAGGAAGTTTCTGAAGTTGTGCTTGCTATTTCTCTGCCTAATAAATGTTTTGCCACATTCTAGATATTCATTTAACTTCTCTCCTGTGTGCTCTTTCTCATACCAGGTTGGCTCTTCCTTCGTAATGAGCACCCCAGACTTGCTTCAATATGTCAGTGTGTTATGTCTTCAATGTTCATCAGCTGATGCCTAAGAGCCAAGTACATACCTCATTGGGCAGTGTAGGTTTTCTGCTACAGAAAGAGCTTGGTGAGGCATTAGCCTTCAAGGGAAGAGATTTTGAGATATACTGTTTTTATATCACTTCCTACACAAGTGATGTGTAATGCCTTTACCATTTTCGTTCATCACTGCATTCATTTGACCTGTTAGATTAAGAAAAGGAAACACAGAACAAGCTTAAATGCAGAGCCCATCAGAAAAATCTATTGCCATTTAATGAGACTTTTAACTGTCCATATAGACTAGTGCTTTGGAGAAATTCTAGATTACACTTTCAATGTAAAGATACAGTAGGCAGAGCAAGGACATAGAATCCTTCCATGATTCCCTTCTATTTAGGAGTGAGGACTCAAGGAGAAACTAAGACACCAGAGAAGGTTACTGTTGGGTGCATAGCATCGAAAAAAGAAAAACATAAGGTGCAATGAGGTGGCGTCTGTTACATCATTCTGTACGTATGCCCATTTTTCTCCACAAATGTGCGCTCCTTTAGAATTACACATGCACAGTTTTCCGTTTAGTCTGGTGTTGCCCAATAACTTTTATTTTACAAAATACAAATATGATTTACTTACTTAAAGCGGTTTCAGGGGGGTGTGGTCTGGCCACGCAGGAAGATGGCCGCCTGCTAAGAGAGCTCTGCCGAGGGATGTACCCCTGACGAGCTTTCTTCACTTACCTGCTTGTGTGGGTCATTTCTAGAACGACTGCAGCACTTGGCATGGCATGAGGATTGCTGCGGTGGTTTTCTTTTTCAACTGACGGCTTCCGTTCTTCAGATATCGCGGAAAGACTGTGAGGAGGCTGGTCACTACGACGCGCACCGCGGTGTTCGCGCACTTCTGACACCGCGCTTCTCCTCAGCGAGGGCGGCGTCCTCATTACACCAGGGCCGCGCCTCCTCGGATTGTAGGCCGTGCCTCCCCTCAGACGATGAGGGCGCGCTTCACCGCAGACTGCTTCCCTTAATGCTCCTGCCTCTCTTTTTAAGTACACAGCGCCCTCCTCAGGATTTTGTTATAATGGTTTTCTTGAAGTTACCAGCGATTTATAATGAAAAAGGCACCATAAACAGGGAAAGGAATGGACGTCTATAGGGCTGGCACACTCGTCATTATAATGAAGTGCGCTTTCTCATAGTTACATGTGTTCTACTATCCAAGTGCAATAGCAATGCTTGCAGGTCTTTAATAACATGACTTTTCATTTCATAATAATTGTTATCACCTGCAGAATCAGGCTGTGACTGTCCCTTAAACAGCCAACGTTGCCGGTACGGGCAGAATTACTTGCAGCAGTACCGTTCCATCTTCTTTCTTGACTGTTACCACTTAGCTTTGGCGTTTTTCTTCAGTTGTATTAAGGGACATATATGTTATTTGGGTCAGAATAACTTGACTCTACCAGCTTTATCACTGCTCCTTAATGTGTCTTCTTGTTTTCCTACTGTGATACTTTGCCAGTTCCGCTTATAACGGAGGAAGCAGGCATTTGCTGTATGCTGATCGTACGCATACAACTTCTTACCTCCCTGTTATTTGATGCACCTCTGGCCTCATCATTGCTTCATATTCCAAATATTCCAATTTTTCCTCCATTCGCTATTGCAGACCACCGCTACAACGGTACAGAGACATGTCTAACAGTAGGAATGGTAGTCGTGGGCCTAAACAACCACTTTTCAATGAAGTGGTAAAACAATCCTCTTCCTTGACAGTTAAAGGTAATGGTTCTACGTCACCTCCTTCGTCGCAAGCTGCATTACCTCAGAGTGATAAGTCTCTTTCTGACACGATGCAACGCATTTTACATGAACTTTCTGGGGTCAATCGATTGTTAAAGGGCCTAGATATTGCTATGACTTCATTAACTGCAGATACTAAGTCTATCAGGGCAGAACTTACTACTTTTCACAACAGGATTGACGTCATTGACTCTAAAATAATGTACATAGAGGGTCGACTGGATTCTGTTCAGGGTTCAGATCAAGACCTACTCTTCCTCCACAGTAAGATCATCGATTTGTAAGATCACAGTCGTAGAGACAATATCCGTTTTTTTGGTTTCCCAGAAACTATTGAAAAGCAAGACATGTCCTTTCTTTGTGATGCCCTCCCCACTCTGACCAGGAATTTCTTTCACTCCTCCTCTTGAGCTCCAACGCGCTCATAGACTGGGTCCACCACGTCCTGGATCTTCTACAAGACCTAGACCAATCATTGCCTGTTTCGTTCGGCATGAGCAAACTAGACAGATTCTATCAATGGCCCGTACACGTGGCTCTTTTCTGTTTCAGGGTCTTACCATTCACATGGCTGCAGACTTCTCTAAAGAAACGAATGACCAGAGGAATGCATCTCTTTCCATGCGACCCCAGTTACGTCAAATGGACATCAAATATCGATTATTTGAACCTGCACGTTTTTGTATTACTAGGAATGGAGAGTCCAAAGACTTTTACGACCCTGTACTTCTACAGCAGTTTCTGGATAGTATCAGGTCCGATGATATGGAAACTCAGTCTCCTTCCAATGCCCAATCTTCTCAATCCAAGCCCTCATCTACGAATCCATCAACGTCCCATTTATATACATCTCCTGACTCTAGACAAGGTGGCAGAGATCTTACTCGCCTGCCTCGCTCTCAGGATTACAAGTATTCGGCTCTACGCTCTGTCTCTTCTCACACTAACACGCAGCAAAGAGACAAGTCTAGATCGCCTCTTAAGACGCCATCTGATGCTGACTGAATTCTTTTAATGCTTTAATGCTTCATTACTTTTCTCCTTATATAAGCTTATAGTAGAGTTTACTGTCCACAATGCTTTTGTTGCTCGCTTAATACATTGAGATTTTATTGCATGGTATAATAAGGTTTATTTTTCATTAATGTTCTATATAGTGTTCTATGCCCTGTTGCTCTTCTATATATTTACTGCTACTATGTGATTTTCAGTTTTGTGGTTATTTCATCATTTTCAGGCTTTGCTTATTATACGTTATAAGGCCATTATCCATTTCACAGGAGACCTTTATTTTTCCCATGTTCATTCCCCTCGCTACAGTGTTGTTATTGTTATTGCGCTTATTGCTAAATGTTTCATTTTTTACTTTCTCCGGTTTTATATGATGTCACTTTGTTTCATTGTTTTCTATGTTTAAATTGTCTTTGATCATTTTCTTTTGTTTCTCTTCTGTTGTATGACTTTGTAGTTTTCCCTCCTTTTCTTCTACCTATTATCTCTTTCCCTCCTTTTCTATGACATTGTTGGTCTGTTCCCTTTCCGTGTTTTGTTCCTTTCATTAACTATGTCTTCTCTTCTTCTCATCCTATTATTCTCGCCCAGGTTTTATATTAACGTTGTTTTCTTTTTTGTAGTATGATCACTTTTGTCCTCTGTTTTCGTATTGTGGCTTATACCTTCTTGATCTTTTATATTTTTGCGTTAGCCATTTGGCCTCCTTAGAGTCTTTACCTGATCGCAGGTTTCCTTCACAGCTGTTATCTTATACATGGCAATCCTTTTCCGATGCATTCCTTTCCCTATGACGCTATGCTTGTTGTTAAATTTGACATTATTTATTTCCTCCAACCCGCTTTGAACGGTTTCATATATATTTTTTCTAATAAGTTCTGCTGTTCTTTATGCTTCTATTCATATGCATTTTCATTCCTCCTTATCATGGTACCGGACCTCTTTCTTCATCTTATTTAACTTTCATATTTCTTTTACTTCACTTCTCACACTTCTTATATTTCTTATTTCACTTTCCTTGTTTTCATTTCTTTCTCCTCATATTCTTCTCTTATTATATGATTCTCTTAGCATGTTCTAATAATTTTTATACAATATTGACTATGTTCCATGAAAGTATTGTATGTTTTCCAACTTTAGTTGTTGCAAATATATTCTAAATGCATCTCATAATATTTCGTATTAACAGTTACTCCCCCAGACCCCTATTCTTCTTTGCTTGAAAGGGGTCTGACCTCCCTTGGCGTTGCTGTAGGTGCACCCAGACCCGTAGTTAACAGTTTAGGTTTCTTTTTCTTTCTTTCTCTTTTTCTCTCCTCTCTAGCTTTAATACTTTTCTTTCTATTTCTATTTGCTTTGTCTGTTCCAGTTTTCACTCTGCCTTTTTAATTCTTTTTTCCTTTCCTTTTCTTTTTCTTTTTCTCTTCTCCTTTCCCCTCTCATCCAGAGTAACAACTTTCTTCTACTCCTTTTCTTTCTTTATTTTCTTTTCTTCTTTTCCTTATTATCTTCTTGTTCAATCCTATTGTCATGTCTTCTATTCATCCACTGTCTGTGATTTCCTGGAATGTTCATGGGCTCACCCACTATATCAAGCGCAAGAAAGTTCTTTCTTACTTGCATTCTAAACATGTAGATATCGCCTTACTACAGGAAACCCATTTGGACGATGTTGAATCTAGTAAGCTTAGCAGGGATTGGGTTGGTAAAGTCATTCATAGCAGTGTTTCGAAGCCTGATCCCACCAATCCTAACCCTGTTCGTGAGTGTGGGGTGGCCATCCTGTTTCGGAAATCACTGCCGTTTACAATTATTAAGACATGGACTGATCCAGATGGTCGATATGTATTTGTCAAATTGAAAATTGGGAACTCTTTTATTTGTCTTGGTTCTGTTTACGCTCCACTGGGTCCCAAAAAACAATTCTTCCTTCGTCTTAATCGTCTTCTTACGGAAATAAATGCTTCTCAATTTCTCATTGGTGGTGATTGGAATTTGGCACCGGATCCTGCTCTTGACAGAACAGGTTGCATTGACACTATCAACGCTTCGGACAGAGCCATCTTCTGTGACATTCTTGCTGACACTGGTCTTGTTGACCACTGGAGACTAAGTCACCCGCAGGATAAAGAATACACGTTTTTTTCTTCTACTCACGGTACGTTTTCGCGCCTTGACTACTTTCTTCTTTCGCAACATTCAGTCCGATTGGTTACTGATTCCAAGATTTTAGAAGCAGCTATATCTGATCACTCCCCTATTCTTGTGTCTCTAGATTTGGGTCTTAAGAGTCCGGGGCGCAAATCGTGGCGTTTGAATATCAACAAATATAAAACGCCAGCGGGTAAACTTCTTTTGCAGTCCCACTTACGTGATTATCTTCTCAATAATGAAGATTTGGTTTCCTCTAAAAGAAATGGTCTGGGCAGCTGCTAAGGCAACCATCAGAGGTCAACTTATGCGGGATGCTGCTCTTTATAATAAAAAGAACGCTGCCAAGCAAATTGATCTGGAAAAGGATATTCGCCGACTCTCTCAATTATATATTTCAAAACCAACTCTCCAAAACCGAAAGTTATTGGAACAGGCGCGCATGTCCCTCAATACTCTTTTCACTTCTAAGGCGGAATATGCCTTACAAAAGATGAAAGGTCGTCACTATGAACAAGGGGAGAAAGCTGGTCGGTTATTGGCTGCGCAGCTGCGTCAAAGAGAGGCCGCTATGGCGATTCCAGCAATCAAATCAAGTGGTGGTGATATCGTTACTCGACCACAAGAGATAGTTGAGGAGTTTGCCTCATTTTATAGATCTCTCTACTCCCCAAACACTCAGGTAGACACGCTAGCGATGTCTAAATTTCTAGATGAAGTACATCTTCCGTGACTCTCCGATGAGGGTAGGGCTCTACTTGAGGGAACTATTACGAAGGAGGAAATTTCCTCAACTGTATCTGCCTTACCGTATCATAAAGCTCCGGGAGATGATGGTTTTCCTCCTGAGTTTTTTAAATGGACTGGTCAGAGTATGATTGATACTCTTCATGCTGCCTTTGGGGAAGCCGAGGAGGAGTCTTCTCTTGGTTCTATCTCTAACAAAGCCATCATAGCGGTCTTGCCAAAAACTGGCAAGGATCCTCTATTGTGTGGTAGTTATCATCCTATATCTCTTTTAAATTCTGATGTTAAGATTCTTGCTAGCATTCTCGTGTCACAACTCCGCAAGGTTTTACCTTCTTTAATCCATAACTCCCAAGTAGGTTTTGTTCCTGTTCGTTCCTCTCGAAACCACTTACGTACTCTCTCCCATGCCCTATGGTCAGCTAAGCATCTTGCCGATGATGCCCTACTTCTTTCTTTGGATGCTGAAAAAGCATTTGACCGCATCAAATGGGAATACCTTTTTACCATAATGCAAAGATTTGGATTAGGAGATCAGTTCATAGCTAAAGTACGACTACTTTATGATAGCCCATCTGCTCAAGTTAACTGTGGAGGTTTTCTCTCTACCCCATTTCCTATCCGGAGGGGTACCCGTCAAGGTTGTCCACTCTCCCCTCTTCTTTTCCTTTTGGCTATGGAGCCTCTGGCTGCTGCAATTCGTCAATCGGTTGCTGTGGTGGGCGTTCCTCTTCCAATTGGTCACTCAAAAATGTATTTATATGCGGATGATATTCTTCTCACAATCACTGATCTTCCACGCTCTCTCCCTGCTCTCCTCCGTGTCATTGATGATTTTTCTTCTTTCTCTGGCTATAAGATAAACTGGGATAACAGCAAAGCCTTACCTATGTCCATTGGTACTACAAAGGTTTTCTATTTCATTGGCAACCTTCTCGGCTTAAATACTTAAGGATACTCCTCAACAGGGGATTGGATAACGTTGTCACGGGCAATTTAACTCCTTTAATTGCGCAAATGCAAAGAGATTTCGATAAATGGAAGGCCCTGGGTTTATCCCTTTGGGGACAGGTTCAGGCGATTAAGATGGTCATCCTACCACGTTTTCTTTATGTTCTGGGTATGCTCCCTTTGACTATTCCTTTGGCTACTCTTTGGTCCATTGATTCAAAAATTACATTTTTTATATGGGATACAGCTAAACCGCGTCTCACCTTAGCCAAATTAAAATCCCACCAATTGCAGGGAGGTTTGGGTCTCCCCTCTATCGAGCACTATTCCCTTGCCCTTCATCTTTCCCATCTTTCTTTCTTTTTACCTAAGTCTAAAGACATCCCTCAATGGGTTCCACTTGAACGCCATTTATTGGCTTCTGGCCCGGGTTTGTCCCTTCTTTATGGCAAGGGTTCCAGTTCTCTTGACCCCAAAAATCCTATATTATCTGCTATGTATAATTCTTGGCAAAGAAGTCATCGTATCCTTAAATCTAACTTGCGGCTTCATTTTAATGCTCCTATATGGTCTAACTCGGCTATTCGGATTCGAGGTCGCACTGTGTCCTGGCCTCTGTGGCAGGAAGCAGGTATTCATTCCATGGAACAACTGTTCCATGGTGACAATTTTAAATCCTTTCCCCAATTCAGTGAGGAATTCCATCTACCATCCACACAATCCTGTAAATATTCCCATCTTCAACAAGCTATCACAAAACATCTAGGTTCCCCACCCGAGCTGTTGTCCGCTTCTCCTATTTTATCCTATCTGAATTTATGGGGAACTTTTAAGGGTGTCACTTCTGGTCTTTATAAGACTTTATTACATCCTCTATTTTTCGCAACCCCTTTCAAAAGCTCTTCAATTGAAATGGCAATCATGCCTATCTGTGATATGCTCAGATACTCAGTGGTACCTCATTTTGGAAGGATTACATAAGGGTGTTCGAGAAGCTCACCTTAAATTCTGTATTTTTAAAATTCTCCATGAATGGCACTGGTCCCCGGTCAAATTACATCATGCTAAGTTACTTTCGCATTCTTTGTGTTGGAGATGTTCTGCTTCCGGTTGTGATATAACGCATATTATCTATGAGTGCCCTCGTACTAGATCATTTTGGCTTTTTGTACGAAAGACTTTGGCTCATTCTATGTCATTGCCTTTGCCCTTTATCTCGGCAAATATAATCTTACATGACTTTCGTGGCCTTCCAAAGTTTACTAAACCACAGACTCGTCTCCTACATACTGCCCCAGCCAGGGCAAAAATGTGTATATTGCGTCATTGGAAGTCTTCATTATCTTCTTCTCAGGAGGAGTGGTTGGTGGCAATGGTACAAACAGCTTCTTACGAACGTATAATTTATAATTTGCAGGATCAAGCTTCCATTTTTCTCCAAGTTTGGTCCCCATTCCTAGAAACCACAGTGGATAATGACTCTGTCTCTACTCCTTCTTCTTCTACGGCTACTTTTCCTTCTTAATTCCACCTTCTTCGTACCATGCTCACTCTCTTTTATTCCTCTCTCCTACGCTTATTCTCATTTTTCTTACTTCCATTTCACTTCACAATTAGTTTTTGTTACTCAGGGGCTTCTTTTCTCTCTCTCTTTCTCCTAAAATTTATTTTTCTTTAGTTTCTTTTTCTTTTCTCTCTTTTCTTTTTATCCTTATTTTTGCCCTATGAATTCTAGAGGATTTGGTGTTTTATGCCTCCTTTGTTATATTTTATGACTCATTTCCTCATTTATGCTGTTTCACTTTAACCTCTGCATATGTATCTGCATTTGTGCTTTATCTAAAATGTTCTTAATAAAAATGTCAACACAAATAAAGCGGTTTCAGCTCTCCATCTACTGGTCTGTTGTTGTGCCATTCACATTTTGCCTCCGCCCACCACACAATACAGCATGGAGCAGTGGCCTGCCTACTTCAGCCACTTTATTAGTTCCTGCCGGCTGCAAATGATGTTGTAAATTCCTTCTGGAGCTGCCTTTGTTTACCTGTTTGCTGCTATATCAGAGTATACCAATTGGTGTCCATTTTAATCTATTCTTTATAACGTAATTCAGTTTTTAGAATGTACACAATGAGATGCCTTTATAACTGCACTCCTATATGTATTTTAAATGAGGACTTCCGCTATGCTTGCAAAATGTAAATGTAAATGTACAGGAATTTATATAGCGCAAATCACCAAGCGGTTTCTAAGCGCTTCCTTAGGGAACCCGTCCTGGTATTCCCCTGTGAGATAACCCCGGAAGGGTATCCGCAAGGTGAAAGCCAGGCATCCCGCCGCGAGGGGCCGTTGTGGAGATTAAGCAAGCTATTGCCCAGAGTCACAGAGTGTGAACCCGTGAATTGAGTAGGCACCGGAGCGAGAATTGTCGAGTCCATGGACATTTTAGGACTCAAGACCCCGCAGAGCCGGGAATTGAACCCTGGTCCCGGGCTGACCTCTGCTTCCAGGTCTGCCTCCTCTAACCAGTGAGCCACACTTCTCCAACTTAGTAGGTCTTTAAGGTCTTTCTAGTTTGCTTTCAGTGCTCTTGTTTGCTGTGCTTATACGGGTATTTTATTATTACATTACTAATTGTATCTGTGCTGTGCTGTCGGTCTTTGCAATCCTAACTATCAACCTCAGTGCGCCGCTCAACCCGTCTGTCTACCTATCCTTCTATGTATGTATCTACCTATCTATCAACCTATCTATCTACTGTACCTCTATCTATGCAACGTTTATCTTTGCAACAGTATCAATCTTTTTTAATTCCATCTATATTTGCAAATCTATCATTCTATCTATCAATGTATCTATCTTTTCAAGTTTATCTATCTATATCTATCTGTAGGGTTCGATCACTGACTAAATATCGAAGGTCAAAATATCGACCTACAAAAATATTGCAGCAAAAATATTGAGGACAAGAATATCGACATCCTATCTACATTAAAGTAAGTACAAAAATATTGGACAAAAATATTGATGTCAAAAATATCGTTATTAAAAATATCGTTTTTTATTTAAGTTAAAAAAACAATCTAAAACAAGGTAAATAATAAATATAATTAAAACAAACAAAAATATTTTTAAATGCTTAAGAATTATTAGTAATATATATAATTTTAAAATACATTAAACATATACATATAATATATATCTACTTACTTATTAATGTTTTAATATTTATTTTAATCACTTATAAATGTTTATTTTTTTATAAATTATAAATACATCTATACACATAAAACAATAATATAAATAACAACTAAAAATATATATATAACAAATGTAAACAATAAAAAATTGTTACTCTTTTTTAAATTAATTATACAGTACATTAGCTAAAATAATACAAAAAATTTTAGATAGCGGAAGAAATAAAATTAATATTCCAAACCCAGTGACTGCAACAGTAGAAAAAGTGTTGGATAATGTAGGGGTAAAAATTACTATTCCCACTCCAGTGAGTGCAACAGTAGGGAAAGTGTTGGATAGCTTAGGGGTAAAAACTACTATTCCAACTCCAGTGAGTGCAACAGTAGGTAAAGTGTTGGATAGCGGAGGGATAAAAATTACTATTCCCATTCCCATGAGTGTAACAGTAGGGAAAATGTTGGATAGCGGAGGGGTAAAAATTATTATTTCCACTCCAGTTAGTGCAACAGTAGGGAAATTATTGGATAGCGTAGGGGTAAAAATTACTATTCCCACTACAGTGAGTGCAACAGTAGGGAAAGTGTTGGATAGCGGAGGGGTGAAAATTACTATTCCCACTCCAGTGAGCGCAACTGTAAGGAAAGTGTTGGATAGCGGAGGGGTCAAAATTACTATTCCCACTCCAGTGAGTGCAACAGTAGGGAAAGTGTTGGATAGCGGAGGGGTAAAAATTACTATTCCCACTCCAGTGAGTGCAACAGTAGGGAAAGTGTTGGATAGCGGAGGGGTAAAAATTACTATTCCCACTCCAGTGAGTTCAACAGTAGGGAAAGTGTTGGATAGCGTAAGGGTATAAATTACTATTCCCACTCCAGTGAGTGCAACAGTAGGGAAAGTGTTGGATAGCGTAGGGATAAAAATTACTATTCACACTCAGGTGAGTGCAACAGTATTCAAAGTGTTGGATAGCATAGGGGTAAAAATTACTATTCCCACTCCAGTGAGTGCAACAGTAGGGAAAGTGTTGGATAGTGGAGGGGTAACAATTACTATTCTCACTCCAGTGAGTGCAACAGTAGAGAAAGTGTTGGATAGCGTAGGGGTAAAAATTACTATCCCCACTCCAGTGAGTGCAACAGTAGGGAAAGTGTTGGATAGCGTAGGGGTTAAATTAACATACTGATAAATATATATATTTTTGTAATAAATAACATATTTATAAATATTTAACAAAATAATTATTAAAAAATACCTATACAATGTAATTAATATTTACTTAAATAACATATAGGGCCAGATGTAGGTCACCAATTACCGGTCGGTAACGGCCGATTTCGGCCGTTACCGACCGGTATTTGGGATTTGGCATGTAGGGGGCATTTTATTTACAGAATCGGTATATTTACCGATTTGGTAAATTTACAGAATCGGTAAAATACCGAATCGGTATTTACTGATTCGTAATTGACATTGATGCCTATGGGCCTCAAGGCCCATAGGAATCAATGGCAATTACCGAATCGGTAAATACCAATTCGGTAATTACCGACTCCTACCGATTCGGTAAAAACTACCGATTTTTTATCTACATCTCATTTACCGAATCTAGAATACCGAATCGGTAAAATTCGGTATTTTAGAGTCGGTAAATGAGGATTACCTACATCGGGCCCTAAATTACTTCCCACCCTATTCCCTTATAAACACACAATGTGCTACACATACATTTAATTATCAATTTTTCAATTTAAAAAAATTAATTAATAATTAATAATTACTTAACAATAAATTATTAACAATAACAATAAACACATATTAGCTAATTAATTATATTTAAATTACTTCCCATCCTATTTCCCTATAAACCCACAACAGCTTAAAAATAAAATAATTAATTTACTTACCAATTAATCAATTAATTAAAATTCACTACCAAATAACAATTAATTTACAATAAATTAATTAACAATAACAATAAATAAAACATATTAATACATTATTAATAATTAATATAATTATAAATAACCAATTAATAAAAATAAATTACCAATAAATAATTAATTTACAATACATTAATTGCCAATAACAATAAACAAACATATTAACTGATTAATTATATTTAAAATACTTCCCACCCTAGTCCCCTATAAACCCACAACCCACAACACATTAAAAATAACATAATTAATGGAATTACCAATTAATCAATTAATTCAAATTAATTACCAATTAGTAATTAATGTACAATAAATTAATTAAAAATAACAATAGATAAAAATGAATAATACATTATTCATAAGTAATATAATTATAAATTAACCAATTAATAAAAGTAATTAACAATTAATAATTAATTAACAATAAATTATTTAACAACAACTATAAAGAAACTCATTAACTAATTAATTATATTTAATTTACTTCCCACCCTATTACCCTATAAACCCACAACCCGCTCTGATACTAAAACGCAAAATTTACTTTCATTTTTTTTTACTATTTTCTAAACGTTTAATACATATATATAAAAATTATGTAAAAACTTTAAAAAAAATGTTAAACATACATATAAAATACATACTAAAATACATAACACTAAAAAAAATATAAATATTATTTACAACTATATTTTTGCAAACAATATTATTAACTTCGATAATACATACTTCGATATTAAAAAAATCGATATTACTTACCTTAAAGTCGACATTCTGGTCAATGATATTTTTGACTTCGAAATTCTGTCCCTACAATATTTAGAACTCGATATTAGTGTAGGTCGATATTTAAACTACAACATTTTGACTGAGCCCCCTGCAGGGTTATCTTTATCAATCTGTCTGAGAGTTTTTTCTTAAGTGCAGTGTTTAATAAGAGTGTCCTATAAGCTTCTGAAGGTGGAATGACGCTCGGTCTGTTTGTGGTAGTCACAGCGGAGTATATGGGACCATCAGAGGTGCCCATGAATTCTGTGTAGCACATAAGCATGGGCTGAAAATTCGTTCCGCTCGCGGAATTTGCGGATTTTCTGCGATTTTGCGATCCGCGAATCTCACGAAATCGCGGTAAAATCCGCGAATCAGAGGGGACGAATTTTCAGCCAAGCACTTACAGGGTTACAGCAGCAGGTGCAAAAGTTGAAGCTAATTTTTTGTAACCTTTTACAAAAGGGTTACAAAGAAATTAACTTCAACTTGGGCACCTGCTGCTGTAAGCCTGTAAGTGCTTCCTGGCGCTTCGTTGCCTATTTGTAACTATTCTCTGACCCTGCTCTGACCCTTGAAGCAGGGTCAGAGAATAGTTACAAGTAGGCAATGAGGCGCCTGTCACGAAAATTAAAACTCAACAGGAAGCACTGACAGATATAAAAACAAGCATTTGCAATGCAATAGGTCTCGCATTAGGAAAGTTTGAGCTATTGGTCTTGTAAATGACCATTTTTTTTATTTATGTGTTGGTTTTGAAAGTAGCTAAATTAATAGCTTTGTCATTTACAATGCCAATAGTTATAACTTTCGGAAATGTGACACTTATAGCATTTGTAATGCAACATGTTTTGTATTTACGTGACTTAGCTGTATTGATATTACAAATTACAATGGCTTTTAATTTTTTTAAATAATTAATACTTAAATAAAAGTGATTTTAATTTATAAGGGCAATAGCTTAAACTTTTGTAAATAACTTTTGTGAAGATTATGTTCAGTGTATTTTATTGTGACGAAAATCCAAGAACAGAAGTGAAATATTAACATCTTTTTGTGACATTTGTGATAAAGTTTGAAACATTGAGAGAACATATTTGAACCAGTTGTTGTTGAATGGTTGCGCAGATTGATGCTGGGGTGGCGCTGAGTGGTGCTGTGGTGGTGCTGAGTGATACTGGGATGGTGCTGAGTGTTGCTGGGGTGGTGCTGAGTGGTGCTGTGGTGGTGCTGAGTGATGCTGTGGTGGTGCTGAGTGATGCTGTGGTGGTGCTGAGTGGTGCTGGGGTGGTGCTGAGTGATAATGTGGTGGTGCTGAGTGATGCTGTGGTGGTGCTGAGTGATGCTGTGGTGTCGCTGAGTGATGCTGTGGTGGCGCTGAGTGGTGCTGTGGTGGTGTTGAGTGATAATGTGGTGGTGCTGAGTGATAATGTGGTGGTGCTGAGTGATGCTTGGGTCGCGCTGAGTGATGATGTGGTGATGCAGAGGGCAGAAAGGCACAAAAAGCAGTCTAACACAGGACAGAAGGGCAGAAAAACAAGGGAAAACGAGTCTAACAGAGGGCAGAAGGGCAAAAAAACAAGAGAAAAACGAGTCTAACAGAGGGCAGAAGGGCACAAAAAACGAGTCTAACAGGGGGCAGAATGAATCCTGCCCTGCGTGTTTGTCCATGAAGATGCCACCTTTTTGTGCAATACCTCTACTCAACTGGAGTACTTTCTACTGTCTAATCAGTAAGTGCTCCCTCGTTGGCTAAATGGATAGGGGCAGATTTACAATAACTGGTGCATCCCCAGTGATGCGCCAGTTAATGTGCGCCGCAGCTCCGCCACCCATGGTGCGCCGCATTTAGAATGCGGCGCACCATGTGGCAAAAACGGCACAGATGCGTCGCGCATCTGTGCCGTAAAAGCAGCGCATTGCTGGAGCTGTGTCGCGCTTGCGATGCAGCTCCAGCAATGCTCTGGGGGCCCTATCTCCACAATGCTGCATCAAGCCTTGCGCCTGCTTCAAGCAGGCGCAGGGTTTTGACGCAGAATTGGCCTAAAAGTGACTGAGTGAATTCTTGTAGATTTCACTCAGCCACTTTTAGGAGGCGTTCCTGCACAGGAAGGCCCTTCCCTGCTCCGGAACGCCTCCTGATGGTGCAGGGCTTTACAACGCGACGCATCTCTCAGATGCGTCACGTTGTTACTACCCAGCACCATGGCGCATCTTTTGTGCTGCCGCTGCATCACAAAAGGTCTCGGTAGAGGGTGGCAGTGGTGAGCCAGAGGGTGGCCGTGATGAACCAGGGGGTGACAGCGATGAACCAGAAGGTGGCAGGGGTGAACCAGAGGGTGACAGTGCTGAACCAGAGGGTGGCAGTGTTGAACCAGAGGGTGGCAGTGTTGAACCAGAGGGTGTCAGGGGTGAACCAGAGGGTGGCAGTGATGAACCAGATGGTGGCAGGGGTTAACCGAACCAGAGGTTGGCAGTGGTGAACCAGAGGGTGGCAGTGGCGAACCAGAGGGTGTCAGTGCTGAACCAGAGGGTGACAGTGGATAACCAGAGGGTGTCAGTGCTGAACCAGAGGGTGACAGTGGATAACCAGAGGGTGACAGTGGATAACCAGAGGGTGGCAGTGGTGAACTAGAGGTGCTGTGATGAACCAGAAGGTGGCAGTCGTGAACCAGAGGGTGGCAGTGGTGAACCAGAGGGTGACAGTGCTGTACCAGAGGGTGGCAGGGGTGAACCAGAGGGTGCTGTGATGAACCAGAGGGTGGCAGTGGTGAACTAGAGGATGGCAGGGGTAAACCAGATGGTGGCAGTGGTGAACCAGAGGGTGGCAGTGCTGAACCAGAGGGTGACAGTGGTGAACCAGAGGGTGACAGTGCTGTACCAGAGGGAGGCAGGGGTGAACCAGAGGTGCTGTGATGAACCAGAGGGTGGCAGTCGTGAACCAGAGGGTGGCAGTGGTGAACCAGAGGGTGGCAGTGGTGAACCAGAGGGTGACAGTGCTGTACCAGAGGGTGGCAGGGGTGAACCAGAGGGTGCTGTGATGAACCAGAGGGTGGCAGTGGTGAACCAGAGGGTGGCAGGGGTGAACCAGAGGGTGGCAGTGGTGAACCAGAGGGTGGCAGTGCTGAACCAGAGGGTGACAGTGGTTAACCAGAGGGTGGCAGTGGTGAACCAGAGGTGCTGTGATGAACGAGAGGGTGGCAGTCGTGAACCAGAGGGTGGCAGTGGTGAACCAGAGGGTGACATTGCTGAAGCAGAGGGTGGCAGGGGTGAACCAGAGAGTGGCAGTGCTGAACCAGAGGGTGGCAGTGGTGAACCAGAGGGTGGCAGGGGTGAACCAGAGGGTGGCAGGGGTGAACCAGAGGGTGGCAGTGGTGAACCAGAGGGTGGCAGTGATGAACCAGAGGGTGGCAGTGGTAAACCAGACGGTGCTGTTCCCATACACGACTGCATGGGTAACTTTGCCATGCAAGCGGCCTGCGAACATGCAAAAAGCCCCGCGAACACGCAAAAAACCCCGCGAACATGCATAAAACCCCGCGAACACGCAAAAAAACAAAAATCCGCAAATTCGCACGAATTCGCGGATTTTGCGGATTGCAAATTCGATTTCGCACAAATTCGCGGAACGCGAATTCGCACATTTTGCCCATATTTAGTAGCACATATCTTGCTTCCATACCTGTCTCATGTCCCCATGGTTGGCACCCAGGGGGTCTATTCACTGCCTGTCATTTACATTCAGTCACTACATCGCTGTTCCCATTACCTGCAGCAAGTGTCTGAAAATAAATGCCTCTTTTTGTAAGTTCACCCCCACATTTTTGGACTGATGCTGCTAGTTTTTTTAATCTGAGAGTGGACTGAGGCCTGCTAACTAGACAGCAGTGCCTGTTTTCTCCCCCCTATACAAACTGCATGTCAAATTGTAAACTCCCAATTGGCAAGGACTAACATACTTATAAATCCCTAATATATGGTAACAAGGGCATGTATGGCAGGGTGTCCACTGTGACTGACAAGGTACAAAATGGCTCCCAGCCTGCCAGGACAGCGCTTTCCCTGCGAGTTCAACTTTGCCATTCACACCAATTCCAAAGCCAGCCTATCCCTTAACACTATATACGTCTCGCCTAAGGAGGGCCTATAGAGCCCTAAGAGAGGGAGCTGTATTTCTTTTAAGTAAGATATATTTTTTTATATTTTAACAGTAACACTTCAAAATTGTTGTTTTGCTGTAGATAAAGTTAATTGCCCCATTGGCTAATACAGGGCTAGCAGTTGGCCCGCCAACCCGTCTAACTCCTGCATGGGACTACTTAACTGGATCATGTAAGTTAATAAATTAATATTTGCATTAAAACAAACTCTTCTAATGCTTTATGTTCCCATGCTGCAGAAAATGCTTAAAGTATCGAAGGTTAAAGGGCAGGCCATTATCAGACTTCACAATGGCTGGAATGCCCCATGTCGGAAATATGTTATCTAGTGTCTCAATAACTTGTTCATGTGTTGTGGATGAAAGATCTTCTATGAGTGGGAAGTGAGAGTATTCATCTACAATTACTAGGAAATGATGTCTACTATCGAGTGGAACAAAGAAATCGATGGCTATTCTATCTCAGTTCTCTTTGTGGCAACAATAGCAAGATATCCTTCACAAGCCACTTCAATCATTTTTTGTTTCCGACTCTAGGAAATTAGGATTCTCAACCCTCGCAATACGACTCCTTCTTGAGTTATGGATAGTGCATCTTTGGCATGTTTGCATTTTTGATATTCACCATCGTTTGTGAGAGGTCAAGTATGTTTGTTCCATGACTGATATGTAATTATGGTCTGAGCCAACAAAATGGCAGCTAATATGTTCAGTTCGACAATAAATTTGATGCAGGCTTCAGCCATCTTGGATGGAGTACCTTGACCTCGTAAATGTCAGGAACTAGCAAGGCGCCTACCTAAAATGTTAAACTACATCTCCCAGAAGTCCTGGTAGTGGGAGTGGCGCTATAAAAGGAGGGGCGGGACCACCTGACATTGCTCGTGAATTTGTACTGTTGGTGTTAATGGAGAATCGGAGTCCTTTGGTTTGAGCAGCACTTCATGTTCTTGTTCCTGATATATCACAGAGCTGCATCTATGCTGTAATACTGAGGCGAGAGAGAGAGAGCTCGCGTCTTTGTTTACTTTAACTAACCGCAGTCAAGACAGCGGCTGGCGTCACTGTTACAAGCAGAGAGAGCGGAGCTAAGACGCATCCATAGAGAGGATTGTTTACAGAGAACTCTGAGCTGACAAACTCTACCGGCGAGGAAACGGAGACAGTGAGTAGAAGCGGAGTTGTGTTTCTAACATTTCCCGACAGTCAAATACAGCGCGTGGTGTTAACGCGTGTCTTGCGAATTGCATTGTAAATGTTATAGATTCTTTTTTGGGACAGAGCCATTGGTTTTATTGAACTTGCACGGCTGTGCAGTTTTACCTGGATTGAGGACAGCGGTAGAGCGGAGCGTAGTGGGAGGTCATTCCTACACGCTACCGTTCAGAAGAAGGTCACTAGTGTCCTGTTCTTTTCAGTGTCAAAGCGGAAGGTAGTGGGGCCCTACACCTTGCCGTATTTGGAGAGGAAAATAGAATTGGAATTTTGTGGAAACAAATTAAGAGAGCAGAGGACAGTGGTTGGATGCTACGTCTTACCGTTTCTACTTTGGAGATATTTCTGTGTGTATTTAAAACAAAGAACTTTTTGGCTTCACACTTCTTCTTGATTTACACTTGGGGAATGCAGTGTGTTATGGAAGCAGCATAAGGATACCAACATAAACAAGGAGGGGTATGTTCTACTAAGATTCCAACAAATACCAGGTGGAGTTCTTTTCTGTTGTCAGAGTATAACCTGTTTTTTTTGTGTTCTTTAGGACTTAGCTGTACTGATACCCGTGAAAAATATAAAAGGGAAAGGAGGAGAATACCTCACTCACAAAGGTGAACATGGTTGTCCTTTTAGCGAGAATGCAATGAGAGTAGGTTGAGTAGTGAATAACGTTAACCTGTGTGTTTCCTTTTCTTGTCTTTCAGCTGTCCCTTCCCTGCAGTCCCCTTCCGTCCCCTCCTTGTTCTATTTTTTTCCCTCGCCCTATCCCTCGAACACACTGTGCTTTTACGTCAGTGTGTTGGTGTGGTCGGGAGGTGGAGCCCTATGTGCTACAATCGGATCCTGCAGCGTGGAGCCTGACAGAATCACGAGCCCACGAATTGCATTCTGCCTGGTCCGGTTGTTGTACATATGGCCACTTTGGAGGATGTGTTGAGGGCTCTGGTCCTGGTTCAACAGGAGCTGGCATCATCCAAGGCAGAGGCTACTGCACTTAAGGATAGGGTAGAGCAGTTATCCAAGAATCCTTTTTCTGCTAGTCCCTCTCAAATACAAGTTACAGTTCCTCCCCCTATTCCGTTGGCTACCCCAGAAAGGTATGCAGGTGATCCGCGTAAAACACAGGTGTTTTTGACTCAGGTGATGCTCCATTTCTCTTGTAAACCGGCTTCCTTCCCCACTAATCACTCAAGGGTTGCCTTTGCTATTTCGTATTTGGTGGGGGATGCCGCTAACTGGGCAGTACCTCTGATAAAGAGAGACAATGCTATCTTGTCTAATTGGACAGCATTCAAGAACGAATTTGAGAAGGTTTTTGACAGGAGGGCCACAAACTTCAGTGCCGATAAAGAGTTGTTGACTTTGCGTCAGGGCAGAAGTGATTTAATAACGTACCTAACAACTTTTAATCGATTAGTGGCTGAAACTGAATGGCCAGAGGGAAAGAGGATGTCTCTGTTTTATCAGGGATTAAGGGATGAACTAAAAGATGGGGTGGCGCATATAGACCCCCAACCCACTACGTGTGTAGACATGGTGAATCTGGTTTTAAGGCTGGATGGTAGACTGACTGAGCGGAGTGGAGATAGGAGAAAATGGGACAGGGGCTATAACCGTATAGCGAGTTCCCCTTCTAGAGCTATAGACGCAGAGGAGGATGGGTCAGAACCTATGGAAATAGGAGCTATTAGACCCCCTCTGTCTAATGATGAGAAAGAAAGCAGAGAGTACAAGGCCTTTGTATGTACTGTGGCAAAAAAGGGCATTACGTACGTGAATGCCCTTCCAAGCCCAAGACTCCCTCTAGTTGGAACAAGAATAAGAGATTAGCTGTTTCCACTATAGGAAGGGAGACAGACAACTTGTTAGTGCCTTCACCCCGAGAGATAGAGACAACTGATTGGAAACTCACTTCCCTATCTTCACCTGGGATAGGAGTGAATGAGTCACACCTGGTTCTTACCATGTCCTTAGAGTGTGAGCAGAAAATCCATCAAGTAAGGGTTATGTTGGACACAGGAGCTACAGGTAATTTTATTGATAATGGGTTAGTGTCTCGCTTGGCTATACCCAGAGTACCTAGAGACAAAGCAGAGGAGGTTTTGGCAGTAGATGGACAGCCCATAAAATCAGGTCTAATAGTTGAGAAAACGTCTGAGGTGGTGTTATCAATAGAAGTGTCGGAAGGGAGACATGTGGAAAAGATAGAGTTAAACATTATAGAAGCTCCTCAATATGAGATCATATTGGGGATGCCGTGGTTTACGTACCACAACCCTTCTATTGACTGGAAAACCCGAACAGTGCATTTTTTGTCGGGGTATTGTCAGGAACATCTGGTGTCTTATGCATCCTCACCTGTAGCGGTGGTCGCATGTCAGTTCATGGTGGCCACATTGGCAGAGAAAGAGGTGGTCACCTTCCGCCCTGGGTCGGGAAACCGAAAGACAGACGCATTACCCCGACAGACACTGCCATTCAAGGAGGGAGTGGAAGATAAACAGGCTGTTATTCCTACAGGGAAGGTTATTTGCGTGGTGAGGGCGGAGAGGTCCTGCAAGAATGCGTGGCATAGTTCCACTGGAATGCTCCCCTTCCTAGCTAATACCGGAATTGACGCAATCACATTGCCGGTTGATATTCCTGCCGATCTCCACTATCAGCCCTCTGTTAAGGGAAAGGTCTTAATGCTGAGGAGGGTACACAAGGGGGTGCAGGTGTGTTTGAACAAGGTCATGGAGGTGTACAAGAAAGGGGAGGTTTGTTCTGATGTGCATGCTCCTGGGGCGGTGCAGACTTTTCACCGAAGGTTTCCTGCTAAGCCTGGTCCTAGGAGGCGCTAGGGACGGGGACATACTGTCAGGAACTAGCAAGGCGCCTACCTAAAATGTTAAACTACATCTCCCAGAAGTCCTGGTAGTGGTAGTGGCGCTATAAAAGGAGGGGCGGGACCACCTGACATTGCTCGTGATTTTGTACTGTTGGTGTTAATGGAGAATCGGAGTCCTTTGGTTTGAGCAGCACTTCATGTTCTTGTTCCTGATATATCACAGAGCTGCATCTATGCAGTTTCAGTTTCATCAACTTTTATTCGATTATAAAATTGAATAATCATAAAAAGTACATTTAACAGAATTACACACTGAAAGTATTTAAAAGATAGAATCATGTAAAAAAAGAAATCATTATACAGAAAAAATGCTTTAAAGTAAAATCAGTTTACGATTTAGCACAAATGCTTGATTTAGCTGGGGATGTTACGACGTGCTATTATAACTGCCTTGAGAAAAGTCACTATAAGTTTGGCTTCGTGCGGTGATTTTGGAGATTGGAGATAAGAAAGGGCTGGGTAGGATTGCCTGAGACCACTGGACCGGAGGATAGGAATGATCCACGTTTTCCTTGCTGGTTTATAGTATTTACAAAAGAGCACAACGTGAATGGTGGATTGTGAAGAAACTCCATCACAGGGACATCTCGTCAGGTTACGAGACCAGTTCTGTATGTCAGGGAATGTCACCAAACGAAAGAAAACATCGAAGCGTAGTCTCGTTAAAAGGAACTTCTCATAGTTTGATAGGAAAAATGTCAAGTATGGCTGGATAACTTTTCCTGTCTGCAGCAGGCAAATCTTTTCATTTTGCGGTTTGGTGATCTCGGCCTGATTTCGAAGGTCTCTCAAGTGGCTCATGGCCATTTGCTTTAGCTGTTTTTTTGAGATGTCTTCGACTGAAGGTGGTTCTAAGAAATAGTGTTCACAGTCCAGATCTTTAAAGAAATTGTGGATATATTTTAGCCACGGGATTTTCCGCCAGTGTGTTAGGCCTAGGCAGTCAGTAATAAGGGAGCGAGTTAGATGACTTTCAGGGTTACACCATATTCGATGCCACAGTAAGATGGGTTGACATCGGATGGTATCGATGTTGTATTCCATACCAAGCTCCCGGTGTGAAGCTAGTATCGGGGAACTTTGGGGCAGTGCAAGAATATACTTAATGAAGGCATTTTCGGTGAGCTGGAGTTGGTCAATGCGGCTGTACCCCCAAATTCCAGCTCCGTAGGTAGCCACGCTATGGCATTTGGCATAGTAAATGGCTAACAATTCGGATGGAGCTGGTTTGCCGAGTTTCCTCGAAAAGGATGTTAATGCTGAGGTTGCTCGGCGGAAATGAAGATTTCTAGCTTCCACTGCCTTATGCCAATTCATTTTGTCATCTACTAGGATACCCAGATATGGGTACACCGGGGTTTTATCTAACCTGTTGTTATTGACAAAGATGGGTTTGGACATTTTTGTCCTTGGGCCAATATTCATTGTGAACGTTTTTTTTATGTTAATTTTAAGACCAAGAGAGTCCATGAATGTTACATATTTGTTGAGCTGCAGCTGAAGTTCGTTTAGGGTCCGTGCTAGAATTACTGAGTCGTCAGCATATAAGAGTGTAGGTATCGGGCGATGGTTAATCTGCGGCAAGTCCTGACTCCCTCCCAGCATCGCCTGTTCAAGCCCATTTGTGTAGAGGTTGAACAGGAAGGGAGCCAGAACACAGCCCTGTCGTACTCCTCTCATTATCTGGAAAGGGCGTGACATCTATGCTGTAATACTGAGGCGAGAGAGAGAGAGCTCGCGTCTTTGTTTACTTTAACTAACCGCAGTCAAGACAGCGGCTGGCGTCACTGTTACAAGCAGAGAGAGCGGAGCTAAGACGCATCCATAGAGAGGATTGTTTACAGAGAACTCTGAGCTGACAAACTCTACCGGCGAGGAAACGGAGACAGTGAGTAGAAGCGGAGTTGTGTTTCTAACATTTCCCGACAGTCAAAGACAGCGCGTGGTGTTAACGCGTGTCTTGCGAATTGCATTGTAAATGTTATAGATTCTTTTTTGGGACATAGCCATTGGTTTTATTGAACTTGCACGGCTGTGCAGTTTTACCTGGATTGAGGACAGCGGTAGAGCGGAGCGTAGTGGGAGGTCATTCCTACACGCTACCGTTCAGAAGAAGATCACTAGTGTCCTGTTCTTTTCAGTGTCAAAGCGGAAGGTAGTGGGGCCCTACACCTTGCCGTATTTGGAGAGGAAAATAGAATTGGAATTTTGTGGAAACAAATTAAGAGAGCGGAGGACAGTGGTTGGATGCTACGTCTTACCATTTCTACTTTGGAGATATTTCTGTGTGTATTTAAAACAAAGAACTTTTTTGCTTCACACTTCTTCTTGATTTACACTTGGGGAATGCAGTGTGTTATGGAAGCAGCATAAGGATACCAACATAAACAAGGAGGGGTATGTTCTACTAAGATTCCAACAAATACCAGGTGGAGTTCTTTTCTGTTGTCAGAGTATAACCTGTTTTTTTTGTGTTCTTTAGGACTTAGATGTACTGATACCCGTGAAAAATATAAAAGGGAAAGGAGGAGAATACCTCACTCACAAAGGTGAACATGGTTGTCCTTTTAGCGAGAATGCAATGAGAGTAGGTTGAGTAGTGAATAACGTTAACCTGTGTGTTTCCTTTTCTTGTCTTTCAGCTGTCCCTTCCCTGCAGTCCCCTTCCGTCCCCTCCTTGTTCTATTTTTTTCCCTCGCCCTATCCCTCGAACACACTGTGCTTTTACGTCAGTGTGTTGGTGTGGTCGGGAGGTGGAGCCCTATGTGCTACAATCGGATCCTGCAGCGTGGAGCCTGACAGTAAAGGCACTCTGGAAAAATGAATCCGGAAGATTTAGATCCTTTCCTGGACAATGCACTATGGATTAGTTGTAATCCTTTCATCGTAATCCTCATCTTTCAATGTGAGGAGAAATCTTGGCTTTTGAATTGCTAAAGATCGTCAGTAAAGCTTGATGATCGGTTATCAGCATAAAATGCTTTCCATAAAAGAGCCCATGGAAATATTCACAAGCCCGTACCACAGCTTTGCTTACTTTCTCAGGTTGTGAATAAGCACATTCTGTCTGGGAACACCTCTACTGGGATATGCGACACTATGTCCCTCCATGCATTTGGCTGCACACTGTGCTGTGCAAGAATGGCACCAAACCCACCAGGGCTAGCACCAAAAACAACCTCTGAATGAAGCTTTGGGTTAAAGTAGGCCATTTCAGTAGCATTTTCAATGGCTTGTTTGATTTTCTTAAAACTTTTCTTGCTTTCATGTGACCACCTATGTTCATTATTTCTCTTTGTCAATTCTCGTAATGGAGCACTTAAAGTCGCAAAGTCTTGTATGTATCGTGAACAGTAACTGGGTATGCCAAGAAATGAATGTAGCACAGAAACATCCTGTGGGGAATCAGCATTTGACAGTGCTTGTGCTTTGGCAGGATCTGGTGTCAAAGATATTGCCAAAGAACTTTAGCTTCTTTTTATGGAATTCACAATTGTTTGCGTTTAATGTCAAACCTGCAGTAAGTAAATTTCATACTTGTATGAGAGCATTATCATGCTCTTTCTGTGTAGCTCCGAAAACCAATACGGCATAGCTATAATTGAATGAATTTACAACAGGCTGTATAATACGTCGAATGACTTCTTGAAAAAGTTCAGCAGCCGATGACACATCAAAACAGAGTCTTTTGTATTGAAACTGACCAACATGTGCAGAAATGGCTGTAATGTACCTGCAATTATCTTCGAGTTCCAACTGATGATAACCAGGCGAGAGAACACTTTTGCACGTTTAATTGTGAACATGTCAGCAATATATGGGCATCAATGTCGTTCTCTATCAATTGCCTTGTTTTCAAGACGCATATTAACTGTCACAATTAGACATTAGGGTGGTGTGACTGTGGAAAGAAAGAGGGTCTACATATCCAGAAAACCTATCTCTTATTCCTGTCCTACCTCTCTTTCTTTTCTGTATCTAAACACCTCCCTCCCTGCTACTGGTGCTTGTTACCAGTGAATTCAGTTTACTGGATTGTTGGGCTCAAAAGCGTTTCTGTTCTAAGGTCTTCCTGTTTCATTGTCAGGGGGTATCGGTGGAATTCAGGCCGCCAAACTTGCTATGCATAGCGTTCGCGCTGGAGCGCGACCGTGTTTGTTCACCGCCTGTATTTCCTTGATTCGAGTGAGGAGACCCTTCGGTGCTCTTCCTTCTCAGTTGGGAAGGAGTTTACAGCACGCTCTGGCCAAATCTTGTCTTTTGTTTTTTGTTTTTCTTTTTTACCGCGCTGGAGCGCGACCGCAGTAACACTCTGCAGAGCATTGCAGGGTTGGTTTAAAGACGATGATCGGGTGAACGTGCTGGAGCGCGATTCACATTTGTATCCTACTTTCCTTTTCTTTGTGAGCCGGTGAGAGGCTAGGAGGTCCTATTATCTTTCAGGGCGCTTAGAGTTATTATATTTTTTTATTATTATCTATTGCTGGACACTCGCTGAGTGTATGGTTTCCTGGAGACACCATCATTTATCTGCCAGAAGGGAACTACACGTCATTGCCTGGACATCTGCCAGTGGATAAGTACATTTCTATTTTTTGGGCTTCAGGGCTTTTCTTTGCCTCTCAAAGTTCCAGCGTCATTGCACGCATTGTAGTATAACCTTCTATGGTATGCTGAAGTATGTGTATATGCCAGCAAAGTGTTACTAAGTTTAAAAATTATGAAAAAATTAAGTAATACTATTACAAAATGTCGGATAATATGTGTTTTCTTGCAGCATAATTTGGCCCTCTCATGCTGCATAATTCCAGTGGCCGAGTTCTCTTCAGGCATTATGTTTATTGACGCACCACTGTCGATGATAAAGGGTATCGAACATCCATTTATTTTCAATGTAATCTTTGAACAATGTTTGTATGAGTTTTGTTTTTTGTTCGGTCCACTTTTCCTAGACTGATATGTTGCCTCACATGCAGACAGTCCAACACGCACATGTTTCTCTGAGGTAAACATCCACATGGAACAACCACCTTCACTTTCACTCAATATTTAGGCTGATTAACAGTTTGAAGATTTAGATGCTGATAGTCTTTGTTTTGTGTAGATTTACTTCAATTGATGTCATTGCCTTGTGGGTGTGCGCCGAACTTTGCATTTGGAAGGTTCTGGCGGCCATTTTGTCTTCACACCGTGACGCATTAAGGAGCCCAGTAGGATGGCGGGCGGATTGCCCCCGCGGCCAGGCGGGGACAATCCGCCTGCCATCCTCAACAAAATGACCCCTGCCACATTAGGATAGCTGGGGGGTCCGCGACGGACAGAAAGTCCGTCCGCTGCATTTCCGCCGGTTGCGAAGTCGACCGGCGGAAAAAGTGCTTTACTGTGGTGGCGGTGTCTGCGAGACACTGCCAACCATATTAGCATGAGGACGGGAGGGTGCCTTTCCGTGGCGGCAAAAGCATGCGGTATTTCTGTTTGGGGGCCCGTTGCGGGCCCCCAGGATGATGGGGGTGGGGGAGGCACATTGGGGGTACCTATGGTACCCCCCTACATGTGCATGCACAACATGGCAGGCACCGCGCGGTGCCTGCCACGTTGTGCATGCACATGCACGACAAGCATTTTTAGCATTGTTGCGGGCGGTGCTAAGAGCACCGCCCGCCACAATGTTAAAAATGCAGGATGTGCCCGCCCCCGTGCGGGCGCATCCTAATAACCCCCACGGGACCCCCGCCCTTCTGGCGGGCAGTCCCGTTATCCGATAGGATGGCGGGCATACAAAGTCCGCCCGTCATTCTAATGGCCCCCTTAATGTTTGCTTCACTATGCAAACAACTGTAACAAAATAGTTCTCTTTCCCACAGCCTTTACATATCTGTCCAATGGCAGGGCATTTATCTAAGTGTGGAAACGAAAATCCACAACTAAAACATAACTTTTTTTTACGTGTCAACGTCACTTTGCGTCCTTCTGTCCTTTGCTTTGGCTTACTTTGAAAACTCATGACTGTTTATTCAGGGGACCTGCCACCTCCATGTCAGTAGCATGACTTTGTCTGGCAGCCATCAGCACTCGCTCCAGACTAAGAGTTTCTCTCAGCATCCATTGTCTGAATGAATCTGACAAGCATCTGTCAATAACAGCGTTTTTTGGCAAGTTATAATTGTTAGCAAGTGTGCTTTGTAAACCTGGTTGAATCTGCCTTCAGTGGCAAAACTCCATATAATGTCCAATACTATCTTGCATGCCAGCGGGGTACCTTTATTTATGGTCGAACCAACAGGTTCTCAGTCAATGACATGTAGATTTTTTGCATAGTTTTCATGGTCTTCAACTGTTTCACAGCAGCTGAGCTGCTCTTTGACTCCACATGCAAGAAGAGTTGATTCTGTACTTCGAAAGCGACACACATGGTATTCACGAGCAGTCTGCCTGGACCACAGCAAAACTCTCTGGCAGAGCACGGTCTCTCTTCAGGTTACTTATCGCTTATCTCGTCGCCAGTTGTAGTGTCCACCCCAGCCTGGGTATCTGCCAATGACTACACCACACACAGAGCTAAATATTACACATCTTCTGCATGTTACTGCGAACTCAACATTCCATACCAACCTTTCATTGCATTCTGTTCTAACACCTACGACATAGCTCTATGGAGTCTGGTTGGAGCCGAAGGGGTGCTGTTATAAAAACTCATAAGACACTACAGCGAGGACTGACTTACTTATAAGTCCATAGTGCATGGCACCCAGGGCATGTAAGGCAGTGTCCATTCAGGGCTTCAGCATTTCACACACTGTGTGTGACAAGGTTCAAAATGGCTCCCAACCGGCCACTGCAGACTGGAAGGACAGTGTTTTCACTGCCAGTTCGAATTTGCCATTCACACCAATGGGAAAGCCATCATATCCCTTAACACTGCATACAAGTCAACCCTAAAGAAGGCCCGTAGAGCTCTTTTGCACAGAGTTGAATTTTGTTAAGTAAGATATATAGGTTTAATATGTTTTAACAACAGCACTTCCAAATTGTCATTTTGCTATCGATCAAGTTCGTAGCCTCAATGGCTAACTCAGGATTAGCAGTTTGCACCCCCAGCCGGCTAACTCCTGAATTGGACTTCCTAACTGGGTTGTGTAAGGTATCAAATTAATTGTGGCATTAAACCTGACCTGATGCCCAAGTCGAATTCAATACAACTATTAAAGTTAAGCAACTTTTAGAAAGTTGCCACTATGTACTCCAGATAGCCCAGTGGCCTCACAAATTTCCAGGCGCACAGACAGCTTTCTGACTGCCTGGGGATATGTGCAAACAACTCCCCAACACAGGAACAAAGGCAGTAGGTACAGAGTGAGTTGTCACCTCCTCTCCAAGGATGGCCACTCAGGGTGTTAGCCAGAAGGTGAGCTTCAATGGTAAAGCTACCTTTGTGAGGGAAGTAGAGCCAACACCCCAGAGCAGGATGACTTTAATTCCTGCAGATAAGGTAGAGACATGGTAAAGGAGGGAAAACTGGTCCCCAAACGGGTTCTACTATGGGCATGTAGACCTCTGGTAGACACAAACCTAGGGAGGGCTACCAAGCGCCTAACAACCAAGGAAGGGTTGTGCCATTTTGAAAGGGGCAAGATGCCAGTCATCACATGAACTTCATCACTAGGTAGATGGGGGACCCAATAGCCCATTGGCTAGTGATGGCATGGTCCCCTCAGTGAAATTTTCTGGGATAAATATAGCCCCAATGGCACTCTGATCCTCAGATCATGGTGGATTTGAATGGAGAACTGAAGGACTGCCCAGCTGCCCTTGGACTCGCACAAAGAGAGGCTTCACTGTCAGAAGGACTGTACCTGCTGCACATTGGGCTAGCAAAGATTGGACTGTGCCTGCAGGTCCTGGTTCAGGGAAAATGAGATTCCTAGCTCCAACCTTCAGCAGTGACTCCAAGGATTAGTTGACTGATCTCCTGGGACCAGCTCCAGAGACACAATAGGTGAAGAGGCCCAAACAGGCAAGTTGGTAGCCATTCCAGATGTATCACTGTTACCAGCCACCGAGCACCCAAGAGGACCAATCCGAGGTAACCAAAAGTTGCACCAGAGGCTGTCTGACCAAGAAGTGCTATCCAAGTCCGGATTTGTCTCTTCCAAGGGACAATAGCCCCCACCTAAGGATGTTTCCCCAACTGCGGTACAGACTGACCACTAGCCCAGCATCTGCTGGCCTGCTACCTCAACATAGAGGTCTTCAAGGGACCATGATCTCTATGGCCAAGTTCGCCCCACTCTACCCGTGGACCAAGGAGCATACACAAAGACACATCCCCAACTGCACCACAATCGCAGCATCCTTTGAGCATCTCTCAGCATTAGAACCACTCCATTGAGGTATATGGCAGTTGTCACATAAAGTTTGGATTTTGCTACATAAATGCCCAGGTGGACAGGTAACTGTCCAAAGTGTCCACTCTGGCCCCCTAGAACTCTGTCCAGCTAGAATTGGTTGCTCAACCCGAGACAGAGTAGCCAAATGAACTGTTTCCAACTTTTCAAACGTTTTTCAAAGTTTTTGTTGACCAGGGGGGGTGCTAGAGAGCCCACTGCAAGATGGCCACATCTTAGTGCAGCTCTGCCGGCAGGACCCTAATCCCCCAAGTATCCGGGCAATAATGAACCATTTTTATCTCTGAACTGGGGGCAAACACTCCAAAACCCCATTCCTGCCGCTGATCAGAGCAGAGCAGAGCAGAGCAGATCGGAGCCAGCCAGCGGTGATTGTTGCCACCGCCACCGCTACTGCTACTGCACCAAGAGATGCCAAGAGACGCCGTGGAGGCCGCGAAAGGCGAGAAAGGTAACGCGGTGAGCCTGGAAACCTGCTCCCGCTCCTGCTCCCGCCCCCCCTCTGGAAAATTAGCAGTGGCGCAGGAAGCCGCGGGAGCCACAAAAATCGGCAAAAAATGGCAAGGCCGGCGGAGAAGTGGGACTGGTGGGGTCTGGCGGGCTGGGATAACCCAGTAATTTCACGCCTCCCTCCCAGCCTCATACAGTCTTCTCACAGCCACCTACATTCATCTACAGCCACACACAGTGGCTGTGCTGCCCGACTACCTGTTGACTGCCTGTAGCCTGTTGCCCCGCTGCTTCTGCTGTGGTGGTCGGCAGCCCCGTGGCAAACCCACCGCAGGGAGCAGAGACAGTGGGTGGTGGGCAGTGGGCAGAGGAACACCAGAGAAAACAGAGAGGCAGTAGCTGCAGCAGCAGGAGCGGCGATCAGCGAGCCCCCAATAAAGAAGGAGCACCCAGGACTGCAGGACAAGCAAGGGCAAGCAAGCACCAGACTATCGCTCCCATCTGCATTTTACTTCCTCTCATTTTCCAGGCCGCTCATCACCAGGGGCATGGGGGCTCTGGGGCACAAGGAGCCACAAGGGGCCATAAAGCTACAAAAACAACAAAATTACAAGCTACAAACTACAAAGCCTCGCAGCTATAAAAGAGGGAAGGCTAGGAATTCAGAGAGCTATCAATAGCGAAATCACTGCAACTGCGGTCTGCTGGAACAGCCAGTCCATGTTTTGCGGTCAGCCAGCCAAGCCGTGAGCGAGGAGCAGAGGAGCAGAGCGGGTTGTGGGCTGCGAGCTGCATGCGGTCGTGAGCGCTGAGTTGAGCGCTGGGAGAACAACGCTGCCACTGCCGTTGCAGGGGAAAAAGGGGAGAGAGCTATCAATAGCAAAATCACTGCAACTACGGTCTGCGGGAACAGCCAGTCCACATTTTGCGGTCAGCCAGCCAAGCCATGAGTGAGGAGTAGAGGAGCAGAGCGGGCAGTGGGCTACGAGCTGCATGCGGTCGTGAGCGCTGAGTTGAGTGCTGAGAGAACAACGCTGCCGCTGCCGTTGCAGGGGAAAATCATCACCGGAGAGCCGGAGAGCTGCAGAGTTGTGGAGCGGTAAGCCGGGACGGGTGGCTTGGTCTCCCACTTGGTCTCCCGCTTGGCTCCCTGCTTGGCCCCCCACGCCTCAGGCAAGGTCCTGCTAGATCTCTTGCCTGCTCGGTATCTCGCTTAATTTAGTCTGTAGTAGGTAGATAATGAGATCAGGCCGACAGCGAGGGGCGCCGCCCAAACCTCAATCGAAGCACCGTCAAAAGAGTGAGGAAAGCATTGATGCTTGTGTCTCTATAAAGGAGTGTACGAATGATCCAGCTAAAATGGCAGTTACCTCTACAAATCCTGGTCAAGACTGCGAAAATAAAGTTCATGTTACTCAGCTGTCTATTAAGAGTTTTTTTAAGTATCACCAAAAACAGTACCAAAAACAGTGTAAGTGTAAAAAGAGTTCACCCGTGTGCAATATTACAAACTAAGTTGTCTTCAGAAACAGAGGAATTAAAAGATGGAGGTAATTCTCAAGTCAGGATCAAAAACGCTGGCTTAGAAAAGGATGAAGTGCCGCCAACCCCCAAACCACTATTAACATCTTTTGGCCAGTTACAGACAAAAGCCCAAATCCATTTGCAGGACTCTGTTACACAATCCGTTGTGATATCCTCGGCTGACGAATCTCTAGCAACTAGACAGGAGGAGTTTTATAAATCGCTGGCTAATAGCCAAAAAGAGATCAGATCAGTGATCAACATCTCCTCGGGCCTGGACCTGAACGTAAGCGATGAGGTCTTCATGTTAGGCTACATCGCTGATGAGTCAGAAACCAAGAGGGGGTGCCAAATATCAATACCAGCGATAGCTGAATTAGCATCTAGTCCAAATGGCCAATCTGTTAAATCTGGCAATGCAAGGCCTTTTAATTTGGACCAGTCAAGTATAATTTTGAACTGTTTTATCATTAATAAACCATTACTGGTTCCAGGTACAGTTAGTGCTGAAAACTTTCCCATCTCAAATGAGCAAAGTACATCCCCACATATAGTTCTAGATAATCAGTTTAACTCAGTGGATCTATCTTTATTAACTACATTTGATGGGAATTTCCAAGCTAGATCTGGTGATATAGAAAAAAACCTCTAGCCCTGACCGTGGAATATGGGAGTGTTTACTCCATACTATGGATTCAATCACTAATGCTCTTAATTTCCACTCGGATAAATTAAATATCCAGGTAGATATTTTAAACACACTGGCTTCCCATGTAGTAGGGATAGACGCAAAACTTCTCCAATTGACCAAATTGATAACCAAAGTCCAATCGAATAAAGAGAATCAATTTATAACCTGTACTTGTGCACAACTGATTGACAACATTTCAGATCTACCGTCAATTGCTAGCTCCATGGTACAGGGAGTAAAACTGATGTCAGGTAGAAGAACCCAAGGTAAATTAATTACCAATGACGATAACATTAATTTAACTGGGGCAAAAAATAATTGAAATTATCCAGTTCAATCAGGATTGATCACCATAGAAAAATCAGTGAATTCACAAGAAAATATGAATAGCAGAATTAGTAAAAACACCAATACGAATGAACAACCTGCGAATGATGCCATCAATTTGAAAATATCTAAGGTATTTCAAGTTAGCCCTAAAAGTATTGAATCTAAGGAACAATTGATAGTTGATGAGGCGAATACGATCTGTCCTGAAGTAAATCAAACATTAAGTGTTATGAGAAACTCAGAGGCGAATACAATCTGTCCTGAAGCAAATCAAGCATTATGTGTTATTACAAACTCTGAGATTCTGTCCAAACGGGCAAGAAAAAAGGTTAAGGAAAACCCACAATAAAATATCACAGGAAAAAAAACCTCTCAGAGTGGTTGTATTTAAAGAACTTAATGAGCCTAAAGAGTCTGATATGAAAGCCCTATTTCCGATTTTTAGATCTGCGGAAACACCTTTGGTTAATCCAAAGGTTAAACAAAATGGACAAACCATTAATACTCCCATCCATGACGTGTCCAATGTCAGTTTATGGCCTACAATTCCTGTTCCATCAAAGTCAGGGATTATTATGCATGAACAGTCTCCTAAAGAATCGGTTGATCAACGTGGAGAACAAAATATCTTCACTCAGAAAAATGTAAATAATGTTAACCATCGAAGTCATAATAATATTCATATTGATCAACCTCGTATTCATGAGCAAAAGATATTAAAAGCCCATGTATCAAGTCAATCGACAGTCCCTGTCCCGGCTTCTATTATTCGTAAGAGGGACCTAATTGGTTTCATAAATAAGGAGGAAACAGAGGCTACAGGAAGAAAGTAGTCTTTTGCCCTCAGTATACTACAAGAGGCCCTTATAATATCTTGAACCGTGGAAATATTTTGAAACTATTGAATGCAATTGTAGACTTGAAGGATGTAACATCAGATGATTTGGAATCAGTGGAGTTTAAGAAAGATTGTAATAACTTTTATAATGAAATAACAGTTACAACTTGGCAAAGTGATAAAATTGTCAGTAAAATAATCGCTAACAATAATCAATTTGAGAAATAGGGCATCAAAGTTTGGAGAATTCATGGGTCCCAATATCCAACCCTGTTGATTCCTAGTATGTCACCTTGCAGCCCGGTCTTAAAGATTTGTGAACAAAAAATAGGTCCGGAACCATATGTTAGAGTTCTGAAAGGTGCATCTGGTCCATCAACAAAGCTGAATTTGTCGATCGGTATTAAGGTCAGGAGTTGTCAACTAGATCTTCGAATATGTAAAGAGTTAAAGAAAGAAACCAATCCGGTTGAGGATTGTAGTTGGCTTCGATCGATATTGACAAATGGAAACTCTGTGAAGAAAGATTGATGCCCGTTTTCCCTTGAAAAAGTACTAAAACCTTTTAAAATCTGCTCTTGGAACACAAATGGTCTTACATCGCTTCTTGAAGATTTGGATGTAATATGTTTTTTAAAACCTTTAACATATTAATGTTGCAGGAAACTTGGAATATGTTTATTGAACCTCTTATTGGCTATTTTGAATATTCGAATGGGGCTATTCGTAAAGCCTCTACTGGTCGTCCTAGTGGCGGCCTCTCTATTTATGTTTCTGTGAACTTGGATATTAATCATTTTGAGATTGACCTTCAGGCAAAATGGATACAGTGTATTAAATTAATTTCTAAACAATCAATTATCTTTTTAAATGTCTATTTAAGTTAGAAAAAAAGGTTAGATCCACTCAACTTTCGTGTTTATGGGAAATAGTGAAAGTGCTATATTACGACCATTTAGAATCAATGATAGTCACTTCTGGTGATTTTAACATGCACCTTTTTTCCTGTAAAAAGCTGAATACACATTCGAAAATTTTATCCCAATGGATTCATTTTGAATTTAAAAAATTTAACCTTAAGATTATGCAAGACGAAGACAATACACCGACATTTCATAAAACGTGTAGTCCTTCTATTATTGGTTACTCCATAATTTGAGAGAAACTTTTTAATTCACTACAAAGTTATCAGGTAGTACCAAGGATTGAGAGCGATTATAATCCACAAGTTATTTATCTTGCTTTTTCTTTTGATTATTTACCGGAAACAAAAATAATCAAAACTGCTCCTACTCCATTTAACCATAAACGGTTAATATGGAATGAGAGTACTGAAAGGGATATATTGGAAGTCCTTTGCCGTTTAATTTTAAATGTACAAGATGCTATTGCTGAAGGGAAAGCCATGGTTGCTCTTTGGCCTTGTTCATGTTCCGCTCTTTTGGCTAATTTTCCTAAACCCAAACCATCTCAAGGTATAACTTTGACTTACAAGAATCCAGGGTGGTTTTCTCATTGTTTACTATACCTTAAAAGAAGTCTCAATAAAACAATAGGAGCATTGTATAGGAAAGCAAAAGTAACATCTAATTTTGTTATATCCCAACAAATTAGACAAACAAAAAAGGGATACAGGAACGAAATATGGAAGGCTAAACAATCGTACTATGAAGGAATTTGGGTTAAATTACATTTTGCATGTAAATGTAAAGATTCACGGTCATTAGGGGGTATTAATAATAATCTTGAACTTGGTAATCATAGAGGCAATAGTGCCAACATTGAAGAATTAAGCTGGGTAAACTTTTTTAATAACCTTAAATCTGTTCCTCCGGGGACAGAGTAGGATTCAAGTAAAATTAATCCCACCCATCATGGCCAGCTAGAAAGCATAAAAAATGGCGGGTCAGACTTAAGTGTCTACGATCCTTTAGGTTCTTTTGATAAAGAGCCATGGTCGGTTGATAAAGTTAAAAAAGTAATAAATAATATTAGATCAAATGGAGCTCCTGGTCCGAATGGAATTCCGAACGCTGTTTTTAAAGCAAATTTAAAACATTGGCCATAGGTATTAACTCTCCTATTTAATGATGTGCTTATAACAGGTTTAATTCCTGAATCATGGCAGGGAAGTATCATCCAACCAATTTATAAAAGCGGTCCCCAAGACAATCCCGTAAATTATCGCTGAATCGCCTTAACAGATGTAGAAGCAAAAATATTTGCTAGTTGTCTGCTGGAAGAACTGGAATTATGGGCCATGAGAGAGGATCTGATTCCAAATTTACAAACTGGTTTTAGAAAGTTAGAATCGACCAACACGAATTTGATTTTATTGACATTATTGGGCGAAAGAGACAAATATAGTAAACAAAAGTTGTATATTTGTTTCATTGATTGAAAAGCCGCTTTTGATTCTGTGCCACGAAATGTACTATGGTCGAAGTTAACTAATTGGGGTATATGGAGTGTGGCTTGAGTGCCGATGTAGGTAGAGGCGTACTCCAGAGCTCCTCCGTGGCTGTCCCTGAAATTCATTGATTCTGGCCAGATAACTTGGGCCCTGGCACTGAATCTTCCACCGGACTGCCTTGTGCCCCTCCTGACACGCGCTGCAATGAGCGTTGGGGGCGTTAAGGGGCAGGAGAGCCCTGCTTTCCACCAGTGCTGAGGGCCGCTGCAGCGGCGAACAAAATAGCGGCCCCGTGTAGCCGCGCTGGTGCCTGACTGTGGTGGCGGCTTTGGAGCCTGGGGGATGCCCTGCGGGTGCGGTGGCCCAACGGACGGCGCTGGTGAGGAGGTTGTGGCCCCATTGCTCCTCGACGGTGAGGAGGTTCAGCGCAAGGGCGGGTGAAGGCAGCAACACCCTGACTGACAGGACGCGGAGCCATCCCTAACATGGCTTGACGCCATTTGGGAACCGATGTGGGCTGCCTCATTGCCATTAGCCCTGCATAACATTTGATCAGGGTTGGGGAGACCCTGGGACTGCCCTGGAGAGTGCTGCCTGCGACTTGGAGGGCTGGATTGTTCAGGAGTGGGCTGTACAGAGGACTGGCCCTGAGAAGAGGGGCAGGAGTGCATGGTCGGGAGCCCCATCTCCACCGGTGCTGCTCTGGTCGCTGCTGGGGGACTGGGCCTCTGTGGGGGGCTCCCCCGAGGAGGCATGGTGGGGTGTACCCTGGGGCCTCGCCTTGTCCTGAGGCTGAATCGCCCTCCCTGCTGGGAGAAGCCACGAGAGACTTTGGGGGCGCTCCTTGTTGTTGAGGTGGTAACTGTGCGTCCCCCCTGAGCTGGACTGGCAATTGCCACTGAATGCGCACTACCTGCCGGGCAGAACTTGGTGCTGCGAGGAGAGATGGTGTGCTAGGCTGGGACCCTCCCTGCTAAGCGACCCTAGACGGTGGATAACTGCGACGCCTGTGAGCCCTGAGACGACAGGACCCATGCAGCTCTGGGGGTGCGTTGCGGTACCTCTACACAGGTGATGGACTTACAGAGAGGTCGGGTGGGTGGCGTGCTAGGCCACCTCTTAGAGACTGGGACGCCGACGTCGGTGCCTGGAGCCTTCATCCCTGAGGTAGGACGGCCCGGCACTGTGACCCCCCTCTTATGGGCCCTCCTGGCGGTGCTGGTGGTGTGGCCCGGCGCTGAATTGGAGCTCTACTGCGAGGGGGCAACAATCTGGCTCCGGGTGCCCTCCACTGCCTGAAAGGAGCAAGACGACAATTAGTGGCAGGCAGAGCAGCGGCTGTGGGCTGGAGACGGCGGAATTGGTCCTACACAAGTCCAGAGTGGAACGTGGTGCTGAGATTTCTGGTGAGGTCCTCGAGGGACAACGGTGGTGTGCTGGTGCGGAGTGGGACTGTGGGCTTTACCGATGCTACCACTCTCAGTAGTGCCTGCCACTCATCATGGGTCGAGTGTCCAGGAAGAAGGGCTTTGAGGTCCTACACCTGGATGAGCCGGAACAGCACACAGACGATGAGGATGGTGATGTCGGGAGGCGGAGACCGGGACGGCCCGGGATCCCACCTTGGGCGAAATTATGCAGGCCATCGTGGCCTCACGGGAGGCAGTTGAGACCTTACCCTACTGAAGGATGACCATAGGAAGCTTAAGGAGAGGGTGGCGACCCAGGATACCACCATGAAGGACAGTCCGGATACAGTGGCAGCCCTGCGCCATTCTTTAAATGAAGTAACTCACAGAGTCAAAGTGCTGGAAGTAAGGGCAGAGGACAGTGAGGGGTGCTCGCGGCGCAACAACCTCCGCATAGTAGGGATTCCGGAGCGAGAGGAGGGAACAGACGCTGTCCGGTTTCTGGCGAACTGGTTGCAGACACAGATGGTGCCAGAAGGTGTGTCCCCATTTTATGCGGTGGAGCGGGCACACAGGGTTCCAGTTCGCCCACCTAAACCTGGGACTCCACTACGGCCAATGGTAGCGAGAATGTTACATTACCGTGACCGGGACTTTATCCTGCTGAGGGCTCGAGAACAGTAGTACCTGCAAATAGGAAACAGCAAGGTGTTCATCTTCCTGGATTATACAAGGGAGGACCAACGTCAATGGTCCTCCTTTCTGGCTGTCAAGAGAAAATTGTGTCAGCTCCATCTACCCTACGCAATGCTATTTCCGGCCCGTCAGCGGGTGACGGCGGACGAGGAGACCCATTTCTTTCTTACCCCGCAGGCGGCGTGGGACTGCCTGGAGAGCCGCGGTGGCGGGAGGTGCGCACTCCGCGGTGGCGGGAGGTGCGCACTCCGCGGGCGATGACGCCGCAGGAACGTCAGGAAATATACCCCGCCGAGGGGGAGACCCGCTTCTCCGATAGCTCAATGGCAGGAACGAGACAGTGTGGTGCAGGCGGTGGCGGACATCAGTCTTGGGGTGCCCAGCCCGACGAATAATGACACCGACGCGGAGAAGAGTGGGACGGAGAGCCCAAGATCTGGTAGCGCCCAGGGACTCTCAGATATGGAGCTGCCGGGTCACCCCGCAGACAGCTGACGGAATGTTTGGGTGATGGGGCTGTGAGTGTGAGGGGTATGCGGGGCCCCTGTTACAAGGGTTGATGCACTTCCTGATCAGGGGTGACAGTCTACTGTGGGGCAAAGCGGCAGCTGATGACTTTCCAAGATTGCCGGGGACCCAGCTGGCTCTGCGGATTCTGCACAAAGAATGGCGGAGGCGGGGGGTTCTGGGGGCATTGCGCGAGAGGTACACACTACCTCCTAGCTATGGCTCTTCACATGAGTAGTTTGGTTTGGATGGGAACGTGGTTCTGTGTGCCTGTCCTGGTGTGTGGGAGTTGGGGGAAGTTTGAGGGTTGGGACGGATGGGGGGGGTCAGACATGTCGCTTGGGGGGCTTAGAAGAGCACGTATATGGGATGGAACCATGGGCACCTCCGTAGGTCTTAAGATTATATCTCGGAACGTTAGGGGGATGCACACCATGTGTAGGCGACACAAAATACACGCCTACTTAGTGCGGCGGGGAGTGCAAATTGCACAGCTTCAAGAAACTCACTTGACATAGGCAGATGGGGTGGCATTACAATGCCGTTGGAGAGGACAGGTGTTCCACACTTCTTACTCGACTTATGCCAGGGGGACACTGATCTGGGTGCATGCAGGAGGACCTTTTCAATGTTTGAGGCAGGTGATAGACCCAGAGGGAAGGTTCACTGTGGTCACGGGGCGGCTTGATGGGCGGGACATCACAATAGGGAGTATATATGCCCCCAATGTCGAACAGCCTGCCTTCTTTGCACAGCTCTCACAGACCTTGGCAGGGGAACTGACAGGCCCTGTTCTTTTGGGGGGGGACTTTAATTGTGTGACAGATGTGGACATGGACTGCTCCCACCCACCACTCCCCGACGCCCCTACACGTAGAATAGCAGATGTCCGGCGGGACTGGTAACAGAGTTGGGGACTCACAGACTCCTGGAGGGCCCATCATCATGACGATCGTGACTACTCTTACTTTTCAGCTGTCCACGAGCTACATGTCAGGTTGGATGCTGTGTTGTGTTCCCCGGATGTACACATCTTGATCACGATGAGTGAGTATTTGTCTAGGACAATCTCTGATCACAACCCTCTCTTGGTGGCCCAGAATTGGGTTCGGCTCCGAACGGTAATTCCTAATTGGCGTCTCCGGCCGGAGACCTTGGAGGACCAGGTCTTCCGAACCACCATAGGTACTGCTATAGATGATTATTTTCAGCTTAACGTGGGCACCTCTTCCAGTCTGCATAATGAATGGGATGCGTTCAAAGCAGTGATACGCGGGTGGTGTATTGGGGAAACCGTGGGAGTACGTAGGACACTATTGAATGAGGTACAGCGGGCAGAAAAACGGCTCAGGGAGAAAGAAAAGGAGAGGTCGGGATGGGAGGACATACAGCAAAGGCTCCTGAGGGTAAAGGAGGAGTTGGCTACGCAAGTAGAGAGGCTGAGATGCTTCCATTACAGGGCCAACATGGTGAGGGCGCACGCGGAGTGAGATAAAACCGGGGCTCTGCTGGCGTGGTTGGCGAATCCTGCGTGCAGGGGCACACCGATTCTTGAGCTGCGGGAAGACGGGGGGCGGTGCATATCGAGCAGCAGGCCATTAACACACAGTTCCTGGAATACTACTCCACCGTTTATTGCAGCAAGCTGGACCGCAGAGAGCTAGAGGAAGGAGAGTTCCTTGACGTAGAGTTACCGCAGGTTGAAGCAGACGAGGCGGAGAACCTGGGCCGGCCAGTAGAATTGGGTGAGGTCCGGAGCGCTCCCAAGCATATGGGCGAGAACAAAACCCCGGGCACTGATGGGTTACCATCGGAGTTCTACGGTACATATATGGATGCGCTGGCTCCAAAATGTTTGTCCCTTTACAATCACTCATAGCAGGAGGGATTCTTGCCTGCCTCGACGAGGGAGGCAGTGATTGTACCGCTCCTTAAGCCAAGCAAGCCAGAATGAGACCGAACAGCGTATCGCCCCCGGGCGATGTTAGACATTGACTATAAGATCCTGAGCGGTATTTTAGCCAGTCGCCTGATGGGGCAGATGACCACTCTGGTGCACGGGGACCAGTCTGGGTTCATTCTCACCCGGAACAGGGCCATGAATATTCGACAGTTATGTCAACTGATGCAGGAGGAGGCGGCCGGAGGTAATGAGGCATGTGTACTATCTGTAGACATTGAAAAGGCCTTTGATAGCCTAGAGTGGCCGTATCTGTTTCGGGTGCTAAGGGCCTTCAGCTTGGGGGAGGGGTTTGTGGCCTGGACAAAGCTTCTCTACTCTCGCTCGATGGCCAGGGTTCGCACCGGGGGGGGGTGATTTTGGCTGCTTGCGACGTGGGCAGGGGGACAAGGCAGGGCTGCCCGCTGTCTCCCCTCCAGTTCGCCCTGGCAATGGAGCCGTTGGTGGTTTATGCAAGGACAGGGAGACATTACAGGGGTCTAGGGGGGATGGGTCAGATGCACTACATTGCCTTATATGCCGAAGATTTGCAGATGTTCCTTGCCAATACCACTGATGAGTTACACAGTGCCTGGGAACTCCTGGAGAAATTGGGGCGAGTAGCAGGGCTTGAAGTTAATTTGCCAAGACCTGTCTGTTTCCACTGCACGGGGGCAAGGGGATCCTCCAGCGGGGATTGACGTAAGATGGGAAGGCAGTTGTTTACCCTACTTGGGGGTTAGAATTTACCATAAGGCTACTGATTTATTTGAGGGTAATGGAGGGCAGGCCCCGCGGAACACCAAGAGTAACCTTGATTTCTGGGGGTCTCTACCTTTGTCGGTTGCGGGACGAGTGGCACTGCTAAAAATGATAATCCTACCCCGTTTGCTGTATTATTTTGTCACACTGCCACTCTGGGTGCCTGGTAAGTGCTTCGCCCAACTCAACTCCATCGTTTCCAGTTTCCTTTGGCGATCAGGGAGACGACGAGTGGCGCTGCCTATTACGATGCATCCACGACAAGAAGGGGGCCTTGCAGCACCTGATTTTGAGACTTACTACCATGTGGCACAGTTCCAATGGCTCACGCAGTGGATGCAGGGAAACTGGGAGTCGAAGTAGATCAGAGAGGTAGGGACCCGGGGCTTCGTCACTTAATTAGGATTCTGTTACAGCTTCCGATGCGTGAAAGGGAGACGCCCAGAGAGTTTTGGGTATTGTGGCAATGCTGGCATAGGGCTCTGAGACGCGCTAGAGTGTGTCCGGCATATGCGCCCGAGATTCCGGTGTGGTTTTGTGAGGCACTGCCGCACGGAGGGGACTGGCAGCGTTGGGATGAATGGGAGGAGATGGGGATCTCATCCATTTGGGATCTCTATGAGGACGGTGCCCTTTTATCATTCCATGATCTCATGGAACGCCACAAACTGCCTGCTCAGGACTTTCTTCTGCATGTGGCGGTAACGGCGGCAATGCGCAAACATTGGAAAACGGGGCTGGAGGAACCACAGGCCTTCCTCCCTTGCCAATATGTGATCACCTCCGCGGGTCGGATCAAGGCAGTTACATGCTTGTATCGAAGACTGACACAGGGTTTACGGGGTCCTCTTGTGGGATTACGCACTAACTGGGAGGCAGATTTGGGAGCGCCTATTGAGGCGAATCCCTGGGAGATGCTAATGGAGCGGGCATGGAAGTGCTCTCGAAACACGAGATTTCAACACATCCAATTCTATGTGTTTCATTAGGCATACCTCACTCTGGAGGATGCCGCGTTTTTGCACATGCTCTGGGGTTGCCCATTGCTTCAGGGGTTTTGGGGAGAGGTCCTAGCTAAATTGACAGAGGTGATGGATCGGGAACTGCAGAATACTCCAGGGATGTGTTTGCTACATTGGTTCCCCCACACTGCCCGTAACAAAACCACCAGTAAGTTCCTGGATCTGGGGTTAGTCCTGGCCAAACGTGAAATCACTAGTCATTGGAAGGCAGTCACAGGAGAAGTGTGGCTCAATGGTTAGAGCGGCAGACCCTGATGCAGAAGTCTGGCCCGGGACCAGGGTTCAATTCCCCGCCTCAGCGGGTCTTGGGCTTAAAATTCCACGGACCTGATAATTCTCGCCTCGGTGCCTATTCCAATCATGGAGTCCCACTCTGCAACTCTGGGCAATAGCTTGCCTAATCTCCACAACGGCCCCCACAACACTAAGGATGCCTGGCCTCCACCTTGGGAGTGGCCAGGAGTGGACACCTCACAGGGAAAGCCAGGATGGGTTCCACAGCGGTATTCGTACAAGCGCCTTGAGACCCTTGCGGGTGAGTAGTACGCTATACAAGTATCAATTTACAGCCCCCAGTGTTGCGCGTTGGCTAAGGGAATTCATAAAGTGGGCGGACTGCGAGGGGACCCTCCGACTCCAACTAGCTCAGAGAACTGATAACGACAAACTGTGGGACATGGCGAGAGCCTGGGTGATGATGGTGGACCTGCTTAAAAATCCGACTGACAATGAGGACTGATCCTTCCGGTTTTGGGTGTCTTTTCTGCAACATGGGACCACAACTGCAGACCACAGGGTGAGAGGGGGTGGGGGGTATCGCTACCATATGTGCATCACCCTAGGAGGAACATGACTCACTGACAGGGAATCTGACAGAGGGTGTGGAGTGAATAATGTGCAACAACGGTGCTATTAGGGAAAGCAACATGTCTGAGGGGGAGGGCGGCCCGGTTATGGGGGAGTTCGGGGGGGATCGTGCTGGAGGGGGGGTTATGTTCATTGTTTTCTGACATGATGATTTACTGTGGGAAGTGTTCGTTTAAGCTGGGACCCACACGACTCAGCCTCTTGGGGCCAAGCTACTCGACGATGGGACTATGCCCCCCACATTCGGAGGGACTCCTCTCCCTGCACCAATGAATGGGGTGGCCTGGACGAACTAGTGAGGTGAGGGGCCATGTCATGATGTGGGCACAAATGTCCTTTGAATACTGCTGATATAATGAAGTCTATGAGCTCGTGTGTCTGATGTGCCTGTTCAGACTATGTAAACTCAATAAAGTTTTTTTTTTAAAAACAAATTGGGGTAAATCTAACACTTTATTAAAGATGATCAAATTATTATACTCGAACACATGGGTACAGATCAAAGTCGGCGACGGAAGACATACAACTCGTCGCCTTGAGACCAATATTGGCTTGAAACAAGGATGTGTCTTGGCACCCTGCCTTTTTAATCTTTTTATGTCTGATCTCCCAGCCCATTTTAAACATGTTAATGCCCACTCCCCTACTATTTTGGGCAAAGAGATTAAATATTTACAAAATGCCGACGACACCATTTTATTAAGCCAAACTGTTATAGGACTAAAAAGACTAATAGATTCTTTTAACCAATATGTTACTCAAAATGGTCTAAAAATATATTTAAAAAAACGAAAATAATGACTGTGAGAAAAATAAAACTAGGATTAAAAGAATGGAATATTAATGGTTTGGTCATTGAATGTGTAAAATCGTACAAATACTTAGGAATCACATTTGATGATAGAATGTCATATAGGCAGCACTTTAATAACCTTGAAGTTATGGGAACATCAATATCATTTGCTTTTAGAAAACTGAGAGATAAGCTGTTATGTCCAAATTATGATCATCTGCTGAAGGTTATGAAAGCAAAGTTAATTCCATCTTTGGATTATGGTTCCATTATTTTTCGCGGAAAAGACGTAAAAATTCTTGATGACATTGAATTAAGTACATGCAAATCAATTTTGTAGGATTCTCAGATATATTAGTCGTGCCAATATAAGACTAGAATTTGGTCTAAAAAAACTGATTTTGGCCCAACAATCTACATTTCTAAAGTCCTCATTGACATTGTCTTGTGCTGAAGACTGTTCTCTTGCAAATCAGTGTTGGCTTGAGATAATGAGAAGTGAATATGCGAGTAGTTGGCAAATTTATTTAAATGATTGTCCAAATTTAGTAGACGAAGTAAGGAGTAAAGTGGTTTATAAAAAATCAATCAACTAATCAGCTATTTTATTGTCAACTATGGTGGATAAAGATGAATTAAGGGAAAAAAATCATCTATGGTCAATTGGTAACTCCTTTGGTAAACTGGTTCCCCAACCTTATTTGTTGTTTCATTTAAAACCTTTAATTAAGAATAAATTTATGTTATTGTGGTTTGAGAGATATCCAACTAAAGATGGAATACCAAAATGGGAGAACAAGTGGCCCTCCAACCTAGGTAGGGTATGTGGGTCTTGTGAGGAAACCCTAGTGCATATAGTAACCTTATGCCCAAAATTGCTAGAACAGCGGAGGACCATCTTAAAGTCCATTTTTTTTGTTGATATAGACAATTCAAGTGAAGACATTTTTGCTAGGAAAATTATTTTAAAAGCTGCAATGATTGTCTTGGGTTATGCATTGTCCTCAAACTATGGTTGTTAGGGTTTGATGGCCCAAGTGCGGTTTTTCATATCGGTTTCAAATGTTTTTAGGGAGAGTGTGGGCATTTTGAAGCTTGGTTAAAGTCTATTACTATAAAAGCACTTTATTGCAAATGCCGTTTCTAAGGCATCTTCATAATGGTGGGTTGTTTTTCATGTACCTTTTTAATCTAAAAGGTTACTTGACAACTTTAGATGCTAGCACAAGGCACCTTAATTTCTGCTGGTAAATGTTTATTAGCTTAATTCTATTTTATGGTCAAATTTTTCCTAAATGTTATTCCTTTGTGCTTTTTATTTTTATGTGTCTTTGTTTTAAAGTTCTGTATTTTGTGAATTAATGCTGTAGGCACTTTCTTCTAGTAAACCGATTATTTGTAGTCAAACAAACTATGTCAGGGCTTAGCTGTGGATCTCGTCTTGGATATAAAATGTACACTGTATCTGTATATTTTTAATCTGACTCTGTTTTGGATATGTGCTTTGCTGATTGTAATGATTTTAAGTAATCAACAAATAAATATTTCTTCACAGTCTTCACCCCGTTCCTGCATCCCCGTGTGAAGTCCGACTGCGGGGCGCCCGCATGCATGTGGAAACGAACAGCAGTTAGTGAACGGCACTGCTATCTAAAATGGCGACGTGCGGCCGAGGCCAGTAGAAGCATAGAAAAGAGAGAACTGACCCCGGAAGTAGGACGGAAGCGCTGGACTGCGGAGATGCTGGTGGTCGGCACTGACCCTGTGACACAATCGCTGCTAAGCACAGGGTGTCCGTGGGCGAGACGGTGAGCCCGCTGTTCAGGGTATGTCAGCTGCCTCGGGGTCCGAAGGACAACGGTAGGATGCACTGGCCAGCCAAAGTCCCTCTGCTGATCCCCTGAAGATGGGGCCATGACTGCTGAGGTACTGTGAAGTCGCTGTCCCGGGTTGGAGGTAGGGCGGACAAAGCACAGATGTTCACTCATTGCAGAGCGAACACCGCTGAAGCTGTGGCTCCTGAGGACGATTCCCGTTCACAAGGCCCCAAGCACAGTGGCTGTCGTTGCCGAGGGGCACCTCACAGGGCCAAAATAACTGAATCCTTTATTGTGGCCCCGGGGCATCACAGACCAGATGCATGGTGTGCTCCCTGCGAGTGCCCGAGTAAGGACCATAACTATCAGTTTCCCCCCTGCTCAGGGCCGGACTGGCTACCGGGCAGTTTGGAATGGTGCTGAGCTGGGGGCTGATTTCGTTGATGCGGACCTACGTGCACTAGACGAAATTCATTTTGCTTTCATTATTTCGAAGCACACACAGGTCTCCATGAACGAAATCAGCCCTCACTGCAGTATAATCAGCCAGCAGCTCGGCAGCACTCCAAACTGCCCGGTAGTCAGTCCGGCCCTGCCCCAGCTGAATGTGGGATCTGTGGTGCAGCTGCTCAGTCATTGCAGCATACGCACTGCTGAGGCTGCGGCTCCCGGGGATGATCCCCATTCACAAGGCTCAGAGCAGAGAGGCTGCCACCACCGAGGGGCGCACCACAGGGCCGAAAATACAGAATCCTACATTGCGATCTTGGGGCATCGTGGGCCAGATGCATGGCGTGCTCCCAGCGAGTGCCTGAGTAAGGACCATACATATCAGAACCCCCCCACCGAGGGACCTGTGGGGCTTGTGTCTTCGCTCAAGCATCAAACTGCAGGCCTGAGCAGACAACAGCAATGAGAAGACCACCCGATAGCTGGCCCCTGGCGATGGGCAGAAGGTAACCTGCCAAGTGCGAGTGTAAAATTCACCAAGCGAATGCAATGGGGAAAACAGACAGACAACAATCCTGCCTCACCTTTGAGGCAAAGAAAGCACCGATGGCTACACAACATGAGCAATCCGACTCCGAACTGGATCCGCCTCCACAGCCCAGGATGGCCCAGGATGGCCCAGGAAGCTACTCTGCTGGCCATGGAACAGAGCCTGCAGTCAAAAGATGGTAAGATCGACGTCTTGAATAGACGCGTGGACAATATGGCCTCTAAATTAGATAAACAAGCTACCTGTCTCACTACAGCGGAGCGAGGCATTTCTGGAGCTGAAGATGATATTCAAGAGCTCAGCCAGAAACAACTGAACAAGGACAAGATCTTGGCTGTTATTTGAGCCAAAAACCAGGACTTGGAGGCACGCTCACCACACAATAATTTACGCATAATGTGTGTCAGAGAGTCCGCAAATACAGCCCGGTTAGAAAAATACATGGAGGAAATGCTAGAAGGTGTATTTGGAAGTGAAGAACTGTCGGCTGAACTAATAGTGGAACGAGCCCACAGATCCCTGAAAGTACGCCTACCTCTGGGGTCCCCCAAGGCCGATTATTGCCAAACTCCTGAATTACAAGGACAAGGTTCTGCGCCTCTCGTGTGAAAAAGGTGTCACACAGTATCAGGCAAATGAAGTGTCCTTTTACCCCGACTTTACTGCCGTGGTTCAGGTGGCGCGAAGGGAGTTCGCCCCAGCGTTAAAAAAAACTACAGACCCTGGGCCTCAAATACGCCATGCTGTATCCAGCTCATCTGAGAGTGGACCACGACCTTCGTCAAACTATCTTGCCTCCCCAAGGCAGCTATGTACTTCATTAGGACTGTGGGGCATCCCCGCCATACACCACCGAGTGCCGATGCAGCTACGGCTGACGCCAGAGATTAATGATTTACCCCCAGATTCATCATTGTCTCGTTTTGCGAGTCCTTAATAGCGATTATTAAGGAATCGCTATTAAAGACTCGCCAAACGGGATTCATGTAGAAATCGCAATTTTATTTGCGATTTCTACAGCTTCCTTATTTGCGATTAGAAAATTGCTAATCGCAAATAAGGAATGACTCCCCATTCATTCCTATGGGCCTTTGGGCCCATAGGAATGAATGGGGAGTCATTCCTTATTTGCGATCAGCAATTTGCTAATCGCAAATAAGGATGCGATTTCAAGGGTGCCAGGGGTGTCCAAAGGACACCCTGTAGCACCCCTGAAATGTAAATGTAGACTGATGTTGCGCACACACATGTCCAAAGGACAAGTGTGTGTGTAACATACAACTTAGAAAAATGCACTAAAGTGCATTTTCCTAAGTTTTCGCTATTTACCACGAAGTCAGACTTCGCAGTAAATAGCGGCCAAAAATAGCGAATTCGCAATTCAAAAATGGTTCATGAATTGCATTTAAGGAATCTCAAATAGAGATTCCTTAAATGCAATTCCTTGAAATTAAGCGAATTCGGTAATTGCGATTTTTGCATTTGGGATGATGAATCCCAAATGCAAAAATAGCGCTCGCAAAGGGCCGGATTCTCAGAATCTGGCCCTTTGCGAGACGATTTTACAATGATGAATCTGTCTGTTAGACTCGAACTAAGGGAAGCCTGTACAGATAAGTCTTTTGAGGAATGACTTGGAACTGGGTGGGCTCTTGTGCTAGGCATGTGCTGCGCAGTTATAGAAGAAACAGTCAGGGGCTGGAAGCAATTTAGTGCGGCTATCTGATGGGTTGGCAGATGGGTTCATACTAGGCCTCTCTGCATAAAGGCGCTCCACACAACACCATACTAGTGTTTAGCGGGTGATGGAAGCTGTGTACCCCTTAATCTATATCATCTACTGGCCAGGAGCCATTTAGTGTCCTCTCATCAACCTCTGTTGGAACGGAGGGCTGATGGCATCTTGCACCCCCGAGAGGGTAAAACCCACTGGGAGTAAATGTGTTCTACTAAATGTTTCAGTCCCCCAGGACCAGAATGCTTTGCACGATCCAATTGTATTAGTGCACTGTACTGGGCATGGCCTCGGTCAGTTGACGGCGCTGAAGTGGGTGGGAGGAGGGTATGTTATTGTTGTTTTGCTGTTGAGACTGACTGTATGCTATCTGACACACAACCACACAGATGGGCCTCTCACCATGCGACCCCACATACATTGTGTTAGCATAATATGATAGTGTCATGTGTGCAGTGACAAATAACCATAACTTAATCACATGGAACATGCATGGGTTGAATAATCCTAGAAAGGTTAGGGAGGTATTTGCATACTTGGACCATCACCAGGTACATATTGCATTCATACATGAAAAGCACCTTACCGCGCATAAGGACGCGACGGGCACACATGAAACAGGCCTCCTCCTACTTCTTCTACTCCTTCTCCTCCAGGGGGCTCCTCATTTTAGTCTGTGGAAGAACCCCCTTTACCACATTGCTCTCTGAAATATATGATCAGGGAAGGTATGTCATAGGGCAGGGGACATGCAGGGACACAACACTAACCCTAATCAATGTATAAGGCCCGACACAGACGATCACGAATTCTACACCACTCTCTATACCCAGATATATAAGCTACAACCCTCTACAATTATCTGGGGGGGGGGGGGGGGGGGATATTAACTTTCCATTGGACCCAAACATAGACAGAACTACAGGGCCGCCTGGACAGAGCACACCGGTGAGCAGGGCACTTTGGGAGGGTCTGGGGGACTACAAACGTACAAATCAGAAAAACATATTACCAAATTATACAGCTCCTCCCAGGGAGAGAGAGGTGGACCCAAAGACAAGGTCCTTCTGCGACAAAGGAGGAGCTGGAGAAAGCCCTTTGAGCCTGGGAAGAAGCCAGAAGGAAGCAGGCTCACCTGGAGGAAGTAATCACCCCTGAGAGTTGGTAGAAGGAAGAAGGCAGTATCTATTCTAACCCAGAGGTGGACCCTAAGATTGTAGTCCCCTCAGCAAGATCAAGAAAAGTATGCAAGCGACACTAAAGACATATTAAAAATTATTCAAGAGATTAAGTTTTATCCGAATTCCGATTTACTCAGGATTCTAGACGTTTAGGCCAAGTATACAAGAATTCCTTGGGAGGCATCACTAAAGGTTTTAGAGACTTTAGTGAACAAGGTACCATTGGACTCCATCACACCCATACACTTTGTGCTCAATTGTGCACATATGGTCCTTACCCGAAACTACTTTCAATTTGAGGAACAATTCTACCAACAGACACATGAGACATCAATGGGTAGCACCTTCACACCAAGCATAGCATGTCCCTATGTACCCAATTTTGAAACCATACATATATTTATTAGTGACAACCCATTCAATACTGATATAAAAATCTGGAAACAATATATTGTTTACATTTCCGTCTCTGTTATATTATGTTAGTTGGACTTATAATGGGCACAGCTACTCAGGAGTGTCCCGGCGCGAACGCTTTAGGGGAGCAGGAAACTAGCAGATGAAAAGGTAAGTTTTAAGATTTTTCTTGAAAGCAGACAGGTCTTAAATACTGCGTAGAGCCAAGAGAAGTGCATTCCATGCGGCCGCCGTCCTCCGAGTCAGAGACCTGCCTCCCAGCCTCTGAAACTGAAATCGAGGAACTAGTGCTAGCCGGAGGGATACCGATCGCAGCAGTCTTGAGGGTTCGTAGAATGTGAAACGTTTTTGCAGATAAGAAGGGCCAGTGCCGTGAAGGGAACGGTGGGCTCGTACCAGCGATTTAAACTTGACCCGTTCAGCTACGGGAAGCCAATGTTGCGAGCGCAAAAGGTGCCGCATGCTATGTCTGGAAGGGAATGAAGCAGAAGCCTCAGAAATTTCCAGATGGATGAACTCAAGAGATACATTCTTAAGATTCACTATAACACTGGATAAGAAGTCCATATCTCTCCTTGATTTGAGCATGCAAGCATAAGACATCAGCCTAAAAACCAAGGTGTATTCAGGGGATAAACTCCGTTCCGTCGGCAGTTTTGCTGAGTTTTGACCATTCCATTCTATGCTTGGAGCACAGTTTTCACAGATTACATCCGGAGCGGGGGCCCCTCCATGTACCTTGCAGGGGGCCCCCTCAACTTTCATTATGACACTGGCAAGCCACACTAGCAGGTGTCATAAAATGAACAAGCCACACTAGAAGGTGATCTATAATGAGCAAGCCACACTAGCAGGTGTCATATAATAAACAAGCTACACTGGCAGGTGCCATATAATGAGCAAGCCACACTAGCAGGTGTCATATAATGAGCAAGCCACACTAGGAGGTGTCATATAATGAGCAAGCCACACTAGCAGGTGTCATATAATGAGCAAGCCACGCTAGCAGGTGTCATATAATGAGCAAGCCACACTAGCAGGTGTCATATAATGAGCAAGCCACACTAGGAGGTGTCATATAATGAGCAAGCCACACTAGCAGGTGTCATATAATGAGCAAGCCACACTAGGAGGTGTCATATAATGAGCAAGCCACACTAGCAGGTGCCATATATTAAGCAACCCACGCTAGCAGGTGTCATATAATGAGCAAGCCACAGTAGCAGGTGCCATATAATGAGCGAGCGACACTAGCAGGTGTCATATAATGAGCAAGCCACACTAGCAGGTGTTCTATAATGAGCAAGCCACACTAGCAGGTGCCATATAATAAGCAAGCCACACGAGCAGGTGTCATATAATGAGCAAGGCACACTAGCAGGTGTCATATAATGAGCAAGCCACAGTAGCAGGTGTCATATAATGAGCAAGCCACACTAGCAGGTGTCATATAACGAGCAAGCCACACGAGCAGGTGTTCTATAATGAGCAAGCCACACTAGCAGGTGTTCTATAATGAGCAAGCCATACTAGCAGGTGCCATATAATAAGCAAGCCACACGAGCAGGTGTCATATAATGAGCAAGGCACACTAGCAGGTGTCATAGAATGAGCAAGCCACAGTAGCAGGTGCCATATAATGAGCAAACCACACTAGCAGGGGCCCTATAATGAGCAAGCCACACGAGCAGGTGTCATATAATGAGCAAGCCACACGAGCAGGTGTTCTATAATGAGCAAGCCACACTAGCAGGTGTCATATAATGAGCAAGCCACACTAGCAGGTGTCTTATAATGAGCAAGCCACACTAGCAGGCGCCATATAATGAACAAGCCACACTAGCAGGTGTCTTATAATGAGCAAGCCACACTAGCAGGTGTCTTATAATGAGCAAGCCACACTAGCAGGTGTCATATAATGAACAAGCCACACTAGCAGGTGTCTTATAATGAGCAAGCCACACTAGCAGGGGTCATATAATGAGCAAGGCACACTAGCAGGTGTCATATAATGAGAAAGGCACACTAGCAGGTGTCATATGATGAGCAAGACACACTAGCAGGTGTCATATAATGAGCAAGCCACACTAGCAGGTGTCATATAATGAACAAGCCACACTTACAGGTGCCATATAATGAACAAGCTACACTAGCAGGTGCCATATATTAAGCAAGCTACACTAGCAGGTGCCATATAATGAGCAAGCAACACTAACAGGTGTCATATAATGAGCAAGGCACACTAGCAGGTGTCATATGATGAGCAAGGCACACTAGCAGGTGTCATATAATGAGCAAGCCACACTTACAGGTGCCATATAATGAACAAGCTACACTAGCAGGTGCCATATAATGAACACGCCACACTAGAAGGTGATCTATAATGAGCAAGCCACACTAGCAGGTGCCATATAATGAGCAAGCCAAACTAGCAGGTGTCTTATAATGAGCAAGCCACACTAGCAGGTGCCATATAATGAGCAAGCCACACTAGTAGGTGTGATTTAATGTGCAAGCCACAATAGCAGGTGCCATATAATGAGCAAGCCACACTAGCAGGTGCCATATATTAAGCAAGCCACACTAGCAGGTGCCATGTAAGGAGCAAGGCACACTAGCAGGTGTCATATAATGAGCAAGGCACACTAGCAGGTGTCATATAATAAGCAAGGCACACTAGCAGGTGTCATATAATAAGCAAGGCACACTAGCAGGTGTCATATAATGAGCAAGCCACACTTACAGGTGTCTTATAATGAGCAAGCTAAACTAGCAGGTGCCATATAATGAACAAGCCACACGAGCAGGTGTCTTATAATGAGCAAGCCACACTAGAAGGTGATCTATAATGAGCAAGCCACACTAGCAGGTGTTCTATAATGAGCAAGCCACACTAGCAGGTGTTTTATAATGAGCAAGCCACACTAGCTGGTGTTCTATAATGAGCAAGCCACACTAGCAGGTGTTCTATAATGAGCAGGCCAGACTAGCAGGTGTTCTATAATGAGCAAGCCACACTAGCAGGTGTCCTGTAATGAGCAAGCCACACTAGCAGGTGTCATATATTAAGCAAGCCACACTAGCAGGTGCCATATAATGAGCAAGCCACACTAGCAGGTGTCTTATAATGAGCAAGCCACACTAGGAGGTGTCATATAATGAGCAAGCCACACTAGCAGGTGTCATATAATGAGCAAGCCACACTAGCAGGTGTCATATAATGAGCAAGCCACACTAGCATGTTTTCTATAATGAGCAAGCCACACTAGCAGGTTTTCTATAATGAGCAGGCCCCACTAGCAGGTGTTCTATAATGAGCAAGCCACACTAGCAGGTGTCCTATAATGAGCAAGCCACACTAGCAGGTGTCATATATTAAGCAAGCCACACTAGCAGGTGCCATATAATGAGCAAGCCACACTAGCAGGTGCCATATAATGAGCAAGCCACACTAGCAGGTGTCTTATAATGAGCAAGCCACACTAGGAGGTGTCATATAATGAGCAAGCCACACTAGCAGGTGCCATATAATGAGCAAGGCACACTAGCAGGTGTTTTATAATGAGCAGTCCACACTAGCAGGGGCCCTATAATGAGCAAGCCACACTAGCAGGTGTCATATAATGAGCAAGCCACACTAGCAGGTGTCATATAATGAGCAAGCCACACTAGGAGGTGTCATATAATGAGCAAGCCACACTAGCAGGTGTCATATAATGAGCAAGCCACACTAGGAGGTGTCATATAAAGAGCAAGCCACACTAGCAGGTGCCATATATTAAGCAACCCACGCTAGCAGGTGTCATATAATGAGCAAGCCACAGTAGCAGGTGCCATATAATGAGCGAGCGACACTAGCAGGTGTCATATAATGAGCAAGCCACACTAGCAGGTGTTCTATAATGAGCAAGCCACACTAGCAGGTGCCATATAATAAGCAAGCCACACGAGCAGGTGTCATATAATGAGCAAGGCACACTAGCAGGTGTCATATAATGAGCAAGCCACAGTAGCAGGTGCCATATAATGAGCAAGCCACACTAGCAGGTGTCATATAATGAGCAAGCCACACGAGCAGGTGTTCTATAATGAGCAAGCCACACTAGCAGGTGTTCTATAATGAGCAAGCCATACTAGCAGGTGCCATATAATAAGCAAGCCACACGAGCAGGTGTCATATAATGAGCAAGGCACACTAGCAGGTGTGAAATAATGAGCAAGCCACAGTAGCAGGTGCCATATAATGAGCAAGCCACACTAGCAGGTGTCATATAATGAGCAAGCCACACGAGCAGGTGTTCTATAATGAGCAAGCCACACTAGCAGGTGTCATATAATGAGCAAGGCACACTTACAGGTGCCATATAATGAACAAGCCACACTAGCAGGTGTCTTATAATGAGCAAGCCACACTAGCAGGTGTCATATATTGAGCAAGGCACACTAGCAGGTGTCATATAATGAGCAAGGCACACTAGCAGGTGTCATATGATGAGCAAGGCACACTAGCAGGTGTCATATAATGAGCAAGACACACTAGCAGGTGTCATATAATGAACAAGCCACACTTACAGGTGCCATATAATGAACAAGCTACACTAGCAGGTGCCATATAATGAGCAAGCCACACTAGCAGGTGTCATATAGTGAGCAAGGCACACTAGCAGGTGTCATATAATGAGCAAGCCACAGTAGCAGGTGCCATATAATGAGCAAGCAAAACTAGCAGGTGTTCTATAATGAGCAAGCCACACTAGCAGGTGTTCTATAATGAGCAAGCCATACTAGCAGGTGCCATATAATAAGCAAGCCACACGAGCAGGTGTCATATAATGAGCAAGGCACACTAGCAGGTGTCAAATAATGAGCAAGCCACAGTAGCAGGTGCCATATAATGAGCAAGCCACACTAGCAGGTGTCATATAATGAGCAAGCCACACGAGCAGGTGTTCTATAATGAGCAAGCCACACTAGCAGGTGTCATATAATGAGCAAGGCACACTTACAGGTGCCATATAATGAACAAGCCACACTAGCAGGTGTCTTATAATGAGCAAGCCACACTAGCAGGTGTCATATAATGAACAAGCCACACTTACAGGTGCCATATAATGAGCAAGCCTCACTAGCAGGTGTCATATAATGAGCAAGGCACACTAGCAGGTGTCATATGATGAGCAAGGCACACTAGCAGGTGTCATATAATGAGCAAGCCACACTTACAGGTGCCATATAATGAACAAGCTACACTAGCAGGTGCCATATAATGAACAAGCCACACTAGAAGGTGATCTATAATGAGCAAGCCACACTAGCAGGTGCCATATAATGAGCAAGCCACACTAGCAGGTGTCTTATAATGAGCAAGCCACACTAGCAGGTGCCATATAATGAGCAAGCCACACTAGTAGGTGTGATTTAATGTGCAAGCCACAATAGCAGGTGCCATATAATGATCAAGCCACACTAGCAGGTGCCATATATTAAGCAAGCCACACTAGCAGGTGCCATGTAATGAGCAAGGCACACTAGCAGGTGTCATATAATGAGCAAGGCACACTAGCAGGTGTCATATAATGAGCAAGCCACACTTACAGGTGTCTTATAATGAGCAAGCCACACTAGCAGGTGCCATATAATGAACAAGCCACACGAGCAGGTGTCTTATAATGAGCAAGCCACACTAGAAGGTGTTTTATAATGAGCAGGCCACACTAGCTGGTGTTCTATAATGAGCAAGCCACACTAGCAGGTGTTCTATAATGAGCAAGCCACACTAGCAGGTGTTCTATAATGAGCAGTCCACACTAGCAGGTGTTCTATAATGAGCAAGCCACACTAGCAGGTGTCCTATAATGAGCAAGCCACACTAGCAGGTGTCATATATTAAGCAAGCCACACTAGCAGGTGCCATATAATGAGCAAGCCACACTAGCAGGTGTCTTATAATGAGCAAGCCACACTAGCAGGTGTTCTATAATGAGCAAGGAACACTAGCAGGTGTCTTATAATGAGCAAGCCACACTAGCAGGTGCCATATAATGAGCAAGCCACACTAGCAGGTGCCACATAATGAGCAAGCCACACTAGCAGGTGTCATATAAGGAGCAAGCCACACTAGCAGGTGCCGTATAATGAGCAAGCCACACTAGCAGGTGTCCTATAATGAACAAGCCACACTAGCAGGTGTTCTATAATGAGCAAGTCACACTAGCAGGTGTCATATAATGAACAAGCCACACTAACAGGTGCCATATAATGAACAAGCCACACTAGAAGGTGATCTATAATGAGCAAGCCACACTAGCAGGTGCCACATAATGAGCAAGCCACACTAGCAGGTGTCATATAAGGAGCAAGCCACACTAGCAGGTGCCGTATAATGAGCAAGCCACACTAGCAGGTGTCCTATAATGAACAAGCCACACTAGCAGGTGTTCTATAATGAGCAAGTCACACTAGCAGGTGTCATATAATGAACAAGCCACACTAACAGGTGCCATATAATGAACAAGCTACACTAGCAGGTGCCATATGATGAGCAAGCCACACTAGAAGGTGATCTATAATGAGCAAGCCACACTAGCAGGTGTCATATAATGAGCAAGTCACACTAGCAGGTGTCTTATAATGAGCAAGCCACACTAGCAGGTGTTCTATAATGAGCAAGACACGCTAGCAGGTGCCATATATTAAGCAAGCCACACTAGCAGGTGCCATATAATGAGCAAGCCACACTAGCAGATGTCTTATAATGAGCAAGCCACACTAGCAGGTGTTCTATAATGAGCAAGCCACACTAGCAGGTGCCATATAATGAGCAAGGCACACTAGCAGGTGTCATATAATAAGCAAGGCACACTAGCAGGTGTCATATAATGAACAAGCTACACAAGCAGGTGTTCTATAATGAGCAAGCAATACTAGCAGGTGTCATATAATGAGCAAGGCACACTAGCAGGTGTTCTATAATGAGCAAGGCACACTAGCAGGTGTTCTATAATAAGCAAGCCACACGAGCAGGTGTTCTATAATGAGCAAGCCACACTAGCAGGTGTCTTATAATGAGCAAGCCACACTAGCAGGTGTCATATAATGAGCAAGGCACACTAGCAAGTGTCATATAATAAGCAAGGCACACTAGCAGGTGTCATATAATGAGCAAGGCACACTAGCAGGTGTCATATAATAAGCAAGGCACACTAGCAGGTGTCATATAATAAGCAAGGCACACTAGCAGGTGTCATATAATGAGCAAGACACACTAGCAGGTGTCATATAATGAGCAAGCCACACTAGCAGGAGCCATATAATGAACAAGTTACACCAACAGGTGCCATATAATGAACAAACCACACAAGCAGGTGTTCTATAATGAGCAAGCCACACTAGCAGGTGTCTTATAATGAGCAAGCCACACTAGCAGGTGTCTTATAATGAGCAAGCCACACTAGCAGGTGTCATATAATGAGCAAGGCACACTAGCAGGTGTCTTATAATGAGCAAGCCACACTAGCAGGTGTCTTATAATGAGCAAGCCACACTAGCAGGTGTCTTATAATGAGCAAGCCACACTAGCAGGTGTCATATAATGAGCAAGGCACACTAGCAGGTGTCTTATAATGAGCAAGCCACACTAGCATGTGTCATACAATGAGCAAGGCACACTAGCAGGTGTCATATAATAAGCAAGGCACACTAGCAGGTGTCATATAATGAGCAAAGCACACTAGCAGGTGTCATATAATAAGAAAGGCACACTAGCAGGTGTCATATAATGAGCAAGACACACTAGCAGGTGTCATATAATGAGCAAGCCACACCAGCAGGTGCCATATAATGAGCAAGTCACACCAACAGGTGCCATATAATGAACAAGCCACACAAGCAGGTGTTCTATAATGAGCAAGCCACACTAGAAGGTTTCTTATAATGAGCAAGCCACACTAGCAGGTGTCCTATAATGAGCAAGGCACACTAGCAGGTGTCTTATAATGAGCAAGCCACACTAGCAGGTGTCTTATAATGAGCAAGCCACACTAGCAGGTGTCATATAATGAGCAAGCCACACTAGCAGGTGTCTTATAATGAGCAAGCCACACTAGCAGGTGTCATATAATGAGCAAGGCACACTAGCAGGTGTCATATAATAAGCAAGGCACACTAGCAGGTGTCATATAATGAGCAAGGCACACTAGCAGGTGTCATATAATAAGCAAGGTACACAAGCAGGAGTTCTATAATGAGCAAGCCACACTAGCAGGTGTCTTATAATGAGCAAGCCACACTAGCAGGTGTCCTATAATGAGCAAGGCACACTAGCAGGTGTCTTATAATGAGCAAGCCACACTAGCAGATGTCTTATAATGAGCAAGCAACACTAGCAGGTGTTCTATAATGAGCAAGCCACACTAGCAGGTGCCATATAATGAGCAAGCAACACTAGCAGGTGTTCTATAATGAGCAAGCCACACTAGCAGGTGCCATATAATGAGCACGCCACACGAGCAGGTGTTCTATAATGAACAAGCCACACTTACAGGTGCCATATAATGAACAAGCTACACTAGCAGGTGTCATATAATGAGCAAGCCACACTAGCAGGTGTCATATAATGAGCAAGCCACACTAGCAGGTGTCATATAATGAGCCAGCCACACTATCAGGTGCTATATAATGAGCAAGCCACACTAGCAGGTGTTCTATAATGAGCAAGCCATACTAGCAGGTGCCATATAATAAGCAAGCCACACGAGCAGGTGTCATATAATGAGCAAGGCACACTAGCAGGTGTCAAATAATGAGCAAGCCACAGTAGCAGGTGCCATATAATGAGCAAGCCACACTAGCAGGTGTCATATAATGAGCAAGCCACACGAGCAGGTGTTCTATAATGAGCAAGCCACACTAGCAGGTGTCATATAATGAGCAAGGCACACTAGCAGGTGTCTTATAATGAGCAAGCCACACTAGCAGGTGTCATATAATGAGCAAGGCACACTAGCAGGTGTCATATAATGAGCAAGGCACACTAGCAGGTGTCATATGATGAGCAAGGCACACTAGCAGGTGTCATATAATGAACAAGCCACACTTACAGGTGCCATATAATGAACAAGCTACACTAGCAGGTGCCATATAATGAGCAAGCCACACTAGCAGGTGTCATATAATGAACAAGCCACACTTACAGGTGCCATATAATGAGCAAGCCTCACTAGCAGGTGTCATATAATGAGCAAGGCACACTAGCAGGTGTCATATGATGAGCAAGGCACACTAGCAGGTGTCATATAATGAGCAAGCCACACTTACAGGTGCCATATAATGAACAAGCTACACTAGCAGGTGCCATATAATGAACAAGCTACACTAGAAGGTGATCTATAATGAGCAAGCCACACTATCAGGTGCCATATAATGAGCAAGCCACACTAGCAGGTGTCTTATAATGAGCAAGCCACACTAGCAGGTGCCATATAATGAGCAAGCCACACTAGCAGGTGTCTTATAATGAGCAAGCCACAATAGCAGGTGCCATATAATGAGCAAGCCACACTAGCAGGTGCCATATATTAAGCAAGCCACACTAGCAGGTGCCATGTAATGAGCAAGGCACACTAGCAGGTGTCATATAATGAGCAAGGCACACTAGCAGGTGTCATATAATGAGCAAGGCACACTAGCAGGTGTCATATAACGAGCAAGGCACACTAGCAGGTGTCATATAATGAGCAAGCCACACTTACAGGTGTCTTATAATGAGCAAGCCACACTAGCAGGTGCCATATAATGAACAAGCCACACGAGCAGGTGTCTTATAATGAGCAAGCCACACTAGAAGGTGATCTATAATGAGCAAGCCACACTAGCAGGTGTTCTATAATGAGCAAGCCACACTAGCAGGTGTTTTATAATGAGCAGGCCACACTAGCAGGTGTCATATAATGAACAAGCCACACTTACAGGTGCCATATAATGAGCAAGCCTCACTAGCAGGTGTCATATAATGAGCAAGGCACACTAGCAGGTGTCATATGATGAGCAAGGCACACTAGCAGGTGTCATATAATGAGCAAGCCACACTTACAGGTGCCATATAATGAACAAGCTACACTAGCAGGTGCCATATAATGAACAAGCTACACTAGAAGGTGATCTATAATGAGCAAGCCACACTATCAGGTGCCATATAATGAGCAAGCCACACTAGCAGGTGTCTTATAATGAGCAAGCCACACTAGCAGGTGCCATATAATGAGCAAGCCACACTAGCAGGTGTCTTATAATGAGCAAGCCACAATAGCAGGTGCCATATAATGAGCAAGCCACACTAGCAGGTGCCATATATTAAGCAAGCCACACTAGCAGGTGCCATGTAATGAGCAAGGCACACTAGCAGGTGTCATATAATGAGCAAGGCACACTAGCAGGTGTCATATAATGAGCAAGGCACACTAGCAGGTGTCATATAACGAGCAAGGCACACTAGCAGGTGTCATATAATGAGCAAGCCACACTTACAGGTGTCTTATAATGAGCAAGCCACACTAGCAGGTGCCATATAATGAACAAGCCACACGAGCAGGTGTCTTATAATGAGCAAGCCACACTAGAAGGTGATCTATAATGAGCAAGCCACACTAGCAGGTGTTCTATAATGAGCAAGCCACACTAGCAGGTGTTTTATAATGAGCAAGCCACACTAGCAGGTGTTCTATAATGAGCAAGCCACACTAGCAGGTGTTCTATAATGAGCAGTCCACACTAGCAGGTGTTCTATAATGAGCAAGCCACACTAGCAGGTGTCCTATAATGAGCAAGCCACACTAGCAGGTGTCATATATTAAGCAAGCCACACTAGCAGGTGCCATATAATGAGCAAGCCACACTAGCAGGTGTCTTATAATGAGCAAGCCACACTAGCAGGTGTTCTATAATGAGCAAGGAACACTAGCAGGTGTCTTATAATGAGCAAGCCACACTAGCAGGTGCCATATAATGAGCAAGCCACACTAGCAGGTGTCATATAAGGAGCAAGCCACACTAGCAGGTGCCACATAATGAGCAAGCCACACTAGCAGGTGTCATATAAGGAGCAAGCCACACTAGCAGGTGCCGTATAATGAGCAAGCCACACTAGCAGGTGTCATATAATGAACAAGCCACACTAGAAGGTGATCTATAATGAGCAAGCCACACTAGCAGGTGTCATATAATGAACAAGCCACACTAACAGGTGCCATATAATGAACAAGCTACACTAGCAGGTGCCATATAATGAGCAAGCCACACTAGCAGGTGTCATATAATGAGCAAGTCACACTAGCAGGTGTCTTATAATGAGCAAGCCACACTAGCAGGTGTTCTATAATGAGCAAGACACGCTAGCAGGTGCCATATATTAAGCAAGCCACACTAGCAGGTGCCATATAATGAGCAAGCCACACTAGCAGGTGTCTTATAATGAGCAAGGCACACTAGCAGGTGTCATATAATAAGCAAGGCACACTAGCAGGTGTCATATAATGAACAAGCCACACAAGCAGGTGTTCTATAATGAGCAAGCAATACTAGCAGGTGTCATATAATGAGCAAGGCACACTAGCAGGTGCCATATAATAAGCAAGCCACACGAGCAGGTGTTCTATAATGAGCAAGCCACACTAGCAGGTGTCTTATAATGAGCAAGCCACACTAGCAGGTGTCATATAATGAGCAAGGCACACTAGCAAGTGTCATATAATAAGCAAGGCACACTAGCAGGTGTCATATAATGAGCAAGGCACACTAGCAGGTGTCATATAATAAGCAAGGCACACTAGCAGGTGTCATATAATAAGCAAGGCACACTAGCAGGTGTCATATAATGAGCAAGACACACTAGCAGGTGTCATATAATGAGCAAGCCACACTAGCAGGTGCCATATAATGAACAAGTTACACCAACAGGTGCCATATAATGAACAAACCACACTAGCAGGTGTCTTATAATGAGCAAGCCACACTAGCAGGTGTCTTATAATGAGCAAGCCACACTAGCAGGTGTCATATAATGAGCAAGGCACACTAGCAGGTGTCATATAATAAGCAAGGCACACTAGCAGGTGTCATATAATGAGCAAGGCACACTAGAAGGTGTCATATAATGAGCAAGACACACTAGCAGGTGTCATATAATGAGCAAGCCACACCAGCAGGTGCCATATAATGAGCAAGTCACACCAACAGGTGCCATATAATGAACAAGCCACACAAGCAGGTGTTCTATAATGAGCAAGCCACACTAGAAGGTTTCTTATAATGAGCAAGCCACACTAGCAGGTGTCCTATAATGAGCAAGGCACACTAGCAGGTGTCTTATAATGAGCAAGCCACACTAGCAGGTGTCTTATAATGAGCAAGCCACACTAGCAGGTGTCTTATAATGAGCAAGCCACACTAGCAGGTGTCATATAATGAGCAAGGCACACTAGCAGGTGTCATATAATAAGCAAGGCACACTAGCAGGTGCCATATAATGAGCAAGGCACACTAGCAGGTGTCATATAATAAGCAAGGCACACAAGCAGGAGTTCTATAATGAGCAAGCCACACTAGCAGTTGTTTTATAATGAGCAAGCCACACTAGCAGGTGTCCTATAATGAGCAAGGCACACTAGCAGGTGTCTTATAATGAGCAAGCCACACTAGCAGATGTCTTATAATGAGCAAGCCACACTAGCAGGTGTTCTATAATGAGCAATCCACACTAGCAGGTGCCATATAATGAGCAAGCCACACTAGCAGGTGTTCTATAATGAGCAAGGCACACTAGCAGGTGTCATATAATAAGCAAGGCACACTAACTGGTGTCATATAATGAGCAAGGCACACTAGCAGGTGTCATATAATAAGCAAGGCACACTAGCAGGTGTCATATAATGAGCAAGACACACTAGCAGGTGTCATATAATGAGCAAGCCACACTAGCAGGTGCCATATAATGAACACGTCACACCAACAGGTGCCATATAATGAACAAACCACACTAGCAGGTGTCATATAATGAGCAAGCCACACTAGCAGGTGTCTTATAATGAGCAAGCCACACTAGCAGGTGTCCTATAATGAGCAAGGCGCACTAGCAGGTGCCATATAATGAGCAAGCCACACTAGCAGGTGTCATATAATGAGCCAGCCACACTAGCAGGTGTTCTATAATGAGCAAGCCACACTAGCAGGTGTTCTATAATGAGCAAGCCACACTAGCAGGTGTCTTATAATGAGCAAGCCACACTAGCAGGTGCTCTATAATGAGCAAGCCACACTAGCAGGTGTTCTATAATGAGCAAGCCACACTAGCAGGTGTTCTATAATGAGCAAGCCACCCTAGCAGGTGTTATATAATGAGCAAGCCACACTAGCAGGTGTCATATAATAAGCAAGCCACACTAGCAGGTGTCCTATAATGAGCAAGCCACACTAGCAGGTGTCCTATAATGAGCAGTCCACACTAGCAAGTGTCATATAATGAGCAAGCCACACTAGCAGTTGTTCTATAATGAGCAAGGCACACTAGCAGGTGTCTTATAATGAGCAAGCCTCACTAGCAGGTGTTCTATAATGAGCAAGCCACACTAGCAGGTTCCATATAATGAGCAAGCCACACTAGCAGGTGTTCTATAATGAGCAAGCCACACTAGCAGGTGCCATATAATGAGCAAGCCACACTAGCAGGTGTCGTATAATGAGCAAGCCACACTAGCAGGTGTTCTATAATGAGCAAGCCACACTAGCAGGTGTCTTATAATGAGCAAGCCACACTAGCAGGTGTTCTATAATGAGCAAGCCACACTAGCAGGTGTTCTATAATGAGCAAGCCACACTAGCAGGTGTTCTATATTGAGCAAGCCACACTAGCAGGTGTTCTATAATGAGCGAGTCACACTAGCAGGTGTTCTATAATGAGCAAGCCACACTAGCAGGTGCCATATAATGAGCAAGCCACACTAACAGGTGTTCTATAATGAGCAGTCCACACTAGCAGGTGTTCTATAATGAGCAGTCCACACTAGCAGGTGTTCTATAATGAGCAAGCCACACTAGCAGGTGTTCTATAATGAGCAAGCCACACTAGCAGGTGTCATATAATGAGCAAGCCACAGTAGCAGGTGTCCTATAATGAGCGAGCCACACTAGCAGGTGTCATATAATGAGCAAGCCACAGTAGCAGGTGTCTTATAATGAGCAAGCCACACTAGCAGGTGTCCTATAATGAGCAAGCCACACTAGCAGGTGTCATATAATGAGCAAGCCACACTAGCAGGTGTCCTATAATGAGCGAGCCACACTAGCAGGTGTCATATAATGAGCAAGCCACACTAGCAGGTGTTCTATAATGAGCAAGCCACACTAGCAGGTGCCATATAATGAGCAAGCCACACTAGCAGGTGTCTTATAATGAGCAAGCCACACTAGCAGGTGTTCTATAATGAGCAAGCCACACTAGCAGGTGTCTTATAATGAGCAAGCCACACTAGCAGGTGTTTTATAATGAGCAAGCCACACTAGCAGGTGTTCTATAATGAGCAGTCCACACTAGCAGGTGTCTTATAATGAGCAAGCCACACTAGCAGGTGTTCTATAATGAGCAGTCCACACTAGCAGGTGTCTTATAATGAGCAAGCCACACTAGCAGGTGTTTTATAATGAGCAAGCAATGATAGCAGGTGTTCTATAATGAGCAAGCAATGCTAGCAGGTGTTCTATAATGAGCAAGCCACACTAGCAGGTGTCTTATAATGAGCAAGCCACACTAGCAGGTGTTCTATAATGAGCAAGCCACACTAGCAGGTGTTCTATAATGAGCAAGCCACACTAGCAGGTGTTCTATAATGAGCAAGCCACACTAGCAGGTGCCACATAATGAGCAAGCCACACTAGCAGGTGTCATATAAGGAGCAAGCCACACTAGCAGGTGCCGTATAATGAGCAAGCCACACTAGCAGGTGCCATATAATGAACACGTCACACCAACAGGTGCCATATAATGAACAAACCACACTAGCAGGTGTCATATAATGAGCAAGCCACACTAGCAGGTGTCTTATAATGAGCAAGCCACACTAGCAGGTGTCCTATAATGAGCAAGGCGCACTAGCAGGTGCCATATAATGAGCAAGCCACACTAGCAGGTGTCATATAATGAGCCAGCCACACTAGCAGGTGTTCTATAATGAGCAAGCCACACTAGCAGGTGTTCTATAATGAGCAAGCCACACTAGCAGGTGTCTTATAATGAGCAAGCCACACTAGCAGGTGCTCTATAATGAGCAAGCCACACTAGCAGGTGTTCTATAATGAGCAAGCCACACTAGCAGGTGTTCTATAATGAGCAAGCCACAGTAGCAGGTGTCATATAATGAGCAAGCCACACTAGCAGGTGTCATATAATGAGCAAGCCACACGAGCAGGTGTCTTATAATGAGCAAGCCACACTAGCAGGTGTCCTATAATGAGCAAGCCACACTAGCAGGTGTCTTATAATGAGCAAGCCACACTAGCAGGTGTTCTATAATGAGCAAGCCACACTAGCAGGTGTCTTATAATGAGCAAGCCACACTAGCAGGTGTTTTATAATGAGCAAGCCACACTAGCAGGTGTTCTATAATGAGCAAGCCACACTAGCAGGTGCCATATAATGAGCAAGCCACACTAGCAGGTGTCTTATAATGAGCAAGCCACACTAGCAGGTGTTCTATAATGAGCAAGCCACACTAGCAGGTGTCTTATAATGAGCAAGCCACACTAGCAGGTGTTTTATAATGAGCAAGCCACACTAGCAGGTGTTCTATAATGAGCAGTCCACACTAGCAGGTGTCTTATAATGAGCAAGCCACACTAGCAGGTGTTCTATAATGAGCAGTCCACACTAGCAGGTGTCTTATAATGAGCAAGCCACACTAGCAGGTGTTTTATAATGAGCAAGCAATGATAGCAGGTGTTCTATAATGAGCAAGCAATGCTAGCAGGTGTTCTATAATGAGCAAGCCACACCAGCTGGTGTCCTATAATGAGCAAGGCACACTAGCAGGTGTCTTATAATGAGCAAGCCACACTAGCAGGTGTTTTATAATGAGCAAGCAATGCTAGCAGGTGTTCTATAATGAGCAAGCAATGCTAGCAGGTGTTCTATAATGAGCGCGCCACACTAGCAGGTGTTCTATAATGAGCAGTCCACACTAGCAGGTGTCTTATAATGAGCAAGCCACACTAGCAGGTGTTTTATAATGAGCAAGCAATGCTAGCAGGTGTTCTATAATGAGCAAGCAATGCTAGCAGGTGTCTTATAATGAGCAAGCCACACTAGCAGGTGTTTTATAATGAGCAAGCAATGCTAGCAGGTGTTCTATAATGAGCAAGCAATGCTAGCAGGTGTTCTATAATGAGCAAGACACACTAGCAGGTGTTCTATAATGAGCGAGCCACACTAGCAGGTGTTCTATAATGAGCAAGCCACACTAGCAGGTGCCATATAATGAGCAAGCCACACTAGCAGGTGTTCTATAATGAGCGAGCCACACTAGCAGGTGTTCTATAATGAGCAAGCAACACTAGCAGGTGCCATATAATGAGCAAGCCACACTAGCAGGTGTCCTATAATGAGCAAGGCACACTAGCAGGTGTCTTATAATGAGCAAGACACACTAGCAGGTGTTCTATAATGAGCGAGCCACACTAGCAGGTGTTCTATAATGAGCAAGCCACACTAGCAGGTGCCATATAATGAGCAAGCCACACTAGCAGGTGTTCTATAATGAGCGAGCCACACTAGCAGGTGTTCTATAATGAGCAAGACACACTAGCAGGTGTTCTATAATGAGCGAGCCACACTAGCAGGTGTTCTATAATGAGCAAGCCACACTAGCAGGTGTTCTATAATGAGAGAGCCACACTAGCAGGTGTTCTATAATGAGCAAGCCACACTAGCAGGTGCCATATAATGAGCAAGCCACACTAGCAGGTGCCATATAATGAGCAAGCCACACTAGCAGGTGTTCTATAATGAGCGAGCCACACTAGCAGGTGTTCTATAATGAGCAAGACACACTAGCAGGTGTTCTATAATGAGCGAGCCACACTAGCAGGTAATCTATAATGAGCAAGCCACACTAGCAGGTGTTCTATAATGAGCGAGCCACACTAGCAGGTGTTCTATAATGAGCAAGCCACACTAGCAGGTGCCATATAATGAGCAAGCCACACTAGCAGGTGTTCTATAATGAGCATGCCACACTAGCAGGTGCCATATAATGAGCAAGCCACACTAGCAGGTGTTCTATAATGAGCAAGCAATGCTAGCAGGTGTTCTATAATGAGCAAGACACACTAGCAGGTGTTCTATAATGAGCGAGCCACACTAGCAGGTGTTCTATAATGAGCAAGCCACACTAGCAGGTGCCATATAATGAGCAAGCCACACTAGCAGGTGTTCTATAATGAGCGAGCCACACTAGCAGGTGTTCTATAATGAGCAAGCCACACTAGCAGGTGCCATATAATGAGCAAGCCACACTAGCAGGTGTCCTATAATGAGCAAGGCACACTAGCAGGTGTCTTATAATGAGCAAGACACACTAGCAGGTGTTCTATAATGAGCGAGCCACACTAGCAGGTGTTCTATAATGAGCAAGCCACACTAGCAGGTGCCATATAATGAGCAAGCCACACTAGCAGGTGTTCTATAATGAGCGAGCCACACTAGCAGGTGTTCTATAATGAGCAAGACACACTAGCAGGTGTTCTATAATGAGCGAGCCACACTAGCAGGTGTTCTATAATGAGCAAGCCACACTAGCAGGTGTTCTATAATGAGCGAGCCACACTAGCAGGTGTTCTATAATGAGCAAGCCACACTAGCAGGTGCCATATAATGAGCAAGCCACACTAGCAGGTGCCATATAATGAGCAAGCCACACTAGCAGGTGTTCTATAATGAGCGAGCCACACTAGCAGGTGTTCTATAATGAGCAAGACACACTAGCAGGTGTTCTATAATGAGCGAGCCACACTAGCAGGTGTTCTATAATGAGCAAGCCACACTAGCAGGTGTTCTATAATGAGCGAGCCACACTAGCAGGTGTTCTATAATGAGCAAGCCACACTAGCAGGTGCCATATAATGAGCAAGCCACACTAGCAGGTGTTCTATAATGAGCGAGCCACACTAGCAGGTGTTCTATAATGAGCAAGCCACACAAGCAGGTGCCATATAATGAGCAAGCCACACTAGCAGGTGTCCTATAATGAGCAAGGCACACTAGCAGGTGTCTTATAATGAGCAAGACACACTAGCAGGTGTTCTATAATGAGCAAGCCACACTAGCAGGTGCCATATAATGAGCAAGCCACACTAGCAGGTGTTCTATAATGAGCGAGCCACACTAGCAGGTGTTCTATAATGAGCAAGACACACTAGCAGGTGTTCTATAATGAGCGAGCCACACTAGCAGGTGTTCTATAATGAGCAAGCCACACTAGCAGGTGTTCTCTAATGAGCGAGCCACACTAGCAGGTGTTCTATAGTGAGCAAGCCACACTAGCAGGTGCCATATAATGAGCAAGCCACACTAGCAGGTGCCATATAATGAGCAAGCCACACTAGCAGGTGTTCTATAATGAGCGAGCCACACTAGCAGGTGTTCTATAATGAGCAAGACACACTAGCAGGTGTCATATAATGAGCAAGCCACACCAGCAGGTGCCATATAATGAGCAAGTCACACCAACAGGTGCCATATACTGAACAAGCCACACAAGCAGGTGTTCTATAATGAGCAAGCCACACTAGAAGGTTTCTTATAATGAGCAAGCCACACTAGCAGGTGTCCTATAATGAGCAAGGCACACTAGCAGGTGTCTTATAATGAGCAAGCCACACTAGCAGGTGTCTTATAATGAGCAAGCCACACTAGCAGGTGTCTTATAATGAGCAAGCCACACTAGCAGGTGTCATATAATGAGCAAGGCACACTAGCAGGTGTTATATAATAAGCAAGGCACACTAGCAGGTGTCATATAATAAGCAAGGCACACAAGCAGGAGTTCTATAATGAGCAAGCCACACTAGCAGTTGTTTTATAATGAGCAAGCCACACTAGCAGGTGTCCTATAATGAGCAAGGCACACTAGCAGGTGTCTTATAATGAGCAAGCCACACTAGCAGATGTCTTATAATGAGCAAGCCACACTAGCAGGTGTTCTATAATGAGCAAGCCACACTAGCAGGTGCCATATAATGAGCAAGCCACACTAGCAGGTGTCATATAATGAGCAAGCCACACTAGCAGGTGTCATATAATGAGCCAGCCACACTATCAGGTGCTATATAATGAGCAAGCCACACTAGCAGGTGTCTTATAATGAGCAAGCCACACTAGCAGGTGTTCTATAATGAGCAAGCAATACTAGCAGGTGTCATATAATGAGCAAGGCACACTAGCAGGTGCCATATAATAAGCAAGCCACACGAGCAGGTGTTCTATAATGAGCAAGCCACACTAGCAGGTGTCTTATAATGAGCAAGCCACACTAGCAGGTGTCATATAATGAGCAAGGCACACTAGCAGGTGTCATATAATAAGCAAGGCACACTAACTGGTGTCATATAATGAGCAAGGCACACTAGCAGGTGTCATATAATAAGCAAGGCACACTAGCAGGTGTCATATAATGAGCAAGACACACTAGCAGGTGTCATATAATGAGCAAGCCACACTAGCAGGTGCCATATAATGAACACGTCACACCAACAGGTGCCATATAATGAACAAACCACACTAGCAGGTGTCATATAATGAGCAAGCCACACTAGCAGGTGTCTTATAATGAGCAAGCCACACTAGCAGGTGTCCTATAATGAGCAAGGCGCACTAGCAGGTGCATATAATGAGCAAGCCACACTAGCAGGTGTCATATAATGAGCCAGCCACACTAGCAGGTGTTCTATAATGAGCAAGCCACACTAGCAGGTGTTCTATAATGAGCAAGCCACACTAGCAGGTGTCTTATAATGAGCAAGCCACACTAGCAGGTGCTCTATAATGAGCAAGCCACACTAGCAGGTGTTCTATAATTAACAAGCCACACTAGCAGGTGTTCTATAATGAGCAAGCCACCCTAGCAGGTGTTATATAATGAACAAGCCACACCAGCAGGTGTCATATAATAAGCAAGCCACACTAGCAGGTGTCCTATAATGAGCAAGCCACACTAGCAGGTGTCCTATAATGAGCAGTCCACACTAGCAAGTGTCATATAATGAGCAAGCCACACTAGCAGTTGTTCTATAATGAGCAAGGCACACTAGCAGGTGTCTTATAATGAGCAAGCCTCACTGGCAGGTGTTCTATAATGAGCAAGCCACACTAGCAGGTTCCATATAATGAGCAAGCCACACTAGCAGGTGTTCTATAATGAGCAAGCCACACTAGCAGGTGCCATATAATGAGCAAGCCACACTAGCAGGTGTCTTATAATGAGCAAGCCACACTAGCAGGTGTTCTATAATGAGCAAGCCACACTAGAAGGTGTCTTATAATGAGCAAGCCACATTAGCAGGTGTTCTATAATGAGCAAGCCACACTAGCAGGTGTTCTATAATGAGCAAGCCACACTAGCAGGTGTTCTATAATGAGCAAGCCACACTAGCAGGTGTTCTATAATGAGCGAGTCACACTAGCAGGTGTTCTATAATGAGCAAGCCACACTAGCAGGTGCCATATAATGAGCAAGCCACACTAACAGGTGTTCTATAATGAGCAGTCCACACTAGCAGGTGTTCTATAATGAGCAGTCCACACTAGCAGGTGTTCTATAATGAGCAAGCCACACTAGCAGGTGTTCTATAATGAGCAAGCCACACTAGCAGGTGTCATATAATGAGCAAGCCACAGTAGCAGGTGTCCTATAATGAGCGAGCCACACTAGCAGGTGTCATATAATGAGCAAGCCACAGTAGCAGGTGTCTTCTAATGAGCAAGCCACACTAGCAGGTGTCCTATAATGAGCAAGCCACACTAGCAGGTGTCATATAATGAGCAAGCCACAGTAGCAGGTGTCTTATAATGAGCAAGCCACACTAGCAGGTGTCCTTTAATGAGCGAGCCACACTAGCAGGTGTCATATAATGAGCAAGCCACACTAGCAGGTGTTCTATAATGAGCAAGCCACACTAGCAGGTGCCATATAATGAGCAAGCCACACTAGCAGGTGTCTTATAATGAGCAAGCCACACTAGCAGGTGTTCTATAATGAGCAAGCCACACTAGCAGGTGTCTTATAATGAGCAAGCCACACTAGCAGGTGTTTTATAATGAGCAAGCCACACTAGCAGGTGTTCTATAATGAGCAGTCCACACTAGCAGGTGTCTTATAATGAGCAAGCCACACTAGCAGGTGTTCTATAATGAGCAGTCCACACTAGCAGGTGTCTTATAATGAGCAAGCCACACTAGCAGGTGTTTTATAATGAGCAAGCAATGATAGCAGGTGTTCTATAATGAGCAAGCAATGCTAGCAGGTGTTCTATAATGAGCAAGCCACACTAGCAGGTGTCCTATAATGAGCAAGGCACACTAGCAGGTGTCTTATAATGAGCAAGCCACACTAGCAGGTGTTTTATAATGAGCAAGCAATGCTAGCAGGTGTTCTATAATGAGCAAGCAATGCTAGCAGGTGTTCTATAATGAGCGTGCCACACTAGCAGGTGTTCTATAATGAGCAGTCCACACTAGCAGGTGTCTTATAATGAGCAAGCCACACTAGCAGGTGTTTTATAATGAGCAAGCAATGCTAGCAGGTGTTCTATAATGAGCAAGCAATGCTAGCAGGTGTCTTATAATGAGCAAGCCACACTAGCAGGTGTTTTATAATGAGCAAGCAATGCTAGCAGGTGTTCTATAATGAGCAAGCAATGCTAGCAGGTGTTCTATAATGAGCAAGACACACTAGCAGGTGTTCTATAATGAGCGAGCCACACTAGCAGGTGTTCTATAATGAGCAAGCCACACTAGCAGGTGCCATATAATGAGCAAGCCACACTAGCAGGTGTTCTATAATGAGCGAGCCACACTAGCAGGTGTTCTATAATGAGCAAGCCACACTAGCAGGTGCCATATAATGAGCAAGCCACACTAGCAGGTGTCCTATAATGAGCAAGGCACACTAGCAGGTGTCTTATAATGAGCAAGACACACTAGCAGGTGTTCTATAATGAGCGAGCCACACTAGCAGGTGTTCTATAATGAGCAAGCCACACTAGCAGGTGCCATATAATGAGCAAGCCACACTAGCAGGTGTTCTATAATGAGCGAGCCACACTAGCAGGTGTTCTATAATGAGCAAGACACACTAGCAGGTGTTCTATAATGAGCGAGCCACACTAGCAGGTGTTCTATAATGAGCAAGCCACACTAGCAGGTGTTCTATAATGAGCGAGCCACACTAGCAGGTGTTCTATAATGAGCAAGCCACACTAGCAGGTTCCATATAATGAGCAAGCCACACTAGCAGGTGTTCTATAATGAGCAAGCCACACTAGCAGGTGCCATATAATGAGCAAGCCACACTAGCAGGTGTCTTATAATGAGCAAGCCACACTAGCAGGTGTTCTATAATGAGCAAGCCACACTAGCAGGTGTCTTATAATGAGCAAGCCACACTAGCAGGTGTTCTATAATGAGCAAGCCACACTAGCAGGTGTTCTATAATGAGCAAGCCACACTAGCAGGTGTTCTATAATGAGCAAGCCACACTAGCAGGTGTTCTATAATGAGCAAGCCACACTAGCAGGTGTTCTATAATGAGCGAGTCACACTAGCAGGTGTTCTATAATGAGCAAGCCACACTAGCAGGTGCCATATAATGAGCAAGCCACACTAACAGGTGTTCTATAATGAGCAGTCCACACTAGCAGGTGTTCTATAATGAGCAGTCCACACTAGCAGGTGTTCTATAATGAGCAAGCCACACTAGCAGGTGTTCTATAATGAGCAAGCCACACTAGCAGGTGTCATATAATGAGCAAGCCACAGTAGCAGGTGTCCTATAATGAGCAAGCCACAGTAGCAGGTGTCTTATAATGAGCAAGCCACACTAGCAGGTGTCCTATAATGAGCAAGCCACACTAGCAGGTGTCATATAATGAGCAAGCCACAGTAGCAGGTGTCTTATAATGAGCAAGCCACACTAGCAGGTGTCCTATAATGAGCGAGCCACACTAGCAGGTGTCATATAATGAGCAAGCCACACTAGCAGGTGTTCTATATTGAGCAAGCCACACTAGCAGGTGCCATATAATGAGCAAGCCACACTAGCAGGTGTCTTATAATGAGCAAGCCACACTAGCAGGTGTTCTATAATGAGCAAGCCACACTAGCAGGTGTCTTATAATGAGCAAGCCACACTAGCAGGTGTTTTATAATGAGCAAGCCACACTAGCAGGTGTTCTATAATGAGCAGTCCACACTAGCAGGTGTCTTATAATGAGCAAGCCACACTAGCAGGTGTTCTATAATGAGCAGTCCACACTAGCAGGTGTCTTATAATGAGCAAGCCTCACTAGCAGGTGTTTTATAATGAGCAAGCAATGATAGCAGGTGTTCTATAATGAGCAAGCAATGCTAGCAGGTGTTCTATAATGAGCAAGCCACACTAGCAGGTGTCCTATAATGAGCAAGGCACACTAGCAGGTGTCTTATAATGAGCAAGCCACACTAGCAGGTGTTTTATAATGAGCAAGCAATGCTAGCAGGTGTTCTATAATGAGCAAGCAATGCTAGCAGGTGTTCTATAATGAGCGCGCCACACTAGCAGGTGTTCTATAATGAGCAGTCCACACTAGCAGGTGTCTTATAATGAGCAAGCCACACTAGCAGGTGTTTTATAATGAGCAAGCAATGCTAGCAGGTGTTCTATAATGAGCAAGCAATGCTAGCAGGTGTCTTATAATGAGCAAGCCACACTAGCAGGTGTTTTATAATGAGCAAGCAATGCTAGCAGGTGTTCTATAATGAGCAAGCAATGCTAGCAGGTGTTCTATAATGAGCAAGACACACTAGCAGGTGTTCTATAATGAGCGAGCCACACTAGCAGGTGTTCTATAATGAGCAAGCCACACTAGCAGGTGCCATATAATGAGCAAGCCACACTAGCAGGTGTTCTATAATGAGCGAGCCACACTAGCAGGTGTTCTATAATGAGCAAGCCACACTAGCAGGTGCCATATAATGAGCAAGCCACACTAGCAGGTGTCCTATAATGAGCAAGGCACACTAGCAGGTGTCTTATAATGAGCAAGACACACTAGCAGGTGTTCTATAATGAGCGAGCCACACTAGCAGGTGTTCTATAATGAGCAAGCCACACTAGCAGGTGCCATATAATGAGCAAGCCACACTAGCAGGTGTTCTATAATGAGCGAGCCACACTAGCAGGTGTTCTATAATGAGCAAGACACACTAGCAGGTGTTCTATAATGAGCGAGCCACACTAGCAGGTGTTCTATAATGAGCAAGCCACACTAGCAGGTGTTCTATAATGAGCGAGCCACACTAGCAGGTGTTCTATAATGAGCAAGCCACACTAGCAGGTGCCATATAATGAGCAAGCCACACTAGCAGGTGCCATATAATGAGCAAGCCACACTAGCAGGTGTTCTATAATGAGCGAGCCACACTAGCAGGTGTTCTATAATGAGCAAGACACACTAGCAGGTGTTCTATAATGAGCGAGCCACACTAGCAGGTGTTCTATAATGAGCAAGCCACACTAGCAGGTGTTCTATAATGAGAGAGCCACACTAGCAGGTGTTCTATAATGAGCAAGCCACACTAGCAGGTGCCATATAATGAGCAAGCCACACTAGCAGGTGTTCTATAATGAGCAAGCCACACTAGCAGGTGCCATATAATGAGCAAGCCACACTAGCAGGTGTTCTATAATGAGCAAGCAATGCTAGCAGGTGTTCTATAATGAGCAAGCCACACTAGCAGGTGTTCTATAATGAGCGAGCCACACTAGCAGGTGTTCTATAATGAGCAAGCCACACTAGCAGGTGCCATATAATGAGCAAGCCACACTAGCAGGTGTTCTATAATGAGCGAGCCACACTAGCAGGTGTTCTATAATGAGCAAGCCACACTAGCAGGTGCCATATAATGAGCAAGCCACACTAGCAGGTGTCCTATAATGAGCAAGGCACACTAGCAGGTGTCTTATAATGAGCAAGACACACTAGCAGGTGTTCTATAATGAGCGAGCCACACTAGCAGGTGTTCTATAATGAGCAAGCCACACTAGCAGGTGCCATATAATGAGCAAGCCACACTAGCAGGTGTTCTATAATGAGCGAGCCACACTAGCAGGTGTTCTATAATGAGCAAGACACACTAGCAGGTGTTCTATAATGAGCAAGACACACTAGCAGGTGTTCTATAATGAGCAAGACACACTAGCAGGTGTTCTATAATGAGCGAGCCACACTAGCAGGTGTTCTATAATGAGCAAGCCACACTAGCAGGTGTTCTCTAATGAGCGAGCCACACTAGCAGGTGCCATATAATGAGCAAGCCACACTAGCAGGTGCCATATAATGAGCGAGCCACACTAGCAGGTGTTCTATAATGAGCAAGACACACTAGCAGGTGTTCTATAATGAGCAAGACACACTAGCAGGTGTTCTATAATGAGCGAGCCACACTAGCAGGTGTTCTATAATGAGCAAGACACACTAGCAGGTGTTCTATAATGAGCGAGCCACACTAGCAGGTGTTCTATAATGAGCAAGCCACACTAGCAGGTGTTCTCTAATGAGAGAGCCACACTAGCAGGTGTTCTATAGTGAGCAAGCCACACTAGCAGGTGCCATATAATGAGCAAGCCACACTAGCAGGTGCCATATAATGAGCGAGCCACACTAGCAGGTGTTCTATAATGAGCGAGCCACACTAGCAGGTGTTCTATAATGAGCAAGACACACTAGCAGGTGTTCTCTAATGAGCAAGCCACACTAGCAGGTGTTCTATAATGAGCAAGACACACTAGCAGGTGTTCTATAATGAGCGAGCCACACTAGCAGGTGTTCTATAATGAGCGAGACACACTAGCAGGTGTTCTATAATGAGCGAGCCACACTAGCAGGTGTTCTATAATGAGCAAGCCACACTAGCAGGTGTTCTATAATGAGCAAGACACACTAGCAGGTGTTCTATAATGAGCGAGACACACTAGCAGGTGTTCTATAGTGAGCAAGCCACACTAGCAGGTGCCATATAATGAGCAAGCAACACTAGCAGGTGCCATATAATGAGCGAGCCACACTAGCAGGTGTTCTATAATGAGCAAGCCACACTAGCAGGTGTTCTATAATGAGCAAGCCACACTAGCAGGTGTTCTATAATGAGCAAGACACACTAGCAGGTGTTCTATAATGAGCAAGACACACTAGCAGGTGTTCTATAATGAGCGAGCCACACTAGCAGGTGTTCTATAATGAGCAAGACACACTAGCAGGTGTTCTATAATGAGCAAGCCACACTAGCAGGTGTTCTATAATGAGCAAGACACACTAGCAGGTGTTCTATAATGAGCGAGCCACACTAGCAGGTGTTCTATAATGAGCAAGACACACTAGCAGGTGTTCTATAATGAGCGAGCCACACTAGCAGGTGTTCTATAATGAGCAAGCCACACTAGCAGGTGTTCTATAGTGAGCAAGCCACACTAGCAGGTGCCATATAATGAGCAAGCCACACTAGCAGGTGCCATATAATGAGCGAGCCACACTAGCAGGTGTTCTATAATGAGCAAGCCACACGAGCAGGTGTCATATAATGAGCAAGCCACACTAGCAGGTGTTCTATAATGAGCAAGCCACAAGAGCAGGTGTCATATAATGAGCAAGCCACACTAGCAGGTGTTCTATAATGAGCGAGCCACACTAGCAGGTGTTCTATAATGAGCAAGCCACACTAGCAGGTGCCATATAATGAGCAAGCCACACTAGCAGGTGTTCTATAATGAGCAAGCCACACTAGCAGGTGCCATATAATGAGCAAGCCACACTAGCAGGTGTTCTATAATGAGCGAGCCACACTAGCAGGTGTTCTATAATGAGCAAGCCACACTAGCAGGTGCCATATAATGAGCAAGCCACACTAGCAGGTGTCCTATAATGAGCAAGGCACACTAGCAGGTGTCTTATAATGAGCAAGACACACTAGCAGGTGTTCTATAATGAGCGAGCCACACTAGCAGGTGTTCTATAATGAGCAAGCCACACTAGCAGGTGCCATATAATGAGCAAGCCACACTAGCAGGTGTTCTATAATGAGCGAGCCACACTAGCAGGTGTTCTATAATGAGCAAGACACACTAGCAGGTGTTCTATAATGAGCGAGCCACACTAGCAGGTGTTCTATAATGAGCAAGACACACTAGCAGGTGTTCTATAATGAGCGAGCCACACTAGCAGGTGTTCTATAATGAGCAAGCCACACTAGCAGGTGTTCTCTAATGAGCGAGCCACACTAGCAGGTGTTCTATAGTGAGCAAGCCACACTAGCAGGTGCCATATAATGAGCAAGCCACACTAGCAGGTGCCATATAATGAGCGAGCCACACTAGCAGGTGTTCTATAATGAGCAAGACACACTAGCAGGTGTTCTATAATGAGCAAGACACACTAGCAGGTGTTCTATAATGAGCGAGCCACACTAGCAGGTGTTCTATAATGAGCAAGACACACTAGCAGGTGTTCTATAATGAGCGAGCCACACTAGCAGGTGTTCTATAATGAGCAAGCCACACTAGCAGGTGTTCTCTAATGAGCGAGCCACACTAGCAGGTGTTCTATAGTGAGCAAGCCACACTAGCAGGTGCCATATAATGAGCAAGCCACACTAGCAGGTGCCATATAATGAGCGAGCCACACTAGCAGGTGTTCTATAATGAGCGAGCCACACTAGCAGGTGTTCTATAATGAGCAAGACACACTAGCAGGTGTTCTCTAATGAGCAAGCCACACTAGCAGGTGTTCTATAATGAGCAAGACACACTAGCAGGTGTTCTATAATGAGCGAGCCACACTAGCAGGTGTTCTATAATGAGCAAGACACACTAGCAGGTGTTCTATAATGAGCGAGCCACACTAGCAGGTGTTCTATAATGAGCAAGCCACACTAGCAGGTGTTCTATAATGAGCAAGACACACTAGCAGGTGTTCTATAATGAGCGAGACACACTAGCAGGTGTTCTATAGTGAGCAAGCCACACTAGCAGGTGCCATATAATGAGCAAGCCACACTAGCAGGTGCCATATAATGAGCGAGCCACACTAGCAGGTGTTCTATAATGAGCAAGCCACACTAGCAGGTGTTCTATAATGAGCGAGCCACACTAGCAGGTGTTCTATAATGAGCAAGCCACACTAGCAGGTGTTCTATAATGAGCAAGCCACACTAGCAGGTGTTCTATAATGAGCAAGCCACACTAGCAGGTGTTCTATAATGAGCAAGACACACTAGCAGGTGTTCTATAATGAGCAAGACACACTAGCAGGTGTTCTATAATGAGCGAGCCACACTAGCAGGTGTTCTATAATGAGCAAGACACACTAGCAGGTGTTCTATAATGAGCAAGCCACACTAGCAGGTGTTCTATAATGAGCAAGACACACTAGCAGGTGTTCTATAATGAGCGAGCCACACTAGCAGGTGTTCTATAATGAGCAAGACACACTAGCAGGTGTTCTATAATGAGCGAGCCACACTAGCAGGTGTTCTATAATGAGCAAGTCACACTAGCAGGTGCCATATAATAAGCAAGCCACACTAGCAGGTGTTCTATAGTGAGCAAGCCACACTAGCAGGTGCCATATAATGAGCAAGCCACACTAGCAGGTGCCATATAATGAGCGAGCCACACTAGCAGGTGTTCTATAATGAGCAAGCCACACGAGCAGGTGTCATATAATGAGCAAGCCACACTAGCAGGTGTTCTATAATGAGCAAGCCACACGAGCAGGTGTCATATAATGAGCAAGCCACACTAGCAGGTGCCATATAATGAGCGAGCCACACTAGCAGGTGTTCTATAATGAGCAAGCCACACGAGCAGGTGTCATATAATGAGCAAGCCACACTAGCAGGTGTTCTATAATGAGCAAGCCACACGAGCAGGTGTCATATAATGAGCAAGCCACACTAGCAGGTGCCATATAATGAGCGAGCCACACTAGCAGGTGTTCTATAATGAGCAAGACACACTAGCAGGTGTTCTATAATGAGCAAGACACACTAGCAGGTGTTCTATAATGAGCGAGCCACACTAGCAGGTGTTCTATAATGAGCAAGACACACTAGCAGGTGTTCTATAATGAGCGAGCCACACTAGCAGGTGTTCTATAATGAGCAAGCCACACTAGCAGGTGTTCTCTAATGAGCGAGCCACACTAGCAGGTGTTCTATAGTGAGCAAGCCACACTAGCAGGTGCCATATAATGAGCAAGCCACACTAGCAGGTGCCATATAATGAGCGAGCCACACTAGCAGGTGTTCTATAATGAGCGAGCCACACTAGCAGGTGTTCTATAATGAGCAAGACACACTAGCAGGTGTTCTCTAATGAGCAAGCCACACTAGCAGGTGTTCTATAATGAGCAAGACACACTAGCAGGTGTTCTATAATGAGCGAGCCACACTAGCAGGTGTTCTATAATGAGCAAGACACACTAGCAGGTGTTCTATAATGAGCGAGCCACACTAGCAGGTGTTCTATAATGAGCAAGCCACACTAGCAGGTGTTCTATAATGAGCAAGACACACTAGCAGGTGTTCTATAATGAGCGAGCCACACTAGCAGGTGTTTTATAATGAGCAAGACACACTAGCAGGTGTTCCATAATGAGCAAGCCACACTAGCAGGTGTTCTATAGTGAGCAAGCCACACTAGCAGGTGTCTTATAATGAGCAAGCCACACTAGCAGGTGTTCTATAATGAGCAAGCCACACTAGCAGGTGTTCTATAATGAGCAAGACACACTAGCAGGTGTTCTATAATGAGCGAGCCACACTAGCAGGTGTTCTATAATGAGCAAGACACACTAGCAGGTGTTCTATAATGAGCAAGCCACACTAGCAGGTGTTCTATAATGAGCAAGCCACACTAGCAGGTGTTCTATAATGAGCAAGACACACTAGCAGGTGTTCTATAATGAGCGAGCCACACTAGCAGGTGTTCTATAATGAGCAAGACACACTAGCAGGTGTTCTATAATGAGCGAGCCACACTAGCAGGTGTTCTATAATGAGCAAGCCACACTAGCAGGTGTTCTATAGTGAGCAAGTCACACTAGCAGGTGCCATATAATGAGCAAGCCACACTAGCAGGTGCCATATAATGAGCGAGCCACACTAGCAGGTGTTCTATAATGAGCAAGCCACACGAGCAGGTGTCATATAATGAGCAAGCCACACTAGCAGGTGTTCTATAATGAGCAAGCCACACGAGCAGGTGTCATATAATGAGCAAGCCACACTAGCAGGTGTTCTATAATGAGCGAGCCACACTAGCAGGTGTTCTATAATGAGCAAGCCACACTAGCAGGTGCCATATAAAGAGCAAGCCACACTAGCAGGTGTTCTATAATGAGCAAGCCACACTAGCAGGTGCCATATAATGAGCAAGCCACACTAGCAGGTGTTCTATAATGAGCGAGCCACACTAGCAGGTGTTCTATAATGAGCAAGCCACACTAGCAGGTGCCATATAATGAGCAAGCCACACTAGCAGGTGTCCTATAATGAGCAAGGCACACTAGCAGGTGTCTTATAATGAGCAAGACACACTAGCAGGTGTTCTATAATGAGCGAGCCACACTAGCAGGTGTTCTATAATGAGCAAGCCACACTAGCAGGTGCCATATAATGAGCAAGCCACACTAGCAGGTGTTCTATAATGAGCGAGCCACACTAGCAGGTGTTCTATAATGAGCAAGACACACTAGCAGGTGTTCTATAATGAGCGAGCCACACTAGCAGGTGTTCTATAATGAGCAAGACACACTAGCAGGTGTTCTATAATGAGCGAGCCACACTAGCAGGTGTTCTATAATGAGCAAGCCACACTAGCAGGTGCCATATAATGAGCGAGCCACACTAGCAGGTGTTCTATAATGAGCAAGACACACTAGCAGGTGTTCTATAATGAGCGAGCCACACTAGCAGGTGTTCTATAATGAGCAAGACACACTAGCAGGTGTTCTATAATGAGCGAGCCACACTAGCAGGTGTTCTATAATGAGCAAGCCACACTAGCAGGTGTTCTCTAATGAGCGAGCCACACTAGCAGGTGTTCTATAGTGAGCAAGCCACACTAGCAGGTGCCATATAATGAGCAAGCCACACTAGCAGGTGCCATATAATGAGCGAGCCACACTAGCAGGTGTTCTATAATGAGCGAGCCACACTAGCAGGTGTTCTATAATGAGCAAGACACACTAGCAGGTGTTCTCTAATGAGCAAGCCACACTAGCAGGTGTTCTATAATGAGCAAGACACACTAGCAGGTGTTCTATAATGAGCGAGCCACACTAGCAGGTGTTCTATAATGAGCAAGACACACTAGCAGGTGTTCTATAATGAGCGAGCCACACTAGCAGGTGTTCTATAATGAGCAAGCCACACTAGCAGGTGTTCTATAATGAGCAAGACACACTTGCAGGTGTTCTATAATGAGCGAGACACACTAGCAGGTGTTCTATAGTGAGCAAGCCACACTAGCAGGTGCCATATAATGAGCGAGCCACACTAGCAGGTGCCATATAATGAGCGAGCCACACTAGCAGGTGTTCTATAATGAGCAAGCCACACTAGCAGGTGTTCTATAATGAGCGAGCCACACTAGGTGTTCTATAATGAGCAAGCCACACTAGCAGGTGTTCTATAATGAGCAAGCCACACTAGCAGGTGTTCTATAATGAGCAAGACACACTAGCAGGTGTTCTATAATGAGCAAGACACACTAGCAGGTGTTCTATAATGAGCGAGCCACACTAGCAGGTGTTCTATAATGAGCAAGACACACTAGCAGGTGTTCCATAATGAGCAAGACACACTAGCAGGTGTTCTATAATGAGCGAGCCACACTAGCAGGTGTTCTATAATGAGCAAGACACACTAGCAGGTGTTCTATAATGAGCGAGCCACACTAGCAGGTGTTCTATAATGAGCAAGACACACTAGCAGGTGTTCTATAATGAGCGAGCCACACTAGCAGGTGTTCTATAATGAGCAAGACACACTAGCAGGTGTTCTATAATGAGCGAGCCACACTAGCAGGTGTTCTATAATGAGCAAGACACACTAGCAGGTGTTCTATAATGAGCGAGCCACACTAGCAGGTGTTCTATAATGAGCAAGACACACTAGCAGGTGTTCTATAATGAGCGAGCCACACTAGCAGGTGTTCTATAATGAGCAAGACACACTAGCAGGTGTTCTATAATGAGCGAGCCACACTAGCAGGTGTTCTATAATGAGCAAGACACACTAGCAGGTGTTCTATAATGAGCGAGCCACACTAGCAGGTGTTCTATAATGAGCAAGACACACTAGCAGGTGTCATATAATGAGCGCGCCACACTAGCAGGTGTTCTATAATGAGCAAGACACACTAGCAGGTGTTCTATAATGAGCGAGCCACACTAGCAGGTGTTCTATAATGAGCAAGACACACTAGCAGGTGTTCTATAATGAGCGAGCCACACTAGCAGGTGTTCTATAATGAGCAAGACACACTAGCAGGTGTTCTATAATGAGCGAGCCACACTAGCAGGTGTTTTATAATGAGCAAGACACACTAGCAGGTGTTCCATAATGAGCAAGCCACACTAGCAGGTGTTCTATAGTGAGCAAGCCACACTAGCAGGTGCCATATAATGAGCAAGCCACACTAGCAGGTGCCATATAATGAGCGAGCCACACTAGCAGGTGTTCTATAATGAGCAAGACACACTAGCAGGTGTCATATAATGAGCGCGCCACACTAGCAGGTGTTCTATAATGAGCAAGACACACTAGCAGGTGTTCTATAATGAGCGAGCCACACTAGCAGGTGTTCTATAATGAGCAAGACACACTAGCAGGTGTTCTATAATGAGCGAGCCACACTAGCAGGTGTTCTATAATGAGCAAGACACACTAGCAGGTGTTCTATAATGAGCGAGCCACACTAGCAGGTGTTTTATAATGAGCAAGACACACTAGCAGGTGTTCCATAATGAGCAAGCCACACTAGCAGGTGTTCTATAGTGAGCAAGCCACACTAGCAGGTGTCTTATAATGAGCGAGCCACACTAGCAGGTGCCATATAATGAGCAAGCCACACTAGCAGGTGTTCTATAATGAGCAAACCACACTAGCAGGTGTCTTATAATCAATACATCATATATGTGAGGTCAGAAGGAGCAACAGGGTCCCTGGTCCGCTCTGAAGAACGCTCAGCATCAGATACAGGAAGTGACGTTGTGACACTGCACATCTCCGAGGTGGCGCTCGAGTGACGCATTATTACAACAGTATTCTGCAGCAAATGCTTGTATTTATTTAGACTTTCAGATAATACCACCTACGGAGAATCCTGCCGCCTTCTCCACACACATGCACAGGAGAGATCCGTTTGTATGACGGGTTGTGTGTTTCCCGCCTCGTTGTTACCTCCATGGACACAATAAATAAACTCCGTGTTCGAGGCCCTGGTTCATTTTCCTGCTATTTCAAAGTATTGCAGACTCCACGCTTGCAACGACGGAGGAGTTAAAACAGATGCAGCAATGCCCCCGGCGCTCACTCTAAAATAAAGATTCACACTCTCTGGAAACACTGACAGTTTCCACTGAAAACAGAGCAGCAGCGCTTGAAAGGTGGCGGCGAAAAACAGCATTCAAGAATGTCAATTCCAAGAGTGAAACGAGACTGACCTTCAAGGGGCTCGGCCCCCTCTGGTGCTGGTGACGTCACCTGCTCCTTTCTGCCCAGGGGGGGGTTGCTGTGGGGCTCGGCCCCCTCTGGTGCTGGTGACGTCACCTGCTCCTTTCTGCCCAGGGGGGGGTTGCTGTGGGGTTCGGGCCCCCTCTGGTGCTGGTGACGTCACCTGCTCCTTTCTGCCCCGGGGGGTTTGCTGTGGGGTTCGGCCCCTCCCAGGCTGCTCTGCTGCTCTCTGCTCCTGTTACCAGACTCAAAGGGAGTGCCTGTTTCTGCTTCCTGTTACTAGACAGGAAGGGGGTGAAAGTTGAAACTAGCCACAGCAGGAAACAGATGTGGCTTTCCAGGAGGAGTGGAGGGGGGTGGTGGAGGGGGGGGGGGGGGCATACCAAAGCTGTAGCTTCCGCATCCACAACGGTACATGGTGTTATTATGATGGTAGTATTTATTGTTGATGGTAGTAGCTATTATTATTATATGATGACTTACATATCTGTGTCAGACACTTTCAGTGCTTTTCATAGAACCCTGATATTCTTACATATCTACGTCAGACACCCACAGTAATGTCCATAGGGCTCTGATGTACTTACATAACTACAGCAGACACCTGCAGTGCTGTCCGTATATTCTGATATAAGTACATATCTACGTCAGATGCCTGCAGTGCTTTTTTATGGTTCTGCTATGTAGAGACGCTCTAGATGTTGCACGGCACGTCGGCGGACGTGACGTGCAGGCGGCCAGGATTGGCTGCTGGTGTTGGGGGCGTGGCTGAGCGCGAGAGCGCGAAAGCAGAGCGGGAAGAGCGGGCGCTGGAGCGGAGGCTCGGCGCTCTTTGGGAATTATCCTAGTTATATCAAATAAATAACTGTTAACTACAGTAAGGGCTCAGAGTCATCATTGGAGTCTGCTTCCATCATTACAGTGGCGACGAGGGTGGGATTGAAGACCCCCCAGCAAGGCAGAACCTCAGACTCGGCCCTAAGAGACAAGCAAGCACCAGAAGCTTCAGAACCACCCCACAAGGTACAGAGGAGCGAGACTACCTGGTGCAGGAGAACAGGTACCCCAAAGAGCGCGGCAGAGCCCGGCACGCAGGAGGGTGTGGCGCAGAGGAAGGAAAAAGGGAGGAAAAAAACCCAGGAACCCTAGAAGTAAGGTAGAAGGAGAGCGCCAGCCCACCCAGCGAGCAACAGACCAGTGAGCACGCGCTGGAGGGTTCAGAAGGAGCCGAGGGGGCTGACAAGGACAGTCCCCGAACCCCAGCAAGTGGAGAAGAACAAGACGACGCACCAGGGAGTCCCCGTGGCCAAGTAAGATCGCTACCTGCTGTGAAGAGCGAGAAAATGAGCGCGCAAGCAGGCTACGCGATGGCCCCGGTACAGTTCTTACCGCGCCCGGGAGAACCCCTCATGAAATGGGAGGATTGGAGGGAATACATCGACAATTTCATAGGAGTACTCGAAGATGAGAATGAGGAGGCATTCAAACCCCAGAGGAAGAAACGTATTTTACTATTGAACTTAGGCCCAGAAGGACTCCGGATTTACAAGAGCTTAGTCCCGAAACAGAGAACATCCACAGACGACGATGTATACGCACAGGCGCTCGAAGACCTCAACGAACACTTTAGACCGGCAATGTGCGTGTCGGTGGATAGGTTTAACTTCCAACAGAGGAAGCAGAAACAAGGAGAAACAGTGGAGGAGTATGTGGCGGCACTGAAACGACTGGCAGCCACGTGCAGGTACGCCAACTGGGAAGAGGAATTCATCAAGGACCAGGTGGTGATGCATACCACGTGCTCGAATGTGCAAGACAAGCTGTGGGCTAGTGGAGACACCACACTGAAGGAGGTATTGGTCATCGTGAAGAGAGCGGAATTAGCACGGCGTTGCGCTGAAGTGACAAAAAAGGATATGGCGTCCAGTACGATGGTGAACAAAGTGGATGAAGAGGGGACTAGCAGAGAATACCGAAACAGGAAACCAACAGAAAGAGGGCCCAGCAAGTGGCAAAACAGCACGAACACGTCGAGTAAACAAGTGGGAGGCAACAGGAAGTCATGCTACAGGTGTGGAAGCTGGTCGCACGAGGCGCACGATCGGAAGTGCCCTGCGTTTCGCGCCAAGTGTGCGTTCTGTGGAATAATCGGCCACTACGAGAAGGTTTGCAGGAGGAAGGCCTCCAAGAGCATGGTGAGATGCGTGGATCAAAGCGATGACCATCCGGACGGCGATTCGGAGCCGGAAGAAGTCACGGTGATCTACATTGAGGATCAGGTACTAAGCACGGAGGGAAATGTTCTAGACAGAGAAGGTAGACGCACGATGAAACCGGTGTTGGAGATGGCTATAGGCGGCGTCAAGATCAACGTGGTGGCAGATACAGGGTCTCCCTTCACCATCATCCAGAGAGCAGTGTGGGAGGAGAAATTTGTGCCACGGCTCGGGCCAGAGCTTGAAAAGCTAGACATCCGCCCGGTCACGTATAATGGAGATCGGATCCCCATGGCAGGATTCAGGCCCTTGACCTTCGAATTTCGAGGCCGGTCAGCACACTGTAAACTCTACGTGTCGGAGAGGGGCCCGTCAGTCTTGGGTTGGCTGGATCAGGGCGACCTAGGAATCAAGCTGGATCCGGGTGGCAAGGAGCAAATCCTCCTGACGGACCAGGTGGCCGAGGTTTGTCCAAGTCTGGACAAATGGAAAACCGAATATCCAAAGGTATTTGGGGGCACAGTGGGGAAGCTGGAAAAATTCGCCCACAAGATCATCCTGAAGGAGAACGCTGTCCCGGTGGCCCACAAGGCCAGGAATGTCCCGTTGGCAGTAAGAGACGCTGTGAGAACAGAACTACAAGACCTGGAAAACAAGGGCATCATAGAACCCATCACGTGCGCCGAGTGGCTGGCGCCCCTGGTAGTGGTTAAGAAACCCAACAGTAAGGTCCGGTTGTGCGTTGACCTGAGGGAACTAAATAAAAACATTGTGGTGGAAAGATTCCCCTTGCCTAGGATAGAGGAGATGCTAGCCAGCACCAGGGGGATTAAGTGGTATTCAACAATAGACTTGACCTCTGCATATCATCAGATTGCTCTGCATCCGGACAGCCGCAAATTAACATCTTTCATCACTCCGTTTGGGTGCTATCAATTTCGCAGGATGCCATTCGGTCTAGCTTCTGCAGCGGCGGTGTTCCAGAGGATGATGCACCAGTTGTTCAAGGACATCAAGGACGTCCAATACTTCCAAGATGACATTCTGGTGATGGGCAGAGACATACCAGACCACGACAGGAAGTTGGCAGTGGTCTTGAAGATCCTAGAAGGAAAAGGACTCACGGCTGAATGGTCCAAATGCAAGATTGGGATGGACTCGGTAACCTACCTGGGGCATGAGATAGGGGCACAAGGTGTGACCCCCAAGGCCGACAATGTCAGGGCGATTTGTGAAGCACCACCCCCCTCCACCAAGGAAGAGGTCAGGTCATTCCTGGGGATGGCAGAGTATTATGGGAAATTTGTACAGCACTTTGCCTCTAAGACTCATCATATGAGACAACTAACGAAAGAGAACACGGAATTCAAGTGGTCGGAGGACACACAAAGGGAATTCGAGATTATCAAAAAGGAAGTGGCAGGGGCCATACCCCTTCAAGGGTTTGACCCTCAAGGCAACACCGTCCTCACAACGGACGCCAGCGACAAGGGACTGGGTGCAGTCCTCATGCAAGACCGAGGGCGAGGTCAGCTGGAGACGATCTGCTTCGCCTCGCGCACACTGAGTGAGACAGAAAGGAAGTACAGTGTGATAGAAAAGGAGATGCTGGCGGTGGTGTGGGCCACCACGCGCTTCCGACAATTCCTGTGGGGCACCAGATTTCAGCTACGGACCGACCACAAACCACTACTGAGAGTGCTGACATCGAGTGGCCACGCAGAGGCGACACCCCGGATATCGAAAATGTCGCTTAAGCTCTTAGAGTTTAGGTATGATGTGGAACACATACCAGGCAGCAAGAACAAGGTAGCAGACTACCTGAGCCGAGCGGCGGCTATGGAACCCAGTGAAGAGGACAAGGCATGCACGGAAGAATGGGTGGCACTGATGGAGGATCATGAAAGTGTCATCAGCCTCCAGGAATGGACACAAGCGTATGCAGAGGACCTGACGTTGGAAGAGGTGAAAACTTACATCACTCATGGATGGCCGGATAAGAGACGGGTTCGGAAGGAACTCAACCCCTATTTTGAAGTGAGGGAGGAACTCTCCCTGGACAATCAAGGAACATTTGTATATAGAGGAGAGAAAGTTGTCCCTCCAACGAACATCATACCCCGACTGCTGGACATGCTGCACGAAGGGCACCTGGGCATAGGGAAACTCAAACTGAGGTCCAAGCAGAACTATTGGTGGCCGGGAATGGACATAAGAGCGGAACGACATGTGAGAGAGTGCGTGAGGTGCCAGGGCGCAGACAAGACACTCAAACTCCTGCGCCCTGCATTGGGTGCATTCGAAACTCCAAAGAACCCCTGGGAAGAGTTGTCTGTCGACATCTTAGGCCCCGTCTTAGACACCCAAGGGGTCCAGAAGTACGTGTGTGTCCTGGTGGACAGGTTCTCGAAATGGCCAGAGATCAAGATCGAGGAAACCATGAACACGGACACCATAGTGCAGTTCCTGGCAGACACTTTCGTAAGGGAAGGCATACCCAAGTCAATCCTCAGCGATAATGGACCCCAGTTCCGATCGGAAAAGTGGGACAACTTCCTAGGAAGGAACGGAATCCAAGCGAGGCACACATCAATATACCACCCTGCGGGAAACGGCCAAGTCGAACGCTTCAATAGGGTGGTGATGGGGTCGATCCAAGCAGCCATCTCAGACCACAAAGACTGGGAGAAGGACATATGGCACATGTTGTGGGCGTACAGGATCACTCCCACAAGTACGGGATACAGCCCCTTCCAGCTGCTGCGCGGCCGAGAACCATTCACCCAGGACAACCGGGTGTGGAAGGAAAAGACTGTAGTAAGTGAATGGTCCCCTGCTGTGGTGCGGGCTAACATTGAGAAGGCCAAGGCAGTGTACACCAGACATTATAATGCCCGGAGGAACGTGCGAGACACAGAACTCAAAGAAGGAGAATGGGTTAGAGTCAAGCTGCCCACTCTACAAAGAAAAGGAGAGAGCAAATACAGCAAGCCCCTGCAGGTGAAGGAAATTAAGGGAAGAGCGGCCAGGCTGAGTGACGGAAACATATGGTCACAAGACCGCATGGCCAGATGTAATAAGATCCTAGTGTGGGACTGTGAAAGGGCAGGCGGAGAATCAGAGGAATGTGAGAGTGAGAAGCGAGAACATCAGGAGAATGGGATCACGTTGAATGAAGGAGAGCAAAGTCAAGGAGAAGCAAGGGACAGAGAGCAGGAGATAAGAGTTGAGGAGAATGGCGATAACAGAGTCAGACAAGGAGAAGAAGAGACCAACACCACCCCTGCGAGACGAACACGGAGTGGTAGAGCTGTGGTGAGACCAACGAGATTCAGAGACTATGATTTGAGCGACGGACTGTAAGTTGAAATGTTTGTGCGAAAAAGGGGAGATATGTAGAGACGCTCTAGATGTTGCACGGCACGTCGGCGGACGTGACGTGCAGGCAGCCAGGATTGGCTGCTGGTGTTGGGGGCGTGGCTGAGCGCGAGAGCGCGAAAGCAGAGCGGGAAGAGCGGGCGCTGGAGCGGAGGCTCGGCGCTCTTTGGGAATTATCCTAGTTATATCAAATAAATAACTGTTAACTACAGTAAGGGCTCAGAGTCATCATTGGAGTCTGCTTCCATCATTACATGCTATAGTTAGATATATATATCAGACATCCGCAGTGCTTTCCATAGAGCTCTGATGTACTTACATATCTATGTCAGACACCTGCAGTGCTTTCCATAGATTTCTAATATACTTACATATCTATGTCAGACACCTGCAGTGCTTTACATAGGGCTCTGATGTACTTACATATCTATGTCAGACACCCGCAGTGCTTTACATAGGGCTCTGATGTACTTACATATCTATGTCAGACACCTGCAGTGCTTTACATAGGGCTCTGATGTACTTACATATCTATGTCAGACACCTGCAGTGCTTTCCATAGATTTCTAATATACTTACATATCTATGTCAGACACCTGCAGTGCTTTACATAGGGCTCTGATGTACTTACATATCTATGTCAGACACCTGCAGTGCTTTCCATAGATTTCTAATATACTTACATATCTATGTCAGACACCTGCAGTGCTTTCCATAGGGCTCTGATGTACTTACATATCTATGTCAGACACCCGCAGTGCTTTACATAGGGCTCTGATGTACTTGCATATCTACGTCAGAAACCCGCAGTGCTTTACATAGAGTTCTGATGTACTTACATATCTACGTCAGACACCCGCAGTGCTTTCCATAGGGCTCTGATGTACTTACATATCTATGTCAGACACCCGCAGTGCTTTCCATAGGGCTCTGATGTACTTACATATCTATGTCAGACACCTGCAGTGCTTTACATAGAGCTCTGATGTACTTACATATCTATGTCAGACACCTGCAGTGCTTTACATAGAGCTCTGATGTACTTATATATCTATGTCAGACACCCGCAGTGCTTTACATAGAGTTCTGATGTACTTACATATCTACGTCAGACACCCGCAGTGCTTTCCATAGGGCTCTGATGTACTTACATATCTATGTCAGACACCCGCAGTGCTTTACATAGGGCTCTGATGTACTTACATATCTATGTCAGACACCTGCAGTGCTTTCCATAGGGCTCTGATGTACTTACATATCTACATCAGACACCCGCAGTGCTTTACATAGAGCTCTGATGTACTTACATATCTACGTCAGACACCCGCAGTGCTTTCCATAGGGCTCTGATGTACTTACATATCTACATCAGACATCCGCAGTGCTTTACATAGAGCTCTGATGTACTTACATATCTATGTCAGACACCCGCAGTGCTTTCCATAGAGTTCTAATGTACTTACATATCTATGTCAGACACCTGCAGTGCTTTCCATGGAGTTCTAATGTACTTACATATCTATGTCAGACACCCGCAGTGCTTTCCATAGGGCTCTGATGTACTTACATATCTATGTCAGACACCTGCAGTGCTTTCCAGAGGGCTCTGATGTACTTACATATCTATGTCAGACACCTGCAGTGCTTTACATAGAGTCCTGATGTACTTACATATCTACGTCAGACACCCGCAGTGCTTTCCATAGGGCTCTGATGTACTTACATATCTACATCAGACATCCGCAGTGCTTTACATAGAGCTCTGATGTACTTACATATCTACGTCAGACACCCGCAGTGCTTTCCATAGAGTTCTAATGTACTTACATATCTATGTCAGACACCTGCAGTGCTTTCCATAGAGTTCTAATGTACTTACATATCTATGTCAGACACCCGCAGTGCTTTCCATAGGGCTCTGATGTACTTACATATCTATGTCAGACACCTGCAGTGCTTTCCATAGGGCTCTGATGTACTTACATATCTATGTCAGACACCTGCAGTGCTTTACATAGAGTTCTGATGTACTTACATATCTACGTCAGACACCTGCAGTGCTTTCCATAGGGCTCTGATGTACTTACATATCTATGTCAGACACCTGCAGTGCTTTCCATTGAGTTCTAATGTACTTACATATCTATGTCAGACACCCGCAGTGCTTTCCATAGGGCTCTGATGTACTTACATATCTATATCAGACACCCGCAGTGCTTTCCATAGAGTTCTAATGTACTTACATATCTATGTCAGACACCCGCAGTGCTTTACATAGGGCTCTGATGTACTTACATATCTATGTCAGACACCCGCAGTGCTTTCCATAGAGTTCTAATGTACTTACATATCTATGTCAGACACCCGCAGTGCTTTACATAGGGCTCTGATGTACTTACATATCTATGTCAGACACCCGCAGTGCTTTCCATAGAGTTCTAATGTACTTACATATCTACGTCAGACACCTGCAGTGCTTTACATAGGGCTCTGATGTACTTACATATCTATGTCAGACACCCGCAGTGCTTTCCATAGAGTTATAATGTACTTACATATCTATGTCAGACACCCGCAGTGCTTTACATAGGGCTCTGATGTACTTACATATCTATGTCAGACACCCGCAGTGCTTTCCATAGAGTTCTAATATACTTACATATCTATGTCAGACACCCGCAGTGCTTTACATAGGGCTCTGATGTACTTACATATCTATGTCAGACACCCGCAGTGCTTTCCATAGAGTTCTAATGTACTTACATATCTACTTCAGACACCTGCAGTGCTTTCCATAGAGTTCTAATGTACTTACATATCTACGTCAGACACCTGCAGTGCTTTCCATAGAGTTCTAATGTACTTACATATCTATGTCAGACACCTGCAGTGCTTTACATAGGGTTCTGATGTACTTACATATCTATGTCAGACACCTGCAGTGCTTTCCATAGGGCTCTGATGTACTTACATATCTATGTCAGACACCTGCAGTGCTTTCCATAGGGCTCTGATGTACTTACATATCTATGTCAGACACCTGCAGTGCTTTACATAGAGTTCTGATGTACTTACATATCTACGTCAGACACCTGCAGTGCTTTCCATAGGGCTCTGATGTACTTACATATCTATGTCAGACACCTGCAGTGCTTTCCATAGGGCTCTGATGTACTTACATATCTATGTCAGACACCTGCAGTGCTTTCCATTGAGTTCTAATGTACTTACATATCTATGTCAGACACCCGCAGTGCTTTCCATAGAGTTCTAATGTACTTACATATCTATGTCAGACACCCGCAGTGCTTTACATAGGGCTCTGATGTACTTACATATCTATGTCAGACACCCGCAGTGCTTTCCATAGAGTTCTAATGTACTTACATATCTACGTCAGACACCTGCAGTGCTTTACATAGGGATCTGATGTACTTACATATCTATGTCAGACACCCGCAGTGCTTTCCATAGAGTTATAATGTACTTACATTTCTATGTCAGACACCCGCAGTGCTTTACATAGGGCTCTGATGTACTTACATATCTATGTCAGACACACGCAGTGCTTTCCATAGAGTTCTAATGTACTTACATATCTATGTCAGACACCTGCAGTGCTTTACATAGAGTTCTAATGTACTTACATATCTATGTCAGACACCTGCAGTGCTTTACATAGGGTTCTGATGTACTTACATATCTATGTCAGACACCTGCAGGCTCTGATGTACTTACATATCTATGTCAGACACCTGCAGTGCTTTCCATAGGGCTCTGATGTACTTACATATCTATGTCAGACACCTGCAGTGCTTTACATAGAGTTCTGATGTACTTACATATCTACGTCAGACACCTGCAGTGCTTTCCATAGGGCTCTGATGTACTTACATATCTATGTCAGACACCTGCAGTGCTTTCCATAGAGTTCTAATGTACTTACATATCTATGTCAGACACCCGCAGTGCTTTACATAGGGCTCTGATGTACTTACATATCTATGTCAGACACCCGCAGTGCTTCCCATAGAGTTCTAATGTACTTACATATCTACGTCAGACACCTGCAGTGCTTTACATAGGGCTCTGATGTACTTACATATCTATGTCAGACACCCGCAGTGCTTTCCATAGAGTTCTAATGTACTTACATATCTATGTCAGACACCCGCAGTGCTTTACATAGGGCTCTGATGTACTTACATATCTATGTCAGACACCCGCAGTGCTTTCCATAGAGTTCTAATGTACTTACATATCTATGTCAGACACCCGCAGTGCTTTACATAGGGCTCTAATGTACTTACATATCTATGTCAGACACCCACAGTGCTTTCCATAGAGTTCTAATGTACTTACATATCTACGTCAAACACCTGCAGTGCTTTCCATAGAGTTCTAATGTACTTACATATCTACGTCAGACAACTGCAGTGCTTTCCATAGAGTTCTAATGTACTTACATATCTATGTCAGACACCTGCAGTGCTTTACATAGAGTTCTAATGTACTTACATATCTATGTCAGACACCTGCAGTGCTTTACATAGAGTTCTAATGTACTTACATATCTATGTCAGACACCCGCAGTGCTTTACATAGGGCTCTGATGTACTTACATATCTATGTCAGACACCTGCAGTGCTTTACATAGGGTTCTGATGTACTTACATATCTATGTCAGACACCCGCAGTGCTTTCCATAGGGCTCTGATGTACTTACATATCTATGTCAGACACCCGCAGTGCTTTACATAGGGCTCTGATGTACTTACATATCTATGTCAGACACCTGCAGTGCTTTCCATGGAGTTCTAATGTACTTACATATCTATGTCAGACACCCGCAGTGCTTTCCATAGGGCTCTGATGTACTTACATATCTATGTCAGACACCTGCAGTGCTTTCCATAGGGCTCTGATGTACTTACATATCTATGTCAGACACCTGCAGTGCTTTACATAGAGTTCTGATGTACTTACATATCTACGTCAGACACCCGCAGTGCTTTCCATAGGGCTCTGATGTACTTACATATCTACATCAGACATCCGCAGTGCTTTCCATAGAGTTCTAATGTACTTACATATCTATGTCAGACACCTGCAGTGCTTTACATAGGGCTCTGATGTACTTACATATCTATGTCAGACACCTGCAGTGCTTTACATAGAGCTCTGATGTACTTACATATCTATGTCAGACACCTGCAGTGCTTTCCATAGGGCTCTGATGTACTTACATATCTATGTCAGACACCTGCAGTGCTTTTCATAGGGCTCTGATGTACTTACATATCTATGTCAGACACCTGCAGTGCTTTACATAGGGCTCTGATGTACTTACATATCTATGTCAGACACCTGCAGTGCTTTACATAGGGCTCTGATGTACTTACATATCTACGTCAGACACCCGCAGTGCTTTCCATAGAGTTCTAATGTACTTACATATCTATGTCAGACACCTGCAGTGCTTTACATAGGGCTCTGATGTACTTACATATCTATGTCAGACACCTGCAGTGCTTTACATAGGGCTCTGATGTACTTACATATCTATGTCAGACACCTGCAGTGCTTTCCATAGGGCTCTGATGTACTTACATATCTATGTCAGACACCTGCAGTGCTTTACATAGGGCTCTGATGTACTTACATATCTATGTCAGACACCTGCAGTGCTTTTTTATGGTTCTGATATAGATAGATATATACGTCAGACACCCACCGTGATGTCCATAGATTTCTAATATACTTACATATCTACATCAGACACCTGCAGTGCTTTCCATAGGGCTCTGATATACATACTTCTGTAGGTCACAACCCGCAGTGCTTTCCATAGGATCCTGACATTCTTTCTTTATTGAAACATAAAACATCTGTACAACAGGAGCATCAAAGGTACAATCACAGATAATCGTGTTACTTTGGTAATAACCTCATCTACTACACCATTGATAATGATTGCTACTAGTATTAAACCCAGTGGCCACATCCAAATTGTCTTTGTGTCCTCCTTTGTAGACCCCGGGACCCTTGCCATGCTCCCCATATTTTCTCTCCTTTTTTGGGGCAGCCTCTGCTTTTATAGATTTTTAACGCAGCTTGTCCGCACCAATCTAAATCCTTTTCCCAGTCTGTCACTGTTGGGGGCATACTCGCTCCCCACGTTCTGGCTATGTTACGTTTTGCTACCACCGCGGCCAGAGATAGCCATTGCAGTGTCAATCAATCAGAGTACTTGTAAAGCGCGCTACTTACCCGTGTGTCGTGGCCAGCCTTCATTTGCCCCTGTTACCAGAAGCTATTTTGGATCAGCCGGCACCTCCATGCCCACTACCGCTGTCACTCGGTGGGCTATCTTTGTCCAGTCAATCATTCCCAAAGCAAGTGGAAGAACGACCCCTTCTCCCCATAACCCCTGTGACATCTAGAGTTATCGCAACGTCCCATTATGAACATTGCCGATCTCGGTTAATAGACTCTGTGGAGTACCTTGAGTTATATCAGGCGGAACTGTGCCCGGATCACCACCTCCCTTGGACTCTGCAGCACTTCTGCCCGTTGTTCTTCCTCGAGTGCACCTACATCTTGCTCCCAAGCCGCTCTGAGCGTGGTAGAGGAGTCTGGGGCGTTATCGACTCTCTTTTTGTAGAATAGGGAAATGGTTTTGTCCCTGATCTGTTCAGTCAAGACCCTATCTTCTAGTGGCGAGGCTACGGGCAGTGTATCACCTTCCCTAAAATATTTTTGAATTGCATGTCCCAGCTGGAAATATCTCAGCCATTCTGCTTTTCCCATCTCGTAGTCTCCCTCTAAATTTTTTTATTCTATATACGCTCTCCCTCTCCAGATATCTCCCAATTTCTCCAAACCTATGAGCCCCGATCTAGCGAAGCCCTTCAATTTACTGGCTTCTCCCAGGCAGTCACCCACCCATAACGGGGTCATCCGCGATAGTCTCTTGTCCCATCCCAAGTACTTCGTGGCTGTCTTCCATATTTTCACTACTGTTTTGGTATGTGAGAGTAGTTGTTTGCCTATCCGTTCTGAGAATAACAGTCCAAGTGGGCCCTGCGTCCCCATACTTAGTCTATACACCCTGAATGCTGGCACCGCCCTGTCGTCGAACATCCAGCCGTTTACATTTGTTAGTTGAGCTGCCCAGTAATATCCTGGTACACCTGGTGTCGCCGGTCCACCCTCAAATACCCCCCCTTTGTAGCTTACTCAACGAAATTCTAGGGCAGCCCCACTCCATATCAAGGATCGGATTTCTGAGTCTATTCTGCGAAAAAGGGAGGGAGGGACCTCATACAGTGAGTTTTGAAGCACATAGAGCAAGCGGGGGAGAGCCATCATCTTAACCCCTTCAGCGCGAATGACGAAGCCAGCTCGTCATGGGCGTTACCTGCGCTACGCGCATGACGAGCTGGCTTTGTCACGTAACGCGGGTTTTTTAAAAATCCAGCGCGCAGCGGGAAAACCCGCTAGCGCGCATGCGGTTAAACAATGCCGCCCACCCCATGAATGTCATTTTTGAGCGTGCACCAATGTTTTACGTCATTTATAAGCCGGTCTACTTGTCGCCCCTGGTTTTGGGTGTAGAATTCTGCTGGGTCACGGGTAATGTAGATCCCCAAATATTTAAAGCCATTCTCCTGGATGGGCACGTTGCATCTTGATGTTAAAGTCAGGGACTCTCCAGTCAGAGGGAAAAGCAGGGATTCACCCCAGTTTTTCCGATATCCAGAATATTCCCAGAATATCCGGAAGACCTGCAGTATACGGTCGACTGATTGCCTTGGTTTCCTAACATACAGCAAAACATCGTCAGCATAGAGTGAGATCTGGTCTTCCCCCTCCTCCCCAATTGGTATCCCCCAGATCAATGGGTCCTGCCTCACCCATGCCGCCAGTGGCTCCAAGGCCAGCGCGAAAAGGATTGAGGAGAGTGGGCATCCCTGCCTTGTTCCTCTCTGCAGAACAAAACTTTGAGAGACTGTTGCATTGACCCTTACTCTGTCAAGGGGTTGGTATTACAAAAGCCTGATCCAGCCAATAAAATTGGGTCGGAGACTGCAATGTTCAAGGGCCGCGTATAGGTATTGCCACTCCACACTGTCAAAAACCATGCTAACGTCTAACGATAGTAGTGCGGTCTGCTCATGTGTCTGCATCTGCTTCATGAGAAGGATTCCAAAAAGCCGGCGGAGATTTAGCCTCTTGCTCCGATGTGGCATGAAGCCCGACTGGTCTGGATCTATAATGGACTCTATAACAGTCGCCAGCCTCGTAGCCAGGAGCTATACAAGCATCTTTATTTCATTTAGGAGGGAAATTGGCCTGTATGAGTCGCAGTAAGAGGGTTACTTCTTCGACTTCGGAAATACAGCTATCACGGCGGTTCTTTGATCCGCCGGTAATATTCCATCATTCAACACCTGGATAAACATATTTAGCATATGTTCGGCTACCACGTCAGCCATGTGCTTTATATAATTTGAATGGCAGGCCGTTGAGGCCTACAGCGTTCCCGGATTGTCGCAGCGCATACCTCTTCACTCGTTAAGTCTTCCTCGAGATGCTCTCTATCTTCTTCAGAGAGGCAAGCCATTTTGATATCCCAAAGAATGACTCTACACTCATTTGCTGTATGCTCAGCATGAGGAGAGTAAATATCCTTGTAATATTTTACGAATTCTTACGCGATTTCTGCTCTTGTCTCATGCTTGTTCCCTTCTTTGTCTATCGAGCTGGGATTGAACCCCCCCTCGTCTGCCTTCCCTCTAGCCATGCCAATAATTTGTAGGCCTTATCACCAATTTCATACACTCTGTGTTGTGTTGCAAGCGCATATGCCCTAGCACTATCTTCCAATAGTTCCTTAAGTTCTTTTTGTCTGAGTCTCAACCGGTGTCTGCTATTGGCATCTTCCATTTCCCCTTCTACCACCTGTGTCTCAAGACGGACTATTTCCTTCTCCAAGGCTATACATTTGAGATGTGTTTCTTTTTTAATCATGCCTATTCTAGCTTGGGCCTGACCCCTCATACCAGTTTTAAAGGCCTCCCAAAGGGTAACTGCCGAATCCACAGACCCATGATTTTCTTCAAAATATCTTTCAGCCTCTTCCCTCAGTTGTTCTCTGAGTCGTTCAACTTTTAAATACAAATTCTTGGCTGGAGCATTAAGTCTTTTGTTGGGCCTGCTAGCCTCACTTCCACCGGGGAGTTATCAGAGATGCTCCTTGCAACATGCGTAACATTTCTAAATTCTCCCATGTAGACGTTTGTGTTATAATATAGGCAAGCACGGCGAGGCTACCCGTTGCCGCCAATAAATTAGTGCATTGTTTCACCCCGGGGTGCCGATGCCTCCAGACGGTATACAGACAAAATATTTAATAAAAAGTAAAGAATTGCACTAATATCGAAGTCAAAATATAGAATGGAAAAAATATCGAATGGACAGAATATAGTCAACAAAAATATCTAATTTAAGGTAAGTAATTTAATATCGATTTTCATAAATCTAGAAAGTCAAAATATTGAAGTATATAATATAGGTATTAAATATATCGAATTTTTAATAATATCGAATTTTTTAAAGTGTTTTGTATGTTAGTATATGTGTGAAAAGTGTATATTTATTTTATATTTAATTTTAAGTAATGAATTTTATGTTATTTAATTTTTGCGTAATTTAATTCTGTAGCGTGTTGTGGGTTTATAGGGGAATAGGGTGGGAAGTAATTTAATTATAATTAATTAAATATTTAAATTTATTTATTGGTATTTATTTTGAATTAATTGTTAATTAATTTTTAATTGGTAATTAATTACATTTTAATTGGTAATTAATTGTACTTAATTGATTAATTGATAATTATGTTAATTTTATTAATTTATTTTCCGTAGCGGGTTGTGGGTTCATAGGGGAATAGGGTGGGAAGTAATTTATTGATAATTCATTAATTATTTTAATTTATTTATTGGTATTTATCTTGAATTAATTGTCAAATACTTTTTATTTGGTAATTAATTACATTTTAATTGGTAATTAATTTTTATTATTGATTCATTGATAATTATGTTAATTTTATAAATGTATTTCCCGTAGTGGGTTGTGGGTTTATAGGGGAATAGGGTGGGAAGTAATTTAATTGTAATTAATTAAATATTTAAATGTATTTATTGGTATTTATTTTGAATTAATTGTTAATTAATTTTTAATTGCTAATTAATTGATTGTTAATTGCTAATTAATTTGTATTAATAGGTAATGAATTTTAATAATTAATTTTTATTTGTGTTTTTAATTGATTAATTATTATATTATATTAAATTGTTAATTACTTTTAATTCATTTTTTATTAGTATTAATATTTAATTTATTTTGATTAATATATGAAGTATTTACTTTCCCTGCACTCTCTGGAGTGGGAATAGTAATTTTTACCCTCCCGTTATCCAACGCTTTCCCTACTGTTGCAATCTCTGGAGTGGGAATAGTAATTTTTACCCGTACGCTATCCAACGCTTTCCTTACTGTTGCACTCTCTGGAGTGGGAATAGTAATTTTTACCCCTACGCTATCCAACGCTTTCCCTACTGTTGCACTCTCTGGAGTGGGAATAGTAATTTTTACCCCTACGCTATCCAACGCTTTCCCTACTGTTGCACTCACTGGAGTCGGAATAGTAATTTTTACCCCTACGCTATCCAACGCTTTCTAAGTGTACCTTCATTTGTGTCGCTTGTTGCGTGAGGGTGGACACTTGGCCGTCCAGTCACTTCACCTGAGACTGGAGTTGCGTAATGTTGGCTTTGGCCACGGCTACCGTCTCATTGAGTTTTCAGAGGTCAGCTCTAATCAGTGTGGCTCTATTTCTTGAGGGTTTTTCAGGGGATGGAGCTCATTCCGCGAGCTCGCGTGGACGGGCCTCCCGTCTTTCAGATGCGGGCGCTAGTCGGGTGGTGGTTGTGCTTTTAGCCCTCACTCGCACCTTATTCACTGCTCCTTTCTTTACCGTCTTTTGCACGGCCTGATACTTTGGCCCACAATGCTGATCCGCCCTCTGCCGGTCTCTTCGCCTCACCTCATTATGGCTGCAGGGCTGCTGTTGTTACCCCGCACTTCCATGCGCTGGGGCTTTCAGTTGGCATTCATTGCTTAATCTCCCAGAGGGCTCCTTCTTGCACCTCTATTTCCTGCTCTGGCTCGGTAGCGTTGCGCTTCCGCTTCGGTCTGCCCTACGTAATCAAGAACCCAGCTCCACCGAGTAGGGTCTCGAGTTCAGGCCCAACTGCGCACTGCCCCGGCTCCGCCCCATCCGTATTGAGCATTATCTTCGCTATTTAAGTGTCCGAGGGCTGCTTTTGCTGATCGTTGGGTGTCCCGGCGCATCCGCTGCTCTGTATTCTTCTCGTGCCATGGAATAGGGACAGCTAGTACTCCGGATTTTGGTCGGATTGATGGGCTCGAGCGGGAGCTCCGCTACAGTATGGCCATCTTGGTCCGTGACCAAGCCACACCCCCTCAGGATCCTGATATTCTTACATATCTACGTTAGACACTTACAGTGCTTTCCATAGGGTTGTGATATACATAAATATCTACGTCAGACAACCGCAGTGTTTTTCATAGAGTTCTGATATACTTATATATCTACATCAGACACCTGAAATGCTTTCCATAGGGTTCTGATATAATTACGTATCTACGTCAGACACCTGTGGTTCTGTCATAGGCCTCTGATATATTGATGTATCTACGTTAAACACCAGCAGTGCTTTCCATAGTTTTCTATTATACTTACATATCTATGTCAGACACCTGCAGTGATATCCACACAGTTCTGATATACTTACATATCTACGTCAGACAACCGCAGTGCTTTTCACAGGATTCTGATAAACTTACATATCTAAGTCAGACAAATGTAGTACTTTCCCTAGGGTTCTGATATACTTACATATATACGTCAGAAATCCGCAATGCTTTCGATAGGGTTCTTATATACTTACATATCTATGTCACACAAATACAGTGGTTTGCATTGGATTCTGGTATACTTACATATCTAGATCAGACACCTGAAATGCTGTCCTTAGAGTTCTGATATACCTACATATCTACGTCAGACAACCGCATTGCTTTTCATAGGATTCTGATAAACGTACATATCTAAGTCAAACAAATGTAGTGCTTTCCCTAGGGTTCTGATATACTTACATATCTACATCAGACACCTGAAATGCTGTCCATAGAGTTCTGATATACCTACATATTTACGTCAGGCACCTGCTGTGCTTTCCATAGGGTTCCGATATAATTACATATCTATGTCAGAGACCCGCAACGCTTTTCATAGGGTTCTGATATACTTACATATCTACATCAGATACTCACAGCACTAGCCATAGGGTTCTGCTGTACTTACATAATTATGTCAGACACCTGCAGTGCTGTCCATAGGGTTCTGATATACTGACATATCTACTTCAGACACCTGCATTGCTTTCCATATCGTTCTGATATACTTACATATCTATGTCAGACTTCCGCAGTGCTTTCCATAGAGTTCTCATATACTTACATATGTACGTCAGACACCTGCAGTTCTGTCCATAGGGTTCTGATACACTTCTCAGTGGCTATTAGTTCCAAGACCTACTACACGTTTCTGGCCCAAAGCATATTTCCATAAGAAAGAAAGTCATTTCAGAAGCATCCTTTAAGTCAGACTCGCCTACTTCTTATTTTGAGGCTTTAAATCTTCTGCAGTGGGAAAATTTCATTTTTTCTTTTGAGGGTTGTATAATTCATGGCCGTTGACCAATCGTAGCTGGTTGAGTATGCACATATGTTTCCATTATTCTAAAAGGTGGAAGCAGATATTGGCTGATCTAATTGTACAGTTTTGTTCTTGCATCTTTCTCCCAAAAGCCGAACCTTCCATCAGAAGCAGCTGTTGCTGGTGTGCCATGGACAGGGTGAAATACAATCCCATAAATGCATAGATGTCTTGAGCTGGGGCTGCGTTAGCTCCCTTCAAATGTTGGTATTTAAAAGTGAAGTTAATATTTGTAGGATTTGGCGCGTTGGTGTACTGGATCCTTCAATACTTCACAAAGCAAATCTGGAGCATTTATTCTGTCTGTCTTTAAATATGGTTGGTGTTTGAGAGGAGAATATGTCCTCCTGAATTCTGAGAGTTTGTAAACTAAAAGACCTGTATCTGCAGTGGTGACAGCAGCCATAGTGTAAACCACTTCAGCAGCCCTGGGTAAACCGTATCAGCAGCCATGGGGTAAACCACATCAATCAATCAATCAATCAATCAATCAAGAACATTTACAGAGCGCGGTACTCACCTGTGAGGGTCTCAAGGTGCGGGGGGGGGTTGCTGCTACTGCTCGAATAGCCAGGTCTTGAGTTGTTTCCTGAAGGAGAGGTGGTCCTGGGTCAGACGTAGGTGGGTGGGGAGGGAGTTCCACATCTTGGCAGCCAGGTAGGAGAAGGATGGTTCTGCGGATCCGTGGGACAGTGGCGAGGGCGAGGCTGGCGGAGCGGATCTGGCGGGTGGGTGTGTAGAAGTAGAGGCTGTTGTTGAGGTATTCGGGGCCCATGTCGTGGAGAGCTTTGTGTGCGTGGGTCAGGAGCCTGAACTTGATCCTCTTGTTGACGGGGAGCCAGTGTAGGTCTGTCAGGTGGGTGGAGATGTGGCTATGACGGGGGATGTCCAGGATGAGTCGTGCCGATGCGTTCTGTATGCGCTGAAGTCTTTTCTGTAGTTTGACTGTGGTACCAACGTAGAGGGCGTTCTCCTAGTCCAGACGACTGGTGACGAGGGCCTGGGTGACCGCCTTCCTGGTTCTGGTGGGGATCCAGCGGAAGATCTTGCGGAGCACGCAAAGGGTGTTGAAGCAGGAAGAAGTAACGGCGTTGACTTGCTTGGTCATCGTGAGGGAGGAGTCAAGGATGAATCCCAGGTTGCGTGCGTGGTCTGTGGGCTTGGGGGCGGTGCCCAGAGCCGGGAGCCACTAGGAGTCGTCCCAGGCGGAGGGGGATGGTCCGAGGATGAGGACCTCCGTCTTGTCTGAGTTCAGTTTCAGACGGCTGAGCTTCATCCATTCCGCGACGTCCTTCATTCCTTCCTGGAGGCTGGTTTTAGCGGTGGCGGGGTCGTTGGTGAGGGAGATAATAAGCTGGGTGTCGTCTGCGTAGGAGATGATGTTGAGGCCGTGTTTGCGTGCGATGGCCGCGAGGGGACTCATGTAGACATTGAAGAGGGTAGGGCTGAGCGAGGAGCCTTGGGGTACACCGCAGATGATCTTGGTGGCCGCGGCGCGGAAGGGCGGGAGGCGGACTCTCTGAGTTCTGTCGGAGAGGAAGGAGGTGATCCAGTCCAGGGCCTTTTCTTGGATCCCGGCGTGGTGGAGGCGGGTCGTTAGAGTACGGTGGCAGACTGTATCGAATGCGGCCGATAGGTCGAGGAGGATGAGGGCGGCAGTTTTCCTGTTGTCAAGCATGGTTCTGATGTCATCGGTTGCTGCGATGAGGGCGGTTTCGGTGCTGTGGTTCGCTCAGGAGCCGGACTGCGATGAGTCGGGGGAGCCGTTCGTTTTGAGGAAAGTGGTCAGCTGTATGTTGACGGTCTTCTTGATGACTTTTGCGGGGAAGGGGAGGAGCGAGATGGGGTGGAATTTCTTGAGGTCCGCGGGGTCGGCGGTGGGTTTCTTCAGGAGGGCGCTGATCTCTGCGTGCTTCCAGCTCTCCGGAAAGGTGGCGGATGCGAGGGAGTTGTTAATGATGTTCCGGAGGTGGGGTGCGATGATGGAGTCGGCCTTGTTGAAGATGTGGTGTGGGCAGGGGTCGGCTGGGGAGCCGGAGTGGATGGTGTTCATCACGTGGGTGGTGTCTTCAATGCTGACGGGGGTCCAGGTGCGGAGGATGGTGGTGGGGGGCGTTGGTTCGATGTTTGGGTGCGTGGTCTGGGCGCCGAATCTGTCGTGTATGTCGGCGATCTTGCGATGGAAGTACGTGGCGAGTGAGTCGCAGAGGTCTAGCGAAGGCGTGATGTCGTTGTTGCTGGCGCTAGGGTTGGAGAGCTCTTTGACGATGCTGAAGAGTTCCTTGCTGTTGTGGGTGTGGTTGTCCAGTCGTTCTCTGAAGGATGTTCTTTTGGTGGTGCGGATCAGCTGGTGGTGTTTACGGGTGGCGTTCTTGAGGGCTGCCATGTTTTCTGTCTACTGTTCGTGGCGCCAGGCTTTCTCAAGGGTATGGCAGGCTTTCTTAGAGTGTTTGAGGTCGTCGGTGAACCATGAGGCTTTCTTGCTGCCAGGATTGCTTGGTGGGGTCTTCAGTGGAGCAAGGGTATTGGCACAGTCGGTGATCCACTGTGTGAGGTTGCGGGCGGCGTCATTGGTGTCCGTTGTGTTGGTAGGTGGGTTTTGGCTCAGGGACGTGGTGAGCTGGTCGGTGGTGATCTTGCTCCAGCGTCTTCGGTGAACCTGTTGCGGGTGGTGGTGATTCGTGGTTTTCCTGAAGTTGAAGTGGACGCAGCTGTGATTGGTCCAGTGAAGTCCGGTGTAGTAGCTGAAGGAGATGTGGTTGCTGGAGGAGAAGACTGGGTCAAGCATGTGGCCAGCATAGTGGGTGGGGGTGTTCACCAGTTGCTTGAGTCCGAGGTTGGCTAGGTTGTCCAGCAGGGTGGTGATGTTGTTGTCATCGTTATTCTCCAGGTGGAAGTTCAGGTCCCCAAGGAGGATGTAGTCCGCGGAGGCGAGGGCGTGCGGGCTGATGAAGTCTGCGATGGCTTTGCTGAATTGTGTGCGCGGTCCAGGGGGTCTGTAGATGAGAGTCCCTCGGAGGGTGGTCTTGGGGTTGGTGTGTATCTGGAACTGAAGGTGTTCGGCGGCAGTGAGGGCGTTGTCAGAGTTAGTCGTGATGCGGATGGTGTTCCTGTAGACGATGGCAATGCCTTCTCCGGTTTGGTTGATTCGGTCCCTCCGGGTGATCTTGTAGCCGTCCGGGATGGCAATGGCGATGTCGGGGGCTGAGGAGGCGTTCATGCAGGTTTCCGTGAGGAAGGCGACGTCCGGCGCTGTTGTGTCGAGGAGGTCCCAGAGTTCGACGGCGTGCTTGTGGTCGGAACGGGTGTTTAGCAGGACGCACTTGAGGTGGTTGTTGTTGGCGCTTGGTCTGGCGGGCGCGGTGCAGGTCCGGAGGCAGATGAATTTGCAGGCTTGGCAGGTGAAGGGTCCGTGGGAGCGTTTTGGGGTGGCACGGTAGCAGGCAGGTGATCGGCCGGTGTTGAGTGCGTGGAGGGCGGCGGCGTCGTATCTGAGGCGGGTCGCCTGGCTGCGCGGGGGCCGGGGGTACTGGCGCTGGGCGCGGTCCAGGCGCGGGCGGGTGCAGATAGGCGGCACGCCCGCTGCACGCGTCCGCTGCGCGGCCGCGCAGCGGAAGGGGGCAAGGGAGGGAGGATCAGCAGGGGGGGTCGGGCAGCGAATCAGGCGTGGGGGGGCGGGGCCGCAGGGGAGGCAGCAGCGGGAGGAGAGCGGGAAAAAATAGCGGGAAGAGGCGGGAGGGGAGCGGGAGTGACGGCGAGGCAGGATGAGCAGAGGCAGCAAGGGGGGTGCTGACTCTGTGGGGGGAGCGACCTGTCCTGGGAGCAGGGTCAAGGGTCGCATCAGTAGCCATGGGGTAAAACACATCATCACCCATGGGGTAACCACATCTGCAGCCATGGGGTAAACCACATCAGCAGCCATGGGTTAAAACACTCCAGCATCCATGTGGTAAACCACATCAGCAGCCATGGGGTAACCAAATCAGCAACCATGGGGCAACCACATCAGCAGCTATGGGGTCACCTTATCAGCTGCCATGGGGTAAACAATGATGGATTTAACCCAGATATAATGGTGACTGGGGGTGAGTGTTGAAAAGTTTCAGCAGTCTGATCGATCGTCATCTCCTTGTGTTTGCTTTGTTCACTCTAAGTTGGCAGCGTATGCCCAGACGAGGGTCCCTTGCTCAGTTTGCCAGATGATTCAAGCTAGCCTGACTGATGAGGGGTGCCACCCCGAAGCTTGTCCCAAGAAGCCATGCGGTAACACTTTAGCAGCAATGGGGTAAACCTCATCAGCAGTCATGGGGTAAACCACATCAACAGCCATGATGTAACCCATATCAGCAGCCATCGGGTAAACCACATCAGCACCCATGGGATAAACCACATCAGCAGCCATGATGCATCCGGTCAATATTTACAGGGGGTAGTGGTGGAATACAAGGTAGTACATTAATTCTAAAAGATATAACTGATTTATTCTCTAGAAGCTCGTCAATGATGGTGCCTCTCAAGGTAACCGGTAAACAACACCCCGTTACCACGAATGTCACCACTGGGAAGTTCAAAAGAATTCGCCTGTTAAACTATAGACAATAGTTGTACCTCGGCACTCTTAAATTTTGTATGGTAAAACATATCTCCTGATCCAAACTCAATGTAGCAACTCACAGGAAAAAAATCAATTTGCAAAAGTCAATTATGCAAAAGAAGAACTCCTATTAATTTCTTATTGACAATGTTTCGTACTAGAAGTAGTATCCAAATATACAGTGTACAAATAGACCAATAACAAAAATAATTTCATATCCTGTGATACTGTTTATAGTTCAACACGTAGAGATTCTTTACCGTCTTAGTTAGTGCATGAAGATGGCAGCTGACACTTGTTTTGTTACAAATGTAACTTCCTCAAGGCTGCAAATGATGTTAATACGCACATAAGCATCTCAGAACAATGTCAATCATTTTCCCAAAAATTAAAAAAATTGGTCTGTTGCATTATTTAGATCCCCTTATATCCCAAGAAATGAATAAACATGGGAGAATAGTATCGTAGAAAAGAGAACAACCTTGTGGTACAGGAAAGCCCTCAAAAAATCCTTAGTAGCCTAAGAAATAAGCATATTCCCAAATTGGTGAAGTTTTCAAGTCAAAGAAAGTCTTAGATATATATAGAGAATAAGAAGCAGAACAGAATGAGCGGATGAAAGTATGGAAGTTATATGCACCTGATAATCAGAGTTGCTGATATCTATTCATTCATTTCTGAGCATCCACATCCAATCAAAGTGGACCCGAGAGACGATATATCCAGCCTCCAGTATTGGGAAAATAGTCCTTAATGTCTTATGAAAAGAAAATATAAAACATGTGCAATTTAAAGAGTTTTTTATATATTAAAAAGAGGAATAAATGAGGAAAATATGTCCTCACCATCAGACAAGTGGCTAAAAATGTCATTTTATTAATAATTCTGCTGATACCTCATATATGACACGTCCCCTTCTTAGGTCAGCCGACGAGGAACATTAGTCGGGGACAAATAAGTCTCATTGGAAAAGGGTGTTTGCAGACCTGGGCACGGACAAAAAATAGTAAGGTTTCCAAAAGAATCATTTTAAGAAACTAATGTCAATTTGTATATACTTGTCTAATAGCAAACATGAGATAGGATGTGATTTAGTGTAATCATGGATGATAACGTACATCCCTAATCATAGTAAAACGAGTATCTAAGAAATGAAAATCATATATGAAAAATACGTGATTAGAGCCAAAAGCACGGAAATGAAATTAATAAAGAGAATTATGAAGACTTGCTTCTAACTTAGTGTGTAGAAGTAAGGGGCTAGAAATGTGCCACTGAAAAACAAACAAAACAACACAGGATTAAATAGCTGTGTGTTCTAATTCAAAACGACAAGGCCAGTGTTACCCGCCATGGGGTGACCACATCAGCAGCCATGGAATAAACCACATCAGCAGCCATGGGATAAACCACATCAGCAGCCATGGGATAACCAACTCATCAGCCATGGGATAAACCACATCAGCATCCATGGGGTAAACCACATCAGCAGCCATGGGATAAACCACATCAGCAGCCATGGGATAAACCACATCAGCATCCATGGGGTAAACCACATCAGCAGCAATGGGATAAACCACATCAGCAGCAATGGGATAAACCACATCAGCATCCATGGGATAACCCACATCAGCATCCATGGGGTAAACCACATCAGCAGCCATGAGATAAACCACATCAGCAGCCATGGGATACACCACATTAACATCCATGGGATAAACCACATCAGCAACAATGGGATAAACAACATCAGCAGACATGGGATAAACCACATCAGCAGCCATGGGATAAACCACATCATCAGCCATGGGGTAAACCACATCAGCAGCCATGGGATAAACCACATCAGCAGCCATGGGATAAACCACATCAGCAGCCATGGGATAAACCACATCAGCAGCCATGGGATAACCAACTCATCAGCCATGGGATAAACCACATCAGCATCCATGGGGTAAACCACATCAGCAGTCATGGGATAAACCACATCAGCATCCATGGGATAAACCACATCAGCAGCAATGGGGTAAACCACATCAGCAGCCATGGGATAAACCACATCCGCAGCCATGGGATAAACCACATCATCAGCCACGGGGTGAACCAGATCAGCAGCTATGGGGTAACCACGTCAGCAGCCATGGGGTAACCACTTCAGCAGCCGGGGGTAAACCACATCAGCAGCCGGAGGTAAACCACATTAGCAGCTCTGGGGTAAACCACATCAGCAGCCATGGGGTAAACCACATCAGCAGCCATGGAGTAAACCACATGCATACAGTAACATCTTTCAGACAGAGGCAATGTCAGCAGAGGGTTATTATCCCAGCTGCCTGTCATTATACACCTGTAATGTTTATGGCTTTTATCCAGCGGACAGTCCTAATAGGATATTCGTGCTGTGCTAGTTGCATATCTTGATTACTCTTCAAATCCCACATTTTCGCAGAATTATTGCAGGAAGCTGTAAATACTTTGGCCCATCATCAGTACTGGACCTGACTGCATCTGCTGAGCCTTTGCAATAGTTTGTCCAGTGTCTGCACCATCCTACACTGCACACCATTAGCCAGGACCCAGGTAATGTGGATGGGCTGAAAGAAAGGCAGCTTAGACTGTTATCTGGTGGAGATGTGATTTCAATATCCATCATGGGATTGTGGTTATCGATACTTGATCTAAACAAGCTCATACTGGCTCGCACACAGCTCCCCGGCAGGCAGCAAGCTCACCCTCACACCGCCTACGCTTTCTTCTCCCTGGTTACACAATAAATCTGCCCTCCTCATGGTATGTGGTGCAATATCCTGTAGAGATGTGTGAAGTACTTTCCTGCCATGACCCCCGAGCTTGAAGCCCTCCAACTACAGTCCAACTCTTCTCACCATCCCTGCAGCTATTCTCTTGTCCTGACAGGCCTCTTTCCAGTCCCCTCCCCCTGCAGACTCAGCCTCCTATCCCCATATACTTGAGGTAGGCTGTTATAGTGATCGTTCTGCAGCCTCAGGGCCCCCTATCTTCATATGAAGTGCATTGCAGCACTCTGTTGTGGGAGGGGCCATCTAGTGGGTCTTGGGAGTGGGTGGAAGGCAGCAGCCCCCACTGAGGCCTGGGTACCTGTGTCTGCATGGCGGTCTCTTAGAACGGTCCCTGGCTCTGTTGCTATCATTTTCTAAGCAGATAGACAAATGGAATATGAAACTACAAGTCCCACAATGCAACTTTAAATGTAACCTGTGCATACGGGAAGTGTAAGGCTGACTCAAGATAGGTGTAGCATCTTCCCTGGAGCATGTAAATCAATTACGCCACAGACAGTGCAGCGCTTCAGACTTCTTTATTTTCCCACATTCAATCACACTCTGCACACTTATGCCATTATTCCCATAACCACACCCTAACACTGGAGTTCTGGACTTTTTGGTTCCGTCCAGAGGTGTCAGGGAAAACACCCGAAGACCCCGGAGTTCAATCTGTCTCGGTGCACAAACAAACAGAAACACGGGCTTCTCGATGGTGGCGTCAAAGACCAAAGGTTTATTACTGCAGGGACACAGAAGTCACAGAAACTGCACACGGGCAGTGTCTAAGAGCCTGTTCAATTTGTACAAAGAGGGTTGTTCCTTATATACTAAATATTCTGCTCGGGGCAAATTCTTTACATGTTACCACAGTTCTAAACATTCGTGTCTTAAACAATAAATATTTGGCGTTGCACAGGAATCGTCAACAGTATCTGATGTCAAAACATTACGAATGAGGGGTTCCCACTATTCCATCATAATCCCATGTCAATTTCTCATTCAAGACCCGGACCGCCTCATCGTAAATTTCGTCACCTCCCCCTAATAAAGGCCCAGAAGGAAAGGAGCAGAGCCAGGTGTAGAAGATAGAAAGACAGGATAAGAGATGTTTGTGGATCGTAAATGGGCACGGTTACCAGCTTCGGCCGCCTAATCATGATCAGGCCAACGGACACAAGAACCAGTATAGCAGGACTGGCCTCAGGCTGGGGAGGCAGCTCTTGCCGAGTCATGCTGCTACAGCGTTGCTGGCCTAAGGTGCACGTGTCACTCGCAAGGTGAATCGCCGGCTAAAGCCTACGTGTCCTTAAATGAAAAGAGGTCATTGCGTGTCCATTGACTATGTGAGGGCAAGGAATACAAAATGGCTTCCGTGTTCTAAGATGGATGCCATGGGTAGAACAGAAATGTGTTTGTAACTGGAGTGCTCTTGCTCGTAGCATAGCGAAAACACCAGGATATACTAAATGGATCATTTGCGGTTCACTGATACCAAAATTATGTATTTACGACAATGTTTACAAACACGAGTAAAATCGTCACGGAACCTCAGACCCTCCTTTTGCCCTTACATAGGCAATTACTCAGTCTATATCAGAGTCAGAGTCTAATTCTATGCTCATTAGGTCAGTGACATGTTGTTGTATCATCATCCTGTCTCGTGCCTTTTCTCCTAATGCAGGTGTTTTTCTGAAACAGGTTGCAACACAGAGACTACACAGAGCGGGACCACATTGGATAATAAGGCAGCACGAGAACAGAAATACTAGGATGACACCAATGACCATCAGAACCTTCCATCCCCACGCTGATACCAGAGTCCAAAACCACTCCATGAAGGACCAGTTTCCCTTATCTACGTGTATAGAGTCGGAAATCTTGTGTAGCTTAGAGATCGCTTCATAGACTGTTGGAGCATTATTTGGAATAAAGACACAGCAGCTCGATTGGATCATTCTGCATACCCCACCTCGATCTGCAAGTATTACGTCTAGAACCATTCGGTTCTGCAACGTCATGAGACGATCCGCCTGAAGCTCAGCTGTTAAGTTACTAAGGGCACCAGCAGTTTCTGTAATAGTAGATTCAACTACCCGTGTTAGTTGACGTAGATTTCTACTATTGGCCATAGGCCCCCAAAACGGAAGGAAACCTTTGAAGAAGTCTCCAGCTTCCTGACCAGCAGTATCTTCCTTGCTGAAGACACCTCTTGCTACTCTGGTTTTGTGATAATCTGAAGAAGCAGTGTATGTCGGAGGTAACAATCGAGCAATATAACATGAACCTGAAAAGTCAGCAGGCAGCCATGTATATGCTCTGTCCTGACAGATGAAGTAGGTACCCCTAGCAGTCAGGAAGGCAGGGGAGGAGTTAGACGGAAATACGTAAGTCTCAACGCACTCACTCTTCCCTAGCTGAGCTCTCAGATTTCTCCCATTTCCTTGCAAACAGACCTGACCTCGGTGAGGCACAACCCAAACTGAAGTGGAGCTTTTACGCTTGCTTTCTCCCAAACTAAGGTGATACTCTGTAGAGTTCCAACTCAAATACACCCCTAATTCATCTCTAGGGTAAGATGGAGTATTATTGACGTCTTTAATCATGTCAATAATTCCCTGGACTAAAGCTTTGTTGGCTGAGTTGTATTTAGTGGACCGTGGTGGACGCGGAGGATAGGTCTCAAGGGCATATGAAAAAATGGTCTGGAAGGCCTGAAATGATCCATTGTAGCTAAAAGGCAAGACTAGATAGGGAATGCCTTTATCCATAGTGTGAGGTATCAAGCCACACACCCAGCAGTCTGTAGTATTAACTACCAGTTGGTGTTGATGCAAGAGCTGTACAAATGTATTGTTAATAAATTCTGAGCGTCGAGCTTGTTCGTGTTCAGGAAATGAGTGAAAAGAATGCATAGAAGAAACCGTAGAAGTAGTAGGATCAAGGGGAGGTACTGTAGTTACTGGCATAAAAATCAAATGTACACCAAAGATGATTCCACCCACCAACGTTATCAAAACAATTAAAAATGTAACTGCACATTGCATTAGAAAGCATTTGCTGTGAAGTATTCTGTACAGTCTATTTCTGCGAACATAAATTACATTTTCTCGTTGCAGCTCAGGAAGCTCCATCTTCTACGACCGTTCGCGACCACTGATGATGTGTACGTAGATGAAAATGCCTCTATCAGCCCTGGGAGTTCCCAGAACTAACAGAAAGATCGACCTTGTGTCTGACCCCCGCGGATTCAACTAGGCACACAGCCACGACCCTACGGCTACCCAGACGGCAAGGCAATTTTAAAACAAAAAGAAACAATACAAAGTATTAGCAAACTTCCTGGCTGGAGGCAATGTATAGAAAATTCAAATCTGAAAATAGGCAGTTTCCTGCTTTATTTGTCCATATTGCGAGGTCGCAAGTTGTATCTCAGTTTTGCAGGAGCTGCCTGATCTGGAAACAATGTATTTTCAGCTGACGTTGCAATGTTCACGTTCGCAGATGGCAAATGTTCGTTGGGTGTGGATGACAAATGTTCAGGGTTCAAAAGAGCAGTTTCAAGAGGAAAGTCAGAATTTGGTGAATCAGTGATCAGTTCTGCATCGCTGAAAGGTATGAACCTGGGGACTTGTTCCGTTTCAGAGGCACCGATTCCTTTCTTTACCCAGTTGTCGTAAGGAAGTGGCAAAGGCACACGTTTGACATGTGTCGTATGGATCCAGTTCTTCCTTCCGGCCACACGAATAGCAGTTCTCGTTGCTAGTAGGACTTGGAAAGGGCCAATGAATCTGGGCTGAAGATTTTTCGTTCTTGCAAAATTTCTAATGACCACCTGATCACCCGGTTTCAGCTGATGGCCTGGACTCTCCGGTGGCTTTGGCAATGCATCGAAAACCTGTTGGTGAATAAGACTCAATTTAGCAGTCAAGTCGAAAAGGTAATCAATTAACATTGGGTATTCCAGCTGCTTGAATTCTTTTGGTCTAGGTACCCCCCAAACATTTGCAGGACGACCAAAAACTATTTCATAAGGACTAAGCCCTACTCTAGAATGTACAGTTGCTCTTGTTGATAGCAAAGCCAAAGGCAATGCGTCTGGCCAGGACAAACCCGTGGATGCTTGTATCTTAGCAAGTTTTAGTTTAAGGGTACCATTGTAACCCTCGACTAAACCCGCGGACTGGGGATGATTCGCACTATGAAACTTCTGTCTAATCCCTAGGCCGGCACACACACTCTGCATAACTTTCCCTACGAACTCACTTCCGTTATCTGACCATACAATCCGTGGCATTCCGTATCTGGGGAAGTATTCTTTAAGAAGAATTTTGGCAGTGGATAAGGCAGTATTGTCCTTTAGCGGGTATGCTTCGATCCATCTGGAGAAAGCACAGACTACCACTAGGACGTATTTCAGGTTATTACAACGATCCATGTGAATGAAGTCTAGCTGGATCACTTCGAAGGGGCAGGAAGGAGGAGCGAAGTGACCTGCAGGTGTGGGGATTCCCTTGCCAGGATTATGCATCAAACATACCATACAATTTCTCACCACTCTCTCTGCACACTTACTAATCCCATCATTCTTCCAGACCGGAGCCAACATCTTACAAATCCCTTTTGAACTGATGTGCGCTGTTCCATGTGCCATCATCACTACTGCAAGCACATACGCATCAGGCAACATCCAACGCTGTTGTTCTGACAAGTCAATCCAACACCCACTCGAGTCCAATTTACCCGTGCTCGCTTTCCATGCACGCTTTTCCTCCTCAGTCGCCTCTTTCTGAATTTCTTTCACGCTTTCCACTGTGTCCTCACACATTCCAGACTCAGAAATCCATCTTGCAGACGTTGCAACATACATTCTACTCATCATATTTCTAGCTGTCTGTTTTGCAGTCTCATCAGCAAAAGCATTCCCACGACCAACATCATCCGTGATTGCTTTATGAGCACTGCATTTCACAATCGCAACTTCAGTCGGCAAGGTTAGAGATTCCAACAAGTCATTAACTAGCTGACCATGTTGAATCTTAGTCCCATGGGACGTAATGAAACCTCTCTCTTTCCACAAACGGCCAAAACTATGGGCCACGCCGAACGCGTACTGACTATCTGTGAACACATTCACTCTCTTTCCCTTAGCTAAAACGCACGCTCTTGTTAGCGCGATCAATTCTGCAGCCTGGGCAGAATTCTGACTCACTCTTGCAGTCTCCACAATCGTACTCAAGGTCGTTACTGCATAAGCAGCAGTCACATCACCATTCTCCAATTTGAAGCAAGACCCATCAACATACAGCGTGCCATCTGGATCTGATAACGGAGTGTTTTTTAGATCAATTCGTCCTTTGGTTTCTTCCTCAGTTTTGAAACAACAGTCGTGTGGTTCGGAATCACTCGACTCTTGGCTAGTCGGCAACAATGTTGCTGGATTCAATACATTGCATCTTTTGATCTGAATATGACTAGCTAACAGTGTCAGTTCATAACCTGATAATCTAGCACTGGTAAGGTGTTGCGTCTTGGTTCGGTTCATGAGTGTATCCACCGCATGAGGAACCATAACCACTAGCATATTGTTCATTACTAAACCAGCAGATTGTCGAATGGAAGCTGCAGCTGCGGCTGTAGCTCTCAAGCAACTAGGCAATGCTCTGGCTACCGGATCTAACGTTGATGAAAAATACGCACAAGGGCGTTGTTTATCACCAAATTTCTGCGTCAAAACACTCAATGCACAACCTTCTCTCTCGTGGACATAGAGCGTGAATGGCTTACTGTAGTCGGGTGTACCCAATACAGGTGCTGAACACAGTGCATTTCGTAACTCAGAAAAACTCTGCTGACATTCAGCAGACCATGGTACCGGACTCGGAACATTTTTCCCAGTCAAAGCTACCAACGGTTTTGCTAAAAGAGAAAAATTCGGGATCCATTGCCTACAATATGAGGTAATACCTAAAAAGGCACGTACTTCTCTCTGCGTGCTAGGAACATTCATCTGTGTAATTGCTTTTATTCTTTCTGGGGTCAACTTCCTTCCCTCCTTTGACAAGAGATGACCTAGGTAGGTCACTTCTTGGCAGCAGTATTGCATTTTTGAAGGTGACACCTTGTGATTCAAATCTGACAAGTGATGCAATAAAGAAATCGTAGCTGTTTTGCAAGTTTCCTTGTCATCAGCAGCCACTAGAAGATCATCGACATATTGTACTAAAGCAGAACCAAGAGGAAGTACGAAGGAATCTAACTGGCTTTTTAATGCTTGACTGTAAATGGATGGGCTTTCACAATAGCCTTGTGGAGCGCGTTTAAACCTGAAGCTTCGTCCTCCTAGAGAGAAACCGAAGATATCTCTGCTTTCTTCGGCTATTGGAATGCTGAAAAAGGCATTTTTCAAGTCGACAACCGAAAACCATGCTGCTGTGGCAGGAATCAACGTTAACAATGCAGTAATGTCTGGAACCACAGGAAACTGTGGAATCACAATTTTATTAACCTCTCTGAGATCAATTACAAACCTATATACTGGAGGTTTTGTTGGGTCAGTTCGTTTCAAAATAGGCAGTACAGGACTATTACAGACATTACCTCTAGTTTCTTCTATAACGTCTTTCTCAATCAGATCCTGCACTATCAGTAGGAGCGCACGCTCACCTTCACTAGAGATTCTGTATTGTGGAATTCGTGGAAGTTTGACATTTGCTTTCAAAGTTACTACATAGGGTGGAATTTCCAATAGACCTACATCATTAGGACCAGTCGCCCAAAGAGTATCAGGGAGTGAACGCAGCTCTGGTGGGAGCGCATCCATCGACAAGTACATCGGAGAGATTATTCTTTTACCCAACGTAAGCTGTACCCCTGCTGGAGAACAGTACAATGTCGCGTACAGGCGTTTTAACAAGTCTAAACCAAGCAGATTTTCGTTACAACCTGTCGTCAAAATCAGGGGTGCTTTCAATTGACAGGGTCCAACAGAAATCGACAAAGGACCAGAAACAGGGTTATGAACAGGGGCGCCCGAAAAACCTACTGAAACGTTTGTTGAGCCAGACAAAGGTGCGCCAGGGAGTTTCGCATGTATGATAGAACTTTTTGCTGCACCAGTATCCAACAGAAACGGTTCGACTATACCTGATGTTGCTACTGCGACATAAGGCCCACTCTGATCTACTGGAACTGATACTACTCCCTCTCTTTGTCCATGGCTGTCCTAGTACTCACTTTGCTGAACTTCCTCACTAGCTTTATAATAGTCTTCAACATGATATTGTGGAGACCTATTCTGTTGGGCAGATTGTCCATTTCGCTGGTCGAAATAATTAGAAGGGCGATCACTCGTCTGCGGAGGCATAGCACCTCGTCCTCGACCTCTAGAGTTTTGCATGGAACTACCACGACCTCTCTGAGCTGCCGCAGCATTATTTTGTGCCCGAACTGGACACTCATTTTTGTAATGACCTTCCACTTTGCAATAAGCACATTGATTCCATTGGTATTGTGGCCTTTGAAAATTATATTCCGTTCTTTGATATGACCCTTGCTGCATATTAGTCTGATTCGTGCGAGGCGGATAAGCTTGCTGTAAAAGTACTTTAGTTTTTAAATCTTTCGTCTTTTTATCTGATTTTTCCTTCTCTTCTTTATCCCTATTTTCATAGTACTGGGCAGTCGCAAGTATTTGCGCAGTCGTAGAGACAGCCCACGCACTTTCAGAATTCTTTAATTTACCACTAAGTTCTGGCAACAGATTGTGCACAAATTTATCAACAAATAATCTCTGACCTCCTTCTGTGCTCATATCCTGACCACTATGATCCACGAAAGTCTCCTCGAATCTTGTGAAAAAGTCGGAGACGCTTTCGTCTTTCTTCTGTTTGCACGCAGACAATTTGTCCCAGTTAACGCGTAATGCTGGCATCAAGGTTTTCATTAAATCGATTATTCTACCAGGCAAATTAGCAATTAGGGGTTCTGGTTTGGAACCACCTATTTGTTGACCATCCGCTGCAATTATAGCTGCCCAGTCACCACCTAGGGCAACTGGATGATTCTCTTTACGAATTTTAGCCCAAATTGGTTGCGGTACTACATTACCAAATAGCAGATCTATGTCAGCAAGATTCAATACACAAGCGTCAACTGTTTGAGCCAACTCTTTGTAGTACCCTGCAGGATTTTTACGCGGATCTGGCAAGGCCTGTTTCACTGCTAATACTTCAGCTCGCTTCCATGGAATATGTATCCATACTCTCTGGAATTGGGCCGGAGCGGCTGCAATACCAAGGTTTGCGTTAGCTTGCACAGCTTCACGCCAAATTGGTGGAACCTCTCTCATTGGGTATTGACGATTTTGTTCCGTACTACGTTTCTCTAATTCTCTCGGTGAACGAAGGGATGAGTCGGTCCTATAACTTAGAACCAGTTCCATCGCTTCTTTTATATTTTGTCCAACTATCATACCTGCAGCAAACTCTTTCTGAACATTAATTAATTCTTCTAGATTTGATTCAGGGTCATCCTCTTCCAATTCCTCACGTAGAAGGAAACACATTTCATCGAACACATATCGTTGTGTCGGTTCATTCCATTGCATAAATGTATCTAATACATGTTGTACATTATATCTTCCAACTTTTGAAACCCATCTAAGAGCAGTGGAATCTAATATTCCTCTTTCTTCAGTACTGGGAAGCTGACTACGCCTCTGTACAGAGTCAGAGGTAGGAGTCTTAATCAGAGTTTTATAGAAGGGAGATAGAATATTAGAGACAGAATCAGTGATTCTCCGACGAACAGAAAGTGGAGTCATAATATTAGCAGAGGCAGTGAATAGAGTAGCAGTTGGTACAGATAGATTAGGAACAGTAGGAGTAGCAGGCAGAATAGCTTGGGAACTAGCAGGTGTGAGCGACACAGGCATAGGTAAAGAAGCCGGCAACCCTGAAGAGGGGTTGTCGAAGGAACATGAATATTGACCACAGGAGGTACAGGAACTTGATTCAGGGGAGCGGGAACAGGGACACCAGGTTGTCCAGCAACCGGTAATTGAACATTCGGTATAGGTGGAGCCGTAGCACCCTGTGCATACGGTGGGGGTGATCGTAACAAGTAAGACAACAGGGGATCCTTTTCAGGGTCCTCTACTATCTTAGCCGTACTCGATGGCAAAGCAGGATAGCACTTGTCTATCGCTAAATTACGCTCTCTATTGGCCACCTCCATCGCTTTCTCAGACTCGTTGAGTTGCAGCTGCCTAGCAGACTGTTCTAAAGTCAACTCTTGCTCTTTCTGTTCTTTCTTCAACTTTTTAATTTCTCTTTGTTTAGATTCTTTTCGCCAATAACGGAAAGAATCAAACATTGCCGGCCGGGCTTTCTTCTTAAACAACCTTCTTTCTAGATTATCGAGAACTTCAGGTTCAAAACTACCATGTAGTGGCCAACTAAGGACACCATCTTTCTCTGTGAAGCGGATCCATACCTCGTTATAAGAGATAGGGCCCACACCAAATTTGCAATATAGATCATAAAGGGGAGTTCCAATCGGAGGAACCAAACACGAGTCCTCCAACTGGGAATCACTGTTGCAACTGAAACAAGACAACATACAATTTTTCCGACTTACCATTTTATAATCCGGAACACAAAACAAACAAGACACAAACAGAAAAGATGCGCACTCGAACCAAGAACTTAGGCCTACCAGAACTGACAAATGTATCGATACCTGAACTGAACAGAATGATTATCGTGATAATCTTACAGAACTGAACTGAACTGAGAACTAAAAGGATTATCCAAACAGGAGCAACCCTCACAAAATACTTAACTGAGGTACTGAAGACGTCACCAAGGAGAAACCCGTCACGTCTCGCCGTACTGAGGACTGCACCTCGGGTCCAAGACAGGGCGACGGTCAAGGCAACGGACCACTGCAGCCGTCTGAACGGGAACCCTCGCGGAAGAGAACGTCGGGGCCACTTTTGCGATATGCCGGGATCGATGAAGTGGGGCGCCTCCCTCTGAAATCTTCACACGAAGCTCCTCGAACTCTTCAGGCTTTTGGACCGGTACCGAATGACGTCGCCCCACGTTGGGCGCCAATTGGAGTTCTGGACTTTTTGGTTCCGTCCAGAGGTGTCAGGGAAAACACCCGAAGACCCCGGAGTTCAACCTGTCTCGGTGCACAAACAAACAGAAACACGGGCTTCTCGATGGTGGCGTCAAAGACCAAAGGTTTATTACTGCAGGGACACAGAAGTCACAGAAACTGCACACGGGCAGTGTCTAGGAGCCTGTTCAATTTGTACAAAGAGGGTTGTTCCTTATATACTAAATATTCTGCTCGGGGCAAATTCTTTACATGTTACCACAGTTCTAAACATTCGTGTCTTAAACAATAAATATTTGGCGTTGCACAGGAATCGTCAACAGTATCTGATGTCAAAACATTACGAATGAGGGGTTCCCACTATTCCATCATAATCCCATGTCAATTTCTCATTCAAGACCCGGACCGCCTCATCGTAAATTTCGTCACCTCCCCCTAATAAAGGCCCAGAAGGAAAGGAGCAGAGCCAGGTGTAGAAGATAGAAAGACAGGATAAGAGATGTTTGTGGATCGTAAATGGGCACGGTTACCAGCTTCGGCCGCCTAATCATGATCAGGCCAACGGACACAAGAACCAGTATAGCAGGACTGGCCTCAGGCTGGGGAGGCAGCTCTTGCCGAGTCATGCTGCTACAGCGTTGCTGGCCTAAGGTGCACGTGTCACTCGCAAGGTGAATCGCCGGCTAAAGCCTACGTGTCCTTAAATGAAAAGAGGTCATTGCGTGTCCATTGACTATGTGAGGGCAAGGAATACAAAATGGCTTCCGTGTTCTAAGATGGATGCCATGGGTAGAACAGAAATGTGTTTGTAACTGGAGTGCTCTTGCTCGTAGCATAGCGAAAACACCAGGATATACTAAATGGATCATTTGCGGTTCACTGATACCAAAATTATGTATTTACGACAATGTTTACAAACACGAGTAAAATCGTCACGGAACCTCAACACCTCCCAGCATGCTACGTAGACGTTGTATATAGTCCACCCAGAACCACATGGGACCTAGTGCATACCGGTCTGCTCATATGATGGTGGTCACAATCAAGTCTAAGCCCAAGATACCCGTAGGGTGGAAGTCTGGGCTATATAAGAACCTATTACAATTACAATTAAAACACTATATCTCCCTTTTGGTAAATAAAAAGATGGCAAACATCATTAAGAATCAAATCTCCTCAAATACTCGGCAAGGCGCTCACACTTGTCTGCCGGCACGGGTGACCTGAGGTGATCGAGGCTCACCCTGATCAGGCAACAGCCGCACAGGCTCAAGCGACTGAGCTGGACCTGCGGGCGGGGTCGCCTTACACGTGCTTTCAGGACTCAACACATGTTGAGGTAGGTGTTTAGAGACAAACCGCATGGTAAGGCTAGCTCCAGATGGGGGAGGGGAGGCAGCTCCTTTGGACGTAAGAGCCCGGGGGACAGAGGGGAGAATGTGGCCTCCAAACCCAGAGGACACTGCATAATGCACAGCACTTAATGTGACTTCTAGAAGTGAGTGTGCAGAGCTTAACAGCACAAATGGTGCTGCCATATGTGATGTAGCCGGTTCCCTCCGAAGTTTCCCTCAGGATAGCTGGCGCTCGGAGCCCCCAGTTTTATCTGGTAAAGCGAATGATTAGAGGTCTTGGGGCCGAAACGATCTCAACCTATTCTCAAACTTTAAATGGGTAAGAAGCCCGGCTGGCTGGTGTGGAGCCGGGCATGGAATGCGAGTGCCTAGTGGGCCCCTTTTGGTAAGCAGAACTGGCACTGCGGGGTGAACCGAACGCCGGGTTAAAGCGCCCGATGCCGACGCTCATCACACCCCAGAAAAGGTGTTGGTTGATATAGACAGCAGGACGGTGGCCATGGAAGTCGGAATCCGCTAAGGAGTGTGTAACAACTCACCTGCCGAATCAACTAGCCCTGAAAATGGATGGCGCTGGAGCGTCGGGCCCATACCTGGCCATCGCCGGCGCTGAGAGCCGCGGGGGCTAAGCCGCGACGAGTAAGAGGGCCGCTGCGGTGAGCACGGAAGCCTGGGGCGAGGGCCCAGGTGGAGCCGCCACAGGTGCAGATCTTGGTAGTAGTAGCAAATATTCAAACGAGAACTTTGAAGGAAGAAGTGGAGAAGGGTTCCATGTGAACAGCAGTTGAACATGGGTCAGTCGGTCCTAAGAGATGGGCGAGCGCCGTTCGGAAGGGACGGGCGATGGCCTCTGTTGCCCTAGGCCGATTGAAAGGGAGTCGGGTTCAGATCCCCGAACCCGGAGTGGCGGAGACGGGCGCCCTCGCGGCGTCCAGTGCGGTAACTCAAACGATCCCGGAGAAGCCAGCGGGAGCCCCGGGGAGAGTTCTCTTTTCTATGTGAAGGGCAGGGCGCCCTGGAATAGGTTCGCCCCGAGAGAGGGGCCCGAGCCTTGGAAAGCGTTGCGGTTCCGGCGGCGTCCGGTGAGCTCTCACTGGTCCTTGAAAATCCGGGGGAGATGGTGTAAATCTCGCGTCGGGCCGTACCCATATCCGCAGCAGGTCTCCAAGGTGAACAGCCTCTGGCATGTTGGAACAAAATAGGTAAGGGAAGTCGGCAAGTCAGACCCGTAACTTTGGGATAAGGATTGGCTCTATGGGCTGGGTCGGTCGGGCTGGGGTGCGAAGCGGGGCTAGGCGCGCGCCGCGGCTGGACGAGGCGCCTCCCTCCGGGGCGGCGGCGACTCTGGACGCGAGCCGGGCCCTTCCTGTGGATTGCCCCAGCTGCGGTGGTCGCCTCTCCCCGTGCCCCCTCCCCGGGGGCGCGGGGCCGGCGTTCTGCCTCGGCCGGCGTCTAGCAGCTGACTTAGAACTGGTGCGGACCAGGGGAATCCGACTGTTTAATTAAAACAAAGCATCGCGAAGGCCCGAGGCGGGTGTTGACGCGATGTGATTTCTGCCCAGTGCTCTGAATGTCAAAGTGAAGAAATTCAATGAAGCACGGGTTAACGGCGGGAGTAACTATTGTAGGAGAGTAGAGTCTGCAATCCTATGGTCACCCTAGATTTTTGCTTTTTGCTTCACTGGTTTACGACTTTCCCTGGCTGTGGGCCTGCTAAGCAGACCAACAGCCTAGCTGTTCTCTCTCTAAATTGACACACATGTACTTTAGGTGCATTTACCAATTGGTACTGGGCCACCTTATCAGTCCCTGTACAGTGTACCTTAGGTACCCAGGGCATAGGTGTACCCAGGGCCTACCAGGGGCTGAAGCATGTATTATGCCACCCCTGGCTGGCCATCTAAACAGACACAACTGGCTGGTAAGACAGCTGGGGCAAGGTGGTGTAATCACCCTTTGCTGTAGATATAGTATACCTATATTTCACCCCAAAATGGACACATATACTCCTATCAGTCACTCCTATGGCAGGCCTTATCAATCCTGAAGGCAGAGTGCTTGGAATTATGTGAGATGGTGCTCTAGCATGAGCTGAGTCTGTCTGCAGCTTGCGGAACCAAGTCCTTATAGCTGTTCCCTGATAACGCTATACCATATACTCTTAAGTGTATTATAATCCTCGCGGTTATTGCTAACTTTGGTATAGCATTCTCAAAACATGTTGAGTAAGGTGTCATACGAATTGGAATACTACCCCCTCGCCAGTTCTGGCGACAGGGGTAGCATTCCACCCTTTTAGAGGGACACGGCATGTATGTAACTGTGAATCCCGGTTAAAGTTAAACGAAGCCTCAGCATCACAAAATGGATGCTACCACCACAGACACAAGTCTGACCTCATGCTGCTGGGAGTCCTTCCAGCAAGGGAGGCCTGGACAAAGGGTTTCCTGCCTTAGGAGGTGCTAGCACCACCCCAGACGGGATTTTGTGTATTGAGGTAGGGAGGGCTGAAAAGAATGAGACATGCCTGGGGCTCACAAGGTGTCCCTGTGCATACCCCAGTTCAAACCAGTTGCTGGGGCCCTCCAGCCCCAGCTCTGGCGCGAAACCAGACAAAGGATAGGGGGTGTAACCACCCCCCTTCCTGGTCCCACCCATGGGAGGGACCTAGTCACTAGTACAGCCCCCTTTAGCAGGATAAAGGTAGTCGCTGGTCCCATTCCAAATTAGATTATCCTGAACTACTCTACAAGAAGAAACTCTGGACTTCGACGTTCTTCTCCACAGAAGACTGAAGAATCTCCCTTGTGGGCAAGGAGTGTCCACCCTGCAACTGTAGGCACCATCAAGCGTCCTAGCGGTTCACTTTGTCGTCCTTCCTGCCGCAACCAGACCTCAGAGCCCAACGAAACCCGGATTCCCAGACCTCTCCGACCTCTACCCACATCTGCAGCACAGCTGAGACCCGTGGGAGCGATGAGACACATGGGACCGGCCATCTTGAAGAAACTGCACTTCGCTTCCAACAAAACTTCAGAGGCATCTTAGAGTAAGTGCTTTGGGGATTGAGAAGCCCCAGCCCCGAGCAGCTCCTGCACCAAAGACCAGCCCTCCAGCATCCACGAGATCTGCGTGGGGCCCTTTTGCTTGATTGCTGCTTGACGCATTGTCTGGTCACTTGCCGGCAGGATAGTGGCCTCCTAGATGATAATCCACGGAGTCTACACCACTGGTCTGGTTGCTCCAGACTGGCCCTTGCTCCCTTCCAAAAGAGGAGCACCCCGGACCCTCCTGGTCCGCACAAGACGCCGTTTTCACTCACCGCGTGGGTTGCCTTTGCCAAGGCCTGTTGACTCCAAATCCGGATCCGCCGACAGTGAGAGCCTGCGTGGGACAGCTCGTGCCTCCATCTTGGTCCTCCTAGTGCACGTGGCTGCAGAGACAAGCATCTACTCCTCACCTGATCGCGATGACAGCATCTGGTTCCTTCCTGGTTCCACACCGGTCACTGGCTAGTGACTTTGAACACTGTCCCCTCTGCTTTCAGGTCCTCTTCTTCCTCGATCCACCCTTGGATCGCACCGGACATCTTCCTCCTGGTCGCCTGCAGCATCTTTCTTCAAGGCTCCATCGACTTCAACGCGGTAATCCAACACACTTTCACACGTATGCACCCGCAGCCCGTGGGTGAGGTAACGAGAGCATTTCGGTGCTCATAGGTAGAGTGACTCTCCTAGTGTCCAGAAATCCAGTCGTTTTAGTCCTAACTAGTCGGAACTGGCTGTTACTTACCTTTTCATAATTTGTTCTGCCCATTGACTTTGTTTCGCGTGTGAGTTCACACTCTGCACACGCGTCCCGTGGGCCTCCTGCTACTTACCTAAGGTTAGGGTAGTGTAGTCCCAGCGATCCTACAGCCTCTGGACATCTCCATTTCCTCTATCGATTTCCTTATAACATTTACTTAGTATATGGTTTGTCGTGCCCCTAGGGCACCATTGTAATTTGTGCAACTTATTGTGTTTTTCTTAAAGAGATTGTTATGTGCTTAGCCCTCTGATCTCATAAAGAGTTCAGAGGTGTTTGTTAGTAATAAATATATTGTTTATTTTCATAACAACCTGTGTGGTGTCCTTTCATCTGGTATTCAAGGGGTTATGTGTGGTAAAACAGCTGGCTTCACATGCCAAAAGAGTTTAGCCTAAGACTGCTTTGTCCATGCTACCATTAGGATAGATGGTATATAAGGTTGACTTACAACCAATCACCATAAGGGTTATTTGGACTGATACAAGGTGATCACTAGAACTAGTGAGCATCATATATCAGGCCAACTTCTCACATTGGTGTGCAGCGTTTGGGAATTGAGCTTGCTGTTGTTTTTACCAAATATAATCTTGAGATATCATTTGAAAGATCACATAAGGTACCATAGGTACATATAACAAGCTTAGAAATACTCTGAGTTCTACTGAACCAGCTGTTGTAGTAGAAAGGGCCTAGCACACCCGGACTACAACTCTTAGCAAGGGATCAGTAGGAAAACCCATAGTGTAGGTAAATGCACCACTTACACCTCACTATAAAGCATGTCTACAACAGGTGAGACCACAGTGACTCCCCTTGTGGTTAGTGCTTCAAACAACCTACTTGACCATCTCCCAGGCTGTCGGGCGTGTTGCTGCTGGTGGCGGAGCCACTGCAGGTTTTCTGCGCCGGTCTCCCTCCGCCGTTGTTCGCTGAGCAGCCGCTGTGAGGGGGGGACCGAGAGGGTGCAAAAACTACCCTTCCCAGCTGCCCCGTGACCCAAGACCAGACCGCAGGATCAGAGAGCGCGCCTGCTGGCGCATAGAAGTGACGAGCCCCATCGGTGGAGCGGGGGCTTCAAACAACCTACTTGACCATCTCCCAGGCTGTCGGGCGTGTTGCTGCTGGTGGCGGAGCCCCTGCGGGTTTTCCGCGCCGGTCCCCCTCCGCCGTTGTTCGCTGAGCAGCCGCTGTGATGGGGGGACCGAGAGGGTGCAAAAACTATCCTTCCCAGCTGCCCCGTGACCCAGGACCAGACCGCAGGATCAGAGAGCGCGCCTGCTGGCACAAAAAAGTGACGAGCCCCACCCGCGTCGCGGGAGCGAGCGGGAGCGCCGGGCGAATCCCTGACAAAGGGCGGGCCCTCTATGGCCCTCCAAGGCCAAACGAGGCTGGGCTGGGCCACACCACCAACATCTGCTTTGCTGCCACGACTCGTAACATCCAAGGTACCGACTGGGATACTACGTTTGTTGTGGTACTGTTGTGGTATTGCACCTTGCCCCTTACTATTATTATCCAATCAAATAGTGGCCACTGGAACTATATATCTATAGGGGGTGTGACTCGTGAACAGTGCCGAGCGACTGCCAAAACATGAGGAGGGGGCCCAAAACAAATAGAATGCCTACGTTGAGATCTAATACCAGACAGAAAGTCGATTCGCCGCAGCCGCAGCCCTTACCATCTCTAACGGCGATAGATAAAATGTTGCTACAAACTATTGGGGTTGTGGCAACCGCCATTGAAAACACTGAAAGGCGGCTCTCGATAGTGCCTACAGTAGCTACTCACGACACAGAGGATGGTCCAGTGGTAACAATATCAGACGAACTGGACACAAGTTTCTCTTTAACGGCCTCTTATGTAGAGCTCCCCTGTGCCCAGGCAGCCACAGACACACCCAGAAATACAACTAGAGATCCTGATTTTGTTAATCTACAGAGATACCTTTGTCTATTCCCCAAACTAGAAATCCAGGTAAAACTGCCCTGAGAACTAGGAAGAACACTGTTGTAAAGCATAACAATAAAAAGGGGGGGAGAGATAATCTTAAGACTAACCATAATCTGGTGACTCCAATGGCCAACACCACATCTGGCATACCCTGTTGGGTAGCCAATATGGTGTCAGACCTTAAGGCAGGATTGGAGGAGACTATCAGTGCGCAAATCAAGCCTCTGATGTCTAAACTTGATAGATTAACCTCCTTAATAAATAACAGAGTGATAGGACCAGTCAAACCAGTGACACAAGTGATAACCCCAGCACCATCTATTCAGGAGTCGGGTAGCTCAGGGGTTGAAAAGATTACACATAAGGGCAAGGTAGCGTCAGATAATAATTCTGTAAAACAAAAAAATAGTGCTGCTCCACAAAGCAGCAGAACACCGGGCAAGACACGTGTTTCTCCACCTCCCTGCCCTAATGGTACTGCTGCGCCGGTATTTAATAACCCAGGCAAGAGTTCCCTGATATCAAGTAAGGACACTGCAGGTTATACTCAAAAGGAGACCCCTATTCAAGTAAAGACTACCACCCCAACGGTTGCAGCAAGGGTAAAAACGGGAGTGCGCTTCCGGTCAATTCATTTACCACCGGAAGCACTACCCTATGTAGTTGTGTTAACAGGCGTGCCGCCTCTAAAGGAAGGCAAAAGAGAAAATGACGTGGAGTTGAGGAATAAATGTGCACAATGGCTAAGATCCAACAGGTCATTACCGTCACACATTTCTGGGGAAATATTGTCTGTAAGAATGGGGGAATGGATAGGAAATGGAGCGAAAACCATTGCTGGGGATGTTATTGCAATAAACTTCAGGGACACCTCTGTAGTAACCCATAGATGTAACTCTCCAACGTTGGGACCACTAACTAACATATATCCCCTACATTTATCCTATTTTTACCCCCTACCACCCCCACAGAGACCAACATATCTAAACAGGGGTGAGGCGAATAGGGCTTTGCACCCTCTGCAGCTAAATAGAGTCGATAATTGGCAGACTCCCTGGCAGGCATTCCCCCTCTATGATCCTGCAGTTGCAATGCATGCACACTGGAACAGGTTCTGCGCCTTGGATAACGTTGATTGACTTGAGTGGAATAAAATGTGCCCACCTCAGCCTATTAGGGGTTGTTTAGAAAAAGGATCCCGACGATCAGGGTGGATACCACCCACCCCCTTAGCAGAAACAGGTAGCTCCTTTGTGGTATCCACTCATGAATCTATTGTAGCTGACTCGAATGATACACTAAGGAATGGGCAGGTAGCAGAGTCAAGGGTAGAATCCACGCTAGACAAGTCGGATACCCCCGTTGTAGCAAGGGAGGATAGAGACAGTGGCCCCCCGGGGGTTGGCGCAAACAGGGTTGAAACTCAGCATGGTATAAGACTTATATCCTGGAATATTGCAGGGGTGGCAGCTAAATACAACTCACAGGAGTGGAGAGACTTCATAACTAGTTTTCACATCATTTGCCTCCAGGAGACCTGGGCCATTGAACCCGAACAATATACACTAGAAGGGTTCAAGGGTTTCGTGGTCCCCGCAACAAGAGCGCTATCTGGAAGAGCTATTGGTGGACTTATAACATACGTAGATCTCCGCATTCAGGGGTCCTGGTCAAATTTGAGCTGGGACTCAACAAATATGCAAGCGATAGGCTTTCGCCACAAGGGCTTAAAAATCACAGTGATAAATTGGTACAATGCGGTGGGCTCAAATGGTAGAAATAACACCACCAAAGAACTGGATGACCGTTTTAAAATCATGTCATAAGGTAATAAAGCCACAGGGTCCCCATATACCATCTTAGCGGGAGACTTCAATTGCCACCTGTGTGAAAAATTAAGACCAATAAACAAGGACTGGTCACGTTGCCCGGAGGAAAAAGGACCACATTTTGTTCATACCACTGAGGGCAGGGAAATGGAGAACTTTATAAATAGACACAACCTATCATTTATAATGGACCTAATAATGATCGGCAATGCGGGGGAACCTAATGCAACGTACAACGGAAGGGGCTGCCACTCCTATATAGACTTTGTTATGATGTCCCCAACACTTAAAAAACGGATCACAAACTTTGAAATTGTACATAGTCCCTTTAGTGATCATAACCCGCTGGTATTGGATCTCAAATGCATGAACCTTAGAATAGCAGAGGGTGTACCCGACGCCATAGAACAGGCAACGGCACAAGGGAGAAGATTAAAATGGGCCAAGATCAATGGAGACACATTTTACCTCAATATTGTAACGAAAGGCCAAAAACAAATCAGTGCTTGCCTGGATGAAAATAAGGGCGGCCAAACTGTGGTCAGGGCCTTTGAAGAAATCGCCCAACTTGTGGATACCCTCCTGAAATCCTCTACAGGAGCCAAATTGCCTCAGACCCCACGCTGGTTCGATCATAACTGTACCAAGGCACTGAAAGACCTGAAAAAATGCCTTGCTGATCGACCAAAGGACAAAGTTAAAATAGCAGGTAGCAGATGCAACTATAAAAAAGCCCTGAAAGAGAGCAAAAGAACTCTACAAAATCAAGCGTGGGAGGACCTAAGGGAAGCAGCAGAGAGGGGTGATACCACGGCATTTTGGAGAGTCATCAACGACCCATGTTTTAAAGACCTGAGGGGGCCAGATATAGTGAACGCAATTCTCCCCAAACAATGGCACACCCACTATCTTAGCCTTTACAACCATACTGGGATGGCACTGAAAGAGGAAGGCGCAAAAATAACAGTACCCGTAAGCTTAGATTTTTCTCTGGGAGAAGTAAAATCAGCAATCCAAGGGCTTTCAAAAAATAAAGCGCCAGGCCCTGACGGCATTCCCCCTGACCTTTATTTGAGCAATATTGACTTGTGGGCACCCATTCTCACTAGGGTCTTGAACGAGGCAGTAGTGTCAGGACTGCCTCGCTCTTGGTCCTCGGCAATCATTGTCCCAATCCACAAAAAGGGCAGCCGGGACGACCCTCAATGCTACCGTCCTATATCATTAATAGATGTAACGGCGAAGGTTCTGGGACGTGTAATTTTAAACCGTCTACAAATCTGGGCAGAGGACAATCATATTTTAACACATGTACCATATGGGTTTAGAGAAGGGAGATCCACAACAGATCAATGCTTAAACTTGTATCTCCTCACTGCCAAATATACCATCGCCGCCAAAGGGTCTATCCATATGGGTTTCATGGATCTCTCAGCGGCCTTTGATCGTGTCAACAGACAGGAGTTATGGGCCCTGATGATCTCCCTGGGGGTGGATCAAGGGTTAGTGGACACATTGAAGGCATTACACTGGGAGACCACAGCTTCAGTTCGTTATAACAAAGAAGGAAGGAAGACAGAGCCATTTCCTTGTACAAGCGGCGTCCGGCAGGGCTGTATATTAGCTCCTTTTTTGTTTTCATTGTATATTAATAATTTGGGCCGAGAACTTATGAAGTTGGGAGTGGACTCCCCCCAAATAGGCCAGCGTCCGGTACCCGTCCTCTAGTATGCGGACGACGCAGTGTTTCTAGCCCGCACCCCACTGGGTCTACAAAAGCTAATTGATGGTTTCGTCAACTTTATGAATTCACTGGATCTCTCAGCTAACCTGGATAAGTCCTTCGTCATGTCCACAGGTACAAACTCCAAAAAGGTTTTTTCACACAGCATAGGTCTACACAGACTAGGAAGAGTAAAGTCTTTCTCTTATCTAGGCGTACTTTTCGATGAGAAACTGGAATTCAGAAACTTGGCTGAAAAACATGTAGTTAAACTGGTGGCCTCAACGGGTGCCATAATGCATACGGGAGTAGGTTAGGCAGATGGTCGCCGGAACAGATACTGAATCTATATAGAGCGGTTTCCTGCTCCAAGGTGTCATACGGGGCAGAAGTTTGGGGCTGCAAAATCAATCATGTGCACCAGATTCAAGCTGAGGAAAATACATTTTTTAAAAGATTATTAAAGGTTCCTCAGAGCACCCCCTCATATATAACACATATGGAATTGGGCGAGCCATACATCGAGGATAGAATCATGGTTCGACCCATCCTGGCTTGGATTAAGATCTGGACTAACCCAGAGGCCGGCCTCAGTAGGCAGATCATTAAGGATTGCTTGAGCCGGGACAGAGGGGGACAGATTCCGTGGCTCAAATATGTAAAAGATACTATGGAAGGAATTGGTTGCAAGAATCTGTTCTTGGAGCCGGAGTCCATGACCAACCTGAATAAAACTCTGGTCAAAAAACTTTTCACTGCCTGGACAACCGCCAGAAGGGCCCACGCTGAAACCGGGAAAATATCCGTTGTGGCACATGGTCCCCTAAAAACAACGCCTGGTATGGAACCATACCTAGCGGTGATGCAAAATGCGCAGGAAAGGTTTTATATGACTAGGTTTCGACTTAATCTCCTTCATCACCTACTGGCTGTTCCTGCAGGATTCACACGATCGGTAGAGTTGAAGGGTACCTGCGGCTGCGACACTAGGTCTCCGCAGGATACCCTTCACTTTGTTTTATTATGCCCTTTTTATTCAGACCCTAGACGGAAGTTTTTAGTAAGGATCTTGAAAAACAAAAGACTGAGACATGCTAAAGCAGCCCTCCTTTTTTTGCAAAAAGCCTCAGACCCATACACTCTGTTATGTATAATAAGTTTTATCAAGGTGGCCATGAGATTAAGGAACACTAGGGAAATATCGGTCCACATTAATTTATAAATTGAATCAATGTCTGTATAAGATTCCCAATGATCCATTGTTCCTTTCACCCCTTTTTAGACCTATTTTAATTGCTCTCTAAATGTCATTTTTAACATGCTTTTTAAACATTGTATGTATGTATTTTCATGTTCTTTAATGGTATCTTTTTAAGTACCGAATAAAGATATTTGAATTTGAATTTGAATTTGATCACATGTTTTTCAAGGTGCCCCCCCGGTCTAATGAAGGTGCAAGCTATATTCAGACAATGGCCCAGGATCACACACATTGGTCAAGTAGGGAAGCCATGATTAATAATAAACATAAGAGGGTCCCTGAAAGTTCTACTTCGGTGGGGAAGTGACCAGGGTAAAAACAACAACAAGAAACATTAGAACTGGCCTCACAACATAGAATCAAATAGCAATATGTCCAAGTAAGTATACCCCACACGACATAACATTTAATTCATTCATTTATCAAACTCTATATTCTTTTGTATACATTTGTTTACATCATTTTCAGTTAAATCTATAAATCAAAACATTAAGCCCATAATACATGCATACAAATAGAAGCCCTATCTATACATAATGAGAAGCTAGTCAATGGCTGTACATGTCTCCAGACTCACCACCACAAGAACAACCATCACGTGAAAGATAACAAAAATACCGAAAATATACAAAATAAAACAGAACATACATACAAAATACAAACATACAAAATGACAGACAGTGGGTTTAGGAGTGTATCATATACTTAGAGTGATCCTTCCTCAGGGCGCAATATTCAGCATTTGCATAATAGTCACGTGGTCCATCTGAATTATATGGTTATCTTCCAATTGGTGTCTTTGAACAGGGCTCGTGTATAATAAAAAAGAGGTCTGTGGGGACAAACATACCACCAATGTTCACAAACGTATTGATGAAACATAATATATAAGCGTAATGGAGCAAACTATCACAGCCATGGACCCAAGAGTTTACGTGTCTGGAGGAGAAACGTCACCAAAGATGTATACAAACCATATCACAACCAGATGTGAGAGAGATAAAACAGACCCAGTGCCATCAGTGAGAACCAAAAGTATCGTGAAGAGTAGACAACGCAGAGGCAGAGTCGGGAAGAAAAGAAGTGAATAGAACATAAGATGCAGGAATCTATAGACTTTCCAAAGGATGCACGTCACAGAAAGCGTCTCTATAGGCAGGGAGGCAGGGCAGGTCTGAGACGCTGCAACGCTGGAATAGCTGCAGAAAATCAGAGGGTGGTTGTAAAATGCTACAGCAGAAAGCTTCATCAAGATGGCCGAACCAGACCTGTACCCAGATGCCACAGGTAGGGCTCATACATCAGCTCCAAACTGAGGCCTACAGGTTGATTCTAAATACATTCCAAGATAAAATCACATCACCCTATAAGCCCTGCCCTACGGTACCGAACCCGAGTAAGGATATTCAAGAAATATGAGGTTTACTTGGTGGATATTTAATGGTGAACACGAATCTGATGAATTTAGTGTTTCCACTATCTCACAGAAGCTCAACAATAACAAAAAACATTCTAGTCGCCTTCAATAGTGACCCTAATGGTAAACATTCATCCAAACTGCATTACTTACACTGTGAGCAGCCTGGACAAATATGAAGTACTCCAGCTCTTGTTGGTTTATAAAGTTATATCAAAAACGGGGGCGCGTGCTCCCATGAATGACCAGATCTAGAGGGAACAGAGATAATAATCCAGGAAGAACTGCCCAAAGCATAGCTGAGCTTCCCACCCAAACCTAAGTAATGTCTCCAGACGCTGCCTCCACCACCAGAAAGGGATAAAAACTCACAGCACCAAAGTCCACACTGATTTATACAGGAGCTCGCGGCAATGGAATACCCGCATAAGCATGAGAAGTGGAAGACGCCTTCTCCCACACTTAGGATCTAAAATAAAGCAAAGATTGCATTGAACGAGAACTATATCCGTCACTGTCCCAGGTAATTAGATTAAAAAATGCCCTTGCACAAACTAACCGTGTCCCTAGGTACTAATCCACCCCACACGGGGAGGTGATAATATACATACAGGTTCACACCTCACCGAGGGATGTAGAGAAGCTTCATTACAACCACAGCGGCTCGTCTGCGTACGAGTAGCGGAGTAAACGTACTGAAAAAACAGATCCTTAACCCCTTCCCTGCTAGGCCTTTTCCCCCCCTGTGCTAAGCCTTTTTTTTGGCTATTTGGGGTAACTCGCGCTTGGGCCCATGCAACTTTTTGACCACATAAAGGTATACATGCCAAATTTACATCCTTTTCTTTCAACATCCCGGGGATTCTAAAGGTACCCAGGGTTTGTGGATTCCCCTGGAGGGAACCCAGAAATTAGCCAAAATATAGCTAATTATTTTTTTTGTTTTGAAAAATGGGAGAAAAGGGCTACAGATGAAAGCGTCTGGTTTTTTCCCTGCAAATGGTATCAGAAAAGAGGTTGTGGTGCTAAAATCACCATCTTTCCAGATTTCAGGGACAAGCAGATGTTTGTCAGAAAACCCGAATTTTTAACACAGTTTTGGCATTTTTCTGGGACATAGACTAGTTTTGCTTTTTTTGTGCTTTCAACCTCTTTCCAGTTAATGGTAGAAATGGGTATGAAAGCAATAACGGATCCTGGAAAGCTATACATCTTAGAAAAGTAGACAAAATTCTGTATTCAGCAAGAGGTCATTTGTGTAGATCCCTCAAGGTTTCTTTATAGAAACTAACAGTTAAATATAGGAAAAATTAAAAATGAGTTGAAAATAACAGCCATTTGTGCCAACGTTTTCACCTGTAACTTCTTCAAATTATGAAAGCTGTTTGAAAACAATATACCGTTACATCCGCAGGACCTTTATGGTTGTGGGGATATATAGGAATTGTAGGTTCATCAATACCACGCCGAACCCTGAGCCAATAACTGAGCAGCCTCTTGAAATGTTTTTTTATTATGTACCGGGTACAGAGCAATTCATTTGAGAAAATATATACATGGAGAAATCGGTATGAAAGACACCTATGTATTTCTAAATAGGAACAAAATATAGAGTTTAGAAACAGTAGATATTTGCACATTTTCAAAATTGTGAGTACCCATACTTGCATGAGAATTATAGGTCATTTTTTAAAATGACTTATTTTTTAAACATTGTCTTTCATTTAGCAGGCAGAAATGCATCGGAAGTAAAAAGGTAATAACAGATGCTCTACAATTCTGTGTTACCCTAAGTCCCCCAATAAAAATGCTACCTCACTTGTGTGGGTAGGCCTAGTGCCCACGACAGGAAACGGCTCAAAACGCAACGTGGAAACGCTTTTATTTTTACAGTGAAAACTGACTCTTTTTTTGCAAAGTGCCGAGCTGTAGATTTTGAATCCTAGCCCTACCGGCACCTAGGGAACCCTAGCAAGCCTATACATTTTTGAAAACTAGACACCCTGGGGAATCCAGGATGGGGTGACGTGACTGGCGCTCACCAGGTTCTATTACCCTGAATAATTTGCAAACCTAAAAAATTGTCAAAAAAACACATTTTGCTCACATTTCTGTGGTGGAAAGTTCTGTAATCTGTGTGGATCCACAAAATTCCACCCACCCTGCATTCCCGAAAGTCTTTTGGGGAAAATGATACCTCACTTGTGTGGGTAGGGTCAGTGCCCGCGACAGGAAACGGCCCAAAACGCAACATGGACACACCACATTTTAACAGTGAAAACTGACCCTTTTTTGGCATAGTGCCTAGCTGTAGATTTTGAACCCTAGCTCTGCCGGCACTTTGAAAAATAACAAACCTATACATTTTTGAAAACTAGACACCCTAGGGAACCCAGGATGGGGTGACTTGAGGCTCTCACCAGGTTCCGTTACCCAGAATCCATTGTAAGCCAATGAGATATGGCTTGTGTGGTCCCCCAATGTTTCCCTACCCAGAATCCCCTGCAAACCTCAAATTCAGCTGAAAAAAAACACTTTTCCCACATATTTTTGTATGGAATCACCGTGCCGGCACAAATGTCCTACCCCACAGCGTTACCAGCAGTCTCCCGAGAAAAATGGTACCTCACTTGTGTGGGTGGGGCAAGGGCCTGTGACTGGGAATAGTCCAAAACATGGTGATTAAAGGTATAGCAGAATTCTAAGCGCTACATTTAAAAAATATATGTTTTTAGCCACTTCTGCATTGGACACCCACGCAAGTGAGGTATCATTTTACTCAGGACACTAAGGAGAACGCTGTGGGGTAGGACATTGGTGCAGGCACGGTCATTCCACACAAAAATATGTGGAAAATGTGTTTTTTAGCTATATTTGAGGTTTGCAGGGAATTCTGGGTAGGGAAACCTTGGGGAATCCACGCAAGCCATACCTCATTCCACTCCCCAGGGTGTCTAGTTTTCAGAAATGTCTGGGTTTGGCAGGTTTACCTAAATGGCGGCGAGCCTGGGGCCAAAGCCCAGGTGTCCCCCCAAAACCAGGTAGTTTTGTTATAGGTAAGTTAGAAGAATCCACAGTACGATTTGGGTTGTTTCCTGTCACGGGCACTATGCCTACCCAAACAAGTGAGGTACCATTTTTATCGGGAGACCTGGGGGAATGCTGGGTGGGAGTAAATTTATGGATCCACACAGATTCCAGAACTTTCCCACACAGAAATTTGAGAAAAAAGTGATTTTTTTCAGCTAATGCCTCAGTGAAATGCTTTGTAACTATTGGTCCAATGCTTTATGGTAATCAGTAAAGTTTGTGTAAAAAATAAAACTGGACAGTTTTTGCTCATCCATGTCCCTGTATGTAGAATACAGTCATGGAATCTGGCAGCAGCCCCCTCTGGATGTCCGGTGACCGACACCACAATTTTGGTGTCGTCTCTACAGGTCACCAGCTCAAAACCAAACAATTCAATCAGTGGAGTCACATAACGATTAAATAAGGTAAGTCTTAGAGCTGAGCCCTGTGGGACGCCGCATGGCAGAGAGAAAGGGGTTGAGCTAAACCCATCTAATGCCACAAACTGCACTCGTGCAGGTAAAAAAGATTTAAGAATGGAGAGTGCTTTGTCCCTGATATCTAACAAAGCCAGACGGTCCAGAAGCAGAGTATGGTTGACCATGTTAAAGGCTGACGGTCCAGAAGCAGAGTGTGGTTCACCATGTCAAAGGCTGACGGTCCAGAAGCAGAGTATGGTTGACCATGTCAAAGACTGACGGTCCAGAAGCAGAGTATGGTTGACCATGTCAAAGGCTTACGGTCCAGAAGCAGAGTATGGTTGACCATGTCAAAGGCTGACGGTCCAGAAGCAGAGTATGGTTGACCATGTCAAAGGCTGACGGTCCAGAAGCAGAGTATGGTTGACCATGTCAAAGGCTGACGGTCCAGAAGCAGAGTATGGTTGACCATGTCAAAGGCTGACGGTCCAGAAGCAGAGTATGGTTGACCATGTCAAAGGCTGACGGTCCAGAAGCAGAGTATGGTTGACCATGTCAAAGGCTTACGGTCCAGAAGCAGAGTATGGTTGACCATGTCAAAGGCTGACGGTCCAGAAGCAGAGTATGGTTGACCATGTCAAAGGCTGACGGTCCAGAAGCAGAGTATGGTTGACCATGTCAAAGGCTGACGGTCCAGAAGCAGAGTATGGTTGACAATGTCTAAGGCTCAGGGTCCAGAAGCAGAGTATGGTTGACCATGTCAAAGCCAGACGGTCCAGAAGCAGAGTATGGTTGACCATGTCAAAGGCTGACGGTCCAGAAGCAGAGTATGGTTGACCATGTCAAAGGATGACGGTCCAGAAGTAGAGTATGGTTGACCATGTCAAAGGCTGACGGTCCAGAAGCAGAGTATGGTTGACCATGTCAAAGGCAGACGGTCCAGAAGCAGAGTATGGTTGACCATGTCAAAGGCTGACGGTCCAGAAGCAGAGTATGGTTGACCATGTCTAAGGCTCAGGGTCCAGAAGCAGAGTATGGTTGACCATGTCAAAGCCAGACGGTCCAGAAGCAGAGTATGGTTGACCATGTCAAAGGCTGACGGTCCAGAAGCAGAGTATGGTTGACCATGTCAAAGGCTGACGGTCCAGAAGCAGAGTATGGTTGACCATGTCAAAGGCGGACGGTCCAGAAGCAGAGTGTGGTTGACCATGTCAAAGGCTGATGGTCCAGAAGCAGAGTATGGTTGAGCATGTCTAAGGCTCAGGGTCCAGTAGCAGAGTATGGTTGATCATGTCAAAGCCAGACGGTCTAGAAGCAGAGTATGGTTGACCATGTCAAAGGCTGACGGTCCAGAAGCAGAGTATGGTTGACCATGTCAAAGGCTGACGGTCCAGAAGCAGAGTATGGTTGACCATGTCAAAGGCTGACGGTCCAGAAGCAGAGTATGGTTGACCATGTCCAAGGCTGATAGTCCAGAAGCAGAGTATGGTTGACCATGTCAAAGTCTGACGGTCCAGAAGCAGAGTATGGTTGACCATGTCAAAGGCTGACGGTGAAGAAGCGGAGTATGGTTGACCATGTCTAAGGCTGACGGTCCAGAAGCAGAGTATGGTTGACCATGTCAAAGGCTGACGGTCCAGAAGCAGAGTATGGTTGACCATGTAAAAGGCTGACGGTCCAGAAGCAGAGTATGGTTGACCATGTCAAAGGCTTACAATCCAGAAGCAGAGTATGGTTGACCATGTCAAAGGCTGGCGGTCCAGAAGCAGTGTATGGTTGACCATGTCAAAGGCTGACCTTCCAGAAGCATTGTATGGTTGACCATGTCAAAGGCTGACGGTCCAGAAGCAGAGTATGATTGACCATGTCAAAGGCTGACGGTCCAGAAGCAGAGTATGGTTGACCATGTCAAAGGCTGACGGTCCAGAAGCAGAGTATGGTTGACCATGTCAAAGGCCTACGGTCCAGAAGCAGAGTATGGTTGACCATGTCAAAGGCTGACGGTCCAGAAGCAGAGTATGGTTGACCATGTCAAAGGCTGACGGTCCAGAAGCAGAGTATGGTTGACCATGTCAAAGGCTGACGGTCCAGAAGCAGAGTATGGTTGACAATGTCTAAGGCTCAGGGTCCAGAAGCAGAGTATGGTTGACCATGTCAAAGCCAGACGGTCCAGAAGCAGAGTATGGTTGACCATGTCAAAGGCTGACGGTCCAGAAGCAGAGTATGGTTGACCATGTCAAAGGATGACGGTCCAGAAGCAGAGTATGGTTGACCATGTCAAAGGCTGACGGTCCAGAAGCAGAGTATGGTTGACCATGTCAAAGGCAGACGGTCCAGAAGCAGAGTATGGTTGACCATGTCAAAGGCTGACGGTCCAGAAGCAGAGTATGGTTGACCATGTCTAAGGCTCAGGGTCCAGAAGCAGAGTATGGTTGACCATGTCAAAGCCAGACGGTCCAGAAGCAGAGTATGGTTGACCATGTCAAAGGCTGACGGTCCAGAAGCAGAGTATGGTTGACCATGTCAAAGGCTGACGGTCCAGAAGCAGAGTATGGTTGACCATGTCAAAGGCGGACGGTCCAGAAGCAGAGTGTGGTTGACCATGTCAAAGGCTGATGGTCCAGAAGCAGAGTATGGTTGAGCATGTCTAAGGCTCAGGGTCCAGTAGCAGAGTATGGTTGATCATGTCAAAGCCAGACGGTCTAGAAGCAGAGTATGGTTGACCATGTCAAAGGCTGACGGTCCAGAAGCAGAGTATGGTTGACCATGTCAAAGGCTGACGGTCCAGAAGCAGAGTATGGTTGACCATGTCAAAGGCTGACGGTCCAGAAGCAGAGTATGGTTGACCATGTCCAAGGCTGATAGTCCAGAAGCAGAGTATGGTTGACCATGTCAAAGTCTGACGGTCCAGAAGCAGAGTATGGTTGACCATGTCAAAGGCTGACGGTGAAGAAGCGGAGTATGGTTGACCATGTCTAAGGCTGACGGTCCAGAAGCAGAGTATGGTTGACCATGTCAAAGGCTGACGGTCCAGAAGCAGAGTATGGTTGACCATGTAAAAGGCTGACGGTCCAGAAGCAGAGTATGGTTGACCATGTCAAAGGCTTACAATCCAGAAGCAGAGTATGGTTGACCATGTCAAAGGCTGGCGGTCCAGAAGCAGTGTATGGTTGACCATGTCAAAGGCTGACCTTCCAGAAGCATTGTATGGTTGACCATGTCAAAGGCTGACGGTCCAGAAGCAGAGTATGATTGACCATGTCAAAGGCTGACGGTCCAGAAGCAGAGTATGGTTGACCATGTCAAAGGCTGACGGTCCAGAAGTAGAGTGTAGTTGACCATGTCTAAGGCTGACGGTCCAGAAGCAGAGTATGGTTGACCATGTCAAAGGCTGACGGTCCAGAAGCAGAGTATGGTTGACCATGTCAAAGGCTTACGGTCCAGAAGCAGAGTATGGTTGACCATGTCAAAGGCTGACGGTCCAGAAGCAGAGTATGGTTGACCATGTCAAAGGCGGACAGTCCAGAAGCAGAGTATGGTTGACCATGTCAAAGGCTGACGGTCCAGAAGCAGAGTATGGTTGACCATGTCTAAGGCTCAGGGTCCAGAAGCAGAGTATGGTTGACCATGTCAAAGCCAGACAGTCCAGAAGCAGAGTATGGTTGACCATGTCAAAGGCTGACGGTCCAGAAGCAGAGTATGGTTGACCATGTCAAAGGATGACGGTCCAGAAGCAGAGTATGGTTGACCATGTCAAAGGCTGACGGTCCAGAAGCAGAGTATGGTTGACCATGTCTAAGGCTCAGGGTCCAGAAGCAGAGCATGGTTGACCATGTCAAAGCCAGACGGTCCAGAAGCAGAGTATGGTTGACCATATCAAAGGCTGACGGTCCAGAAGCAGAGTATGGTTGACCATGTCAAAGGCTGACGGTCCAGAAGCAGAGTATGGTTGACCATGTCAAAGGCGGACGGTCCAGAAGCAGAGTGTGGTTGACCATGTCAAAGGCTGACGGTCCAGAAGCAGAGTATGGTTGAGCATGTCTAAGGCTCAGGGTCCAGTAGCAGAGTATGGTTGACCATGTCAAAGCCAGACGGTCCAGAAGCAGAGTATGGTTGACCATGTCAAAGGCTGACGGTCCAGAAGCAGAGTATGGTTGACCATGTCAAAGGCTGACGGTCCAGAAGCAGAGTATGGTTGACCATGTCAAAGGCTGACGGTCCAGAAGCAGAGTATGGTTGAGCATGTCTAAGGCTCAGGGTCCAGAAGCAGAGTATGGTTGACCATGTCAAAGCCAGACGGTCCAGAAGCAGAGTATGGTTGACCATGTCAAAGGCTGAGGGTCCAGAAGCAGAGTATGGTTGACCATGTCAAAGCCAGACGGTCCAGAAGCCGAGTATGGTTGACCATGTCAAAGGCTGACGGTCCAGAAGCAGAGTATGGTTGACCATGTCAAAGGCTGACGATCCAGAAGCAGAGTATGGTTGACCATGTCAAAGGCGGACGGTCCAGAAGCAGAGTGTGGTTGACCATGTCAAAGCCAGACAGTCCAGAAGCAGACTATGGTTGACCATGTCAAAGGCTGATCGTCCAGAAGCAGAGTATGGTTGACCATGTCAAAGGCTGACGGTCCAGAAGCAGAGTATGGTGACCATGTCAAAGGCTGACGGTCCAGAAGCAGAGTATGGTTGACCATGTCCAAGGCTGATAATCCAGAAGCAGAGTATGGTTGACCATGTCAAAGTCTGACGGTCCAGAAGCAGAGTATGGTTGACCATGTCAAAGGCTGACGGTGAAGAAGCGGAGTATGGTTTACCATGTCTAAGGCTGACGGTCCAGAAGCAGAGTATGGTTGACCATGTCAAAGGCTGACGGTCCAGAAGCAGAGTATGGTTGACTATGTCAAAGGCTGACGGTCCAGAAGCAGAGTATGGTTGACTATGTCTAAGGCTGACGGTCCAGAAGCAGTGTATGGTTGACCATGTCAAAGGCTGACGGTCTAGAAGCAGAGTATGGTTGACCATGTCAAAGTCTGAGGGTCCAGAAGCAGAGTATGGTTGACCATGTCAAAGGCTGACGGTCCAGAAGCAGAGTATGTCAAAGGCTGACGGTCCAGAAGCATAGTATGGTTGACCATGTCTAAGGCTGACCGTCCAGAAGCAGAGTATGGTTGACCATGTCAAAGGCTGACGGTCCAGAAGCAGAGTATGGTTGACCAAGTCAAAGGCTTACGGTCCAGAAGCAGAGTATGGTTGACCATGTCAAAGGCTGACGGTCCAGAAGCAGAGTATGGTTGACCATGTCAAAGGCGGACGGTCCAGAAGCAGAGTATGGTTGACCATGTCAAAGGCTGACGGTCCAGAAGCAGAGTATGGTTGACCATGTCTAAGGCTCAGGGTCCAGAAGCAGAGTATGGTAGACCATGTCAAAGCCAGACGGTCCAGAAGCAGAGTATGGTTGACCATGTCAAAGGCTGACGGTCCAGAAGCAGAGTATGGTTGACCATGTCAAAAGATGACGGTCCAGAAGCAGAGTATGGTTGACCATGTCAAAGGCTGACGGTCCAGAAGCAGAGTATGGTTGACAATGTCTAAGGCTCAGGGTCCTGAAGCAGAGCATGGTTGACCATGTCAAAGCCAGACGGTCCAGAAGCAGAGTATGGCTGACCATGTCAAAGGCTGACGGTCCAGAAGCAGAGTATGGTTGACCATGTCAAAGGCTGACGGTCCAGAAGCAGAGTATGGTTGACCATGTCAAAGGCGGACGGTCCAGAAGCAGAGTGTGGTTGACCATGTCAAAGGCTGACGGTCCAGAAGCAGAGTATGGTTGAGCATGTCTAAGGCTCAGGGTCCAGTAGCAGAGTATGGTTGACCATGTCAAAGCCAGACGGTCCAGAAGCAGAGTATGGTTGACCATGTCAAACGCTGACGGTCCAGAAGCAGAGTATGGTTGACCAGGTCAAAGGCTGACGGTCCAGAAGCAGAGTATGGTTGACCATGTCAAAGGCTGACGGTCCAGAAGCAGAGTATGGTTGAGCATGTCTAAGGCTCAGGGTCCAGAAGCAGAGTATGGTTGACCATGTCAAAGCCAGACGGTCCAGAAGCAGAGTATGGTTGACCATGTCAAAGGCTGAGGGTCCAGAAGCAGAGTATGGTTGACCATGTCAAAGCCAGACGGTCCAGAAGCAGAGTATGGTTGACCATGTCGAAGGCTGACGGTCCAGAAGCAGAGTATGGTTGACCATGTCAAAGGCTGACGATCCAGAAGCAGAGTATGGTTGACCATGTCAAAGCCAGACAGTCCAGAAGCAGACTATGGTTGACCATGTCAAAGGCTGATCGTCCAGAAGCAGAGTATGGTTGACCATGTCAAAGGCTGACGGTCCAGAAGCAGAGTATGGTGACCATGTCAAAGGCTGACGGTCCAGAAGCAGAGTATGGTTGACCATGTCCAAGGCTGATAGTCCAGAAGCAGAGTATGGTTGACCATGTCAAAGTCTGACGGTCCAGAAGCAGAGTATGGTTGACCATGTCAAAGGCTGACGGTGAAGAAGCGGAGTATGGTTTACCATGTCTAAGGCTGACGGTCCAGAAGCAGAGTATGGTTGACCATGTCAAAGGCTGACGGTCCAGAAGCAGAGTATGGTTGACTATGTCAAAGGCTGACGGTCCAGAAGCAGAGTATGGTTGACCATGTCAAAGGCGGACGGTCCAGAAGCAGAGTATGGTTGACCATGTCAAAGGCTGACGGTCCAGAAGCAGAGTATGGTTGACCATGTCAAAGGCGGACGGTCCAGAAGCAGAGTATGGTTGACCATGTCAAAGGCTGACGGTCCAGAAGCAGAGTATGGTTGACCATGTCTAAGGCTCAGGGTCCAGAAGCAGAGTATGGTTGACCATGTCAAAGCCAGACGGTCCAGAAGCAGAGTATGGTTGACCATGTCAAAGGATGACGGTCCAGAAGCAGAGTATGGTTGACCATGTCAAAGGCTGACGGTCCAGAAGCAGAGTATGGTTGACCATGTCTAAGGCTCAGGGTCCAGAAGCAGAGCATGGTTGACCATGTCAAAGCCAGACGGTCCAGAAGCAGAGTATGGTTGACCATGTCAAAGGCTGACGGTCCAGAAGCAGAGTATGGTTGACCATGTCAAAGGCTGACGGTCCAGAAGCAGAGTATGGTTGACCATGTCAAAGGCGGACGGTCCAGAAGCAGAGTTTGGTTGACCATGTCAAAGGCTGATGGTCCAGAAGCAGAGTATGGTTGAGCATGTCTAAGGCTCAGGGTCCAGTAGCAGAGTGTGGTTGACCATGTCAAAGCCAGACGGTCCAGAAGCAGAGTATGGTTGACCATGTCAAAGGCTGACGGTCCAGAAGCAGAGTATGGTTGACCATGTCAAAGGCTGACGGTCCAGAAGCAGAGTATGGATGACCATGTCAAAGGCTGACGGTCCAGAAGCAGAGTATGGTTGAGCATGTCTAAGGCTCAGGGTCCAGAAGCAGAGTATGGTTGACCATGTCAAAGCCAGACGGTCCAGAAGCAGAGTATGGTTGACCATGTCAAAGGCTGAGGGTCCAGAAGCAGAGTATGGTTGACCATGTCAAAGCCAGACGGTCCAGAAGCAGAGTATGGTTGACCATGTCAAAGGCTGACGGTCCAGAAGCAGAGTATGGTTGACCATGTCAAAGGCTGACGATCCAGAAGCAGAGTATGGTTGACCATGTCAAAAGCGGACGGTCCAGAAGCAGAGTGTGGTTGACCATGTCAAAGCCAGACAGTCCAGAAGCAGAGTATGGTTGACCATGTCAAAGGCTGAGGGTCCAGAAGCAGAGTATGGTTGACCATGTCAAAGCCAGACGGTCCAGAAGCAGAGTATGGTTGACCATGTCAAAGGCTGACGGTCCAGAAGCAGAGTATGGTTGACCATGTCAAAGGCTGACGATCCAGAAGCAGAGTATGGTTGACCATGTCAAAGGCGGACGGTCCAGAAGCAGAGTGTGGTTGACCATGTCAAAGCCAGACAGTCCAGAAGCAGACTATGGTTGACCATGTCAAAGGCTGATCGTCCAGAAGCAGAGTATGGTTGACCATGTCAAAGGCTGACGGTCCAGAAGCAGAGTATGGTTGACCATGTCAAAGGCTGACGATCCAGAAGCAGAGTATGGTTGACCATGTCAAAGCCAGACGGTCCAGAAGCAGAGTATGGTTGACCATGTCAAAGGCTGACGGTCCAGAAGCAGAGTATGGTTGACCATGTCAAAGGCTGACGATCCAGAAGCAGAGTATGGTTGACCATGTCAAAGCCAGACAGTCCAGAAGCAGACTATGGTTGACCATGTCAAAGGCTGATCGTCCAGAAGCAGAGTATGGTTGACCATGTCAAAGGCTGACGGTCCAGAAGCAGAGTATGGTGACCATGTCAAAGGCTGACGGTCCAGAAGCAGAGTATGGTTGACCATGTCCAAGGCTGATAGTCCAGAAGCAGAGTATGGTTGACCATGTCAAAGTCTGACGGTCCAGAAGCAGAGTATGGTTGACCATGTCAAAGGCTGACGGTGAAGAAGCGGAGTATGGTTTACCATGTCTAAGGCTGACGGTCCAGAAGCAGAGTATGGTTGACCATGTCAAAGGCTGACGGTCCAGAAGCAGAGTATGGTTGACTATGTCAAAGGCTGACGGTCCAGAAGCAGAGTATGGTTGACCATGTCAAAGGCGGACGGTCCAGAAGCAGAGTATGGTTGACCATGTCAAAGGCTGACGGTCCAGAAGCAGAGTATGGTTGACCATGTCAAAGGCGGACGGTCCAGAAGCAGAGTATGGTTGACCATGTCAAAGGCTGACGGTCCAGAAGCAGAGTATGGTTGACCATGTCTAAGGCTCAGGGTCCAGAAGCAGAGTATGGTTGACCATGTCAAAGCCAGACGGTCCAGAAGCAGAGTATGGTTGACCATGTCAAAGGATGATGGTCCAGAAGCAGAGTATGGTTGACCATGTCAAAGGCTGACGGTCCAGAAGCAGAGTATGGTTGACCATGTCTAAGGCTCAGGGTCCAGAAGCAGAGCATGGTTGACCATGTCAAAGCCAGACGGTCCAGAAGCAGAGTATGGTTGACCATGTCAAAGGCTGACGGTCCAGAAGCAGAGTATGGTTGACCATGTCAAAGGCTGACGGTCCAGAAGCAGAGTATGGTTGACCATGTCAAAGGCGGACGGTCCAGAAGCAGAGTTTGGTTGACCATGTCAAAGGCTGATGGTCCAGAAGCAGAGTATGGTTGAGCATGTCTAAGGCTCAGGGTCCAGTAGCAGAGTGTGGTTGACCATGTCAAAGCCAGACGGTCCAGAAGCAGAGTATGGTTGACCATGTCAAAGGCTGACGGTCCAGAAGCAGAGTATGGTTGACCATGTCAAAGGCTGACGGTCCAGAAGCAGAGTATGGATGACCATGTCAAAGGCTGATGGTCCAGAAGCAGAGTATGGTTGAGCATGTCTAAGGCTCAGGGTCCAGAAGCAGAGTATGGTTGACCATGTCAAAGCCAGACGGTCCAGAAGCAGAGTATGGTTGACCATGTCAAAGGCTGAGGGTCCAGAAGCAGAGTATGGTTGACCATGTCAAAGCCAGACGGTCCAGAAGCAGAGTATGGTTGACCATGTCAAAGGCTGACGGTCCAGAAGCAGAGTATGGTTGACCATGTCAAAGGCTGACGATCCAGAAGCAGAGTATGGTTGACCATGTCAAAAGCGGACGGTCCAGAAGCAGAGTGTGGTTGACCATGTCAAAGCCAGACAGTCCAGAAGCAGAGTATGGTTGACCATGTCAAAGGCTGAGGGTCCAGAAGCAGAGTATGGTTGACCATGTCAAAGCCAGACGGTCCAGAAGCAGAGTATGGTTGACCATGTCAAAGGCTGACGGTCCAGAAGCAGAGTATGGTTGACCATGTCAAAGGCTGACGATCCAGAAGCAGAGTATGGTTGACCATGTCAAAGGCGGACGGTCCAGAAGCAGAGTGTGGTTGACCATGTCAAAGCCAGACAGTCCAGAAGCAGACTATGGTTGACCATGTCAAAGGCTGATCGTCCAGAAGCAGAGTATGGTTGACCATGTCAAAGGCTGACGGTCCAGAAGCAGAGTATGGTGACCATGTCAAAGGCTGACGGTCCAGAAGCAGAGTATGGTTGACCATGTCCAAGGCTGATAGTCCAGAAGCAGAGTATGGTTGACCATGTCAAAGTCTGACGGTCCAGAAGCAGAGTATGGTTGACCATGTCAAAGGCTGACGGTGAAGAAGCGGAGTATGGTTTACCATGTCTAAGGCTGACGGTCCAGAAGCAGAGTATGGTTGACCATGTCAAAGGCTGACGGTCCAGAAGCAGAGTATGGTTGACTATGTCAAAGGCTGACGGTCCAGAAGCAGTGTATGGTTGACCATGTCAAAGGCTGACGGTCTAGAAGCAGAGTATGGTTGACCATGTCAAAGGCTGAGGGTCCAGAAGCAGAGTATGGTTGACCATGTCAAAGGCTGACGGTCCAGAAGCAGAGTATGTCAAAGGCTGACGGTCCAGAAGCATAGTATGGTTGACCATGTCTAAGGCTGACCGTCCAGAAGCAGAGTATGGTTGACCATGTCAAAGGCTGACGGTCCAGAAGCAGAGTATGGTTGACCATGTCAAAGGCTGACGGTCCAGAAGCAGAGTATGGTTGACCATGTCAAAGGCTGACGGTCCAGAAGCAGAGTATGGTTGACCATGTCAAAGGCTGCCGAGAGGTCTAATAAAATCTAGGCTGCATTTCCACCCGCTTCCAGGATCTGCCTGATTTCCTCAGAGTCCGAAAGGAGGGCTAGTTCTGTACTATGGTGGCTTCTAAAGACGAGTTTTTTAAGCAACTGAAGGGGACCAGTATGGGGGCCACTTGTGCCCCCAGTCTGGCATGCCTCTACGTAGGTCAGTTTGAGAGCAAACATGTATATAATGAAATGGCCCCTTTTTTCGAAAATGTAGCGGGCTGGTACCGCTACATTGACGACATTTTTTTCATTTGGGAAGGTTCTGTTGAACTTCTTAATGATTTACTGTTGTGGTTAAATTTGGGTGAGCCCAATTTTACGTCCTACCACAGCACTTCAAGAGTGGATTTTTGGATATTTCAATTAAAGTAATCAGTGGGATTTTGGAAGAAGTATTATTCACTAAACCCACAGCGAAGAACACGCTTCTCCACTTCTCGAGTTTTCATCCTAAGTCGCAGAAAGAAAGTATACCATTCAGTCAATTTATGCGGCTTAGGAGGAATTGTTCGGAACTCAAGGATTTTTACAAACACTCTGAGGTCTTAAAGAAAAAATTTAGAGACAGGGGCAACCCTAAAAAACTTCTTTCACATTCGATGAAGAGAGCAAGGTTTTATGACCGGGAAGCTCTAGTTAATAAAACTGTGAAAGAAAAGGAGCCTTTAAACAAAATTGTATTAGTGAGTAAGTTCTCGACTCTAAGCAATCAAATAAAAAACGTGGTTAAAAAAAAATGGCATATTTTAAATCACGATGAAAATATTATTCTAGAGAAACCATTGTTCGCGTTCAAAAAGAATAAGAACCTGCGTGATCTCCTAGTACATACCTATAAAGAGGAGAACCAATCTACTCAGATGACTTTGGAAAATACCATGAAATAAACAAAACAAATGCCAATACTGCTTCTTACTCTCTGAAGTCTGCTAGAGCCCATATGAATAAAACATACCGGTCTGTTTAGTATAACGTCACTAGTTTATTGGTTTATTTATTCCACTAGTTTGTCATTATTTTAACCTTTTTTTTTAGACAAAAACTTTTTTGTGCATATACAGAAGTTTACAATTGAATACAATCTATGGTAATAACAAACAATCACTGTACATATTTACAACTCATCCACTCCAAGCTTACAATCTAATGCATTCATTCTACAATCATACCATCCTCACAAACAAAAATGAAACAATAAAATGTGGCCTTGTGTCAAAACAAACGTTATTCTAAACACTTAAATTGCCCTAGAGGCCGTTTGAATGCAACAGTGTTACATACAAATGTTCAATTGGAGAAATATCCTGAATTTTTTGTAACAACGTCCTTCTAATCCTTATTAAAGACACTAGGCCACCTACAGTCTACGCGTTTCGAACTTCCTAATTGCGGAGTTCTCCTCAGGACCATATAGCTCTACAAAACAAGAGACAATTACGTAAGATTAAGTCACCTATTCCAATATATCTGTATTTTTAGAAAGACAACATGCCGCCACCGACCGGCTGAGGTCCGCCTACCTTATTGCTAACAGGGTGCAAATCCCAATGTGGGGGTCGTGTGGTGAGTTCACAATATTCTAAACATAAAGGAGACATTGATGTACACATAGAACTTTGCTCGCATATTGACATTAGACCACTTAAGATAACAGAAATTGGCAATTTTTTGAAGACTGACCTTTTTGACGCAGTATAGTCACATCAGTCTAAATGGAGGAAAAACGGGTGGATGTTAATGGGGGCAGCTTCAGGAATAGGTGGCATGAGTTCTACATAGGTTTCCAACTGACTTTATTCCAAATGCGTGGCCACGGTGCCTAAAAACAAACCATGGTGCCGGGGTTAATATCGAATACCCTCGCTATGGAGACCTGTTTACTCAACGATGGAAGTTCGTAACTTACCCGGTATCATTCGCTGCAAAATGTAACCCGAGCTTCAAGATTGCTGCCGGCGGCCGCTTTTTCCTTTAGTCCTGCGGGGTGAAAGCGGAAGAAATTGTTAATCCTTTGGTTGCTCCGGGGGGGAAAGAAAAAGGCTCTCGTAGTGTACTGTCGCTTTTTGTGCTGCTTACATTATGCCATGGTTTCCTCTCCATAAACAATTCCAAGCGTTTTGGTGCTCGTAAGACCCTTCTTCCATTTCTACCTTTACTCGCCGGTCATGTGATCGTCTTATTCTTAAAGGTACAGAGGCACTTAGGCATTGTGAAACGTTATTGACTCGACATAGTTATAGTCTAAATACAAATCCACTCCATACTTTTGCAATGCAGATGAGTATGATGCATCTAAAATTTTTAGCGAGTCTTAAATCCACCATTTTACAGGTACGTTTTTATAAAGGCTAGAACTGCATTCTGGTCCATGTATTCATGGTGAATCAGTCTGACAGCACAATATGCCCTGCCTAACGCCCGGGTTCTCATTAGAAAGCATTTGAATTTAGGAACCTATGGGATATTCCTAAAAATTTCCGAAATCTCATTTAGGCCATTTATAGCAGTGTTGTACTTCATTATCAATAAGGCTTCACTCTGCCCCAACCGTGCCTCTATGTCACCTCCTCGTGGGTCATGGTCAATCTTTGAGATTATAGTCCAGCGTAAGTCCTCCTCTTTATGTTTCTTCAATAGCCAGTGTTGAACCAATGGCGCATTGGGTACTTCTCTCCTCAGTCGTGATTTGTGTTGCGTAATGCACTGTCGTGCCTCTAGTGTGGTTTTGCCAATGTACAGTTTTGGGCACGGGCAGACTATCCCGTAGACCACATTCTTAGTCTGACAGTTCGTAAATTTGTCGTGTCTCCAATGTATCCCATTAAAAGTAAAGACCGCTCCTTCCTCTGTTTGCTCGCAGCATGTGCAACTACAACACTTATGATGACCTACTATTTGAGGTAGTCCTAGCATTCCTCTCAGAGTGGGTTTAGTTTCACGTGGTAAGGCTGCCCGAACTACATGATTCGCCAAGCTTTTTTCTTTTTTGTAGGCAAACAAGGGTGGTTCCTGTAAGTCGCAATGCAGATGTTTGACTAGGTGCCAATTTTGCATCACAATTTTCCGCAGTCAGTGTGTAGTAGGGCCAAATGTAGTGACACACACAATCTTTTTAGAATCAACACGTTCCTTCATTTGTAGCAGAGTCTCCCGCGGGACCCTCCATGCTCTTCTTAATGAGTTTTCTAGTAATTATTTTAGATAGCCTCTCTCTAGCAGCCTTACCATCAGTGCATTTGCATGTTTAAAATACTCATCTTTGTTGGAACAGTTTCTTTTTATTCTTAAAAATTGTCCGAAGGGCAAGTTTTGCTTGAGACTTCTAGGGTGATGGCTTGTGAAGTGAAGTGCTTTGTTTCTATCAGTTGGTTTTCGAAACAATGTTGTCCCTAATGTGCCTTCTGTTGCATATACTTCCACGTCTAAAAAGGTAATACTTTTATTCGATGCTGTATGACTAAATTTGATATCTTCAGTCCTTAAGTTAAGCCATGTCACAAACTCATTGAGTCTTTCTTGGGTACCCGACCAGATGAAAAATCCATCATCAATGTATCGCATGTATTTAGTGATGGACTCTGCAAATGGGTTATTATTAAAAATGAATCTGTTCTCATATAGACCCAAGAATAATACGGCTCCCCCGCAGTTCCACTTCGTCCGGACGTGACGCGGTGCTGACTTTACAGGTGCATCCGGATTCCGGGCCCCCATGGTGTGCCACAGTGATGATTGACAGCGTTATCGACTGCTGAGAGGGCAGCCCCTCTCCCCCCTGTGTGAGTGTGTGATGAGTCTGAAAGCTGCGCGCGCCGTGCTGGCCCCGCAGCCACTATTTGCCGCATTGTTTCCAGGAAACAGCAGGCAGCTGGGAGTGGATACATTGTAGCCGCTAGTGCTCTCAGCCGCTCCACAGAGCTGAGAGCAGAGATCGGTTTAACTGTTTAGGAAGTCAGCAAGCAAGCAGCACGTCTCTCGGAGCACCAGAGAGCCCATGCACAGGTGCCGCGGCGCGCTCTGGCAGGTGGCAAAATGCATGACAATGCATTTCAGTGCGGTGATGCGGATCACCGCACTGAAATGCGTGAGCGTCACGGCTGATAGTGAAACTTGGCAGGACTGCATGTGCGGCGGGTCTGTCTTGGCAAAATCATGCCCCACAGCGGACCTCAAGAATACAGCAAGTCCCACCTGAAAATACCAACAGAAGGAGCAATTTTCATTTTTCCTCTCAGCCCGATCCATGTGCACACACTGCAGTGCAGCAGCATGTTACTCGCCTCACTCGGCCTTAGACTAGTATAACAGAATGGCGTTGAGTGGAGTAAAGCAGAGCGGAGTAAAGCAGAGTGGCAAGGAGTGGTGTGGAGTAAAGCAGTATGAAGTGGAGTAAAGCGGAGTGGAGTAAAGCAGAGTGGAGTGGAGCTGTGTGGAGTTAAGCAGAGTGATCTTGAGTGGAGTAAAGCAGAGTGGGGTGGAGTAAAGCAGATTGGCATTGAATGGAGTAAAGAAGAGTGGCGTTGAGTAGAGTGGAGTGGAGTAAACAAGAATGTAATTGAGCAGAGTGAGTGGGATAAAGCATAGTGGTGTTGAGTGGAGTGAAATAAAGCAGAGTTGCATGGAGTAAAGCAGAGCAGTGTTTAGTGGAGTAAAGCAGAGTGGAGTTGTGTGGAGTAAAGCAGACTGGAGTGGCGAAAAGCAGAGTGGTGTTAAATGGAGTAAAGCAGAGTGGAATTGAGTTGAGTACCACACCACAACACTACCCTAAACCCTAAAACACTACCCCCAGCATGACCCTCCCCCGACCCCCAGTCCGGTCCCTACACTCAATCACTGCCCTGCACGACCCCCCAGCACTACACTAAACCCTAAAACACTACCATATACTACACAAACACCACAACACTACTCTAAACCCTAAAACACTACCCCCAGCACGACCCTCCCCCGACCCCCAGTCTGTTCCCTACAATTCAAACACTACCCTGCACGATCCCCCAGTGCTACCCTAAACCACTACCCTATACTACACAAACACCACAATAGTATAATAAATAAGGCATAAAAATAGTTTAATAAATAAGGCACCATTAATCTACCATTCAGCATGCAGCTTGAATAAAATGTTAATAATAGTCTGGATAAAGTCCACTAGTATTCAAATTGTTTGTATTCACTAAATGTTCTGCATTGTAAATGAAGACTATGCGATTACAAATAAGGATGTGCGTAGTATTCTGTTAGTATTCAAGAAGTACCACTCAAATATCAGTAGTCTTCATGCACTAGCATTCCCAAAAAGAATACTACCGAATACTAAAATTGGCATAAATTAGTCTTCGAATGCTATAAAAGACAGGTTAACCACTAAATGTAGTATTCCACTTCGGTAAGGTCACTTCTTGAGACCTCCCTGTACACACCAGAGCCTCCTCCTCACTTCATGAGACCTCCCTCTACACACCAGAGCCTCCTCTTACTTCTTGAGACCTCCCTCTACACATCAGAGCCTCTTCCTCACTTCTTGAGACCTCCCTCTACACTCCAGAGCCTCTTCCTCACTTCTTGAGACCTCCCTCTACACACCAGAGCCTCCTCCTCACTTCTTGAGACCTTCCTCTAAACACCAGAGCCTCCTCTCACCTCTTGAGACCTCCCATGACACACCAGAGCCTCCTCCTCACTTCTTGAGACCTCCCAGGACACACCAGAGCCTCCTCCTCACTTCATGAGACCTCCCTCTACACACCAGAGCCTCCTCTTACTTCTTGAGACCTCCCTCTACACATCAGAGCCTCTTCCTCACTTCTTGAGACCTCCCTCTACACTCCAGAGCCTCTTCCTCACTTCTTGAGACCTCCCTCTACACACCAGAGCCTCCTCCTCACTTCTTGAGACCTTCCTCTAAACACCAGAGCCTCCTCTCACCTCGAGACCTCCCTCTACACACCAGAGCCTCCTCCTCACTTCTTGAGACCTCCCAGGACACACCAGAGCCTCCTCCTCGCTTCTTGAGACCTCCCTCTACACACCAGAGCCTCCTCTCACTTCATGAGAACTCCTACTAGACACCAGAGCCTCTTCCTCACTTCTTGAGACCTCCCACTACACACCAGAGCCCCCTTCTCACTTCTTGAGACCTCCCTCTACACACCAGAGCCTCCTCTTACTTCTTGAGACCTCCCTCTACACTCCAGAGCCTCCTCTTACTTCTTGAGACCTCCCTCTACACACCAGAGCCCCCTTCTCACTTCTCGAGACTTCCCTCTACACTCCAGAGCCTCCTCTCACTTCTTGAGACCTCCTTCTACACACCAGACCCTCCTCCTCACTTCTTGAGACCTCCCTCTACACACCAGAGCCCCCTTCTCACTTCTTGAGACCTCCCTCTACACACCAGAGCCTCCCCCTCACTTCTTGAGACCTCCCTCTACACACCAGAGCCCCCTTCTCACTTCTTGAGACCTCCCTCTACACACCAGAGCCCCCTTCTCACTTCTCGAGACCTCCCTCTACACTCCAGAGCCTCCTCTCACTTCTTGAGACCTCCTTCTACACAGCAGACCCTCCTCCTCACTTCTTGAGACCTCCCTCTACACACCAGAGCCCCCTTCTCACTTCTCGAGACCTCCCTCTACACACCAGAGCCCCCTTCTCACTTCTTGAGACCTCCCTCTACACACCAGAGCCTCCTCTTACTTCTCGAGACCTCCCTCTACACACCAGAGCCTCCTCTCACTTCATGAGACCTCCCACTAGACACCAGAGCCTCCTCCTCCCTTCTTGAGACCTCCCACTACACACCAGAGCCTCCTCCTCACTTCTTGAGACCTCCCTCTACACACCAGAGCCTCCTCTTACCTCTTGAGACCTCCCTCTAGACTCCAGAGCCTCCTCTTACTTCTTGAGACCTCCCTCTACACACCAGAGCCCCCTTCTCACTTCTCGAGACCTCCCTCTACACTCCAGAGCCTCCTCTCACTTCTTGAGACCTCCTTCTACACACCATACCCTCCTCCTCACTTCTTGAGACCTCCCTCTACACACCAGAGCCTCCTCCTCACTTCTCAAGACCTCCCTCTACACACCAGAGCCTCCTCCTCACTTCTTGAGACCTCCCTCTAGACTCCAGAGCCTCCTCTTACTTCTTGAGACCTCCCTCTACACTCCAGAGCCTCCTCTCACTTCTTGAGACCTCCCTCAACACACCAGAGCCTCCTCTCACTTCTTGAGTCCTCCCTCTACACTCCAGAGCCTCCTCTCACTTCTTGAGACCTCCCTCTACACACCAGAGCCTCTCACTTCTTGAGTTCTGGAAGAAGCTGAAGACCTGGTTCTTTGTATGAGCACCTTGGTGACAACAAACCTACACCCCTGCCTAAGCGCCCGTATACCATCTCCGGTGATTAGTGCACTTTAAAAATCAATATGACAATCTCAGACATTGGGGTGTTGTATGAGATCTTGTGAGGTCAAGCTGTGAAGCACCATGCTGTGAGTCTGACACACAAAAGTTGATGGGAGGAACGCTCGCAATAAAAAGTGAAGAGGTAGGAAGGTAAATCTTTATTGCATAACATGTTATAAATCAATACAAATCATCTAAACCACCCTCAATAAATCTACTAATAATACTCAGAATGTGTACAGATAGATTCATTAATATTCCTTGATTTTTATTACAATTTCCCCTTTTTGTTCATTAAAATACCCGGTACAATGTTATTATTTGATTAACACAATATTAAAATTGCATGTGAGACAAGACCTCAAATCATTATAGCCACTGTCCCATTCAACAAGACAGATTATTGCTAGTACATCATAAAACAAGCCCTACAAACCCCCAAAGTCTGCATATTTAGAATCCCTCAGTACATTATTAAAACTCTAAAATCATAAAATTAATCATTTCTGTTGGTTCTTAAAATTCTTCAGATGAATCGCCATCAGCGAGATGACTGTCATCATAACCCTGCTCGTGTTTCCTTTTTATTAGCGTCTTCCTCAATAAATCTGGGATTGCCACCACTTTTGTTCAGCACAGTCCTTAGTTATGGATCTCAGAGGGCATTATTCCATGATAATCCACGTCTTATCCTCTCTCTACACTCATTATTATACCCGGATGCTGCAAACCTACTAGCTTCCACATTTAAGCAGATGCTTTGCGCCTCATAGTCACTCCCGGGTCTGCTGATGGTTCCAGAGTCAGTGCAAAGGTGGAAGTGAGACCCATGAATCTGCGTAGAGTCAATGACCGTCCTGTTGCAGCTCCTGGGTGTACACTTGTCTGGTTCATCAGTCTTTATTCTTCCATTGAGCTTCTGAACACCTTAGTTACACAGTGTTATCGATCTGTCCTCTTCTATATGAAGTATACGTTTTCATGGCAATATAATGTGGAATATTAATAATAATCATGCTGCTCAACAAACTCCATAGGTTTCCTAATCGTACATAAGTTTGCGTTAAAATCTCCTGTTAATAAGAGAAGACTTGATGCAAAGCCATCGATCAAAGACTCAATATCCACAGTGAAGCGCCGCCTCTGTTGTTCGGTGAAGGGGCCTTGTGTGCAACAAAATGAAGGAGTAGAATGCGGCCCGAGTGATTACAAGTTGCTGAGATTAGTCTATGCATCCCGCCCAGTGCAACACATCAAACTGAGGCTGTGGTTCTCACAGTCTTCTTCTTTAGTGATGTGTTATCTTTGAATTTGTGAATCCCACACTCCACAGCTGTGTGTAAGCATGGGCGGAAAATCCATTACGCTCGCGGATTTTGCAGATTTTCGGTAAATTCGCAATCCGCGAGATTCGCGAATTTCCCGCAAAATCCGCAAATTCGCACGCAGCAAATTTTTTTTCTTTGCGGTGTAAGTTCGCAATTACGAACATGTAGGTGCGGCGGGCAGCAACAATCTCGCACTCGCGAAATTACAAAAATTACAATTCTGCACAAGAAATCTACTAGCAAGCAGCATAGACCTTCTGAAAATGATGATTTTTATCAGAATAACTCCTCAGGTTGACATTTGCCTGCACTTTTTTGGATTTGAGGCCTTTTGATTTTCTTTGGATAACTTTTGGATTAGAAATCAACGTTCTCATATAAGCTTGGTGGGGCATTGCAGTTGCTGTAATGCTGTTCTGCAGAAAAACGAGTTTTGCAAAAGTGAAAGCAGGTTCAAAAGTTCAAACTCATCATTAGTAACCGTTCCCTGTAGTGCTTCCTGACAAGGGCCCCTCCAGAGCAGTTGCTAGTTGCAACAATTGTATGACCCTGCTCTGACCCTCACAGCAGGCTCATAGAATAGCTACAAGTAGGCCACAAAGGTCCTGGAGAAAAAAAATTGCACTGAAACAGAAAGCAAATTACAGATAAGGAAGCAGGTGCCAGACTGGAATTTTAAAACAGTGACACATTAATAAATCAACCCCAAATTAATTCATGTCAGTTGAAGCAGGCAGGTGTGCTTGCTTTCCCCCCCCATAATCTACAGTGATGATGAACCAGAGGGTGGCATAAGGCATTGAAGTACCAGAGGGTGGCATGGGTGAAACAGAGGGTGGCAGGGGTGAAACAGAGGGTGCTGGGAACCTGTGATGATGAACCAGACGTAGAAACAACATAATCGTGACCGTTGCGAGCCGACATGTAAGTTCGCAATTGCGAACTGTTAAAAAACCCTCGCGAACTGTCAGAAATCCTTGCGAACTGGCAGAAATCCTTGCGAACACAAAAAAAATCCGCAAATTCGCGACAATTCGCGGATTTTGCGGATTGCGAGTTCGCAAATTCGCAAAATTCGCGAATGCCAGATTCGCTAAATTCGCCCATGCTTAGCTGTGTGTTCTGTTACATTCCGGTTTAAGATGGTGCTTGTTGACATTCATGTTTAAGGTTTTGTCTCTCACTGTCACAGAGTTGTAATTGTTGTCATACTTCATTCATGTTCTACTCTATCCTTCCCAGAGGATGTTTGGCAACTTCTCGGAGTGGTTTTGTTCTTGCTCTCTATATCGAGCTGCTCCCGGCTCTGCTTCTGATTCTTTTAGTTCTCTGAGACAGGCAGCCCTTAATGTGACTTATTCAAATGTTGCATTCACTTACTTTACAGTCAGAGTTTGGAAAGAGATCAATATGTGTTTAGTCTGGAAAAAGGAGGCCCATAGAAGCGTCTGGAAGCGTCTGAAGCAGCATCATTAAAACCTGAGTGATTCACCAGACCCCAGGAGTGATTGACCGGACCCCCTGGAGTGATTTACCAGACCCCCTGGAGTGATTTACCAGACCCCCTGGAGTGATTTACCAGACCCCCTGGAGTGATTTACCAGACCCCCTGGAGTGATTTACAAGACCCCTGGAGTGATTTACCAGACCCCCTGGAGTGATTTACAAGACCCCTGGAGTGATTTACCAGACCCCCTGGAGTGACTGACCAGACCCCTGGAGTGATTTACCAGACCCCTGGAGTGATTGACCAGACCCCCTGGAGTGATTGACCAGACCCCTGGAGTGATTGACAAGACCCCCTGGAGTGATTGACCAGACCCCCTGGAGTGATGTACCAGACCCCCTGGAGTGATTTACCAGACTCCCTGGAGTGATTTACCAGACCCCCTAAATTGATTTAGCAGACCTCCTAAAGTGATTTACCAGACCCCTGGAGTGATTGACCTGACCCCAGGTGTATTTACCAGACCCCCTGGAGTGATTTACCAGACTCCAGGAGTGATTTACCAGACCCTAGGATTGATTTACCAGACCCCCTGAAGTGATTTACCAGATTCCCTGGAGTGATTTACCAGACCACCTGGAGTGATTTACCAGACCCCCTGAAATGATTTACCAGATTCCCTGGAGTGATTTACCAGACTCCCTGGAGTGATTGACCAGACCCCCTGGAGTGATTTACCAGACCCCCTGGAGTGATTTACCAGAACCCTCTGAAGTGATTTACCAGACCCCTGGAGTGATTTACCAGACCCCTGGAGTGATTTACTAGACCCCCTGGAGTGATTTACCAGACCCCCCTGGAGGGATGCACCAGACCCCCTGGAGTGATTACCAGACCCCCCTGGAGTGATTTACCAGACCCCCTGGAGTGATTTACCAGACCCCCTGGAGTGATTTACCAGACCCCTGGAGTGATTTACCAGACCCCCTGGAGTGATTTACCAGAACCCTCTGAAGTGATTTACCAGACCCCTGGAGTGATTTACCAGACCCCTGGAGTGATTTACTAGACCCCCTGGAGTGATTGACCAGACCCCCTGGAGTGATTTACCAGACCCCCCTGGAGGGATGCACCAGACCCCCTGGAGTGATTACCAGACCCCCCTGGAGTGATGCACCAGACCCCCTGAAGTGATTCACCAGACCCCCTAAATTGATTTAGCAGACCTCCTAAAGTGATTTACCAGAACCCTGGAGTGATTGACCTGACCCCAGGAGTATTTACCAGACCCCCTAAAGTGACTTACCAGACCACAGGAGTGATTTACCAGACCCTAGGATTGATTTGCCAGACCCCCTGAAGTGATTTACCAGATTCCCTGGAGTGATTTACCAGACCTCCTGGAGTGATTTACCAGACCCCTGGAGTGATTGAGCGGACCCCCTGGAGTGATGGACCAGACCCCTGGAGTGATTTACCAGACCCCCTGAAGTGACTGTCCAGACCCCCTGGAATGATTCATCAGACCCCCTGGAGTGATTGATCAGACCCCGTGGAGTGATTACCAGACCCCCATGGAGTGATTGACCAGACCACGGAGTGATTTACAAGACCCCTGGAGTGACTGACCAGACCCCTGGAGTGATTTACCAGACTCCTGGAGTGATTGACCAGACCCCCTGGAGTGATTGACCAGACCCCTGGAGTGATTGACAAGACCCCCTGGAGTGATTGACCAGACCCCCTGGAGTGATGTACCAGACCCCCTGGAGTGATTTACCAGACTCCCTAGAGTGATTTACCAGACCCCCTAAATTGATTTAGCAGACCTCCTAAAGTGATTTACCAGACCCCTGGAGTGATTGACCTGACCCCAGGTGTATTTACCAGACCCCCTGGAGTGATTTACCAGACTCCAGGAGTGATTTACCAGACCCTAGGATTGATTTACCAGACCCCCTGAAGTGATTTACCAGATTCCCTGGAGTGATTTACCAGACCACCTGGAGTGATTTACCAGACCCCCTGAAATGATTTACCAGATTCCCTGGAGTGATTTACCAGACTCCCTGGAGTGATTGACCAGACCCCCTGGAGTGATTTACCAGACCCCCTGGAGTGATTTACCAGAACCCTCTGAAGTGATTTACCAGACCCCTGGAGTGATTTACCAGACCCCTGGAGTGATTTACTAGACCCCCTGGAGTGATTTACCAGACCCCCCTGGAGGGATGCACCAGACCCCCTGGAGTGATTACCAGACCCCCCTGGAGTGATTTACCAGACCCCCTGGAGTGATTTACCAGACCCCCTGGAGTGATTTACCAGACCCCTGGAGTGATTTACCAGACCCCCTGGAGTGATTTACCAGAACCCTCTGAAGTGATTTACCAGACCCCTGGAGTGATTTACCAGACCCCCCTGGAGGGATGCACCAGACCCCCTGGAGTGATTACCAGACCCCCCTGGAGTGATGCACCAGACCCCCTGAAGTGATTCACCAGACCCCCTAAATTGATTTAGCAGACCTCCTAAAGTGATTTACCAGAACCCTGGAGTGATTGACCTGACCCCAGGAGTATTTACCAGACCCCCTAAAGTGACTTACCAGACCACAGGAGTGATTTACCAGACCCTAGGATTGATTTGCCAGACCCCCTGAAGTGATTTACCAGATTCCCTGGAGTGATTTACCAGACCTCCTGGAGTGATTTACCAGACCCCTGGAGTGATTGAGCGGACCCCCTGGAGTGATTGATCAGACCCCGTGGAGTGATTACCAGACCCCCATGGAGTGATTGACCAGACCACAGAGTGATTTACAAGACCCCTGGAGTGACTGACCAGACCCCTGGAGTGATTTACCAGACTCCTGGAGTGATTGACCAGACCCCCTGGAGTGATTGACCAGACCCCTGGAGTGATTGACAAGACCCCCTGGAGTGATTGACCAGACCCCCTGGAGTGATGTACCAGACCCCCTGGAGTGATTTACCAGACTCCCTGGAGTGATTTACCAGACCCCCTAAATTGATTTAGCAGACCTCCTAAAGTGATTTACCAGACCCCTGGAGTGATTGACCTGACCCCAGGTGTATTTACCAGACCCCCTGGAGTGATTTACCAGACTCCAGGAGTGATTTACCAGACCCTAGGATTGATTTACCAGACCCCCTGAAGTGATTTACCAGATTCCCTGGAGTGATTTACCAGACCACCTGGAGTGATTTACCAGACCCCCTGAAATGATTTACCAGATTCCCTGGAGTGATTTACCAGACTCCCTGGAGTGATTGACCAGACCCCCTGGAGTGATTTACCAGACCCCCTGGAGTGATTTACCAGACCCCCTGGAGTGATTTACCAGAACCCTCTGAAGTGATTTACCAGACCCCTGGAGTGATTTACCAGACCCCTGGAGTGATTTACTAGACCCCCTGGAGTGATTTACCAGACCCCCCTGGAGGGATGCACCAGACCCCCTGGAGTGATTACCAGACCCCCCTGGAGTGATTTACCAGACCCCCTGGAGTGATTTACCAGACCCCCTGGAGTGATTTACCAGACCCCTGGAGTGATTTACCAGACCCCCTGGAGTGATTTACCAGAACCCTCTGAAGTGATTTACCAGACCCCTGGAGTGATTTACCAGACTCCCCTGGAGGGATGCACCAGACCCCCAGGAGTGATTACCAGACCCCCTTGGAGTGATGCACCAGACCCCCTGAAGTGATTCACCAGACCCCCTAAATTGATTTAGCAGACCTCCTAAAGTGATTTACCAGAACCCTGGAGTGATTGACCTGACCCCAGGAGTATTTACCAGACCCCCTAAAGTGACTTACCAGACCACAGGAGTGATTTACCAGACCCTAGGATTGATTTGCCAGACCCCCTGAAGTGATTTACCAGATTCCCTGGAGTGATTTACCAGACCTCCTGGAGTGATTTACCAGACCCCTGGAGTGATTGAGCGGACCCCCTGGAGTGATGGACCAGACCCCTGGAGTGATTTACCAGACCCCCTGAAGTGACTGTCCAGACCCCCTGGAATGATTCATCAGACCCCCTGGAGTGATTGATCAGACCCCGTGGAGTGATTACCAGACCCCCATGGAGTGATTGACCAGACCACGGAGTGATTTACCAGACCCCCTGGAGTGATTTACCAGACCCCCTGGAGTGATTCACCAGACCCCCTGGAGTGATTTACCAGACCCCCTGGAGTGATTTACCAGACCCCCTGGGGTGATTCACCAGACCCCCTGGAGTGATTTACCAGACCCCCTTGAGTGATTTACCTGACCCCCTGGAGTGATTTACCAGACCCCCTGGATTGATTTACCAGAACCCTCTGAAGTGATTGACCAGACCCCTGGAGTGATTTACCAGACTCCCTTGAGGTATTTCCCAGACCCCCTGGAATTGATTTGCCAGACTCCCTGGAGTGATGTACCAGACCCCCTGGGGTGATTCACCAGACCCATGGAGTGATTTACCAGACCCCTGGAGTGATTTACCAGACCCCCTGGAGTGATTCACCAGACCCCCTAGAGTGATTTACCAGACCCCTAAAGTGATTTACCAGACCCCTGGTGTGATTTACCAGACCCCCTGGAGTGATTTACCAGACCCCCTGGAGTGATTTACCAGACCCCCTGGAGTGATTTACCAGACCCCCAGAGGTGATTTACCAGACCCCCTGGAGTGATTTACCAGACCCCCTGGAGTGATTTACCAGAACCCTCTGAAGTGATTTACCAGACCCCTGGAGTGATTTACCAGACCCCTGGAGTGATTTACTAGACCCCCTGGAGTGATTTAACAGACCCCCCTGGAGTGATGCACCAGACCCCCTGGAGTGATTTACCAGACCCCCTGGAGTGATTACCAGACCCCCCTTGAGTGATGCACCAGACCCCCTGGAGTGATTACCAGACCCCCCTGGAGTGATTTACCAGACCCCCTGGAGTGATTTACCAGACCCCCTGGAGTGATTTACCAGAACCCTCTGAAGTGATTTACCAGACCCCTGGAGTGATTTACCAGACTCCCCTGGAGGGATGCACCAGACCCCCTGGAGTGATTACCAGACCCCCCTGGAGTGATGCACCAGACCCCCTGAAGTGATTCACCAGACCCCCTAAATTGATTTAGCAGACCTCCTAAAGTGATTTACCAGAACCCTGGAGTGATTGACCTGACCCCAGGAGTATTTACCAGACCCCCTAAAGTGACTTACCAGACCACAGGAGTGATTTACCAGACCCTAGGATTGATTTGCCAGACCCCCTGAAGTGATTTACCAGATTCCCTGGAGTGATTTACCAGACCTCCTGGAGTGATTTACCAGACCCCTGGAGTGATTGAGCGGACCCCCTAGAGTGATGGACCAGACCCCTGGAGTGATTTACCAGACCCCTGAAGTGACTGTCCAGACCCCCTGGAATGATTCATCAGACCCCCTGGAGTGATTGATCAGACCCCGTGGAGTGATTACCAGACCCCCATGGAGTGATTGACCAGACCACGGAGTGATTTACCAGACCCCCTGGAGTGATTTACCAGACCCCCTGGAGTGATTCACCAGACCCCCTGGAGTGATTTACCAGACCCCCTGGAGTGATTTACCAGACCCCCTGGAGTGATTCACCAGACCCCCTGGAGTGATTTACCAGACCCCCTTGAGTGATTTACCCGACCCCCTGGAGTGATTTACCAGACCCCCTGGATTGATTTACCAGAACCCTCTGAAGTGATTGACCAGACCCCTGGAGTGATTTACCAGACTCCCTTGAGGTATTTCCCAGACCCCCTGGAATTGATTTGCCAGACTCCCTGGAGTGATGTACCAGACCCCCTGGGGTGATTCACCAGACCCATGGAGTGATTTACCAGACCCCTGGAGTGATTTACCAGACCCCCTGGAGTGATTCACCAGACCCCCTAGAGTGATTTACCAGACCCCTAAAGTGATTTACCAGACCCCTGGTGTGATTTACCAGACCCCCTGGAGTGATTTACCAGACCCCCTGGAGTGATTTACCAGACCCCCTGGAGTGATTTACCAGACCCCCAGAGGTGATTTACCAGACCCCCTGGAGTGATTTACCAGACCCCCTGGAGTGATTACCAGACCCCCTTGAGTGATGCACCAGACCCCCTGAAGTGATTCACCAGACCCCCTAAATTGATTTAGCAGACCTCCTAAAGTGATTTACCAGACCCCTGGAGTGATTGCCCTGACCCCAGGAGTATTTACCAGACCCCTGGAGTGACTTACCAGACCACAGGAGTGATTTACCAGACCCTAGGATTAATTTACCAGACCCCCTGAAGTGATTTACCAGATTCCCTGGAGTGATTTACCAGACTCCCTGGAGTGATTTACCAGACCACCTGGAGTGATTTACCAGACCCCCTGAAGTGATTTACCAGATTCCCTGGATAGATTTACCAAACTCCCTGGAGTGATTTACCAGACCACCTGGAGTGATTTACCAGACCCCCTGAAGTGATTTACCAGATTCCCTGGAGGGATTTACCAGACTCCCTGGAGTGATTTACCAGACCCCCTTGAAGTGATTTACCAGACCCCCTAAAGTGATTTACCAGACCCCATGTGTGATTTACCAGACCCCCTGGAATGATTTACCAGACCCCCTGGAGTGATTTACCAGACCCCCTGAGGTGATTTACCAGACCCCCTGGAGTGATTTACCAGACCCCCTGGAGTGATTTACCAGAACCCTCTGAAGTGATTTACCAGACCCCTGGAGTGATTAACCAGACCCCTGGAGTGATTTACTAGACCCCCTGAAGTGATTGACCAGACCACCTGGACTGATTTACCAGACCCCCTGAAGGAGTAGTTTCTGTCCTGTAACTCCAGTTCTGTAGTAGTGGTATCTCTGTGTATAGTCATAATCTAGTGAATAGTCCCGCCCATGTGCGTGGACCCCGGCAATCAAAAATAATCTTTTAAGTTGTCAAGAAAATGCAGAACTGCAAAGACACTTAAGATAAAATTTAAAGACAAATAATGCAGCCTATATACACAGGCTACACTGTCCAGTACTTCAACTAGAAATTCCACCAAAAACAACCACACAAACAGCACAGCCTGCCCAGTTTTTTCTATAGAAAAACTTGCCTCTACCAGTAATAATCTCTGGAATGATAGAGAGGAAGGCATGGACAGACAAGCCCCATAGGCTGCCATTATGTGGCTTAAATAGGATACTGTGCCTTTAAGAGAACTTTCCAGAACTTCTCCCAGTCTCCCAGAATGCACAGCAGGTCCCATTTACTTTCAATTCTTTTTGAAGGCGCAACACGCCAGACCTGTAGCATTCCTGACATGAAAATCTTTCTCCACCGGAGAGGAGGGCGGGCGCTTATGACTATAACAGAGATACCCCTACTACAGAACTGGAGTTACAGGACAGAAACTACTCCTTCTGTAGTAGGGGATCTCTGTGTATAGTCATAATCTAGTGAATAGAATGGCAAGCCCATCCCCACACCAAAGCGGCAGTGGAGAGAAGATAAATAACACCGCTAGTGTGGGAACCGATTTCGCAGTGAAGCCTGCCCAACCTGAGCGTCTGCCCTGGCATCAGTGTCCAGGCAGTAATGCTTAGCAAAGGTATGGACCGACTTCCAAGTGGCCGCCCTGCAGATCTCTGCAATGGGAACATTACGGAGCAAAGCTGCCGTGGCCACTTTGCCCCTGGTGGAATGAGCCTTAGGTTTACCCCTAAGGTCTTATTAGTTTTTTGGTAACACAGTTGTATGCAGGACACAATCCACCTAGAGATGGACTGCTTCGAGGTCGCAAACCCCGTCCTGACCGATCCATAATTGATAAACAATTGGTCTGACCTATGAATATCTTTGGTTTTATCCACATAAAATTTCAACACCCTCCTAACATCCAGGGAATGTAAAGACCTTTCCGCTGGAGATGAAGCATTCTGAAAAAACGTAGGCAAAGTTATCGTCTGGTTGACATGAAAATCAGAAATAACCTTGGGAAGAAATTTAGGGTGAGTACGCATAACAACCTTAGCAGCATGAAATACAGTATAAGGTCCTTGGCTACACAACGCCTGAATTTCACTCACCCTGCGGGCCGATGTAATGGCCACGAGGAACGCCACCTTCCAGGACAGGTGCTGCAACGAAGCCTTATGAATAGGTTCAAAAGGCTCCTTCATCAATCTGGACAGCACCACATTCAATTCCCATGAAGGCGAAGGAAGCCTGACAGGAGGGAATACTTTCTTCAAGCCTTCCAGAAAATCTTTGATCACAGGGATCTGGAAGAAGGAAGTCTGTGAAGGGCATTTCCTGTAGGCAGTCAATGCAGCTAGATGAACCTTAATGGAATGAACATTAAGGCCAGACTGCGCCAAATGTAGAAGGTAAGGAAGAATGACATCCTCCTTGCACGTCGTCGGGTCATAGTTCTTGGACTTGCTCCAGATACAGAATCTCTTCCACTTGTAAGCATAGGAAGACTCCTTCAGTATGTCCATGCAATCTTCGGGCAGATTCAAATGGCCGTATTGTACTATTTCAGGAGCCATGCCGCCAAACTCAAAGACAAGAGGTTGGGGTGCAGCATCTGTCCCCCGAACTTCGTGAGAAGGTCTGGCCTGCACGGCAGCCGCATGTGAGGAAGGAGAGACCAGTGAAGCAGGTCCGTGAACCACCACTGCCTGGGCCATTCCGGAGCAATAAGTATCATCCGCGCCCTGGACCGTGCCAGCTTGAGGAGTACCGCCGGAATCAGGGGAATGGGTGGAAAAGCGTACAAAAAGCTGTTCGACTTGTCGATCCATAGCGCATTCCCCAGCGTCCCCCGCTGGTAGTACCTGGAGGCGAAGCCTCGGCATTTGCTGTTTTCGGCGGTGGCAAACAGATCTACGTCTGGAGTCCCCCACCTTGCGAAGACTTCTCCTAGTTCTTCGTCGTTTATGACCCATTCATGGTTTTCCTGGAGCAGTCTGCTCAGTGCATCCGCCTGAACATATTGCACACCTCGCAGATGGGTCGCCGTTATCGTCAGTCCTCTGGCCAGAAGCCAATGCCAGATCGCCTGCGCCTCCTGAGACAGGGTGCGCGATCTCGAACCCCCCTGCTTGTTGAGGTAATACATCGTGGTCGTACTGTCCGTCTGTACAAGCAGCGAGTTGGTCTGAAAGGACGGATGAAAGGCCTTCAGTTCCAAGTGAACAGCTCTGAGTTCCAGGAAATTGATGTGATACGTGGCCTCCATCGGGGACCACGTTCCCTAAATCTGTAAGTCTCCGGAGTGCGCCCCCCCATCCTTGGAGAGAAGCATCCGTCACGACAGTCTGAGTGGGAATGTCCTTGTGGAAAGGGACCCCTCTGAGGAGATTCTCCGCTGAACACCACCACTTCAGAGACTCAAGAGCATGCAGAGACAGCCTTATCTTGTCGTCCCAAGAACCTTTCCTCTGATCCCACTGGTCCTCCAAGCACTCCTGCAATGGTCTCATGTTCAGCCGTGCATGTGGCGGTAGGAAGATACAAGAGGCCATCGATCCCAGTAGAGGAGACACCATCTCACTGTTGTGGATGGAGTGGTCATAAGAGCCTGAGCCTTCCGAAGGAGTGATAACCGTCTCTCCTCCGAAGGAGACACGCTTGCTGACAGCGTATTGATGGAGGCTCCCAAGTACTGTATGCACTGAACCGGAGTCGGGACAGACTTGGACATGTTAAAGTGCAACCCCAGCTTGTTCAAGAGAACGCACGTCTTCTGGAAGTGGGCTTGCGCTTCCGAGAAGGAGGAGGCCTTGATCAACCAATTGTCCAGGTACGGGTAGACGAACACCTTGTTCTTTCTCAGGTGCGCCGCTACCACCACCATGCACTTCGAGAATGTTCTCGACGCAGACTTTAGCCCGAATGGCAGTACTGTGTATTGATAATGATTGGCGCCGACTTGGAATTGCAGGAACTTCCTGTGTTTGTGTGCAATGGGCACATGGAAGTACGCATCTTGCAGGTCCATAGCACATAGCCAGTCCCCCTGTTGCAACTGAGGATAAATCTGATGCAACGACAGCATGTGAAACTTTTCTCTGCGAATCCACTTGTTTGCCTGTCGCAAGTCCAGAATGGGCCTGAAATTGTTCTTGTCCTTCTTGCGAACCAGGAAGAACCGGAAGTACAGACCTCTTTCTCTTTGAGACCGATGTACGTCTTCTATCGCCCTTTTCCTTAACAGGATATCGGCCTCCGCCTGGAGCTCTCGCAGCTGAGACTGCAAGCTGACTGGTAGAATTGCTGGAGGCGGGCTTGTGAACCGAAGACTGTATCCATTGCAAACAATATTCAGCACCCACTTGTCCTGAGTAATTTTTCTCCACTCTGCCAGAAAAAATTGAACGCTTCCCCCCACCAGAGTGGGTAACGGATGTAGGGGAAGTAAGCGCTCAGGGACTAGACCCGGCCGGGCCTTTAGTCGCTGTTGCCGACTGTTGGCTGCCTCTTCCTTTCTGGCGCTTCTGGAACGGCTTTCGGAACTGCTGCTGTGGTTGCTGCTGTTGCTGTCCCGAAGCCTGGCCACACCCTCTGCCCTGTCCACCGAACTTTCTCTGGAACGGGTGGTACGATTTCTTGGTATCCTTGGGTTTTTCCAGGCCCACCGCCGTGAGCGTTTCGGCCTCCGCCTTCATGCGGGCCATTTCGTCATCGGCGTGTTTTCCAAACAGGGTTTCGCCAGAGAATGGTAGATTGGCCACCCTTTGTTGTGCGTCAGGTTTTAGTGACGTGAGGCGGAGCCAAGCGTGTCTTCGCTGGTTAATCCCATGGCAGAAGCCATGCGCCGCCAGTAAGGAAGAATCGGCTGCAGCACTGATGACCTGATTGGCCACCAGCATCCCCTCATTCAACACCTCCTGGAAATCTTCTCTCTTGTCGCGAGGCAGGAGTTCCACAAACTGCTGGAGGGATTCCCAGAGGGCTCGGTCATACCGCCCCAACAAGGCCGTGGCACTCGCAGCCTTCATGGAAGTCGCGGTTGTCCCACAAACCTTCCTCCCAGAAGAATCCAGCCATCTAGATTCCTTATCTGGTGGGACTGTAGATGACGGAGTGGTGGCATGCTGTCTACGAGCCGCGTCACTATCACAGACTCTGGAGGGAGTTCCACCCTTAGAAAAGCCGGATCTGAGTCGGGAGCCCGGTATTTTTTCCGCAGTCTCGAGGGGGCCGCCTTAGTCACCGCCGGGGTGAGGAAAAGGTCCATGGCCGGCTCCACCAGGCCCGGTACCAGTGGTAGTAAGGGCCGAGACAGATGTTTCTGGTGAAGCGTCTCGAATATCGCCGATGTCTTGGGCGTGGGCACCGTCAATGAAATGCCCAACTTCGCCGTACCTCGTAAAAGGACATCATGAAAGGACACCAGATCGTCAACCGGTGACACCCTTGTCCCCGGTGACTCCGACAACGTCGGAGAATAGTCCCTGGTCCCTGAGGACCTTGTCTGTGAACGAGACCTGCGCCTCCTGTGGCGTCGGCTCGACCGTGTGGATGGCCTGTTGCGCGATCGTTCCCTTCTCCTGGAGCAAGAGCGCGATCTCCCAGTACGTGGACGCTCCGCAGGCCTCTGTGGAGGCGTCTTCCTTGGCCTATCCTGGGGTAGAGGTTTTGGAGTCCCCTTAGGCGGTGTAGGTAGCGGAGGCAGAGACACCGACCTCGGAGGAGGAAAAGGCATCTCCGACCGAGGAGCAGGCCCACGTGGCGGAAGTGGTGGTGGTGGTTGCCCTGCGGGAGGAAGTGGTGGAAGAGGAGGATTGATGGGAGGATCCTCTCTAGGTAAAGGAGGAGGAGATGTATAAACCACCGAGTACACCGAGCCCGGTTACTTATTCGGGGGAGGGGACTGCGACTCAGCCCCTCCAGTAGGTGACCGCCGTCTCCGGCGTCCTCCACCCGACCCAACCTTCTGCGCCGCTTAGGAGAGCTGGAAAGCCTCAAAGACGCCGACCTCTTCCTTCTCGACGTCGCTTCTTCGGCATCGAACGTCGCCTCCGCGACTCCGGCGTCGCCTCCGCGACATCGAGCGCCTTTTCCTCAACGCCGAATGTCGCTTCCGCGACGTCGAACGTGCAGTCCTCAACGATGAGCGTCGATTCCTCCCCGCTTGTCCGAGGTCCTCGACGTCGAGGAGCCCCTGGACGGCGACCCATCACTCGACGGCAACCGGCGGTGTCGCTTTGACGGCGAGCGCCGGTGCCTGTCAGTCCTTCTTCGACGTCGATGTCTCGACACTGACGTCGATGACGACGACGAAGACGCCCTCGACGGTGACTTTGACGGCGGCCTACCCAGGCCTTTCGACGTCGACTTCTCACGCCGTCTCGACCCGGAGCCCCGCGGAGATGGGGAACACATCGTCGTCATCCCTCTCGACGTCGTAGTCGAAGCGATACACATCGACGGAGACCGGGACCGTTTGCTGGGTTTCCTGCCTCTGGGGAGCCCCCCAGAGGCCTCAGCAGAGGCAGAGGGAGCCTTCCCAGCCTGCCCAGACCCACCTGCAGCCTGCAGCCTTCTCTCCTCTAGGCCTTGAAGCCTAATCTTCAGCCTGTCCCTCAGGGTCCTTGATAAAAAGGTCTGATAAATGTCACATTCTTCAGAGACATGTGCTTCAGGGAGACAGAGGATGTAGACATCGTGTGGATCAGTCGTGGCCTTCTTCCTTCAACATGCTAGGCACTTGTCGAAAAGAGCAGGCATTTTAGAGCCCTAAAAAATCTGAACAAACACACAGGAGTGAAGGGAAACACCAAGTACACAAACTGAAAACACTTTTAAGCCAAAAGTGCACAAAATTCCAATAAACCCTTGAAAAAGGGAGAGCTCAATGCACCAGGGTCCTGTAAGCAGGAGCCGGAAAAAAGAACTGAAAGTGAATGGGACCTGCTGTGCATTCTGGGATACTGGGAGAAGTTCTGGAACGTTCTCTCAAAGGCACAGTATCCTATTTAAGCCACATAATGGCAGCCTACGGGGCCTGTCTGTCCATGCCTTCCTCTATATCATTCCAGAGACCTTTACTGGTAGAGGCAAGTTTTTCTGTAGAAAAAACTGGGCAGGCTGTGCTGTTTGTGTGGTTGTTTTTGGTGGAATTTCTAGTTGAAGTACTGAACAGTGTAGCCTGTGTATATAGGCTGCATTATTTGTCTTTAAATTTTCTCTTAAGTGTCTTTGCAGTTCTACATTTTCTTGATAATTTAAGAGATTATTTTTGATTGCCGGGGTCCACGCACATGGGCGGGACTATTCACTAGATTATGACTATACACAGAGATCCCCTACTACAGAAGGGATTTACCAGACCCCAGGAGTGACTGACCAGACCCCACGAGTGACTGACCAGACCCCGGAGTGATTTCCCAGACCCCCTGGAGTGATGTACTAGACCCCCCTGGAGTTATTGACCAGACCTCCCCTGGAGTGATTTACCAGACCCCCTGGAGTGACTGACCAGACCCCCTGAGTTATGTACCAGACCCCCTGGAGTGATTTACCAGACCCCCTGAAGTGACTGTCCAGACCCCCTGGAGTGATTCATCAGACCCCCTGGAGTGATTGATCAGACCCTGTGGAGTGATTATCAGACCCCCATGGAGTGATTGACCAGACCCTGGAGTGATTTACCAGACCCCCTGGAGTGATTGACCAGACCCTGGAGTGATTTACCAGACCCCCTGGAGTGATTTACCAGACCCCCTGGAGTGATTCACCAGACCCCCTGGAGTGATTTACCAGACCCCCTGGAGTGATTTACCAGACCCCCTGCGGTGATTTACCAGACCCCCTGGAGTGATTTACCAGACCCCCTGGAGTGATTTACCAGACCCCCTGGATTGATTTACCAGAACCCTCTGAAGTGATTGACCAGACCCCTGGAGTGATTTACCAGACCCCCCTGGAGTGATTTACCAGACCCCCTGGAGTGATTTGCCAGACTCCCTGGAGTGATGTACCAGACCCCTGGAGTGATTCACCAGACCCCCCAAAGTGACTGACCAGACCCCCTGAAGTGATTTACCAGACCCCATGGAGTGATTTACCAGACCCCCTGGAGTGATTTACCAGACCCCCTGGAGTGATTCACCAGACCCCCTAGAGTGATTTACCAGACCCCTTGAAGTGATTTACCAGACCCCCTAAAGTGATTTACCAGACCCCTGGTGTGATTTACCAGACCCCCTGGAGTGATTTACCAGACCCCTGGAGTGATTTACCAGACCCCTGGAGTGATTGACCAGCCCCCCTGGAGTGATTTACCAGACCCCTGGAGTGATTTACCAGACCCCTGGAGTGATTGACCAGACCCCCTGGAGTGATTTACCAGACCCCCTGGAGTGATTGACCAGACCCCCTGGAGTGATTTACCAGGCCCCTGGAGTGATTTACCAGGCCCCTGGAGTGATTTACTAGACCCCCTGGAGTGATTTACCAGACCCCCTGGAGTGATTTACCAGACTCCCTGGAGTGATTTACCAGACCCCCTGGAGTGATTTACCAGACCCCCCTGGAGTGATTACCAGACCCCCCTGGAGTGATGCACCAGACCCCCTGAAGTGATTCACCAGACCCCCTAAATTGATTTAGCAGACCTCCTAAAGTGATTTACCAGACCCCTGGAGTGATTGACCTGACCCCAGGAGTATTTACCAGACCCCCTGGAGTGATTTACCAGACCCCAGAAGTGATTTACCAGACCCTAGGATTGATTTACCAGACCCCCTGAAGTGATTTACCAGATTCCCTGGAGTGATTTACCAGACCCCCTGAAGTGATTGACCAGACCCCCTGGCCTGATTTACCAGATCCCCTTGAGTGATTTACCAGACCCTAGGAGTGATTTACCAGACCCCTGGTGTAATTTACCAAATTCCCTGGAGTGATTTACCAGACTCCCTGGAGTGATTGACCAGACCACCTGGAGTGATTTACCAGACCCCCTGGAGTGATTTACCAGACCCCTGGCGTGATTTACCAGACCCCAGGAGTGATTTACCAGACCCCTGGCGTGATTTACCAGACCCCCCTGGAGTGATTTACCAGACCCCCTGGAGTGATTTACCAGACTCCCTGGAGTTATTTACCAGATTCCCTGGAGTGATTTACCAGATTCCCTGGAGTGGTTTACCAGACTCCCTGGAGGGATTTACCAGACCCCCTGGAGTGATTTACCAGACCCCGGGAGTAATTGACCAGACCCCCTTTAAGTGATTGACGAGACCTCCTGGAGTGATTTAACTTCAATAACATATTAACATTGTCTGTGGTTCACAACCATAGAGTGAAATTCGAATGACTGAAAATTTGTTGATGTAGACTAATGGTGGGGGAGCTTTGACATGGCACCATCTTTGTTCAATATTCACCACTTCACAGGTCATCGTAGAGGAACTTTAGCGCTGGTACACACCACGGACGTCCAAAATAGTTTTCTTCATCAGTAGTGTTTCAAAATCTATGCTCCGTCACTTTTCTGAACACACCACGGACATCCAAAATAAATCTCTTCAGAAGTCATCCTCCACGATCTCCAGCTCGGGTCTGGCGCCCTTCAGTTCATCAATCACAGATGAACTGATTGAACTCTTTGAAAGTCTGTGGGGACAAGAGAGGGTCAGATACTGATTCAATATTGTGGGCATAAATAACAACAAATATGCCAGTATGCGCTGTATTGACAACATAACTGAGTATATGGTCATCAGCAGAACTACCAACCACCAAAGAGACCACAGGGTTAATCTACCACTTCCTCTCCCCCAGCCTCCTCGACCTTCTCTAAACACAATACAAGCTGATAAATATTGATACACATTGCAAACAGAAATTTATCAGAACTGCCAAAGTCAGTGCCCACTTCCCATCATTCTTCTCATACTGAGTGAACCCAAGCGAGAAACAAGGGGGAGACAGCATAGCGGGTCCTTTAGAGCTCTCTGACTCCCACGTGTCCAGTGATACGAATGCACAAGCGCATCCGCCACACCAACCGAACACCAATGTTTGGGTAGAGGTAACCATGGCAGCGATAAATCACAGTGAGATTAAACAAAAAAGCCTTGATTACTCACAAAAAATTGCCATTTTAGGTCATCACACTCATGAATTGGAGACATTTGGCTAAAGTATGGAAGGCCCCCGCTCCCTGAGAATGAGGGAATAAGAATGCAAGACCTGGAAAGTAAGAGGAGCCACCCCCCCCCCCATGACACTCCATTGGATCGTTCCCACCTGCTCTTTACACCTCACAGGCAGGAACAAGTGGTATCCCACCTGCTCCTCACACCTCACAGGCAGGAACAAGTGATATCCCACCTGTTCCTCACACCTCACAGGCAGGAACAAGTGATGTCCCACCAGCTCCTCAGACCTCATAGACAGGTACAAGTGATGTCCCACCTGCTCCTCACACCTCATTGGCGGGAACAAGTGGTATCCCACCTGCTCCTCACACCTCACAGGCAGGAACAAGTGATGTCCCACCTGCTCCTCAGACCTCATAGACAGGTACAAGTGATGTCCCACCTGCTCCTCACACCTCATTGGCGGGAACAAGTGATATCCCACCTGCTCCTCACACCTCATAGGCAGGTACAAGTGATATCTCACCTGCTCCTCACACCTTAGGCAGGTACAAGTCATATCTCACCTGCTCCTCACACCTTAGGCAGGTACCAGTAATATACCACCTGCATCTCACAGCTCATAGGCAGGGACACATGATATCCCACATCCCTCTATTAACAAGGTCCACAATCTGGTATGGACAAAGAAAGCTATTGAAGGAATTGGGATAATTTTTCTGAACTCTTTCAGAAAGCGGCCGCTATGGAATGCTTCTCTGGATCGGTTTATGCACAAATCTGTGTGAGTGTCTCAGAAAAGCAGACGCTTTCCACTGATGGACGAGGTGAGTACAAAGCGGAAAGGACTCACCTGAGGGACGGCTTTTCATTGTGCTGAGTAGATTTAACACCTGGTTGAATTAAGTCAATGGAAGATTTCCATTAACAAGTGGTTTGGAAGTGAGTATGGTTTGGATGCAGCCGTCATTGTAGTAATGTGTGCATTTGCATTATATTGAATCTCTGAACCTGCAGACGGGGCCTTGTACTTCACTACAACAGCTTCTGTGCAAGAAGCACAAGAACGTTTTATCAGTTAAATTGTGCAAACCTGCACTGGATACAGTGACTTACACTAGACTCAGTTTCTTGATATTATTGTCTTTCTGTAAACAAACTTGGAGATTTTGCCAATAATGAAGAATCACTTTTAAGCATCCAAAGCTCTGTCCATAGGATCCAAAGTGGGCGACCTTTGATGTGGAACATCATGTATGACCAAAGAGCGTGTACCGTCCAAAAAGGCGTGGGAAGGTCTCATGTTCCCTTCTCTATGGGTAAGGATCGCTCCAAAATTAGAATTATTAGCCAAAAGATGGAATGGTAGAGCCTGAGGGAATCCTGGGTTGAGTTTTGGGGTACGGCACCAGAATATCATGACCTACAGAGCATCTGACATAAATATCTTGTCCTAAAAATCATTTACAGAAATATTGCTGAAATGGAAATAATAAAATAAAATATACACCCAGTGGGAGGATGACTTTGCAAAGGATATTTAGGATACAATATTTAGGTGATATATTGCACACAACCTGCATTTTGGTTAAGGTTTCTGGACTAATGGCGTTCGTGCACAACAAACAAAATCAAAATCTAGTGGAGAAAATAAATGCATCAAACATTTCTGAAAGGCAATGAAACAGAGGGAAACAACCTTTACAACGCAACTTTTACAACGCACTACCATTACAACGAAACTTTTACAACGCAAAAACCATTACAACGCATGTATTTACAACGCATGTTTTTACAACGCAGGTACCTTTACAACGCATACCATTACAACGTAAGTATTGGTAAGTATATAATTATATTTAAAATGTTATATGTTTGGTTTTTTTTAAGGGGTGTTTTTAGGGTTCAGGGTCAGTTTTTATTTTTGGGTAAAGGGGTATTTTTAGGGTTCAGGGTCAGTTTTTAGTTTTTGGGTAAAGGGGTATTTTTAGGGTTCAGGGTCAGTTTTTAGTTTTTGGGTAAAGGGGTATTTTTAGGGTTCAGGGTCAGTTTTTAATTTTTGGGTAAAGGGGTATTTTTAGGGTGCAGGGTCAGTTTTTAGTTTTTGGGTAAGGGGTATTTTTAGGGTTCAGGGTCAGTTTTTAGTTTTTGGGTAAAGGGTTATTTTTAGGGTTCAGGGTCAGTTTTTAGTTTTTGGGTAAAGGGGTATTTTTAGGGTTCAGGGTCAGTTTTTAGTTTTTGGGTAAAGGGGTATTTTTAGGGTTCAGTGTCAGTTTTTAGTTTTTGGGTAAAGGGGTATTTTTAGGGTTCAGGGTCAGTTTTTAGTTTTTGGGTAAAGGGGCATTTTTAGGGTTCAGGGTCAGTTTTGGATTTTTGGGTAAAGGGGTATTTTTAGGGTTCAGGGTCAGTTTTTGTTTTTTGGGTAAAGGGGCATTTTTAGGGTTCAGGGTCAGTTTTGGGTTTTTGGGTAAAGGGGTATTTTTAGGGTTCAGGGTCAGTTTTGGGTTTTTGGGTAAAAGGGTATTTTTAGGGTTCAGGGTCAGTTTTGGGTTTTTGGGGTACATGGTATTTTTAGGGTTCAGGGTCAGTTTTGGGTTTTTGGGGTACAGGGGCACAGGGTAAAAATAAAGTAAAATTAAACTTAAATTCAATTATTTAAATGAAATTAAATTAAATTAAATTATATTAATTTTAATTAATTTACATTTTAAAAATTAATATATACTTACCAATACTTACGTTGTAATGGTATGCGTTGTAAAGGTACCTGCGTTGTAAAAACATGCGTTGTAAATACATGCGTTGTAATGGTTTTTGCGTTGTAAAAATTTCGTTGTAAAGGTATGCGTTGTAAAAGTATGCGTTGTAACGTCATACATCCGAAACAGATGGCAATCTATAAAAACATGAGGTCTGCTAGCTACGACTAGGAGTTCAGTGGGCGTGTCAATTTTGGATGTTCTGATGATACCGTAATCCCTGTAGATAGACTCGTAGGTGCTCTGCAGGGACGTGGGAAAGGAGACAAGCAAACCTTTTGGGCTAAAGGGGGAAGTCTGGAAAGGGGTCTCCAAGAATATGGGAGGAAAGGGCGAGTCTTGTAATGTGTTAGACCTGTCAGCCCTAGGGTGGTCTTTCCCTATTTTTTTCGCCCTTGCCTCATTTTTTTCACCCTTTTTTTCATTGGCCTTAGGTCTCCGAGCACCTTCCCATTGCTAACCAATGCTAAGGTGCAGGTGCTCTCTACTTCCAACATGGCTGCCACAGGCGCCTGCTACTGCGGAGTGGTCTTTTTTAGTAGCACCCTAGTTGCCAGGAGCTGGATGGAACCCTTAAACATTGTTGCAATACCAGCCTGCCTTGCCTGCCCATAGCTAGAGTAGGGAAGCTCTTGGAACCTTCCAGAATAGGGGAGGGGTCTGCTTTTGCCGCCTTAGAGTGTGGTCACCTGACCTGGGCATGTATGAAGAAAGGAGGGAACGTTTTTAGTCAGTTGGGGCATCACTGACCTGGAGGAACCTACGCAGGAGACTTAGGCGGTAGGGCCTAGTCAGGAACCTATACCACTGGGGGTGACAGGGTTTAGGCGCTGCCCACCAAGCTGTGTGAGGAACACTGAACTAGCCCACTGATCTGGCCCGGTGGGATGGAAACCCAGGGACCACCTGCAGTGACCTGCTGAGGAATTCTGTCAGCAGCCTTCAACTCAACCCCCCCCCTCAAGAAACTATCTACAAAGGGCGCAGGAACCACCAAGCGCCAAGAAGAAACCTCCCTGGGCTAAAAAGGACTGCTGGGGATCAACCAGGTACTGGGCTGTGCCATCTCTGCACCCTCTGTCTTCACCTGTGCCCCTGCGCTGTCCTGCCTCATCCCCCTTGTCTAACTGCCTGATAAGCGCTCTTCCTTCTTAGCGCTGGAACACTGTCCTGTCCTGTTTGAACTGTCTGCCCTACCTACCCAGCGCTCTCCTACTGTGCCCTGAGAAGCGCTGTAACCTGCTGACTGCCCCAAGCACTATCTCTACCAAGCGCTGTGGCCCCAAGAACTGCTGTCGCGCATACTAGCACTGTGTGTGTGCCCTGGAGCGCTGCCCCCTCGAAGCGCTATCTTTCCTCAACTCACCGCTGCAGCCCGGGGGATCACTGGCACTGCCTTGTGCCTCTGCGAAGCCTTGCTGAGGCCCACCATCACCGACGCGGCCCGGCACTGGGCCATAGGGGACCCCACGGTTGTTCGCGCCATCCCGGTGGCCCTCGGAGCCAGGAGAGGTCCGCCACATCACGGAGGTAGGCCGCGCTAGGCCGCACTGGGCCGCGAAGCCAGGATCCGGCATCACGTGGCGGGGGCGCATTCTGGGCTCTGCCCCCACCTGTGCCGCAATCCCATTGGTCGTGAGGCCGCACCCCGCAGGCCACACTGCCATTGGCGGCTGCGGGCGCCCCTTAGCCCAGGACTGCCGGCATTGGTCCCTGGCCCCAGGAGACATCGGGAGACCCCCGGGGACGGTTCCCCGGCAGAGCGGGGCCTCTGCTACTTCCCTTCCTGCCCCGGTCTGGCCCTGACATCGCCCGGTGCTGCCCGGAGGCCCGCATTCCAGAGAGGGGGCTCCCAGGCGAGCACGAGCCCCCCAAACCACCGCAAGGGACCGAAAAGGCCCAAAAAGCCAGTAACTCCCCGGGGAGGCGGGTGGAAGGCCCGGAATAGGCCCGGTGACCGCCCCTCCCCTGGGAGAAGACTGTTGTTGGGCCCCATTGGCCCCCGTAATTTGAACTGGGCCAGAGCCCATAGGAAACAATTGGCCCTCACTGTTGGAGGGAAAGTTAACCCCTGATTGGGGAACTGTTATTACTCAGCTGCAGGGGCCAAGAGGACCTTAGTACCGGCCCTGCCGCTTCGAAGAGCTTGCTGAGCATATTTGCTAAGGTGGGCTGTTTGAATGAAATGTTGACCCTTGCTGGTTCAAGACTTTACCTGTGCCTAATGACATGCTTTCCTTGCTACCCTAATGAAATGTTTGCCTTCCACAATGAGACGGCTATTTTCACCTAATGAGATGCTCGCCCTTGCTTGATGCCTTGTTCACTGTTGCCTAATGAAATGAGTAATGCTGAGTAACGAAACGTTTAAGTGCCTAATGAAATGGTTATTGAAACATGCAGTATTGATGATTGAATTGCTCCCTTTGCTCCCCTGATAAAATGCTTTAATGAGTTACTGCTACTGTGATAATTGATTTGCTCTAAATGATTTACCAGTCGTGATCTTAATCTTAGATAAAAGCTTAATGATTTTACCCAAACTTACTGGTGTGGTGTCAGTCATTGCGTGCGTTTCCAGTCTTAGTGGATGTGTGTGCTGTATGGTCACTTTACACCTAAGCTTTCGGGTGCCTACCTGCTCGTGCCAGGCTACCCCCGGGGAACTGGTGACCCCAGTTCCTACATAATGGAACAATGGCTTTTAATGACGATCAGCCTGGAGCCTGGTGAGCCCTTGATCCTCACCAGAGGGGCGGGGCTGCCTTGGAAACAATGACTTTTAATGACGATCAGTCTGGAGCTTGGTGAGACCCTGATCCTCTCAGGGGGGCGGGCTGACTTGGAAAGAATGACTTTTAATGACGATCAGTTTGGATTCTGGCAAGCAGCCCTTGATCCTCCCACAAGGGTGGGGCTTCCTTTGAAAATGAATGCTATTGGACAGTGGCTGGTTCGAGAGTTGCACAAGTAGCTACATGCCTGCTGGAGTTTCTAACACTCAGACTCCTCCTTCTCAGACAGTGCGTTAAATGATGGTGCAGACTCTCTTACGCAGTGTTACGTGGCTGTTGGACGAGCCTGACGTCTGGGGCCGAGAGCGATGACAATGTCCCCGCTATCATTAAGTGTGATGACAATGTCCATTGTGGTGTAGCGTTGGATGACCATGCTCCTCATGTCACTAAGGGTGATGACTATGCTCCTCATGTCATTAATCAGAGGCCAGAGTTTCCTCTCCTTGATGAGGGACATGCACGATTTGGGAATTAGTGGGTGACGCTCTAGGGTTGATCTTGGTTTCCGTCTTGTCTGCAGCTTACAACCATCTCTCTTCCGCTTGAATTCAGGCTCATCGAGCTGTTTGAAAGGGACCCTTTTCATCAGGATTGTTGGTTCGGTTGCAGCTGACTCCTCTTTCGATGAGGTCCTGCTGAAGAGTGGAGTCAGCCGAGGGATGGACGGATGCTCATCAGTTAAATTCAGAGAGGCTGTGAATTCTTATCCTCGGAAGCATCCTTTCCTGTGACCCCAGTGGTACTGCGGTGATTGCAGGGAGAATGGACTTTATTTCTCTCTGGAGAGGTTGATAGTGTGAGGCTTGTCTGGTTGGCTCTTGCTTTCATTGCTATCCTGTGTGTTTCAGTTGGTTTTGTCCTCACTTTTAATGCCTTTAATTCCTCAAGCTGCGTCTTGTGGTTATCACTAGCCAACCTTCGGCTTTCTAACACGGATATTCTCAGACCTCCAGATCATTAATCTGAATCTATCACACCCACTCTCTGGGTTGGGAACTCTTTCAGTTCGCTCATGCCTGCTGCACTCCCTGTTACTCTCACTCCATCGTGTGCTATTCGTGTATCTCCCCCTGGGGCAGCCAGTCCCCTAGGACAGCTCTGTAGACCACTAGAATGTGTGATGACCACTGTGGTTTTTGTCACCTTTCTTGGGAATTACCTGCAACAAATGCCTGGTCTTTGAATATCTTATTAATATAACGTGTTTATTTGCGATAAAATCCATAAAACAAAAAATTATAAAATCCGAATTCATCAACACTCCTCATAGTCCAAGGCACAGCAGTACTCGGTCATGAAACAATTTTAAAACTAATAAACTTAGCGAAAAATAAAAATACTTTTGAATTCCTAAAATCTTGCTACTTGTAGGCAAAATGTCTTCCACATGATCCACACAGAGGTAAAAGATGAGTCCAGACTGTGAGGATGAGACCTTCTGTACTTGCTCCGAGGTTTCTTGGGGCTTCTAAGTGTTATCAAACCCACCAGCTGGAGACAAATCTGTAGGATTATCAATGTCTGAACTCCAGCATGATTTCAGACTGGTCTGCTGCCCCCTTGGTTCTACAGGGATGTTCAAAGAGTCCTTCACCACCTAAAAACTCGTTGTTAAACATGTATGTGTTCACATGGAGCAGCTGTCATTGAAAGCTTTTTCGAAATTGCAACTTTTCTTGGCACCTGTAGAAAATATTTCCTCTAGCACAGAAATAATAACTTCACCAGAAGATAAATAAATACAGCTCTGGTTGACTGTATGATGCCGAAATATTAACAATGGAAGTGTGCAGTAGGAGACGTCCACGTTAAACAAGATGGCTGACAACCACTGACTGAGGCCCAGTGAACAAGAGCCAGGAAACACACTCAAGTGAATGATGGAACTCCTAGTCTGATGTCACTGAAGTCTGCGCGCCCCTATGAAACCTCTCAGCACTGAACTACAGCGGGATCAGTACTGCCCCCTGCAGGCTCCACAGTGGATGCCCCATCACCCACCCCATGTGCACCACCCCCTGCTAGACGCCTTCTGTCCAGTTTCATGGATGCAGCAATCATATGACAAGAGCCAACAATCTGCCACAAGGTCCACGGTGGAGCACATCGCACATCCCATACCCCACAGCTGGAGCAGGAACAAGACACAGGGATTGGAACGAGAGGTGCGGTTTGCTGACGCTCAGTACAGTCACACTACCTGGGTTTTTTATGCTTCAGAGAAGTGGTTTTGATTAAATTCTTTATTCTAACTTGAAGAGGAAGTGAACCATTGCTGCAGACGTGCAAATACTGAAGTGAACAAGATGTCCTACAACCACCACTGAACCACGTGGAAATACCCAGCCAACTATGGGGAATAACAAGCATTTTTAGGGCCTGCGGACATTTTAATTCATGTGAAGCATTCAATGATATTAGTGATTATCACACACAGTGCTTTGTGAGAAGATCTGTGGGGAAGGGAACTTCAGAAGTGCCCGTGTCACTTCTAAGAAAACGTTTTAATTGAAAAGAGGATTCCTAGGAACACAGTGTTGGATAATGGAGAACAGTTTTTATCGAAGGAGAACTGGGGTCAAGAATGAAAGAACGGCTCTGTAGAGACCTCAAGCAAATGGTTTTGTTGATAGTAAACGGGAATATGAAGGGGACTGTTCAATGATCAAGAGCGAGTGATTTGGATTGGAAAATGACTATTGAGAAGATGATTTAGGCACATACAGTGACTCCTCACTCTGTAGCAGGATGGACCCTTTTTATGTCACTGAAGAGCAGAGAGCCGGTCCCTAAGGAATCACTGATAATGGGGACCTGTGGTGCATGAATTAAAGCATCATAAAGGAATTACTTAGACATGCATCCTTTGGGAACATTATTCTAGTCCATTTTTGAGGTGCTCCTACTACAAATCCTGCTGCAAGACAAGTATGTGGAGGAGAGAGTCTCTACTGGTAGCAGATAACGACACAGGAAAATAGAAAGTGCAGATGATAGAGAACCTCCTCCCCTCCCCCACCCCCGCTCCTTACTTGATCTTCTGCAGCCGGCTGTCCGGTTCCTTCAGTGCGTCACAGATCAGGGATACACCAGCGTCACCCAGGTCATTGCGACTCAAGCCCAGTTCCAGCAAAGAGCGGTTGGAGCGAAGGGCAGTGGCCAGAGCTGCACAGGAAGCACCAGTTATCTCACAAAATTGGAGGCTAAGAAGGAGCAAGAAAGAGAAGGAGAGGGAATCAAACGATTAATAACTCTAAGGATTTATTGCTGAAAGTATTATAAACAAGGTATACATAATCAGACCAGTAACTGTTATGGCCTCGTACTCTCTGATCTGAGGTGCACAAGGAACACTTTAACACCTCATCACACACTAGTATAATCTTTCATCACTCACTGTAAAATAGAAAGTGCCATATTTGAAACCATTGACACACCAATAGAAATTTCTAATAGGGCACTTTCTATTTTACAGTGAGTGAAACATATTATACTAGTGTGTGATGAGGTGTATTTCATTGTCACATGGATGATGTCATCAGTGATGTCATTTGAGATGTCATCAGTGATGTCATCAGTCATGTCACTGACCATGTCATGAATGATGTAATATGTGACATCATCAGCAGTGGATTGCGGGCGCGCGAGTTATAGTTTGAAAAGTAGGTGAAAGACATCCTCTTTACACACCCAGTACAGTACAGATGCTTGGTGTAATAGTACTGGGTCTCACAGAGAGCGGCCCACCCATGTACAGTACGGGTGCTTGGTGTTCTAGTACTGGGGTTTATAGAGGGAAGCCTACCCGGGTACAGTACGGGTGCTTGGTGTTCTAGTACTGGTTCTCAGAGGGCAGCCCACCCAGGTACAGTTCAGATACTTGGTGTTCTAGTACTGGGTCTAACAGAGGGCAGCGCACCCGGGTACAGTACGGATGCTTGGTGTTATAGTACTGGGTCTCACAGAAGGGAGCCCATCCAGGTACAGTACGGATGCTTGGTGTTATAGTACTGGGTCTCAGAGAGCAGCCCATCCAGGTACAGTACGGATGCTTGGTGTTATAGTACTGGGTCTCAGAGGGAAGCCCACCCAGGTACAGTATGGATGCTTGGTGTTCTGGTACTCGGTCTCACAGAGGGCAGCCCACCCAGGTACAGTACGTATACTTGGTGTTACAGTACTGGGTCTCACAGAGGGCAGCCCACCCAGGTACAGTACAGCTGCTTGGTGTTATAGTACTGGGTCTCATGGAGGGCAGCCCACCCAGGTACAGTATGGATGCTTGGTGTTCTGGTACTCGGTCTCACAGAGGGCAGCCCACCCAGGTACAGTACGTATACTTGGTGTTACAGTACTGGGTCTCACAGAGGGCAGCCCACCCAGGTACAGTACGGATGCTTGGTGTTACAGTACTGGGTCTCACAGAGGGCAGCCCACCCAGGTACAGTACGGATGCTTGGTGTTATAGTACTGGGTCTCACAGACGGCAGCCCACCCAGGTACAGTACAGCTGCTTGGTGTTATAGTACTCGGTCTCACAGAGGGCAGCCCACCCAGGTACAGTACGGGTGCTTGGTGTTCTAGTACTGGGGCTTATAGAGGGAAGCCTACCCGGGTACAGTATGGGTGCTTGCTATTCTAGTACTGGGTCTCACAGAGAGCAGCCCACCAAGGTACAGTACGGATGCTTGGTGTTATAGTACTGGGTCTCAGAGGGCAGCCCACCCAGGTACAGTACAGCTGCTTGGTGTTACAGTACTGGGTCCCACAGAGGGCAGCCCACCCAGGTACAGTACGTATACTTGGTGTTACAGTACTGGGTCTCACAGAGGGCAGCCCACCCAGGTACAGTACAGCTGCTTGGTGTTATAGTACTGGGTCTCATGGAGGGCAGCCCACCCAGGTACAGTATGGATGCTTGGTGTTCTGGTACTCGGTCTCACAGAGGGCAGCCCACCCAGGTACAGTACGTATACTTGGTGTTACAGTACTGGGTCTCACAGAGGGAAGCCCACCCAGGTACAGTACGGATGCTTGGTGTTACAGTACTGGGTCTCACAGAGGGCAGCCCACCCAGGTACAGTATGGATGCTTGGTGTTCTGGTACTCGGTCTCACAGAGGGCAGCCCACCCAGGTACAGTACGTATACTTGGTGTTACAGTACTGGGTCTCACAGAGGGCAGCCCACCCAGGTACAGTACGGATGCTTGGTGTTACAGTACTGGGTCTCACAGAGGGCAGCCCACCCAGGTACAGTACAGATGCTTGGTGTTACAGTACTGGGTCTCACAGAGGGCAGCCCACCCAGGTACAGTACGGATGCTTGGTGTTATAGTACTGGGTCTCACAGACGGCAGCCCACCCAGGTACAGTACAGCTGCTTGGTGTTATAGTACTCGGTCTCACAGAGGGCAGCCCACCCAGGTACAGTACAGCTGCTTGGTGTTATAGTACTCGGTCTCACAGAGGGCAGCCCACCCAGGTACAGTACGGGTGCTTGGTGTTCTAGTACTGGGGCTTATAGAGGGAAGCCTACCCGGGTACAGTATGGGTGCTTGCTATTCTAGTACTGGGTCTCACAGAGAGCAGCCCACCAAGGTACAGTACGGATGCTTGGTGTTATAGTACTGGGTCTCAGAGGGCAGCCCACCCAGGTACAGTACAGCTGCTTGGTGTTACAGTACTGGGTCCCACAGATGGCAGCCCACCCAGGTACAGTACGTATACTTGGTGTTACAGTACTGGGTCTCACAGAGGGCAGCCCACCCAGGTACAGTACAGCTGCTTGGTGTTATAGTACTGGGTCTCATGGAGGGCAGCCCACCCAGGTACAGTATGGATGCTTGGTGTTCTGGTACTCGGTCTCACAGAGGGCAGCCCACCCAGGTACAGTACGTATACTTGGTGTTACAGTACTGGGTCTCACAGAGGGAAGCCCACCCAGGTACAGTACGGATGCTTGGTGTTACAGTACTGGGTCTCACAGAGGGCAGCCCACCCAGGTACAGTATGGATGCTTGGTGTTCTGGTACTCGGTCTCACAGAGGGCAGCCCACCCAGGTACAGTACGTATACTTGGTGTTACAGTACTGGGTCTCACAGAGGGCAGCCCACCCAGGTACAGTACGGATGCTTGGTGTTACAGTACTGGGTCTCACAGAGGGCAGCCCACCCAGGTACAGTATGGATGCTTGGTGTTCTGGTACTCGGTCTCACAGAGGGCAGCCCACCCAGGTACAGTACAGCTGCTTGGTGTTATAGTACTCGGTCTCACAGAGGGCAGCCCACCCAGGTACAGTACGGGTGCTTGGTGTTCTAGTACTGGGGCTTATAGAGGGAAGCCTACCCGGGTACAGTATGGGTGCTTGCTATTCTAGTACTGGGTCTCAGAGAGAGCAGCCCACCAAGGTACAGTACGGATGCTTGGTGTTATAGCACTGGGTATCAGAGGGCAGCCCACCCAGGTACAGTACAGCTGCTTGGTGTTACAGTACTGGGTCCCACAGAGGGCAGCCCACCCAGGTACAGTACGTATACTTGGTGTTACAGTACTGGGTCTCACAGAGGGCAGCCCACCCAGGTACAGTACGGGTGCTTGGCGTTATAGTACTGGGTCTCAGAGGGCAGCCCACCCAGGTACAGTACAGCTGCTTGGTGTTACAATACTGGGTCCCACAGAGGGCAGCCCACCCAGGTACAGTACGTATACTTGGTGTTACAGTACTGGGTCTCACAGAGGGTGGCCCACCCAGGTACAGTTCCGATGCTTGGTGTTATAGTACTGGGTTTCACAGAAGGCAGCCCACCCAGGTACAGTACGGGTGCTTGGCGTTATAGTACTGGGTCTCAGAGGGCAGCCCACCCAGGTACAGTACAGCTGCTTGGTGTTACAGTACTGGGTCCCACAGAGGGCAGCCCACCCAGGTACAGTTCCGATGCTTGGTGTTACAGTACTGGGTCTCACAGAGGGCAGCCCACCCAGGTACAGTACAGCTGCTTGGTGTTATAGTACTGGGTCTCAGAGGGCAGCCCAGCCAGGGACACTTAAACATAACGGAGCACAGCACACATGAAAAAAACTCAATAAATAAAGGGTTTCTTATCCCAGAGCTACAAACAGCACATGGCTAACGGTGCTGCTAGAAACACAGGGTTAACCATGGGCTCAACCTCCTGAGCCCAGCTCTGTCTACATCATGCAGGGTTGTGCACATTACCGTGTCACAGTAAAGGCCTGCTTGTGGGAGAACACAATTGTAGTTTCAAGTTTCATAAACTGTGACTGCCCAGAATTGCCACATGTGAGAGCTGTGAGTGAAGAATGGGAACCGGAACTCAGTCAGCACATCTTCCCTTGGTGTGAGAGGCTAGGAAAGATTGAAAGGTGATTACACTTCATCAATAATGTAAATTGCCTCTAAGTGAGTGATTCGTACATATTTGCAACTAAAATCGTGGACAGTTCCTGCACACACATCACACCTGTTGCTATATTTCTTGAAGTGTAGTCAGTGTTAGGTGCTGCATTTGGGCAGGAAGGTGATGAATACTTGTATGACATATGCTCAGTATCCTTTGATCCTCCTGAAATACGTACATACAGTGCTGTCTTTAAGGATCGCTCCACCCTGTGGGCCACGAAGGGTCACTGTTCTCCCACTTTACCTGAAGATGCATTATTTGGGAATGGTCACTGCTCGCCTCTTTGTGCTCTGTAAATATATTGTGCAGTTTTACTTCCAATCTAGATCTAAGGTCCTTGGAAGAGATGTCCATGTGAAGGTCTCCAGTCCTTCCAGCATAAACTGAAGACCCAAGTTCTCTGAAGTTTGTGCATTTTACAGGATGCATGATCAGAGTGAACCTGTCTGCCTCCTCTGAGCAGCATGGATAGTGAGGGTTGTGTCTGACTTTATTCAAAAAGTTACATATGGGACACAAATGGTGAACGCTGTGTTGCTATCATTAATCCCTAATGTACATATATGTACGGATGTATGACGGTACAACGCGTACCGTTACAACGCATCCCTTTAGCACGCAGTTTTAACAACGCAAGTCGTTACAACAACTTGCATTGTGGGGCGCTGATAGTGAATAGTTTAATTTACTATTCCAACTCCAGTCACCATGGATAGTAGGGAAGGTGTTGGATAGTAAATTAAACTATCCCCTATCCTAGAGCGCCCTCCAGCGCAAGTCGTTGTAACGAAAAATTTCGTTTACGCAATACTTTGCCCGTGCTCACTAATTTACATAGGCAAGACCAGCCAACAAGTCAACCAAAGGATCAGCCAGCATCAATCACGCATAAAGAAAAAAAAAATGACTGCTCCGCTGGTTGAGCACTTCTGTGATAAAGGCCATAATGAACATGAATTTAAATGGTCGGTGTTATTCACCGCGAACTCAATGACAAAATGCCACGATATTGAGCGTGCCTTACTGCAGAAAGAGGCTTATCTCATTTTGAAATACAATAGCACTCAAACAGGCCTTAACAGCTTGTCTGAGATAGCCCATATCTAATTGGCAGAGATACATAGTCCAGCGGACTGGCATCTGTTAGAAATCCCTGGCCTTAATCTGTAGCCTTACGTCCTATTTTCATTAATACATCTTGTGTATAAAAAACAAGCGTGGCCACTGCCTGGCAGGTTTATATATGGAATCTTAATAATGGGTATAGCGTTACCTACAGACTCCCCACAAGCTCTGTCACTAAAGTTTTTTAAGGGTGCATACAACATACGATGACAATAATGACCCTTAATGTGCTCGCCGTACTTGTTACATAAATATTAATGAAATGGCCTGTTTTAATATTAGTGTTCAGACACGAGTTGCCAATAAAGTTTTGAGGTTTCATTACCTCAAACCCAGCGTGTAACTAAAACAGTTACAAAATGGGTTTTCTGCATCTATCCAATGAAAATGATACTACGCAACAGGCGCGCTCTGATTGTGTATGCGCTCTCCATAATAAACGTAATTTTCCTGCAGAGAAGTTTGAGGACACTACAAGTCCCAGCATGCCCCCTTTTTGGAGGTGGGCTTTAAATACAGGAAGTGCTTGCGCGGCCATTTCTTGTGAGAAAACATTGATTACACCAGCGGCGTGCTGTTCTTTTTGAGCAGGTAAATGCTAGGATATGTGTTTGGTCTGTTTGAATGGTCATATCTTTAGCTACAAGCGCTTATCCCTGTTTTTTCGTTTTTTCGCTAACACAGGACGGCAAATTGAGAGCACATTTCTAAAAATTCTTAAAATTAAAAAGGGAATAGAAACACATCATTAAGGTAGGCGAAATTAATCCTGCCCTTTGTCGTATTTTAATAATGCATGCACTATGCGAACAGTGTAATCAACAGCCCCACCACCAAAACATTTTTCACTATTGTTTTAGGATTTTATCTGCATGGTGGTTGACTACAGATAAGCACGCCGGTTGGTGGCAGTCGACAATAGCAAGGTATGCTTTATGTAGTACTGGGTTACGCTTTAGTAATGAAACCACGAGCTGGTTAGATTCACCAATGCACAAAAATTCTTTTAAAATTTCTTGTAGGTTGTCCTGCCTGGCCACGCTTGCAAATATTTGGTTTGAAACCCTTTACGCCTTAATGCCGTGCTTTACAACCAAGTTTGGTATGTAGCAACTTTCTTTCTCAGCCCATTGCCTTAAAAGAAGTTTGGTTTTGAGAAGTGATGAAAATATTTTCTTATCATCTTGCAGGTACAAAGAATAAAACAGCCCTGATGAGAGATTAGCGACATTTTGCCTGATCTTGAAACGCGTCGGCACTTTCATAGGGTGGAATAAAATGTCATCTCTACGATACTAGGATCGGCTGGTCCAGTATTGATTTGTTTAAGAGCCATTCATTTGCTTATAATTCCCCCTATGACATATTTTTCTCATATTTTTCTCATTTTTGTCATTGTAATGTTTGTTCTAATGTTGTTTGCGATGTATTTTTAGTCTTTTGTAATGTTTGATGCAAGAAATTTTCTTTTTTGTACTGTGCAAAGAATTTGTTTTTTATGTATGTACAAAGTATATATAGGTGTGTAAATATTTAATGTATTGTTGTTTTCTGTCATATAGCTTGTCATAACTTGAAAAAGATTAAAAAATATTGACACTAAGTAAGATGTGATCACAATAAATTGATCTTTTCCCTCTTATTAAGCTTGTGGAGATTTTGTGGTTCGGGCTATTTGTGTTATATATTCCCCAGGAGTTAAGCAGCATGAGTGCAGTGGTGGCAGCATACTGTGCAAGGATCAGTAGTAGTGAACAGGAGTTTTTTTACTGTGTCACTGGAGCGAGGCCTACAGGCTCCCTCACCTTTTTAAAGTTCTGCTGTTGTCTGCTTAACTCACCCGTGGCCTACATCAGGTAGATGTGGAGGGCTGCGCAGCACAACAGTGGTGATTCTGTATTAGTTGTATGTGTGCCTGGGAAGGGTCCAATAAAAGGATGAAGCAGACTGTGCAATACATTTGTGGGTAGTACAAGCACTGGGTGTATCTATGTCTGAGAGGAATATATTACATGAGAGATGTGGTGCAGTACACGTGTGGATAAAACATGTGCAGAACGTATGTGTGCTGGCGTGGAGTAGCATATGCTATGGGTGAAGTGGTGTGCAGCACGCACATAGTGAGCGCGTTTGCTGGCAGTGCATGTGTTTTAAAATAACACACCCTCATTAAACATCAGTGCTGAACCGTTCATGCAGACTGAGTGTGTGCGCCAACAGCACGTGTGCTTGTAAAGGTACATTGCATAGCAATATTAGTGCTGAGCATTAAGTGTACTGTGGGTGTGCCCTGAGTAAATGTGCCTGCAAGTGTATCTTGTATGGAGAACCCTGGGTCCCATTTTCGGAAACCCAGGTCTGCCTGTTGAAGACACAAGGAGGAGAGGAAAATCCCCAGTCAGATTAGTGGATTGTTGCATTCCTGTGAGCTGGGTGATGACACACGTGAGGATGTATGACGTTACAACGCATACTTTTACAACGCCTACCATTACAACGAAACTTTTACAACGCAAAAACTTTTTTTAGGGTTCAGGGTCAGTTTTGGGTTTTTGGGGTACAGGGGTATTTTTTATAAATAAAATAAAATTACATTTAAATCAAATTAATTAAATAAAATTAAATAAAATTAAATTATATTACAATATTTTTAATTAATTTAAATTAAAAAAATTATTATATACTTACCAATACTTACGTTGTATTGGTATGCGTTGTAAAGGTATATGCGTTGTAAAATCTTGCGTGGTAATGGTATGCGTTGTAAAAGTTTTTGCGTTGTAAAAGTTTCGTTGTAATGGTAGTGCGTTGTAAAAATTGCATGGTAAACGTTGTATACCCACACGGGAGGGAAGAGACTACTTTACATTTCAAATGACTGCTCTTTGATTCAGTGATAGGTCACAAGGAAGGGGCCTAAACACATCTCAGGAAGGGAGATGATGCTGAGTAGAGAATCATAAAGAGTAGGTCAGGGGTGTGGGATTAATTGTTTGATGCACATATCACTGACTGACATCCAGGTGTAAACTCTGGTCACTCCCATGAATAAAGTTGTGGACAATCATCTTCAGAGTCGTGGCGGATGGGGCAGACCCTTTAATGAAAGAAGATGAAAAGGAAAAGTGCCCACTTCTAAAGAAGCAGAGCCCTTCAAAGGCTAGACCCTAAACCAAATTTGGTGTCTGGAACAGGACTATAAGCAGGGGAGGTTGTGTCCTCAAAAATTGTCATCTGCCAAGCAGCCAAACAGGCTGTGTGAGAAGGGGAAGCTCTGCAAGACTTCTGCCTGTGACCAGGACTGGGAGCCACGGCTTGCTATTGTTTTAAACAAACTTTACTTTTTTCGGGTACATACCATATATTTGTTGTAATTTGGCAGCGATTAGGTTAGCATTAGCAGAAGCCATCCGGCATTTAGAGACTATCTTGTCTGTTTTGTGGAATCCATTTTGTATTTCTGTCAGCCATTTTATTTGCCATGTGCTACCATGTGCTCGCAATGTGCTCTGTCCTACCTTTCTGTTAACTGCTCTTGAAATCTGCCTAGAGACGAACTATATTTAGCATCTTCCACCTTCGCACATGCTCAGTTGAGCTTGCAGCTGTCCATGCTGCTGCTGTTAGTCTGTAACTGTCAGAATGTGTTCACCAGAATTAGCAACTGTTAGCTCCTCCCACTTGTTGACTGTGCATTTTCTATATGACCTTATATGTACTTAAAACCAGCATTTTGTACTTGTACCGCCTTCATTTGAGCACCTGTGTGGGTATAAAAGGACCAAGCTCCTTTCATTCAGTGTGCTACTTCATGCATTACCGAAGGGTGCTGCGTGAATGTAGTTCCACCCAATGAGGTTTAATAAACTCTGTATTTTCTAATCCAGTTTCTGTGCCAACTTCTTCCTCTTGGTCTGAGGAGTCTGTGCAGAGAAAGGCGAATCCCTTGCACTGGTAGGCCCTGCTGAGGCTCACCACCACAAATTGGCACTTCCAATGTGGGGCTCATCGGCGACTTGGATGCCAGAAGGAGTGGTCAAGGTAAAGAATTGGAATCTCGCTTTGGACGCAATCGCTGCCTGAGGAGACCCGAGTCTTGGCAACCACAGCGTTTTTCCTTTCTTTCTGATCTGACCATCCAGGTGGTGCCGGTCCTCGACTGAGATCTCTTCTGTTGATTCACGGTGCAGTGACCATTTGGTTCGATTTGAGAATTTGGCAGTTGGAACCTGGACACCATTTGATTGGTAAGAGTCGTTCTGCGGCACTTGCTGTTGGTTTTTGATGCCTTGGATTGGTAAGGTAGTTTAGTAACACTTACTGTGGCTTTTGATTTGACGGATTGGCCAATATTAGTATTTGTTTGTACGGTATATATGAATTGCAATTTATATAGGCAGGTAATGAGGAGATTTTTTTTCTATTTGAATTTGTTTGAACGGCGAACGTACGAAGAGTACCTTAAGTGCTACTTTGATTATAATACTGCATATTTTGCACTATTTTTAGCATGCCTGTTTCCAGCACACTTTGTAGGATGTGTTGCTTTTGTAGAGGTACCAGTTTGAGACACGATGAAGCACAAATGGCCCCCCCGGAAGGGACACCGAATAGGGACATGTATATTAGGTATGTAATTTCTTCTATAATGTACAGCACGTTATGGAATAAATATACTCGTAAGGATCCTGAGTTGCGTTGGCCTATGCATGGGTCATTTGGTTTGTGAAAGATTCAGTATGTGGAGCAACAAATGTTTAAGCGAAAGGCTAGGCAAGACATGTTTGACTGTGTGGGAATGTGGGAGAAAGAAGTGCGTGAGCGCATAAAGCGTGAGCAAGCCTTGACAGAAAAAGAACAATGTAAGAGCATTCATGCGAAATCATTGGAAATGAAAAATAGGGAAATGAAAGAAATTAAAGAGAGGGAATATAGGGAGCGTCATTTACAGGTAAATGGCCAATACGCTGTTCGTAGACCTCTTTATCCTATACTTAATAAACCCCAAGATGATTCTCTCTTATTAGATCGTAGTCCACCTCCGTATACTCTTCCTTATGAGTCGGATGAGGACTCTCCTACAGACCCGGACAATGCTTGAGAAACTCGCTCAATGTTATCTGCTCGGCGTGCGTCTGACATTAGATCTGCTGCACTTAAAGCCGTTCGAAGTACTGGCACTGCTTCTAAACTTTTTGATAGTATAAAAGATTGGCAGGAAAGGGAGCAAATATATTTTACTGATACATTTGCCGCAGAGGTTATTGGACGGTTCAGGAAAGATTCGGTAGAAATGGAGCCCGATGATGTAGCAAATGATTGTAAACAATTACGTGAAGGTCTTTTTTGTCTTCTACCAGGTGGCTGACACGATCAAACGCTTGGTTAAACAGCGTGTTGAAGCAGCCCGTTTGCGAGAGGAGAAAAAGGCAGCAGACGCAGCTGCACAAACATCCCAGGTCAGCATGGCACGAACTTCTACTCCTGAAACAGATAAGAATGCTGTAATTAATGTGAAACCCATGCGGGAGGCCACGCCTTTATATGTTCCTCCTAAAGGAACGGGTACAAGTGATGATAAGACTTCTACAGATGCAAGGGGTTATTTTATTCATAATTGGGTTTACACTCCATGGAATAGAGCAGATGTCATGGCTCTTAAATCTGCATTACCTGATCCGCGAAAGAATCCAGCAGCTTTTAATGAGGAAGTTGAGGGTGCTATTAGCTCTTGTACTATGACTTTGCCTGATATTGATCTGTTTTTTGGACTAATATTACGGCTGATAAGTGGAGAACTGTGCGTAAAGTTGATGATCGTGCAACATTTGGAGCATTATGGAAAGATTTAGAGCAGTTAGATGAAGACTAAGAACCTGCACAGAAACTGTGTCAGCTAATTTTAAATATTCCGGCAGCTATATTAGTTAAGTTAAAGATGATTATTCCCCCTAAAAAGATAGATTGGACAGCATCTTGCAAGCAAAAGGTAGATGAATCAGTTTCTGACTTCTTCACACTCTTTGAAGAAGCATTCCACGATTTTAGTGAACAGTCATTGACAGATGACACGGGTAGACATGTGTTCATTGATAAATATGTCGCAAACCTTTTGCCAGGAATAGCTAGTCGCCTAAAGGCCAATGAAAGTTCATGGACTACCTCTTCTCCGGTTTCTCTTTTGGCTATGGCTCAGTATTATGAACGCCAGGAACTAGAAGCAAAGGGTAATGAGGATAAAAAGACTAAAGAGTTGAAAACAAAGGTTATGTTGGCTCAGGCTTATGGTCTGCCTTCTCGAGGTAATGATAGAGGTGGACGTGGATCTTATGGTTCGTCCTTTCCTTCCTAAACTCGTTAGAATTTGTCTGTTGACCAGTTTGCGTACTGCAAGAAATTTGAACATTAGCTTTCTGATTGTCCAGTACTGCGTGCTCAGCAGAGTCCACGTGGTCGGGGACAAATGAGAAATTGTTCGAGATATCGAGGTCCAGGAGGAAGCACGAATGATCATGCTAGGTTTGATGCTAATACACGTGGGCAGGATGTGTTTAACACTTTTGATAGACGGAACCAATATCAAATGTCCGACTATGTGCTGTCTGATTTTCAAGATTCTGCTTATGCAGAGGATTGCCTAGGATGGGGTAAGAAATCAGTTGAAGTTCCAGTAGATCAGAGGGGTCCCTATGTTACAGCACAAGTTTTGGGTTCTACTGATCAGTTTCTGGTTGATACAGGAGCTACTCGAGCGCCTTGTCTAAACACTTGGTTCGTAGGGCTCCCGTGTCTGGCTTAACTAGAACATTGATAGGTTTCGATGGAACTCCTTCCCTTAGCCCACTGTCACAACCACTTGCAATCCATGTTGATAAGTTTACTGCTCTATGTCCGTCTTTGCTCTCTCCAAACACACCAGATAATATTTTGGGTCTTGATATGCTCAAATATTTCAGGGCTACGATACGATGTTCTCTGGAAGGAGTACAGGTTATTTTGAATGACAACTACCCTGTGATTGAGAGATCCTGTATTGTTAAAGAGGACATTGCATTAGCTTCACTTCCTAGTACTTTGTGGGCTACTTCAGATACCGATGTATGGCAAATGGTTATTCCGCCAGTGCATATTAGTGTCAAGGAGGGTGCTTCATTGCCAAGACTGCCTCAGTATAAAATTTCTCGAGAAGTAGAAGAAGCACTCACACACATTGTATATGATTTGATTAAAGTGGGGGTTGTGGAAGAAGTTCCTTACAAGGTTTGCAATAGTCTGATTCTTCCCATTTTGAAAAAAGATACTGACACTAGGATTTACAGAGTCATCATTGATTTGAGAGAAGTTAACAAGATTGTAGTACCGCAGTACCCTGTGGTTTCTGATATAACGACATTGCTTACCCTGGTCCCTCCAACAGCAACTACATTTACTGTAAATTATTTGAAGAATGCTTTCTTCTCGATTCCTATTCATCCTGATAGCCGATATTTGTTCGGTTTCACTTTGAATAATCGATCATACATATTTTGTAGAGTTCCTCAAGGGTACACTGAGAGTCCTAGTATCTATAGCCAAGCACTAAAACAACAGCTAGATTCTTTCATTTTGCCTAAAGGAGTGTCTCTCATACAATATGCCGATGACATCTTGTTGGCAGCTGATTCACCTGGCAGCTGAGCCGCCTAAAGTTGAACACGGACAAGACAGAAGTCCTCATCCTGGGAACATCCCCCTCCGCATGGGACGACTCCTGGTGGCCCCCAGCCCTAGGCACCGCACCCAAGCCAACAGACCACGCACGCAACTTGGGCATCATCCTGGACTCCTCCCTATCGATGACCAGGCAAGTCAACGCCGTCTCCTCATCTTGCTTCCACACACTCCGCATGCTCCACAAGATCTTCCAATGGATTCCCACCGAGACAAGGAAGACGGTCACCCAGGCCCTCATCACCAGCAGACTGAACTATGGAAACCCCCTCTACGCCGGAACAACAGCCAAGCTTCAGAAGAAACTCCAGCGCATCCAGAATGCCTCCGCCCGACTCATCCTGGACGTCCCCCGACGCAGCCACATCTCGAGCCACCTGAGAGACCTACACTGGCTCCCTGTCAACAAGAGGATCACGTTCAGACTCCTCTCCCACGCACACAAATCCCTCCACGACCTGGGCCCTAGGTACCTCAACGACCGCCTGACCTTCTACACGCCCACCCGCCAGCTGCGATCGGCGAACCTCGCCCTCGCCGTCGTGCCTCGCATCCAGAGAGCCACCGCGGGAGGAAGATCCTTCTCCTACCTAGCGGCTAAGACATGGAACTCCCTGCCCGTCCACCTGCGACTGACCCAGAACCACCTCGCCTTCAGGAAACAGCTCAAGACCTGGCTGTTCGAGCAGTAGCAGACCCCCCTCCCCACGCACCTTGAGACCCTTCCGGGTGAGTAGTGCGCGATATAAATGCCATGATTGATTGATTGATTGATTGTGAAGAGTGTACTTTGTCTTTACTTTCTTTTCTTGCTACACACAACCATAAAGTATCACGAAAGAAATTGCAATATTGTAGACCGAAGGTGACCTACTTAGGACACCTTCTGTCTAAGGAGGGCCGTGCACTTACACCAGATCGCATTCAAGCAATTTTATACACACTAGTACCTTCCACACAGAAAGATGTCCGTGCATTCATCGGTTTGACTTCGTTTTGTAGGCAATGGATATTGGGTTTTTCACACATTGTTAAACCCCTGCTAGCGCTTTTGACTAAAAACACTCCGATCCCCCTTCCATGGACAGATTAATGCCAAAATACTTTTCGTCAGTTATGACAAGCTCTTTGCTCTGCACAAGTGTTAGGCACACCAGATTACACAAAGGCTTTTACATTCTATGTACACGAGAAAGATGGGTGTGCATTGTCAGTTTTAGTACAGACACACAGTGATAAGCAGCACCCCGTGCATATTTTTCTGCAGTTCTTGATCCTGTTGCTCGTGCATTGCCTGGGTGCTTCCGTTCAGTTGCAGCGACAGCTGTGTCCATACATCAGAGTGAAGGGATAGTTTTGTCACACAAACTGTTGGTGCTAGTACCCCATGCAGTAGATGCCCTTTTGAATCAGACTAAGACACAACACTTAACTAGTGCTCGCCTGACAGGATATGAATTGACACTGTTAGCACCTCATATTACCTTGAAGAGATTTGCGACACTCAATTCAGCTACTTTGTTTCCATATCCTGTGACTGAATCTCAATCAAAAGAGCATCATGATTGTATATTCCTTACTGAGGAACAGCCAAAGGGTTGCGTCGATTTGCAAGATACGCCCCTTTCAGAAGTAGATGGGGAACTGTGGGTCGATGGGTCCTGTTTGAAGTTACCAGATGGCACGAACTCAGCTGCATATGCAATCACGACACTTGAGACAGTAGTGGAAACAGCTCGCATACCACAGAAGTCGGCTCAAGCAGCTGAACTAATAGCTTTGACACAAGCCTGTGAACTTAGCACTGACATGTGTGTGAACATCTACACTGATAGCTGCTATGCCTTTGGAGTGGTTCATGATTTTGGCCTACTCTGGAAGGAAAGAGGCTTTCTTACATCCCACGGGATGCAGATAATGCACGGAGAATTAGTGCATAATCTCTTGACTGCACTTACATACCCAAAGAGAGTTGCTAATATGAAGTGTAGCGCGCACAAGAAAATCATTGACAAAATAGGACTAGGCAATGCCTTTGCAGATCGCGTAGCCCGTGAGACTGCGATGCAGCGAAGCACTACATCCATGTACGTAGTGAAATCACAAGCTGAGCGTTGGCATGATGCTAGACAAGAAGTATTAGATATACAGAGATCTGCCTCTGTGGAAGAACTTGAGCAATGGTCTAAAGAAGGAATGTTAGACGATGAGGGTTGTTGGCGCAACAAAGACATGGATAAATGGAAATTGCCTGCAGCCTATTTACAACCTGTGGTTCAAATGGCACATGGGCCGGCACATGTTGGAGCTCTAGCAATAACTAAATTGCTTACGCAAGTTTGGAAGCACAGCTAAAAGAGTGGTACAGTCCTGTTTGATCTGCTGGCAGTATAATCCTGGAAAAGGGACACAGACTCCTACAAGAGGGTTTGCTACACCAACCGCACCTTTTGAAGTTTTGCAGATGGATTACATCCAACTTGAACGCTGCAATAATCTCAAATATGTCCTAGTGGTGGTATATACCTTCAGCAAATGGATAGAGGCATACCCTACAAAGGATAATACTGCTCTCACCACAGTGAAGGTGCTTCTAAAGGAGTTTTCCCTAGATATGGTGTGCCCATTTAACCAGTTCTTCTCACCATCTAACTTTTATGGAGTGACAACGGACCTCATTTTATTGGGCACGTTGTTGAGCATGTCCTGAAAGGATTAGGGATCAAACAGAAATTCCATGCAGTTTTCCACCCACAATCAGCAGGGTTAGTGGAGAGGTACAACGCTACTTTGAAATTGAAATTAGCGAAAATACTTGCTTCCACATCTTTGAAATGGCCAGATGCACTACCTCTGGCATTGTTGTCCATAAGATCAGTGCCACATTCACGATCTGGCCTTACCCCATATGAAAATGTATTTGGAAGGCCAATGAACATTTGGGGAGTTCCTAAGCCACGCCCCATACATGATGTTTCTTGTGTTCTGATGAATGATTATTTGGCACAGTTAACCAACAGTTTGATCTCTATTCATCAACAGGTTCGAGAAGCACTTCCTGACAGATCTACAGGTGAGGCCCATGAACTCTGTCCTGGCGACCACGTGATGGTCAATGTCTTCGACAGATCGAACAGCTTGGAGCTGAGTTGACTAGGAACGGAGCAGGTGCTCCTGGCAACAAGGACAGCAGTTCGAGTGACGACCAAGAAGAACTGGGTCCATAGCACACATTGCAAACGTGTGTCGCCTGCCTTGGTGGAACCTGCTGTATTGACCGACCATCGAGAGAATCTGGAGATGGAGAAAGGTCAGGCTATCTCACCTGACGAATCTGCAGAAGTCTTCCCAGACCACATGATTCCTGGAGCATCGTGATACCACTTGAGACCGAGGAAAGAATCTGTAGTGCTTAAAAAGACTGGTTGAGCTGGTGGTGAGATTGGGGGCATCACATACCTGCTGCTGTTTTGTTTGGATCCCTGGCCCCTCGGTGACTCTGCTGCTTTGCCGTGTCTCCCTCCCGCCGCCGCAGCACGTCATCCCGCGGCCGCCGAGCGGAGGGAGACCACAAGTACCAGGCTCCCAAGTGCCCCAGCACCGGAAGTAACTCTGCCTGCTTGGCGCCCGGAGGCGCTATAAAATCACTGCAGCCCCGGCGGAGCGGGTGGTGAGATTGTTTGGGGGCATCACGTACCTGCTGCTGTTTTGTTTGGATCCCTGGCCCCTCGGTGACTCTGCTGCTTTGCCGTGTCTCCTTTCTGTAGTGTAGTTCCTATTATCCCAATAGGCTCTGCGCATTGGAATAATATCTTCAATAGTATAGACCTAGGGCAGAGGTTAACTAGGTCTTCTACTGACGATATTAGACTTAAAGTTTTGTGTTTGCCAGCTAGCTCAGAGTTCACTAGAAACTTTCTCGAATAGGCAGGAGGTGTTGAACCTCCCTGGATAGACAAGAAGGGATTTAGTTTCTGACAACCATAGAACATGACAACTTTGCTCTCTCCTAATCAAGAGTGTATCTCTAGAGTCGTGTGAAAACAAAAGACAACCTATTTTGCTCAGTCAGTTCAGTGCATTCTTAGTTTCACCAGATTGTAGAGAAAAGGAAGAGACGGGCGTGTTCAATAAAAGATGGTATTTATTGATCAGTCTCTTTTCTCGTACAAGAGAAATGAATCGATATTATTGCAATACTTATGATTAAGTAAAATGCATATGATAAAAGCAGAAGTATAAAATAATACTGTAAAAACATTTATATGGTTTCTAAGCCATATGATGGTTTAAAATGGATAAAATAGATACATACATATATATATATATTACTAATCGTACTCAACTGGTGCTTCTAACTACGCCTACCCCAGTGTACCTGACCTAAGCCTAATACGTGGGCGGGAGTAGATAAGTAACAGTTTAAGTTAAGGTTGTTTTGCCAAGTGACTGACTTAGGAATTCTCTGTAAAGGGTTATTCAGTTCTGTACCTGAGATCTAGAATGGTTGAGGGATGGTATCTCTCGTCTCTGGTCTTGATATTCCAGGCTGCCTGCAAGGGCTGCTTGGAAGCGCCGGAGCTGGATTTCTCGGCAGGAGAAAGGCAGCGTCTCGTTCTCAGCGCGTCAGGAAGGCGCGGCTGCGCCAGTGGGCTTCGCTTTCTGCTGGGCTCCTCGGCAAGTCTCGCTGCTCCGATCTCGTCACCACCACTTGTGTTTGCTTAAGGCAATGTTGGTAATATTTATACCTATAAGGTGCCGAGATTGACGTAAGGATGGACATAGATACGTCAATAAGGATGTCATACGAACTGGTCGTTAGCACATTCTTTACTGAAGTTCTCTGAGAAATCAAAACAATGGCCGCAGGGTTTTTCCCAGGTTGTCACAGGTTTGATTTGTTTTGAGAACTCCGTATGCCTTATCAGGGGCTGAAGGAATAGTGCTTGCCTAATTAGATGGCAAGCGTTATGACCTAATCAGATAACGCGTTCCTGTGCCGTGGTGCGGCTTAATCAGATAACGGTTTTGCATCATAGGATGGCTGCTAGTTAGTTTGTTAACCAGAACCGGGTCAGGAATAGGGGGGTCGATACAGAACCTATAGGAATACATCACACCCACTCCACGCTAACTATGTCCATGTTTACAAATCTAGGCATAGTAAATATACAGTGAAATATGTGTATACCGTACCACCCCAAAATACATCCATATGTATCTCGAAACATGTAATATGCGAGAAAAATATATTTATAAGCACTATATGCACATAAGTAGTAGAGGAATGCTAAAATAATCACGCATATCTATACATTCTTATCAACAAGAGATGAAAATGACACATGAAATGGCTCTGAATACAGAAGAAAAATTGCGAGTCCATTTCATCACAAAACAAAAAATATCCATTAACATGTCAGAGGGCAGCTAATTTCTCTAAAGTTCCTAAAATAGAAATTCAGTTCTTCAAGAATAGTTTCTACTTTAAGCAGAAGATAAGTGTCCCGGGAAAAATAAGAATTTTGTAGGGGATTGTGAAAAATCAGTTGTCCGTAGACTGGAGAAAAAACTGTTCATGTTATTTTTACCACTAAAGTTGAAGGCCAAATTCAGGGCGGTGGGAATGCCGTGAGCTAGCTTGCTCAAAGTTATTATTTCTGCTCTGGTGTGAACATCATATCATTTAGACTGTTGAAAAAGCTGTCAACTGCTTCCTGTGAGAGTTCCACTAACTCTGAAAAAGTGGTCACCATGCATTCATGAGCATGATTGCCTCCATTGATGTTTTGATCAGCATAGCTGATAGAAGGTCGTACCTGATCGATGCTGCATTCATCTTGAACCTCACTACCCCTCAATCGTAGTGGTGAAGTTTCCACGAATGCCGTCATCAGGATTGGTAGCCGCTGGGGACAGCACAATGCATGAGCCGTAACCGGACCCAACAAAGTTTCTGCATCCATTGGCGCATCCGATTGTAGCGTCAGACAGGTGTCCAACACGCATTCTTCTCCGCAGAGCAAGCACCTTAATACAGGTAAAACACATCTTTGCCACATTGGTCTAAATGAAAGAAACCAAGTCATGTTCAGGTCTCTAAGCCGGGATAGTCCAAGGATTTTAGATATCCGGTCCCGGTATCCAATGGCTAGGATTGTTTCTTCCCTTGTCGCAGGTGTTTTGTCTGTGACTCGGTCTGCCATAGCGAAATATCAGGATCAAAAATAGGATTCCTGCCACTAGTCCCAAAATAAGAGGAAGTCCACCAAAGATGGAATGGACAAAGTCTGGAAAAATACCCAGAATGGCTTTGAATGGTGTTAAAGCCCCCAAAAACACTGTCTTAAATACATTTGAGACTCCACTGGTATCAGAAATATTTAAGATTTCGTTCAGGACTTCTGCGAAATGTATGGGGGAATTAGTTGATAACAATGAATGAATCTCTGCCATTGTCCTTGCAACTTGGAGATCATACGTTTCTTTTGATGACGTGAGCATGGTCGGCGTCTGAAGAAGCACTGTTTTCATTCTGCTTAAAGTATCAATTCGAATAGAAGCAAATTTCAAACTCGGCCATAACCTTGCCTCCCTGTCTGGCATTGCGCTGGGGAACAATACTCGTTCACAGCACATGACCTTCGCAGTCGTGGTTACGAGATAAGGTACTCCGGGCAGCAAACTACAACATCTGCGTTCTACAATCAGAATGTAACTCCTGTTCGATAGTCTCCTAAAGAATGGTTCTATTCGTGTTGCAGGTGTGCCTAGCTGGTGACATGAAAGGTTATTTGAAGACCCTTCACAGGCTCCGTATAAACTAATTCCATTACACAGTAGTGTACCGCTTAGTGACATCGCACAATTATTGCCACTAAGAAACACTTTCTGGCCTTCATTACTGACACATGCATGTGAATAGGGCAAGTTCCATGTTGACTTAATGTACCCTTTACCCAATTTTTCGTACATGCCAGCCTGTATATATTTTTGGCAGTATTGAAACCTGAAAGTAGATATTGGAATATTAATTATCCCATGTATTATCCATTCAATGACAGGTCGTTCTGACATTGTCATAGGTAATCTCTCGAGTTTCTCAATGCTCAGGATTGTATAATCAGCACCCTTCTGTGCCATTCTGATTTGTTTATCAGTAAGGTTAAAGATATTGAATAGTGACGTTGTGTTGATTAAACGCCAAGGCACATAGCCTGAACGCAGATTTTGTAACGTCCAGCCAAGCTGTATAATAGAACGCAATTGGGACTGACCGTGTTGTAACACCAGTAAGTCTTGCGATATTATGTCGACTGCTGAAGACACAATGCTGTCCAAAGAGTATATTCTGGAGGACAGAGTCATTAACCCGTTGTCTACTACAGAAAGTGATTTTTCCAAATTGATACGGTCAATTTCCCGTATTTTTTCTGATGTTTCAATTTGAATTACTTTCCAGGCTATATTATAAGCTGCATATACAGAGGCTGCTATGAAGCGTTTTTGACGCTGTTTGCGCGGTCCCATAATGAAATCACGCAAGTCAGCACCATCAGTAAGTAAAGTTAGGTGTTGCTTAATTTCTGCCAGTGTGGATGTTTGTAGCCATTGAAGGCATAGCTTGCCCACACTGTACGTGGTAATTATCCCTGGGTGTTGTCTTTGGGAATATCTAGGGTCTGGCCTGGTCAATTTGAACCCCTGTGTTTTGTTCAGGAGTCTGTCTTGACAGTTATTAGTATCTGTTGGCCAGATCAACCACTGTTTCCAATCAGGATGTGTTCTGTTTTTGCTTAATATATGGTTTACGTCTATCTCCTCATCTATAGAGCTATTACTGTTCATGGTTGGCTTTGGAATAGACGGTTTGTTCAAATCTTTGATTTTGGCTAGGCCAAGACAGGTAGTTTGTTGAATAGTGTCATTCAAAAATATAATTTGTTCAGGGATCATGCAGGCTCTAAACAATGATTCTATACCTTGTACTTGCCATTCTTTTGTACCCCAAACACTTTTCACTTCAACATTTTTGTCCCAATAATCAAAACCAAATGTACTCATCTGCTGAAAAAAAGAGTCTGAATATATCAATTTAGTGTTTGTAAGCATGGTCTTTGTACCTGTCTTATTTGACAATTTGAAATAAAATGTTTCTGCATTACTTGTGTTGAACCCTGAAAAATATGAATATTTGTCATAAAAAGTTCTTGAGCTACCTTTTGGAGGAGTTGCACAGTGTTCCCATTGATTATAATTTAAAACATTTCTAGGTTGTGCAGATTTATGCAGATAATGGTTACCGTAGTGATTATAGCAGAACATCTTATCATAATTAGACGAACCCTGCAAATAATCATGTTGTGTATATTTAGCAGACATTACTAGGTAAGACATCATATCATTAATACTTTCAAAGACCCAATCATCAGCAATTGAACTTGGTTTTACAAAGTCACTCAATGAGATTGTCATGTATTCCTATAGGTTCTGAATCGATCCCCCTATTCCTGACCCTATTCTGGTTAACAAACCAACAAGTTAACTAGCAGTCAGCCCATGAGGCAGCAAACCCCCATGATGCAGATACCGTTATCTGACGAAGCCACACTACGGCACAGGAACGTGTTATCTGATTAGGTCATAACGCTTGCGATCTAATTAGACAAGCGGTATTCCTCCAGCCCCTGATAAGGCATACGGAGTTCTCAAAACAAATCAAACCTATGACAACCTGGGAAAAACCCTGCGGCCATTGTTTTGATTTCACCGAGAACTTCAGCAAAAGAATGTGCTAACGACCAAGTCGTATGACATCCTTATTGACGTATCTATGTCCATCCTTACGTCAATCTCGGCACCTTAAAGGTATAAATATTACCGATATTGCCCTCACGCGGTGGTGACGAGATGGAGCAGCCATACTTGCCGAAGCCCAGAGCAGAGCAGACCCCGCTGGCGCAGCCCCGCCTTCCTGACGCGCTGAGAACGAGACGCGCTGCCTTTCTCCTGCCGAGAGATCCAGCACCGGCGCTTCCGGGTAGCCCTCGCAGGCAGCCTGGAATATCGAGACCAGAGAGAGAGATACCATCCCTCATTCATCCTAACTTCCAGGTACAGAACTGAATAACCCCTCGCAGAGAATTCTTAAGTTAGTCACTTGGCAAAAACAAACTTAACTTAAACTGTAACTTTCTATTCCCGCCCACGTATTAGGCTTAGGTCAGGTACACGGGGTAGGCGTATTTAGAAACACCAGTTGAGTACGTCTAGTCAAATGTATATATGTATGTAATCTATTTTAATCATTTTAAACATCTTATGGCTTAGAAACCATATCAATGTTTTTACAGTATTATTTTATACTTCTGCTTTTAATGTATGCACTTTACTTAACTATAAGTATTGCAATAATATCGATCCATTTCTCTTGTATGAGAAAAGAGACTGATCAATAAATAACACCTTTTATTGAACACGCCCGTCTCTTCCTTTTCTCTACAATCTGATGAGACTAAGAATGCACGTACTGACTGAGTAAAATAAATTGCCTTTTGTTCACACGACTCTCGAGATACACTCTTGATTAGGGGAGAGCAAAGTTGTCATGTTCTATGGTTGTCAGAAACTAAATCCCTTCTTGTCTAATCAGGGAAGTTCATTCCTTCCTGAACATTCAAGAAAGTTTCTAGTGAACTCTGAGCTAAGCTGGCAAACCCAAAACTTTAAGTTTAATATCGACAGTAGTAGACCTAGTTAACGTCTGGTCTAGGCCTTTACTATTGAAGGTATTATTCCAATGCGCAGAGCCTATTGGGATGATAGGAACTACACTACATGGCGCCCAACGCGTTTGGAAAGGGCGATAAAACTAACGTAAGACATTTAGAGTAACTCAGTCGTGCTTTCTCACTCAGACCCCTTTTCCCATAATACTCCAAAGACGTCTGGAGTGGGTGAAAGGTTATATCCGCCAGACCTCGCAGGAGGGAACTCCTATGTATGGTTCTTGGTTTAGTCAACGTTGAAGGATACACTGTTCCAAAATATTGTGCATCTAATCTTTGTTTCCATAAGAAACCTGATCTGCAAACAAACAGAATAACCTTCCTGTCGGTAAAATGGTAGACAGTGATGAAGAAAGGGAGGCAGTTAGATTAGCAACTGAACTCGCAGAAGCTGATGCTACTATGCAGGAAGCAGACCCGAATATAATACTCATTCCGGTCATCAAAAGGAAATCTATAACCATAAAACTTATAGAAAATGGACTGACACCTAGAGGTGGCACAGTCATATTCGTAATTGAGGCACACGAATATCGGCAGACAGAGGTATATTATTCATGGATAAACTTTCCAGCAGCAAATCCTGTAACAAAGTACTTCCACTATTACAAAATAGAGGAACCTCCTGAAACGTACACTCCTTTCGAGGAGGTGGAAGTACCACTCAAATTTCAAGAGCACCTGCTCTTATTTGATGGTGCCCTAAAACATAACAATCACATCACCAGGCTCGGTCCTTTAGGTAGACCAGGAGCAACGTGGCCGGTCCTAGCCGGATACACACCACATCCAGACATCGACGGGATGTCTGCACCGCAGCTCTTAACACAGCTAAAACAATTAATAAAAATACATAGACAATTAGTCCAGTATGTGATGCGGACTTCAACAATTCAACCAGCAATTAAAATTCCACAGCTGACCCCTCACCAGGGGAACACAACTAAAATTACACCACAGAACATACAGTCCTGCCTAGGTAAAGTACCGGCTAAACGGGAACAAATACCATTCTGGCTAGCGCAAAAAATCACCCAAATAGAGGCGGTGTTTCCAGACACCACCCCGTTAGAAAAACACAGGATTCTGACTATCTGTCTTCCAATGGGAATCGCACCACACGTGGAGGACTGTGACACTTGGGGTACAGTCTTTGCTTCCATCTACACAAAAACGCACGGTGTTCCATCCATCTCGGTAATACCAGATGTGCTAAAACAAATTCAAGACGAATACGGTCCAGAACCCGCTTTAACTCTTGGTATGAAATTACTGAAAGACTTCAAGCAGGTCTCGGCTATATTATTAGCCAACATCAAGGGAGAAGCAGCAAACGTGGCGATCCGCCAGAGGTTAAAGGAGACAGATATAGCAGACCAACCAGCTGAAATTGCCAGAATCATAGAAAAATCCTATGAGGAACTAGGTAGAGATAGTTTAGGTGGAATACCAGTAAAACCACAACTGATTGAAAGTCCTGAAAAAATATTTTTTAATAATAATTCAACATCACCAAAAAAGAACTGGGATGGAAACAAACAATCCAATCCTAAAGAAAAGAAATTCCAGTCCAGAGGAAGGTCTCCTAGGCGAAGAGAAAAATCTCCGAACCAAAGACACAGGTCACCCCAGAGTGACCCCTCTGGGAAAAGATATAACCTTAGAAATAGGGATAATCTAAAGAAGCCTGATAGATATCAAGACATTGATACACGTCACTCTCAATCTTATCAGACTTCCTCGCAGAAATCGGAAAGAAGAGGATGATCAGAACAAAGAGAAGAGCACACCAAGTCCAAAGACAAGGAACCTGCTCAACTAAAAAAGAAATTACAATTTCCAAAAAAGAAGGTAGCCAGTATCAAGGTAGTTAACAATGCCGAGAATACTGAGGACACAACTGAAAAACGGAGAATGGGCTCAGACAATGCTAGACAGCGCAGCAGAAGTGAGCATAGCTCGCAAAGTCCTTATGAATCATCTGGAGACAGTGGACACGAATGAATATCTTCAAGTGGAAACTGCTGACACCAGAGTTAGCAAACCTCACAAAATATATGAAATAACATTACGTATAGAGGGAGATAAGACTAGGAAAATAAGGGGACTATTTTGGGATAATCTCTCCAAGGGCTATGACATCCTTCTAGCTGAAAAAGACTGGCCACCAGAGTTTGTCAGGGAGTGCCCTCATGGCGAAGAAATAATTATGCCTGCCTTCTCAAATCATATCCCAATTCATAAAAAATACACACTTGCTAGAAAGTGGGAAGTAGCTCTAGCTCCTGCCTTATATAAAAATCACGTAGGATGGGATGAGGACTCTCCTCCTCACAAAATCCAGTTAAAATCACAACCTACTGCACAAAGGCAGTACCCAATTAAGCAAGAAGCTAAAAAACAGGTAAAAGAAATTCTAGATGAGCTAGAATACCAGGGGGTGATTGAAACTTGCACCTCACAAATGAACAACCCTTTGTTTCCGGTTTCCAAACCAGACAATTCATATCGTCTAGTTTTGGATTACCGACACCTTAACTCATGTTGCAAAACCTTTGCAGTGCAAAACTCACACAGTGCTGCACTAATGAATAACATAGTGCGCAAAAAATACAAAACAACATTAGACATCTCTAATGGATTCTTTTGTCAAAACATAGCACCAGAGAGCAGATACTTAACTGCATTCTCAATAAATGGCACTCAAAAACAATTCTGTCGGTTAGCCCAGGGGTACAAGAACAGCCCGGGAGTATTCTCAGCGAGAGTAACAGAAGTACTACAAATATATGATGATGAAGCATTATCTTATGTCGACGACATCTACTTAACAGATGATGACTTGGATACTCACTTGAAGAGAGTTGTGGTAAATAAATAAATAATACCTCTCTTTTTGACTAGACATATATCATAACAGATAGCTCAATAAATAAGAGTCAAGATTCGAGGTAGTAGGAGTTTTGCAGGTTTAATACAGCATAAGGACAGGAACAGGACAACCTGCATAGGAATAGGACGACAGGGCCCAGCAGCTGCTGGGGCTGGGTCTGGGATGAGCGCGCTGACTTTTAATAACAATACATGAGCATATATACATAACGCAAACACATAGCATTACATTGCAGTAGGCGTAGCAGTGGGTGGAGCAGAAGGCGTGACGCGTAGCAGTCGCGAAAGATAAGGGTAAAAAGAGGTGTAACAGGGCGTATACATAGACATGTGATGCAAACGTAGCAGAATATGTCATGAATGGGGCGGAAACCATGGAGGGGGCTACCTAAGGAGCCGGGACCTCTAACCTGATGGTGCGCGCAAACTAGCAATGACGTATCACTAGGAGAAGCTGGGGGCTATGAACTCTGTGCTAGGAGCAGAGACTGAAGTCTGGAGAGTCAGGGCGACATGTACCTAAACAGTATCTAGTATCTGATGTTTAGAGAACATGTTGATATAAACTAGAAGTCAGGAGGGGAAAGGCTGACTTGATTCTAAGACTGGACCATGCATTATTCTACATGTAGTGCGTGATGAAGAATATTAAATGACCATTAAATGCAGTATTTCTCTAACGTGGAGACGTGAAGGCTAGACAATGACGGAAACTATTGATGCAGTTCAGTAGCTTAGGAATGCAGAGAAGGAGGACTAAACTGATAACTGGAACTATAACATACTTTTGGCAGACTCAGAGACTGAGCCAGGCTGGGCCGGGCACTGCGAGGCAGGAAGTAAGTGAAGGGTCGAGGATACAGGTGGGGGCTGTATCGCTCCTCAGCGAGGCTTCAGGGGACAGGAGCTGAATCTGGTGTCCAGGCCCTTTTGAGGCCTAGAAACGGGGACTTTATAATAGAATAACGTGCACACTGAGAAACGTGGCAACGTAGCTTTACATAGGCCTGATATTCGTAGTATTCACGAGGACTGGAAACTGGCATACTAGAGGTGGACACAACTGTAATTGCGTCATTAATCGAACATGGGGAATGCATATGCATATTTAATCATGCACACATAACATATGATGGATGACACGTAGGGACACAGAACATGGCAAAATTTACTTTTCCACATTCCCTCCTTGTCACTACGTTTCCATCAGGAAACATCAATTTTCATGATACCGTCTATCATTTCATACAGTATCATTTGCTCGTCTCGAATTATCCTGGAACGGGATTTAGAACGGGGCTTGGGACTAGGAATACAAGAGGTAGCACAAATGCCGCAAATCGCAGGGCCACATTGTATACAGAGGCAGCAGCTGAATATGATCGCTGCTGCAATACCTAGAAAGGACAAGACTTTCCATCCCCATGCGGAAATTATATTCCAGAACCAACCGGACCATGTCCAGGTGCCTGGATCTTGGTGTATCAGATGGGCAATTTTATGGAGTCTGGTTATAGCTGAATAAACAGACGGCGCGTTATTTGGAATGAAAATGCAGCAACTAGATCCGATGACTCTACAGGCCCCGCCCCTATCGGCCAGTATGACGTCAAGGACGAGACGATTCTGTAAAACGACAAATCTCATAGCAGATTGCTCTTCGGTTAAGTTACCTAGAGCAGAGGCAGTCTCATTTACTACAGCTTTGAGGGTTCTGGTTAACCTACGGATTAGCTTACTATTCTGGATAGGTCCTATAAAGAAAAAGAAACCTTTGTTGAAATCTGTATACTGTTCTAGAGCAGTTTCAGTATAATCGACAATTGGGGACTCCCTTCTATGTCTAATGTGTACTAGATGTGTATTCCTATGATAATCAGGTGGGGCTAGGAAAACTGGTGGCAGTAGGAAGGCAATGTAACAGGTTCCCTCCCAATCGAGGGGCAGACGGACATGTGCGGTTTGACCACAAATAAAATAAGAATGACGTGAAGCTTTCAAGATAGATTTCCCACTGTCACTATACTTGACAATAGTAGTACAATCACTATGTCCTACGTGTATGGAACCCTTATTTCGGACACATAATTCGCCTTTGACTGGTAGTACTGAAATAGCAAGTAAGTCTGGAGTAGTATCAGACTGAACATTCAAGACCATGAAATTCGACGAATAATTACCTAAATTATACACTTCATTTTCTAGATCTAAACCTGTTCTGTGGGGAAGACCTTGCTTGTCTGGAAAACATGTATTGTTAAGAGAAGACATATCTGTTGAGGATGACGTTAACGTGGACCATGCTCCACACGAACCATTATGTGAAAATGGATAAGGAAAAAGTGGCAGAACTCCCTTCGGTGTCTGGAAAGGGGGGAGTCGACCACACACCCAACAATTAGTGGCATTGCTGGTCTGGTGTGAGTAATGTAACATACGGATAAATGAGTTATTTCGCATAGCGAGGCGGTAAGAGAGTTCATGAGGAGGCAGATCACTAAACGTGTGCTCTACTGTAGCATTAGCAGACTTGTTTACATGAAGAACTGGGAAATACAAGAAAAATGCATAACTGGTGCAGGAAATCATAAGGCTGAGAAATAATATGAAACATAGAAAAACGATACATCGGATTGAGTTTTGACTAACTCTCTCACTATGGGGGTCTGTTTTATACATGTCAGAAACAGTCTAACCGTTTCACCTAGGGGAGGACTTAGACAATCAAACTGACTGACTTATTTTACTAGACCGGAGTTTTAGTTTATACTCCTGCTGTGGAGTTTTCTCTATCAGGGGAGGGGTTGTAGCAATGTCTTTTGCGGGACAGTCCTTGAGAACAATGCTTTGGCAATCCTTCAAATCCTGGGAAATGTTCTTTAAGACGGGTTTTAGTCCATTAAAAAGTTTGACATGAGAAAGGTGTACCCAGCCTTTGCGTCCTTCCAACTTCACGGCTGTACGGGTGGTGAGGAGGACCTGTCGGGGCTCTTTCCAACGAGGCTCCAGCGGACTTGATCTGTCAAAGTTGCGGACCATCACCATGGATCCTGGAACGATTTCATGCGGTGCCACCTCGGTATTGTCTGGAAATGCGGCGGCAACCTGTGAACGACATGAGTTGAGGGCAGACATCAAGGAAGCTAGGTAATCTGTCAGCATATTACTTGAAACATCGGTAATACTTCGGGGTCTAGGAGTACCCCACATATTTGGGGGGCGGCCGAAAACGACCTCATACGGGGACAGACCTGATCTGGAATGTGCGACCATGCGCATATAAAACAAAGCGACTGGCAGAGCTACTAGCCAGTCCACACCTTTTTCTTTACACACTTTTGCAATACGGATTTTCAGGGTCTGGTTATGTCTCTCTACGAGACCGGCTGCTTCAGGATGGCGTACACAATGAAACTTCCACTGGTACCCTAGCAAAAGGGAAACATGCTTCATGAGTTCAGATGAGAATGGCTGGCCGTTGTCAGAATATACGACTCTAGGGAGTCCATAACGAGGGAAAAACTCACGAACCAACTGCTTGGCAGTGGTCGCGGCTGCGTAATCTGGGACTGGATATGCTTCTGTCCACCTGGACAAAGCGCATACAACCACAAGGACATACTTGAAACCTCGACATCGCTCCATCTGAATATAATCCATCTGGAGGACTTCAAAAGGGTGGTCAGGGGGCTGGAATCCACCTTGTTCCACCGGGACACTTTTACCTGGATTAAACTGACAACATATCATACAGGTACGGACTTTCTGCTTGGCTGCAGCTCGTAAATGCTTGTTGAACCAAATGTTCTGGATACTGTCTAACATAGCTTTTTCTCCTAAATGTGCTGGACTATGTGCGGTATTAATAATGACTTGAACCATAGAGTCGGGGAGAAACCATGTGGCTCTACCCTTCGTTAACCATCCTTGATCTGTCTGGACCCCTCCTTGTTCGGACCATTTCTTGATTTCTTCGGGAGTAGCATGTAACTGGATATCTATGACATCTTGTGTAGGGTCCTTAACTGTCATACATGTAATCGGATCTGGAGTGTGTGTCATGTTAACTGGAATGTCTAGAGTCTGTGCTGTAAGCTTGGCTGTGCGATCTGCTAGATCATTACCTTGGGAAATAATGTCAGTAACTTTCGTATGTGCTTTGCACTTCATGATAGCAATAGATGTCGGCAAGTGTATGGCATCTAACAGAGCTTGAATAAGGAGACCATGCTGAATCTTGGTTCCATGAGAAGTCATGAAACCTCTCTCCTGCCAGAGCACTCCGAAGTCGTGTACGACTCCGAATGCGTAGCGTGAGTCTGTGTAAACATTAACTTTCTGGTTCTTGGCATGTATACAGGCTTGTGTCAGAGCAACTAGCTCTGCTGCTTGAGCGGACAGGGTATCAATACGGTGTGTTTCAATAACTTCGGTGTCAGTAGTCACTGCATACGCGGCGACTAGTTCTCCTGTACTTGTTCTCATACATGAACCATCCACATAAAGTGTCAGGTCGGGATCTGGTAACGGAATATCTGTCAGATCTTGTCTTGGCTTTGTCGTAATGTTAACTACTTCCACACAGTCATGTGTGGCAGAATTCGAAGTAACTGATGGTAACAGTGTAGCAGGATTTAAAATGTTGCAGCGTCTGATTTCTATGTGTGGCTGGAACAGTGTCAATTCATAACCTGTTAAACGTGCAATTGTCAAGTGCTGAGTTTGTGTTCGGTTTAAAAGAACTTCCACAGAATGTGGAACTTGTACTGTCAAAGAGTGTCCTAAGACTATGGAATCACTTTGTCTGATAGCTAGTGCTGTGGCTGCAACTGACTTGAGGCACGCAGGCAGAGCCTGGGCTACAGGATCTAATGTGCTCGAAAAATAAGCACAAGGCTTGTATTGTCCTGCTTGATCTTGTGTGAGAACAGATAATGCTGTACCTTCGCGTTCAGTGACGAAAAGTGTAAAAGGCTTACTGTAGTTCGGTGTCGCTAGAACTGGAGCTCGACATAGGGCTTTCTTTAACTCATTGAAACTAAGTGTATGTTCAGATGTCCAAGGGAGGACAGTCGATACGGCTGCCTCCTGTGTCGTTAACTGTATCAGTGGTTTGGCTAGAAATGCATACTGAGGAATCCATTGTCTACAGTAAGAAGTGAGGCCGATAAAAGCACGTACCTCCTTCTGGGTCTTGGGCTGAGGAAGACTCGCTATTAACTGGATACGGTCTGGTGTCAACTGCCTACCCCTCTTGGACAGTAAGTGTCCTAAGTAGACCACTTGCTGGACACAGAATTGAAGCTTGTGCCCCATCTCGGCTAGGAAATACAAAACTGTAAGGGATGCTCGCTCGCAAGCACGTTCAGAACGGGCTGTGATCAGTAGATCATCGACATACTGGAGCAGGGCAGTGTCAGTTGGCATGTGAATGTTGTCTAGTTGTCTCTTAAGTGCTTGACTGTAAATACTAGGACTTTCTGTGAAACCTTGAGGAGCTCGTGTAAACATATAGCTCCTTCCATTTAAACAAAATCCGAAAAGAAACTGGCTGTCTGGATGAATAGGGACACTGAAAAATGCGTTCTTGAGGTCTATGACAGTGAAGAACGTGGCTTCGGAATCAATGACGGTTAATAGGGAAGAGATGTCTGGGACAACTGGGTACTGCGGAATAATACATTTATTAAGCTCTCGTAGGTCAATCACTAATCGATATACTGGGGGTGCATTTGGATCAGTACGTTTCATGACTGGAATGATAGGAGAATTACATACATTGGAGTCAGTTTCTACAACCACTCCTTGAGCCATGAGCTCGTCAATAATTTTGGATAAGGCTGCTACAGCCTCAGGTGGCAATCTGTACTGTCTGATTCGTGGTAACACTACACCTGGCTTGAGAGTCACACGATAGGGTGTGATTTGCATGTAACCTACATCAGTTGGACCTTGCGCCCATAAGTGCTGCGGAACATTAGACAGTCTTGAATCAAAATCTCGTAATACATAGTGACCCTTGAAGTCACGTAGGAACAATCGTATTCCCTCTGGGGAACAGCATATAACTGCACCCAACTCTTTCAGTGTCTTAATGCCTAATAGGTTTTCTGGACATGACTTAGTAAGTAACAGATCAGTAGTGCGGGACAATGGACCTACTTCTAGAGTAACTGGCTTTGAAATCTCATTTACAATAGGTTTTCCTGAAAATCCAAGGGAAACATTTCTTGAGCCTGAGAGCGGAGCCCCTGGAACTTCGGCGTGACTAATTGTGGTCCTACTTGCCCCTGTATCAATCAAAAACTTTCTGTCTTTCCCTAATACTTGACTGTGAACATAGGGACCTTCTTGATCTACAGGTATCTCGATGAGAGGCAAGCCTACCTCCCTCTCTAGGCTGTTTCATGAATACTGCTGGTACTCTGGATACTCAGACTGTGCATACTGGTACATCTGCGATGTAACGTGCTGTGTTGCAGCGATAGGCTGCGGTGCGGTAACTGTCTGTGGTGCATTCTGTGGCTGAGGAATCTGTGAAACTTGTTCTTGTCTAGGCGGACGTGGTCTTTCTTTAGTCTTACCAGTAGCTATGTTGTGTTTCAGAACTGCACACTCATTTATGAAATGACCTGGCTGTTTACAATAATTGCAGTTCCCTTTAACGGGAGCTGCAGGATGACTGGCTTGATTCGGACCCCTCTTCTGACTGTCTTGAGGAACAGATTGTGCAACTAGTACTTTCATTTTCGTATCTTTCATACGTTTTCTTTCGTGTTCTTGCTCTTCCCTGATTCTGTTCTGGTGGTATTGAAGCATTTGCAACATCTGGGACGGGGTATTAGCTTGCCAGGTACTTTCGACTTTCAGAACTCGATTTTTAATTTGTGGGCTTGAATTCTCGACTAATTTAGTAACAAAAAGGTGAGGGTATGACTCACTACTTGTCTTGAGGCCACTGTTGATACTAAAACACTTTTCAAATCTAGAATAAAAATCACTAATATCCTCGTCTTGCTTCTGTTTACAGGCTGAGATTGCATCCCAGTCTTCTTTTCTAGTTGTCAATAATCTGGGTAAAACTTGTATTAATAATTCTGGTAATTCTTTACATTTATCTCCAAGACCGGTACCTGGTACTCGTGCCTTGTCTTCAGCTTCTAGAACTGCCCAATCGATCTTTTTCTCTCCCACCTCCCATTCTTTTTCCTTGAGCTTTTCATACACCCCTGCGGGCAGCAGAACCTTTAACATTTTAATTATATCTGGGTACGTGTATTCTCCCATACGGAGCATGTCTTTTAATTCTCTATGGAACCCGGCTGGATCTTTGTCATGACAGGGAATTAATTTCTTCATCTCGAGGAGTTCCATCTTTGTAATCGGAGTGTATACAAACACTCGCTGCATTTCGCCACCCGTTCCTTTAACTGGGTGGACTTCTCGTAACGGATTCTGTCTTTCCATGTAAAATGGTTTACCTTCTGGAGGTGAGGCATGAACAAAATGCGGGTTCAGAAACGTTCTATATTTGTGACGCTGTTCTAGAATGACACTAATTAAATCGGTACCTAGACCTTTCCATCTATACTGGAGTAACTCGTTCAGGACATCATGTAACGGACCTGGATCAGAGTGCTGACCCTCATACAATGTGATGAGGTGCTGGATCATATACATACCCACCAGTCGTTGCTCGGCTGGGGGCATTTTCAGAAACATTTGTGCCACTATTTCGTCTGGAAAAGTGGTAGAATCAGTAATCCATCGGACTGCTGATCGGGCTAGTTCTTGTTCATGCATGGTACTTAACTCACCGTAACCGATTCGTGATTTCAGAATGTGATCGGTAGCTTGAAACACTTGTTCTAGTGAACCTTGTTCTGGTGCTGGAGAATGAAAAATAGACTTGTGTTCTAGGCGTAAATGGCGATCTGGAAATCTAGATTTTCCTACATACGCTATTCTGGCGGGATTCTCGTCCTCTACCTCTTCAGTATCAGAGTTACTTTCTTTCTCGCTTACTTGTGCTGCTTTACGTTGTTCGTGTATCTTTATTATTTCTCTACGGATTTTCTTGTACATACTCTCCATAGCACCGACGGTCTTGTGCTTACCCTCGGCTATATTATCACTCCACCTTGTCAGGATTTTCATTTCGGCCGGATCTTTAGACGGGTAATCTTGTTCTCTTATTAGACAATTGATCAGAAACTTTAATATCATGAGTTGGATCTCGGCTTTCCTTTGAGACATGGCCTCGCTAATACTTTCTGGATCATCTCCTGTACGGATGAAACGATATATTCTGTCTAGATCTTCTTTCATATTCGGTAAGGTGACTAGATACTCGGCCACCTTTCTTACGCGGAATGAATATAAAACCATATTATCCTCGCCTGGGACTGGATCATAGCCGCATTCGGCAAGGGATTTTCTTATTTCTGCTACAGTCTGATGTCTGGGCGTACGCTGTGACGCTTGTGCATGTAATTCGGCTAACGTTAAACGCTTGTGTGGCGGCGGGGTTTGAGGAGTACCTCCCCCTGCGGCCCCTAAACTGGAGTCTAGGTCTACTGAGGCTCTTCGTCCTGGCAGAGTGGGAAATGGAAATGTAGGCTGGACTTGTATGGCGGGCTGGGCCGGGGGTACCGTAACAGGTACTCCGGTGTCTGGAGGAGCGGGAAGTGCCTGATTTACAGGGACTGGTGGAGCGCGAACAGGATTTGCATATTCTGGGACTGTGTCGTCCAAATAGGACGAAATGAAAATATCAGCTGCGGTCTGTGTGTGACGTAGCTTGGTCGGAACTAATGGTGGCGGGAAATTACTGGATGCCTCTGGGGTCGCTTTTGGCAAGCCCTCGGCAAGGAGAGGATACATACCCCTAATAAGGGCATGCCTCTGTCTGTCTGACTGTTCGACTTTGACTTGTTCACCTATCTCGATTAGTTCTTTTTCTTGTGCTCGTTCTAAGGATTCTCTACTTAATTCTGACTTTCTGATTTCCTTTTCAGTTCTTTTATGAGATTCTTTACGCCATAACTCGATGGCATCTTTCTGTGACTGTCTGGCTGTCTTTTTCCATAATGCCTCTTCTACTCGCATGATGCACTCGGCATCCCATGTACCCGATACGGGCCATCTATACTTTTCTTCTAACTGTTTGGTATACTCTACCCATAAATCTAGATACAATATGGCGCTTATGCCATGCTTCTGATACATAAAGTGACCTGGACTGTCCCTCGGCGGAACAGGAACTGCTTCTTCTAACAAACCCTTTCTAGTTTTTAGCTGACGTAATCTCGAAAAGAGAGACATTGTAAACTTGAATCGGAACACAATACAATACACGAGAAACAATAACAATTTGGAGAACAATTCAGGCATACCATGACATTGGAAATACATTGAACAACATCATAACATAACAGTTCGGACAGAATATTACCTGGAATACTGAGAACAGAAACACAAGAATTTCTCGAGAACGGAACAGACTAGAGTTACTGGATGCACTGCTGAAACAGTACGGAACATACCGGTCCCATAAAGGGACGCATCAAGACCCGTATCCACCTAGGTGAACACTTCGTTTGTGAGTCTGTGTACCACCAACCCACGGACCAGAGTCAATTTAGATTGACCCTGTCTAGATACTACCCCAGTAATGGTACTCACCGGGCAGCAAGAACGGAAGGCCTCGGACTGGACTGGACTGCTACGACGACGGACGACGAACTTCGGACTTCAGTTACGGGTGGGCCTCCGGATACCTCGGACCTTGGACTCTTGGCTTGGGCTCTGGTCGGGACTCGCCGCGTTCCTCCACCGTCTCGTTTGGATGCTGGACCGCCTCCTCCGTCTCCTCCGTGGGCCTGAGGGATACTTGAAGCAGAAATATCTGCCGGTGCACAGAAGAGTTCCGTCACGACTGCAGAGGGTCAGGGGGTCGGCGTGGCTTCACCGACGCGTGGGGAAAGGGCAAGTCCCTGTTCGGGCGCCATTATGTGGTAAATAAATAAATAATACCTCTCTTTTTGACTAGACATATATCATAACAGATAGCTCAATAAATAAGAGTCAAGATTCGAGGTAGTAGGAGTTTTGCAGGTTTAATACAGCATAAGGACAGGAACAGGACAACCTGCATAGGAATAGGACGACAGGGCCCAGCAGCTGCTGGGGCTGGGTCTGGGATGAGCGCGCTGACTTTTAATAACAATACATGAGCATATATACATAACGCAAACACATAGCATTACATTGCAGTAGGCATAGCAGTGGGTGGAGCAGAAGGCGTGACGCGTAGCAGTCGCGAAAGATAAGGGTAAAAAGAGGTGTAACAGGGCGTATACATAGACATGTGATGCAAACGTAGCAGAATATGTCATGAATGGGGCGGAAACCATGGAGGGGGCTACCTAAGGAGCCGGGACCTCTAACCTGATGGTGCGCGCAAACTAGCAATGACGTATCACTAGGAGAAGCTGGGGGCTATGAACTCTGTGCTAGGAGCAGAGACTGAAGTCTGGAGAGTCAGGGCGACATGTACCTAAACAGTATCTAGTATCTGATGTTTAGAGAACATGTTGATATAAACTAGAAGTCAGGAGGGGAAAGGCTGACTTGATTCTAAGACTGGACCATGCATTATTCTACATGTAGTGCGTGATGAAGAATATTAAATGACCATTAAATGCAGTATTTCTCTAACGTGGAGACGTGAAGGCTAGACAATGACGGAAACTATTGATGCAGTTCAGTAGCTTAGGAATGCAGAGAAGGAGGACTAAACTGATAACTGGAACTATAACATACTTTTGGCAGACTCAGAGACTGAGCCAGGCTGGGCCGGGCACTGCGAGGCAGGAAGTAAGTGAAGGGTCGAGGATACAGGTGGGGGCTGTATCGCTCCTCAGCGAGGCTTCAGGGGACAGGAGCTGAATCTGGTGTCCAGGCCCTTTTGAGGCCTAGAAACGGGGACTTTATAATAGAATAACGTGCACACTGAGAAACGTGGCAACGTAGCTTTACATAGGCCTGATATTCGTAGTATTCACGAGGACTGGAAACTGGCATACTAGAGGTGGACACAACTGTAATTGCGTCATTAATCGAACATGGGGAATGCATATGCATATTTAATCATGCACACATAACATATGATGGATGACACGTAGGGACACAGAACATGGCAAAATTTACTTTTCCACATAGTGAACACCATAATACTTGGGTTCGCAGCAGAGGGTTACAAATTCAACTTTAAAAAATCCAGAATTGCCCATCTGACAGTCCTGTTCTTAGGATATGAATTATCAAGTGAAGGCAAAAGCCTGGCTGACAATTTCCTAGAGAAATGTGCCGTAATCCAAGCACCTAGAACACTAAAAAATCTACAGTCAATTCTAGGCTTCCTAAATTTCGGAAGAACATACATTGCAAATTACGCAGAAAGGGTCAAACCCCTTTATGATCTGATAAAACCAGATTTTAAAAGATCCAATTGGACTCAAATACACACAGAAATTCTGAGATCCTTACAAACAGACATGCTAATTAAAACAAAATTAGAAACACGTGATAACACACGCAATCTTGTGATTCGAGTCATCCCAGGAAGATGCGGATTCACATACCTGACCTCTAATGAGGGAGAAAAGGTACCAATTGCATTCAAATCACACTTATACACAGAAACTGAAAAGAAGTTCAGTATTAAAGAAAACATTGTTCATGCAGTTCAAACCGCTATAGCTAGAGAAAAAGATCAAGCAGACGGTAGACACATCACAGTCAGAACAGCAGAACCAGCTTTTGAAGCACTAACAACACCGTGTAATTTACCAACAACATCATTGAATCCGGAATGGATACAATGGGTGAATTCAATTACAACGGACAAAGTATACTACTACTTTGATCCAGAACTAGAAGAATTAAAAAATCTAGAATATGTAAGGACATTCCCTCTGCCAATCGACATTCTGCCTTTACGACAGTACGCCTGTGTAATCTATACAGACGGACATGCTCAACCCTCCGTTTGGGGAGAACAAGCATACAACCCCACATGTGGGATTACAAAAGAAGTGTGGCGCGGAGGTAAATTAAGACCTCTATTAACAAAAACACACTCAGTTGAAACTAATCCAGAAGAACAAACTGAAATATTAGCTTTGAAAATGGCGCTAGATAATGCGGATCGCGAATTCCCGACACTTATAGTGTCCGATTCATATTACTGCGTCAAATCATACAACAAGGACTTGCAGACATGGATTCAAAACGGTTACAAAGATGACACAGGTGCAACAATAAAGCAAAAACTGCTTTGGGAACAAGTAGTTCTTTTACAAAAAGAACTACCAAAGACTCACGTGATACATACACTGAGTCATCAGCGTGATGGCGTTCACGTTGCAGGGAATTCATTGGCTGAGACAGCCACAGCGGCAGCCACTAAATCGGCTTCCGTAGTTCGAAAAAAGCGTACATTAAAATACATTGACGGTGAAACAGTGCTGGCGGTGAAAACGTCATCAAAAGGCGACTGCTCAGCGTTACCGATCAACTATCCACTCAATTATACATACATAATCGATGCAAACTCCGTCCCTTTTGCTCGAATCCCTGGAGTGGGGGATAGAGTGATTCCAAACATGGACAGGAGAAACTTGTTAATCGCAGACGCACATATGGGCGAGGGTCTCAGACACCTCAAACTAAAAGATTCTCTGGAAGAATTACAATCAAGGTATTGGTGGCCAGGCATGAGCCTGCATCATACCATGTTTGTAAAAAACTGCCCCAACTGCAACAGGAATCGCAGAGGTGAGAGGAACGGTGTAATACCGTGTCGTTTCACTCCAGGAGAAATCACCAGTAAAAAGCTAGGCTTGCGATTAACATATACAGGCTAGTTTCCACTTATAATGTAGATCACCAGCACTCGGCTGACGTCTGGACTGTTATACAAAGATTTGCGAGTCTAAATGGCATATACGCTAAGAGCATGCTACGTTCGACCATTGTTTTCACTCTAGCCCTCCAGCCTGAGGGGAAACATGGCCAAATGAGCATAGCACAGCGGGAATCTTCTCACTTCCTTCCTGAGGGATACGGGATGGTGTAAAGAAAAAACCAAGGCATAAAGCAATCTATAATGGAAAGGATATTAGGTTCGGGAGCTGGGTGGGTCAAACATCTAATAAGTGTCCAACGTAGTCTAAATAACCTGCCAAGAAATTCTCTGAAGGGATTCAGTCCGTACGAATTATTATTTGGAACTAGGATGTTGATCTCTGACCTTGACAGTCCGACTTCAGTGGTGAAAGAAAAAAGCTTTGATATCAAAGACCGTTTGGCTATTTTGCAGGACTTAAACAAAACAAGAAAAGACCTGAGCAACATAAAGTTGAAACAACAGCCAACAACCACTGAAGAACCACCACCTGTCCCAGCAAGACCTGTCTGGATTCCAAAAGTCGGGGATCTAGTCAGAGAAAAGATCGCGGTAAAGAAGGAATTTGGGCCTTCTTACAGAAAAACAGTTCCTGCCTTGTCTGTCAACGGGACAAGATCAGTTGTACTACCGCCACTTGCTGGTAAAAAGGAGAACCGAGTTGTATCGATCGACCTGGTAAAACCACAATCATGTGGCCGATAACAAATAGTAGGCCAAGTGGACTCCCAATAAGTAGCAGAACACCAAGGTTTGCTACCAGTACAGAGGTCCTAACAAAGAGGCTCATCACATTCGAAACGCCTACAGAAGAACAACAAGGACTATGCAACAATGCAATAGAACTCAGACCTCTGAAAACCCAAATAGAAACATTTAGCAGAGACACACCAATCTATAATGAAGTACCAAGTGAATATGCAAGAAACAGCAATCCTGAAGCAATTGGAACAATTGACAGAACTGCATCCGGCTACTTCATAAACTTTGATGATTCCTCTGAAGACTTCAGTGAATCAAAGACACAGCCATCATCAATAACCTTTAAAGATAAAGCTAAAGAACTTTTGAAACAACTGAAAGAAACATACCTGATTTCTCCATGGATCGAATTTTGGGTGGGTTTTGGTGCATTTATCCTCATACTTTGGCTCATCATGGTACTAACTTTGGGACGCTTCATTGAGGGAAAATATGCTAAAATGGACACAGCAAGTCAGAAAATCAACTTGATCCTCAAACCACACACATCTTCACACGTCGAGAAAAGAGAACTTTCTTCAGTCAACTTCACAGCCAATCCTATACCGGGTGGGGTAGCATGGGACAACACTGACTACGAAATCTATGGTCCGGTTGAAATCCTGAAATATCCACACCAAATTAAGATCTCATTGAGTGACTTTGTAAAACCAAGCTCATTTGCTGATGATTGGGACTTCGAAAGCATTAATAATATGATGTCTGACTTAGTAATGTCTGCTAAATTTACCAAACATGATTATTTGCAGGGTTCTACAAATTATGATAGTATGTATTGCTATAACCACCATGGTAACCATTTCCTACATAGATCTGCACAACCTAGAAATGTTTTAAATTATAATCAATGGGAACATTGTGCAACACCTCCAAAAGGAAGCTCAAGAACCGTTTATGACAAATATTCATACTTTTCAGGTTTTAACACAAGTAATGCTGAAACATTTTATTTCAAATTGTCAAATAAGACAGGCACAAAGACCATGATAACAAACACAAAATTGATATATTCAGACTCATTCTTCGAACAAATGAATACTTTTGGTTTTGATTATTGGGACAAAAATGTTGAATTGAAAAGTGTTTGGGGTACAAAAGAATGGCAAGTACAAGGTATAGAATCATTGTTTAGAGCCTGCATGATCCCAGAACAAATTATATTTTTAAATGACACTGTTCAACAAACTACCTGTCTTGGCTTAGCCAAAATCAAAGACTTAAATAAACCGTCTATTCCTAAACCGACAATGTACAGCAATAGCTCAATAGATGAGGAGATAGACGTAAACTATGTATTAAACCAAAACAGAACACATCCTGATTGGAAACAGTGGTTGATCTGGCCCACAGATACTAATAACTGTCAAAACAGATTCCTGAACAAAACACAGGGGTTCAAAATGACCAGGCCAGACCATAGATATTCCCAAAGACATCACCCAGGAATAATAACCACCTACAGTGTGGGCAAATTATGCCTTCAATGGCTACAAACTTCCACACTGGCAGAAATTAAGCAACACCTAACTTTACTTACTGATGGTGCTGACTTGCGTGATTTCATTATGGGATCACGCAAACAGCGTCAAAAACGTTTCATATCAGCCTCTGTATATGCAGCATACAACAAGGCCTGGAAGGTTACTCAAATTGAAACAGCAGAGAGAATACGGGAAATTGACCGTATTAATTTGGAAAAATCACTTTCTGTAGTGGACAATGGGTTAATGACTCTGTCCTCCAGAATATTTTCTTTGGACAGCATTGTGTCTTCAGCAATCGACATATTATCGCAAGACTTACTGTTGCTACAACACGGTCAGTCTCAATTGCGTTCTATTGTACAGCTTGGCTGGACGTTACAAAATCTGCGTTCAGGCTATGTGCCTTGGCGTTTAATCAACACAACGTCACTATTCCAAATCTTTAACCTTACTGATAGACAAATCAGTATGGCACAAAAGGGTGCTGATTATACAATCTTGAGCATTGAAAAACTCGAAAGATTACCAGTGACAATGTCAGAACGACCTGTCAGTGAATGGATAATACATGGGATAATAAATATTCCAATATCAACCTTCAGGTTTCAATACTGCCAAAAATATATACAGGCTGGCATGTACGAAAAATTGGGGAAGGGGTATATTAAAACAACATGGAACCTGCCCTATTCACATGCATGTGTCAGTAATAAAGGACAGAAAGTGTTTCTTAGTGGCAACAATTGTGCGATGTCACTAAGCGGCACGCTTCTGTGTAACGGAATTAGTTTGCATGGAGCCTGTGAAGGGAATTCATATAACCTTTCATGTCACCAGCAAGGCGCACCTGCAACAGAGATAGAACCATTCTTTCAAAGACTCTACAATGGGAGTTACATTCTAATTGTGGATCGCAGATGTTGTAGTCTTATGCCCGGGACTCCTTATCTAGTAACTACGACGGCGAAGGTCAAGTGCTGTGGACGCTCATTGTTCCCCAGCTCCTTTCCAGACAGGGAGGCAAGGGCATGGCCCAATTTGAAAATTACTTCTATTCGAATAGATACTTTAAGCAGAATGAAAACAGTGCTTCTTCAGACGCCTACCAGGCTCACGTCATCAAAAGAAACGTATGATCTCCAAGTCGCAAGGACGACTGCAGAGATACATTCATTGCTATCAACTAATTCCCCCATACATTTCGCGGAAATCCTTAATGAAATCTTAAATATTTCTGATACCAATGGGATCTCAAAGGTATTTAAGACAGTATTTTCGATGGCATTAACACCATTCAAAGCCATACTGGGTATTTTTCCAGATTTCGTCCATTCGATTTTTGGCGGACTTCCCCTGATCTTGGGACTAATTGCAGGAATCCTATTCTTAGTCCTTATTTTTCGTTATGGCAAACCATGTCACAGACAGTACACCTGCGACAAGGGAAGAAACAATCCTAGCCATTGGATACCGGGACCGGATATCAAAAATCCTGGGACTCTCCCGGCTTAGAGACCTGAACATGACTTGGTTTCTATCCTTTCGACCAATGTGGCAACGATGTGTTTTACCTGTATTAAGGGGTCTGCTATGCGGAGAAGAATGCGTGTTAGACACCTGTCTGACGCTACAATCGGATGCGCCAATGGATGCAGAAACATTGTTGGGTCCTATCAAGGCTCACGCTTTGTGTTGCCCCCAAAGGCTACCAATCCTGATGACGGCATTCGTGGAAGCTTCACCACTACGATTAAGGGGTAGTGAAGTTCAAGATGAAAGCAGCATCGATCAGGTACGACCTTCTGTCAGCAATCCAAATCAGAACGTCAATGGAGACAATCATGCGCACGAATGCATGGTTACACCTTTTTCCGAGTTAGTGGAACTTTCCCAGGAAGCTGTTGACAGCTTTTTCGAAAGCCTAAATGATATGATGTTCTCACCAGAGCAGAAATAGAGACTTTTGAGCAAGCTCGCACACGGCGTTCCCTGAATTCGGCCTTCAACTTTACTAATAAAGTCACATGAACAATTTCCCTCCAGTTCACGGACAGCAATTTTTTCTACAGCCCCAAAATATTTTTTGCATATTTTTCGGGACACTATCTTCTGCTTAAAGTAAGAACTATTCTTAAAGAACTAAAATTTCTAATTTTAGATAGCTTATAGACATTAGCTGCCCGCTGGTATGTTCATAAATATTTTATTCTGTGATGGAATGGTCTCGACTTTTTTTTTTCTGTATTAAGAGCCATTTCATGTGTAATTCTCATATACCAAATAGCAATGATGTATACAAATGCGTGATTACTTTGGCATTATTATACAGCTTGAGTGCATACAATACATATGACTGCAATTTTTACGTATATTTGAAAATTTCAAAATGCATTTATGTATTTTGGGGTGGTAAGGTATACACACTACTCTATAATATGTTGTACTATGTTTTACTATGCCTAGATTAGTAAATATGTCCATAGTTAGCGTGGAGTGGGTGTCATGTATTCCTATAGGTTCTGAATCTATCCCCTATTCCTGACCCTATTCTGGTTAACAAACCAACAAGTTAACTAGCAGTCAGCCCATGAGGCAGCAAACCCCCATGATGCAGATACCGTTATCTGACGCAGCCACACTACGGCACAGGAACGTGTTATCTGATTAGGTCATAACGCTTGCGATCTAATTAGACAAGCGATATTCCTCCAGCCCCTGATAAGGCATACGGAGTTCTCTAAACAAATCAAACCTATGACAACCTGGGAAAAACCCTGCGGCCATTGTTTTGATTTCACCGAGAACTTCAGCAAAAGAATGTGCTAACGACCTAGTCGTATGACATCTTTATTGACGTATCTATGTCCATCCTTACGTCAATCTCGGCACCTTAAAGGTATAAATATTACCGATATTGCCCTATGCAAACACACGCGGTGGTGACGAGACGGAGCAGCCATACTTGCCGAAGCCCAGAGCAGAGCAGACCCCGCTGGCGCAGCCCCGCCTTCCTGACGCGCTGAGAACGAGACGCGCTGCTTTCTCCTGCCGAGAAATCCAGCACCGGCGCTTCCGGGTAGCCCTCGCAGGCAGCCTGGAATATCGAGACCAGAGAGAGAGATACCATCCCTCATTCATCCTAACTTCCAGGTACAGAACTGAATAACCCCTCACAGAGAATTCTTTAGTCAGTCACTTGGCAAAAACAAACTTAACTTAAACTGTAACTTTCTATTCCCGCCCACGTATTAGGCTTAGGTCAGGTACACGGGGTAGGCGTATTTAGAAACACCAGTTGAGTACGTTTAGTCAAATGTATATATGTATGTAATATATATTTTAATCATTTTAAACCTTCATATGGCTTAGAAACCATATCAATGTTTTTACAGTATTATTTTATACTTCTGCTTTTAATGTATGCACTTTACTTAACTATAAGTATTGCAATAATATCGATCCATTTCTCTTGTATGAGAAAAGAGACTGATCAATAAATAACATCTTTTATTGAACACGCCCGTCTATTCCTTTTCTCTACAATCTGATGAGACTAAGAATGCACGTACTGACTGAGTAAAATAAATTGCCTTTTGTTCACACGACTCTCGAGATACACTCTTGATTAGGGGAGAGCAAAGTTGTCATGTTCTATGGTTGTCAGAAACTAAATCCCTTCTTGTCTAATCAGGGAAGTTAATTCCTTCCTGAACATTCGAGAAAGTTTCTAGTGAACTCTGAGCTAAGCTGGCAAACCCAAAACTTTAAGTCTAATATCGACAGTAGTAGACCTAGTTAACGTCTGGTCTAGGCCTTTACTATTGAAGGTATTATTCCAATGCGCAGAGCCTATTGGGATGATAGGAACTACACTACACAGTAAGCGCCACACTAGTGGTGCGACTGCTGTATTACAAGTATAGCATTCCGATCACCATAGGATGCCCACCAGGGCTCTGCGATCCCTGGGGGTTGATCAGTAGTCTGAGGGCCGCAATAAGCTGAAAGTACCACTGCAGCACCGCCAAGCATGTTACTAGTTTCCTCACATCCAACCTTTTAATGGAGGTGAGCCCCCCATAAAAAGGGTGGCAGTGAGAACATCTAGGGGGCCTCACTGGGCACCCTGTTCAACAGGGCCATGGGCAGCATGCAGGGGGGCACATGGTGTGCACCCATGTGGGCATGCACCCCCTTTACTGCAAACCATGGGCATTACAGTATATGCCGTGAATGAATGAGCTTAAGCATTGACATTGCTAGGCCTTTTTTATAGGCACCGCCGTGGCAATGCCAAAGGACCACCTGCCAGACTACACAATAACTATTAATCTTGCGGGTGGCCGGCAGTAAGGTATGGCAGTGTGGGAGGGGGCGGTGGTGTGGTGTCCTGCTCTCACACCATCAAACTCATCTTGAACCGCCTAACAAAATTACTTTCTTGCACGGAAATTTCAAACAGCTCCCACCTAGGCCTTTTGCCTCCAAAACCAACTGCTTCAGCAGGACCTCGTACTAAAAACAATCAGGCTTCCAGAAAACTTCATCAGGTATGGTCTGCAACCTTAGTACAGTCAAGGATCTCCACTTTCATTTCTAAGTCATAAGGTAAAACCTTCAACCTGACTTAACCTATTGATATATCTGACTGCATTTTATCTCAGTAAACCTCAAATTACACCTCGGTCCAGGTCCCCCAGGAACAGTGAATTATTCTTGACACACTTTCTTTTGAAATTATAATATCTCAGGTTCCTCTTATTGGTATTTCATTATTTTGAAGTAAATCTGTTTATTCAATTGTAAATTATTTTTTCAGATTGGAGTTAGATTATTAGTGTGTTGTGTTTTAAAGTTTTAAGTTTTGGGATATTTTAAATGCTTTACACATTTTCTGTTCTTTAACAGTGTTTTCTCTGTGCTATATCTAGCAGGGGCTTAGTTTAGAATTAATGAAATATAAGCTTGGACCGAAACGGTTTGTGACTTTATTACTTTGCTGACCTACTAACCCCCCGAAAGTATTAATTCATTTTCTTACAGGTACCCTATGGAGTTCTTTTCTATACTACATTCCCTCACCCTGCTATGCAACTGCTGGATTCTCAGAGATGCACACAATCTCAGAGTTTGTAAAAGTTTCAAATAGACTGTTATAAATAATGCCTAAACACACACCAGTGCATAGCAACTTTAAACTCTTCTGTGAAACAACAAAGAAGTTAGAAGCTTCAGTACTTATGCAAGAGCACATTGCAAGCTCCTCAGAGTTCAGGGCTTACACCTGGAATGAAGTATTAGTATCCAGTCTAAAAATATTATATTGAATCCATTTAGTGTCTGTGTCTTTCAGTGCAGAACAAAATTATAAATAAAATGTGGCATCATGTCAGAATAAAACGAGCGTAAGATCCCTAAACTTTAAGGGCGCAATTTATAGTTTGATAGGCAGTAGTCTGTCAGTCAGGGTGGTGGAAGAAATTTCTTACGCCACTATGATGTACTACAGCACAACAGATTTAGAGTTACCCTCAAGCCCAGAAATGATCTCTGTGTCTTCAGAGGAAAAGCAGTAACAATGTGTCCCATGAAGGTACAAAAAGCTTTGTGAACAGCAGACATAATTTTTGACAGACAGCTACCAAACTCCGAAAAGCTTTCGGGGCTCATGACGATGTTGGACAGAATCACTTCTGCCAGATACTGACTCAGTCATGGGACCTACCGACTCCCAGTCATCGTCCCTGACCGCCCTATTACGATGCAAACAGACCTTGTTGTGTTGCATTGTTATAATTTACTATGGGAGCATGCCTTCTGGCCATAAACCGGACATAATACATGCTCCCATAGGTACCTAAAGGTGTTTTCTCAGCCTCAAATGGGAGGTTGTGAACCAAAGGTGGCCCAGCGGGGGCACCCTAACAAGCTTTTCAACATGGTTTCCATCTTGGACAGACCAGCATGGAAACCATGTCGGAAACCATGATCGTAATCTCAAGGGTGGAAAGAGCCACACTTTACTTTACAGGCTGCATTCTGAATGGCAGACAGACTCTCCAAGCCAATCGGCAGCCAGCCGGAATAAACGGGCATATTCCATTCCAAACTCCTCCATCAAAATGAGGCGATCAGAAAGAAATCGAACCGACACATTATGATGCGGCTCGCCTTCCGAGCCATATCGTAATGTGCCCATTAGTGTCATGACTATGGTGTTGTTGACCCTCAGACCATATGCTAGTGAATAAAGTGACACATATTACATTGTGGAACTTGACACAAACTTGTGCACCCAGAACGTTTTGATAGCAGTGTCACCTAACTGGTGATGCATGTGATGGATGGGTGTGGGTGTCAATAAAGCTGCTAAGGAACGGTAGCTAAGTTCTGTGTTCAGCAGAACACTACAATAACAAAGATACTAATATGTGATTTATCCTGTTTCATTGGATAACCTACCTTTCAAAGTCTCCCTTAGCTGATGTGAACCTTGTTGCAGTGTTTCTCGCCCATAAACAGCCACGACAGGAGAGTTTGCAGTGGCTGCGGTGGTGTGCGGCATCGGAGGCCTAGTGGGCAAGATGCAGGTGGAGCCTTCTGGGTGGCAGCCGGAGCAGAGAACTACGGGCGCGGCAGCACCAGAGTGCTCCGAGGGCGGAAGTACTGGCCGAGGGCAGAATTGGCTCCTGGTGGATGGCCTGGCGTGCGTGTTGTGGCAGGAACAGTGTATATGGGACCGGGAGGTCCCCAGTGGTGACCTGATGATTGTTTTTGCTCATCTCCTGTCCCCCCACCTTCTACATTAATTCTAGAGATCAGATCAGGCCGCGGGGAGGGGGTGTCCCGCAGACTAACCGGGGGTCGGAGTCGAGTGAATTGCCTGCTGGGGTCCGGACAGCCTGTGGGGGGCACTTGGGACTGCACAGGGCTCAATTGTAGGGCCGTGGGCCGGCTCATGTTACTCTGCTTAACGGCGGATGGAGCATTGGGGCCTGCAGCATGGGGACTGGCACGGGAGGTGTTAGGCTCCACAAGGCATATATATCCACTCAGTGGAGGGACACTGTGACTCTTTTTATGTACAATAGTGTTACAGCTTGAGGCCTGCAATGTATTGCCCGTGACTGCAGGGGAAGAGTGCCATTGGAAGCACTGGGGAGCGGAGCCGAGCAAAGGGCCCTTAGCTGATGGGAGGTAAATAGAGCCCTGTACAGCAGTGAACAGCCCTACATGGACATTTGTGGTTCTTGTGGCAGTGGCAAATAGTGGACCTACGGCATGAAGGCCGGCCTGTGATTGCTGGACCCCATATATGCTACTGACTTATACCAAGCAAGGAGCCAGGCCTAGGCTTCATGCGCAATGTGGAACCCAATGTGGTGTGTGAGATATACTGCCCAAGTCGGCTGGAGGCAGCGCTTGAGTTGGCAGGGTGACACCGAGTAGGGGGGACACAACTATCTGCACAAGCAGGCAGGTTAGCACTCACTGCAGCTTGTGGGCAGGAGGTATCCACCCAAGTCCCGATATTCAAGAGGTTCAAAGCAGCGACAGATATCGACAACCAATAACGCAAGGGGGAAGATGTATGTGCCAAAGGCTGTGCAGGTGTGGTTCGTACAGGAGGCTAGTCTGGGTGGTTATAGAACCGCCATCATGAGGGATGAGCTTCAAGATTGCACCATGACAAAAGATAAAACGGCAGTACGAACTGCTAAGCAGAGCATGTTGGACCACTACACTGTAACATGGGCCTCGACAACCGACCAGGGAGGTGCACAGGGAGGCATTCCGGACAATGCCGCACTCATGGCGGCCATCACACAGTCCAGGGACACATTGGAAGAGAAGATTGGAGAGGTGGGCTCCGATGTCATGCTTCTAAGACAGGATCTGTGGAATGCGGTGGAGCGCATTACTGAGACCGAGACCAGGGTCCAGAGAGTAGAGGACTTGATCGCTACCTTGCAGAAAAAAGTTGCGTCACTGGAGACGATCACCATGGGTCTGCCCTCGTGGGTAGAAGACACGGAGGGCAGGGCTAGGAGTAAAAACCAATGCTTTGTGGGATTCCACGAAGAATGTGAATGGGGGACTCACCAAGCCAGCTTGCCGCTGCCGTGAGGGAAACGGCTTCATTCATCGCCCCCTGCCCTGCTCGCCGGACCCCCGCTGTTGCCATCATTGAAAAGGGAACCAGCCGTCACCAGGACTATTGCTCCCAGGGTGCACTGCTGGTCTTTGTTTGAGCGCATCAGCAGAGGGCGCCGAAGGGTCTCAAAGCCAGCGTTGCTCTCCCGCAGCGCGGGACTCACCCAGCCAGCTCGCCGCTGCCGTGAGGGAAACGGCTTCATTCATCGCCCCCTGCCCTGCTCGCCGGACCCCCGCTGTTGCCATCATTGAAAAGGGAACCAGCCGTCACCAGGACTACTGCTCCCAGGGTGCACTGCTGGTCTTTGTTTGAGCGCATCAGCAGAGGGCGCCGAAGGGGCTCAAAGCCAGCGTTGCTCTCCCGCAGCGCGGGACTCACCAAGCCAGCTTGCCGCTGCCGTGAGGGAAAAGGCTTCATTCATCACCCCCTGCCCTGCTCGCCGGACCCCCGCTGTTGCCATCATCGAAAAGGAAGCCAGCCGTCAACAGGACAACTGCTCCCAGGGTGCCCTGCTGGTCGCTGTTTGAGTGCGTCAACAGAGGGCGCCAAAGGGGCTCAAAGCCAGTGTTGCTCTCCCGCAGCACGGGACACGCGCGGGCGTGCCTGGGCGAAGCCTGGACCACGGGTGGGCGCTTCTGCGCCCGTCCGAGCCAGGAAGAGGCAGGGCTGGGCCTGGTCCCTTTCATCTTTCATTTGCCTTGGAGCACAACCCACGAGGTACTGTCTATTTCAATCTAGTGACTGATATAAGTTCCTTGGTTGCCATCTGTATTTGATTCGAGCTGCTACCTTGCGCTTGTGCCACAGCGCTCTTTGACTTTTATTCTTAGTACATTGTGTCATAGATAACAATCAATTTCAAAGCCCCCATGGCCAACCAGACCCTAGAATGAAATCCAGCGAGGTAAGGGGACGATTGACACGCCCCAAGTGACGAGCGCAGCAAACGAGTGCTCAATCAATTTCACGCAGGGCAGATCTCACTCCCTATGAGACTATCATCGAGGAAGAGAATAGCTGAGACCGTCTTGTACCATTAGTAGATTGGACCGAGTGGTTCGCTCCACAAATTAGTCCATGGCCACAAGAAGGTCCAATGAACCCCTCCCCCCCATGGTATCGCGAATGTTGAAGACTGCTTTCGCTATGGGGAGGTGATCCAGACTGGGACCACCCCTACATGAGAAAATGTCTGCAATGTGGCAGAAGTACCCCAGACAGCACACTCCCCACCATGCCACCCCCCCCCCTTTGCATCAGATGCCCGTGATACCTAAGGGACCTGGGCACCACATTATGTTCCTCAGGCACAGATGGACAAGCCGCCGCCACTGCTTACCGAAGATGCAGGGAAATGGATCCGGGCACTTGAAAAACAAACGGCAGGTATCATCCAATCAGTAGGAGAGAAACATGCAGGTAAGAGCGGTGGGGCCCGGTGGGGGGGATTGCGACGGACAATGAAAAATGCAATATTTCTTTGATTTCTCTCGTCACCGTCGGTCGAAATCCCCCCCTCCACTGGGCCCCACCATTCTCACCTGCAGCGGCCACGGCTGTATAAAGAGTCTGCGTAGATCTCTCACAGGGGTTGAGACACATGGTGTTTCAAAAGGCTGGAGCTAGGAACCTTACCCTCACTGAAACCAGATGTGATGGATCCCCATTTAATGTGGTCAGACCTGTAGGTGGGATCAGCTGAGGAACGTACCCCGATAGGCCAGACATTGATGCAGTCAAATGAGGATCCCGCACAAAACATCACCAGGATGAAAAACAAATGGACCCGGGAAGTAGGTCAGGGTCGGGATGCGGCAGGGCTTGATGCTGTATTATCTTGTAACGTAGTCAAGAAAGGATTGCCTTCTGACAGGCAGGACAGAATTAAACTGCACCATTTTATTACTTTTTAATTACTTTGTTAGACATGGTTTGGGATACATTGTTTACTTCAGGGCAGGCACTGGGCAGTGACTGGGGGCAAAATGACTATTGTAACTCACTGGTTACAGCCCTCGGGGACAGAGACTGAGGGGGTGGAGAGGGGGGAATCACTATTCAAACTCTGCCGGATTCCTACCTCAGGGCAGGTGCTCGACCGTGTCTGGGGGTCATAACGACATTCACACCACACGTAGCGGTCACACGGTCATGTGGGACATCTGGACACACGTACACGGCCCACACTAGCTCTCCCCGAGGTCGAGAGCCATCTGTGTCCTTATCAGATGGCCAAACCTGTTAATATATGACTGAGATGCTTTTCAGGAATGCAGGAATGACTTTACTGTATCTCACCAGATGTATACAATGTCAGCCAAACTTTGTAACCGAGAGACTTTCCTCAGGCGCATTCTGGCGAGACTCCCCAGCCGCTGCATTTAATTAAATCAACTTGTTCCTGTTTTGCCAAATGCTTCTTGCCTTTATCAATGCTTGTTAGTGCTATATATTCAATGTCAGATACAAGAATAACTAATATCCCTTGCATCATTTCCACTGCAGTCTCTGCTCTGCACTAGTCATTTACACTGCATTCTCCAAACACGTCTTTCTAAAGTCCCTGCATCTGTACATCTAACCATTCATCCATCCTCTCACCCATCTGGTCACTCTCATGCACGTCCCTCCTTTTGTCTCCACTGCGACAACCTCTCCCTCGCACACACATGTTCCTTCACACACTGTCACATAGAACACTCTTACAGTCAGCACATATATGACCCTCACCCTCTGCCGAGAGGCCAACAATTGGATGGGCACACAGACAGAATGCAGGCCGACCGACACGTCCCCGCAGGGGACACTAGTAAGAGGGCGGCCACCGTAGTGCCACAAGATGGCACACGGGGCAGCCCAGCTCTTTGAGACCCTGGAGGGTCCAGTGTGTCACTTCCGGCCTGGGGTGGGTGGGGGAGAGTATTTATTCCTCCCCCGCCCACCGAGCGGCCTCTTTGTCCGCTGTCCCCTCACCATGACGCCGTTTGAGTGCACTCGTGTGCGTTGGCCTGAGGCCTTGTCTGGCGACGGTGTCTCGTTCCTCGTGGTGAGTCATCCCCCTCGGGACGGTTCTGTGTTGTTTCTTTATTGGGTGAGGGGAATTTGGAGTGTTTTAACATAGCAGTATGCGTTTGCACGGTATGTTAGGTTCGGGATCACTCAGTGCCTTCAGTGGCGTAAGGTCTAGGGAACTTGACGCTCTGTACTTGAGCCTTGCGGGTTCAATTTTCCTATCGGATGTTCAGCGGCTCAGTGATTTGCTTTTTGGTTGATCCCTTTTTATTGCTTGTTTTTCCCCCAGTGAGGCCGTTGGACTGCTGGGGGGGATCTGTTATGCTTCCTCGGTTCGAAGTCTGGGCGGTCTCGGGATTGCTGCCTGGCTTGTAACTCATGGGCGTTGTATTATCTCCAATGCGGTTATATAGTGTGTCAGGATGGGGAATAAGGTGCAGATCGGGCGATGCGTTACGCAGTATACTTGTGTAGTTTTCTGCTTTAGCATTTCGCGCTTTTTATTTCCTCTTCGGGATCTGCAGTGCTGTATTCCTATCGTTTTAAGGCAGTTTTGTTTTCTCTTCATGCGGGCAGGTCGCTTTCCTCTCGTGTCTGCAGTCTTGAGAGCTCCAGTGACGCAGTGGGGTTGCGCGCAGTACTTAGACAGCAGTAGTTTTTCTCAGCCATGCCGAGGTTGTGTGTTCGGGCCTCGCCTGGAGCAGCGGAATGGCGTGTCTGCAGGGTCAGATTTCCTCTCGTGGCTGCATTTACTTGCATGTTTTTTGGGCAGAGCCTCTCTGCCACGGGCCGATTAAGGGGTATTCTAGGTTCGATTTCGGGTCTGGTGAGCTCTCTTTGTGGCGTGATGAGGTGGCTCGACATTAGTAAGCTGGTGATTGGGTGCATGTGTAGACTGTATTTTATAGGAATTCTCCTTGGTCGCACGCTTCGGTCGTCTAAGGTCATTTTCACGGATTAGGCCTCTGTGACCGATACTCTCCATGCATGGCACCCCCCCCCCCTTTTAGCCTGAGGGTTTCTCCTCACATTCTCGCAGTACCCCCCCTCCCGATCGGGTTCTTCTTTGCAGTGGCTGGCCTCGTGTTGCGGGGGGGGGGCGCTGTTGTTAGTTGTTGGGGGGGGTGTTTGCCCAGGGTCTGGGCGGCGCATCTGGCCGGACACGCAGGGGTACGGGGACCGATTGTCCGTTTTATCAATTGTAGCCTTTTTTGGGCAGGTCGTGCTGTTGCCCCGGGGTGCGTTGCCGGTCCCCCGGCCCTGCCCCAGACGCGTTACAGGACCGTCTGAGAAAAATGTTTGTTAAGGATTACTGTGTCTTTTGTGGCCTGGACTCCTGGGGCATCTGCTCTATGACGATGCAGTGTTGGCGCTAAGTAGAGGCCATTTTGGCTTTCAGGGTAGCCTGGGGGCACTGCTTACGTAAGCAGGGGCGCAAGGTCGCGGCCATTTTAGGGATCAGGGCAGCTATTGTCCACTGCTCTCGTGGGCAGGGACAGCAGGTTGCAGCCATCTTGGCGACCCGAGCATCTTCTTGCCTGCTGGGTCAAGGGCGCCAGGGCCCGTTCTTCTTGCCTCCTTTTTATCGAAGGGTTTCTCGGGCACACCTAGTCCCTTCGGGGTTTTCGTTACCTATTCCATCGCGTCCACCCCCTGTGTTGCTGTCACCTGGGTCCCCCCTTTCCCTTACGGGTGCTCACTTGTGTCAATCTTTCACAATGGTGCGGGGCCCGTTCGCACGACTACAGTTCTATTTCTCCTTTTCTCTCTCCGGGAGCGGAGCGAGTGGTTTTTGTTTCTAATTTACGGTTCCGGCGTTGTCGATGTTTTTTCTCCTCATAAGTGCTGCCCTGTTCAGCTTTATTGGGCTTGTTGCTGCAACTTAGTCCCGTCTGCCTGGGTATTCTCTGACTGGGGTCCGAGAACCCCTATCTACCTGAGTACGGGGTCAAGGGTTGTGCTTTGACTATGCAGCTGTTACCCTAGTCACGTTTGCCTCTGGGCTCTCTCTGGTGTTTGCGACCCATCCCCACTACCGCGGACGTGCCTATGAGCCGCAGTTGGATAGTCCTCATTACTTAGGTGCCCGACTTCCCATTGGTGCCACTAATCGGCAGTGTCCGGAAGGAAGGTGGCATGCTGTGCCCCGCTTCACGTGCGTGTCTTTCATGGCGGGTAGCCATTAGTGTTTATGCACGTTCGACATAGTCATGTACAGGTTCAGGCGAAACATATGCGTGCCAAGAACTTAGGCGGTCGTCTGGCTGGCGAACACGCTTGTTTCTTAGAGCGCTACGATTTCCTATTTTCCGCGTCAAGACGCGAAAATTAGTGCCTTTGCTTCGCTCAGTTTCAAGAGCACCTAGGTTGTGCCGTTGTTGTCTATGGCTTGGTGGAAGGCGCATGTACCATGGTCCTGGGGGCTCAGTCGAGCTTTTACCTGCACACGTTGTAGCACAACGGGGGTGTTTTATCTTGGTAAGGCAGCGGTTTGCGGCCAGGTTGGGAGGTAGCAGTCACGCAAGCCCGGGTTTGCTTCTGCGGCGAGAGTGGTCCGGGCAGATACCAGCAGTGTCAGTGGCGCCTGGCGGCATGCCTTTTGTTCTCCAGACGGTAAGCTCGTGTACGGGAGGCCTATTGGACTGTACAGGGCATCGTGTTAGTTTCTCGCTGTTTCGGAGGATGGGGGGTGTACCGCATACGTCGGCCGCGTGTCGGGGCAAGCGTCGAGCTTCATTGGCGCTCCGCATCACTCTGTAGTTGCAGTCTACAAGTAGTGGTATGCCCCCCGTGACTTGGCAGACTGTGTAACACATGAACACACGTCACTTTGACTTGTGCACATTTGAGTCCCGGATGCTCATGCGATGTATGAGATACCTACCAGCGTTTACGGATTTAGCGTTGTGTGCAGGTTTCGAACACACCATTTCCCAGGAAGCATGATAACACGGCACTACTCGCCCCTCCCTTACCTCTGGTTCCCCTGGGAGAAACTTCTGTTGTCTTTGTGAATAGACCGCGCTCTACAGGCTCCCCTGTGGATCTAGTGGGGCCATGTTTGGATTTGGGAAGTGTCTCTTCAGGTCGAGAATTTTTGTTCAGTCTTTTGGCCTGGGACGAGGAGGTGTCCTAGGTAGCATTGCAGAGTACGATTTAGATGTGTTCTCATCTACACTCCATAGTGCTATGGTCATCTTCGGACCTTGCATCCATATTTTTTCTGATTTTAGTCTCGACACCACCCCACCGCCCTGCGGACACAAGCGTTGCCCCTCCCCTCCTCTCCAGGTATGTGTTACGGAGGTATCCAGTTCTCGTATCTGACAATTTTTGCAGACCTCATGTAGAGGGAGCTGACAGTGTGTTTCAAGAGTTAGTGTTGTGCGCAGGTTACATATGGGTACCCTACACAGGCGGTAGGTATGCGGTAGTCTCCACTCTTACACAAGCTCTCAATAGGTTGACCCTTCCCCGGCATGGAGTTTAGAACTGGCCACACCCCCTAGTATTTCCTTCAGAGATCAGAGAGAGAGAGGGCATCTTGGAAGTTGGTAGTGCCTCTTTAGGAGGTGTCCGGTGTAGCAGTTTGCAGGATACTATGAGGTGTCTCGTGTAGTAGGGGACGAGGCTCGGTTCCCCGTCTCTCTTGCCCATGTGCTAGGGCTGTTCTCATCCTAGCATTTGAACTCTGGGCCCAGTGTTAAGACGCCTCCTTACTCCTGCCTCTGTCTCTGTAGGCTTCCTTGGCTTGCCCCACCCATCTCCTATGACACTGCATTAATTAATCAGTTTTGTACCTCACTGTCAGGCTTGGCTTGGTAACAAGGGGGCAGTTGTCCCATCCGCTGGGTAAAGAATCCAGATTGTTACTTGTAGGGGGGCGGGGCATATAATGGTTGTTTTTGTCTCATTTACAGGAACCGCGATGGAGAACCGCCCTCTCGTTTGGGGGCCGCCCGAACTATTATCTAGTAGAAGGGTCTTAGCACACTGTGGTCGGTGAGCTAGGGTAAGGGACACCCTGGTTCTCGCCAGGGGCATTTCCGCCTGGTATGTATTTGCCCGTTTTATACTGTCCTGCTCTTTCAGGCCCTAGTGGGGAAGAGTTACTGGTAGCACCCGGGCTTACTCCTTCCTTTTCAGGATGTTTTCCCTTTTAGTATTCGGGGTTGCTTAAGTGTTTGCTATACGTTCTGCAGCATCTCATTTATTTTCGAAACAGTAGGTGATTCTTCCTCGTGCATTTGGGGGTACATTTTGATCAAAAGCTAACCTTTAGTGATGTTACTAGAAGTAGCACACTTTCCCTGGCGGCTGCTGGTACTAGAAGTAGAACACTTTGCCCTGGCGGAGCAGCTGGCTGCATTGCAGGGAAACATTCTAGGCTCTGTTAGCCTTACTCAGTGGGACGGTAGTGCGCCATTGCGTGGGTTTCCGCTCTCACAGTTTGAGAAGTAGATTTAGACGTGGACTTGGTCGGCACATTCTGTTTTAGACTGTGTTGGCGTGCCCAGGATGAGGCGAAACCCGCGCACGACCTTTTGTTCCCCACTCAGCGCAAAGTGTGTCTTCACGCTAGGCATAGTTTGCATTTGCCCTTTTCCTGTTTTCGGTGCAAGGCAGTCCAGTCTGACTAGGTAAGTTTGTGTTTCCCTGCTCCTTTTGAGCCACGCAGTCTCTTTCCACACCTGGCTCTTTGGCTCCCATTAGTAGCGGATATAGGTTTGTTTCTCACAGGCACGCTTCTAGCTCGGTTTATCTGTCATAGGCAGCCTCACTCGTTGGACTTTTAGAGTCGCTCGGTGGTCGTTTGGGCGTCCCCACTGATTGGGGCTTCACTCTGCTTCTCGTTCGATTGCTGGCAAAAAGTGTTATTTAGGTCTTTCTGGTCGCTCTTGGTGCACTGATATGGTGGACAGGTCACACTTAGCAGTGACTCCTTGGTGGCTTTGGTTGGGGTTGGCTATTTTCTCGGTGGCCAGGCACGAAAGCTATCTGTTGGGGCTTGTATCTCATGCACCATGTAGCATTGACTAATGACTAAACCGACGATGGGCTTGTGTTATGGAAGCGCTCTCTTTGTATGTGTATTTAGGAGGCATTGACATGGCGGCCACTTACCTAGCTTTTCTCAGCACGTTCGTCTGACCAAGCTGTGTAGCCCTGCATATTAGTCGTGCCTGCATTGTCACTTTATTACTCTTGCTGTATGGCCCACAATTTTGAAACCCGCATAATTGTACCCAGATTCGCCAGCTGTCCATACCCCGGCACGTTGGCAATATTGTAATGCCTTGCCTATTTTCACAGAGTTTTGGGCCTGCGTTAGCACTCTTTACCTCCTGGCCGATCCTACCTTTACCTCCCTGCTCTGGCTCCTTTGTGTTTCATGCTGATACTTTATAGCCCCACTGGTTTATTCATGGGTCACATGTTGGTACTTTGTGGCCATGTAGACGCTTGCTTTAGCTGTTTTTGTGTGATAGGACGCTGGGAGGGCCCGTGGCGATGTCCACGGGTAGGCGGTTCCATGACAGTATTTCATTTAGTTGTTGTTAGGTACCGTAGTGGGTCCTTTTCTTTTGTAGTTTTGCAGGCCAGGAAGTAATAGTGAGCAAGTAGTAGTACCCCTAGATGCACTACATGTATACACAGTTAGATAGGCTGCTTGCTTAGCGTCTTAGGGTCCATCTTAGGACAGGCAAAGGGGGACGTTTTAGACTATTGACAAATATTAGGAGATACCTTGCACAGTGTTGAAGGGAGGTGGCCTAGGCAAATCTCTATACGGCCAGTTTCGCATGATGGTGAAACTTGTGATCACAAAGAGAGTTGTCCAACTCATGGTATTGGGCACCAGGCTTCTCATGAAGCACTTCGTATTTTGGTGTATCTTGTATTTTGTCGTACTTGTAGGGCCCAGAAGGGGCAGGTATATTTATCAGTACTTTCACCAACTGCAGTGAACATACCTGGCCACCCTTTGTGCACTGTCCTTTGGAAATCGTCACACATAGCATTCTTACCCGTGTAGCCCGGATAGGGGTGGCCAGTTCGTGGGCGGCTATGCTTAATATGTCCAAGTGTGGCTTCTTTAGCTTGCACAACAAAACAGTTTTGACTACGTCACAGTTGGGAGGATGGAAGGGCAGGCATGCACCACGGGATGGTCCTGCTAGATCTGCCTAGACAGTATCTAGTCCTTCCTTATAGACATGTTTCGGCTCACGCGTACTACGGCCTTGTTCAGTTAGGGTGCATTATGCGGTAGGAAGCAGGGGGGGAGAGCTTATTTGGCACTCCTTACTGGAAGTATGCTTGAGGGGCATCTCTCTGTTCTCCTCCTGGCATGTTATTGGTCCTTGATCCCCCGGCGGATTGCTGCAAGTTCCGTCCACAGGGCCAGGTGGACAACTAAGGGGGGGGGGGAACTGGCCTCCAGCAGAATCTCAGTCTGGTTTTTTTTTGTTTTTTTTGTTGCCAGTTTTCCCTCGCCATGCGGTGCGGGGGCAGCGGGCTCTCTGTGCCTCTGTAGATCAGGCAAGGGTATTCTGGACTGAGGTGCATGTAACTATTTACACTTTCTCAGAAGGGTTCCAGCGGATTTTCCACCCAACAAGTGGGAACCTTGTGACACACTATCTTTATTCGTCCCCACCCTGGTGTATATATAAGGGTCTTATGTGGTTAGCAGGGTCCAGGTTTCTGTGTCCAGGCGCTTGTTCTGCATGCAGCATAGGTTGACCCGTTGCTAAGCCTTGCAGTGTATCATTATTGGACTCTACACTCGCAACCCCCCCTTATACTGGTCGTGCCACCTTGTGTGTGCACCCAGTTCCTTTTACTAGGGATTGCGCTGGTCACTGCAGTTTTCTATGGCACCTGAGAGAACGACCACAATACCTTATGGTGGGTTTTGCTACCAGTGGAGGACAGGTAATTTTCAGTGGTCAAACATGTCTCCATATTTGTAGACAAGGCGTTAGTCAGGGGAGGCTCTGGAGCCAACACGCAGGAGGTCCTGTGCTGTGTTAATTTAGGGGCAGAGGAGACAGGGCGTCTTTGACTTGGGAGACCTTTCGCCAGGCGCAAGGGGCTTTGGGCAGATATTTCGTCACTCCTGCCCGATTTTCTTTGGAACTATTCTGGCTGGTTAAGGGAGAGGCCCCAGTAATAATCACTAGAAATAGAGGAAGCATGCCGGCCTTGGTGGGGGGCCTGGCTGCGACGGTCGCCACACCCAGGGCTGTGGCGGAGTTACAGGGCGATCCAGAGGCGGAAAGGTACCCGGGAGTACCCTCTTCAGGAGCACAATATGATGCTGAGGCCTAACATCCCCAGGAAGTCTGTGCGGTGGACCCGGGGGGTGCGACGGCGCCCCGCTATCCTACGGGCGGTTGGAAACCTGTACAACCGGGGGTTGCTTGAACGCTCCGCCCCTCGTAGGGGGGGGCGTGAGCAGGAGGGTGGACCAATGGTTCACCGGATTTGGGAGGGGCTATCTTCTCACCACAACCGCTAAGCAACGATTGGCTAATGCCACGTTGCAAATTGGCCCATCAGGTGGTAGGTCGCGAGGGGCGGCTTGCTTTTGGATCGCCTGTAAATAACCCACCTTGTTGGCATGAGTATATGCTAATAAACCTGCAGCTACTTTTCCCCAACATAAAGTTGTCTTGTCTGCTTATTTCTGCGACATACATGTTGCTGCGAGCGATCTGGTGAGTGGGCCGATATTGGCACTACACCCTTTGGCGCAAGGACTGGCACTGTCAGCAGCTCAATCTGCCTTCAGCCTCACCCCAGACGGGCCTCGCCATGAAAACTCACCGGGTGATGACAGCAGCCACGGCGGGTGACTAGGGAGAGAGAGAGGAAGTACTAAAGGAGAGAGAGAGAAGAGGGAGAGAGAGAAAGAGAGACAGAAGAGACAGAGGAAGTACCATAGGAGGAAGAGAGAGAGAGAAAGAGAGAGAGAGAGAGAGAGGTGAGTTAGAGAGAGAGAGAGAGAGAGAGAGAGAAGAGGGAGTGAGAGAGATGGTGAGTTAGAGAGAGAGGTAGAGAGAGAGAAGAGGAGGTGGGAAAGGGTGAAGAGGGAGAGTTAGAGAGAGAAGAGGGACTGGGGGAGGGAGAGGGGGGAGGTGGGTATAAAGAGGGAGGTGGGAGGGGGGAGGGAGAGAGGGGGAGTGGGAGGAGGGAGAGAGAGAGGGGGAGTGGGAGGGAGGTTTGACCTACGGGGAGAGAGGGCAGGAGGTTTGATCTCGGCGCTCCCTCTGCCGCCCTGTGACACGTGTGACCTGCAGCATGAAGTAACACGCGGTACATGTAACTGGGGCGCCTCCCCGTGGATTGTCCGCACTCAGTAGAGGAGGCTTCTGCCTTTTACTTGTAAACTTAAGGACGTGACTAGAAGCCCCGACAAAGCCAATAGCTCGGCGCTCCGCCATTGCCGAGAGCTATTGACTTTGCCAACGCTTGTTTTGGGAGGCACTGGCATATTGCATGATTTGCCCAGAATCACCGGAGATGGAACAGACGCCGAGACTCGAAGCTGGTCTCCCAGCTCCAGAGTCAGCAGCTCAGGTCTTTACTCGGCAGGAAGAAACTCCCCTCACTCGGTACCCTCCCGGCTCCAGCCCCCTCCATACGTGCAGCAGATCACACGGCGAGCTCACCTGCCACAGATCACACGGCGCACTCACCTGCCGCAGATTACACGGCGCGCTCACCTGCAGCAGATCACACAGCGCGCTCACCTGCAACAGATCACACAGTGCGCTGACCTGCCGCAGATTACACGGCGCGCTCACCTGCAGCAGATCACACGACGTGCTCACCAGCAGCAGATCTCACACTGCGCGCCCACCTGCCGCAGATCACACCGCGCGCTCACCTGCCGGAGATTACACGGCACGCTAAACTGCAGCCGATCTCACACTGCGCGCTCACCTGTCGCAGATCACACTGCGCGCTCACATGCCGCAGATCACACGGCGCGATCACCTGCCGCAGATCACACGGCGCGCTCACCTGCCGCAGATCACACGGCGCGCTCACCTGCAGCAGATCACACAGCGCGCTCACCTGCAGCAGATCACACAGCGCGCTCACCTGCCGCAGATCACACAGCATGCTCACCTGCAGCAGATCACACGGCGCTGCAGCAGATCACATGGCGCGCTCACCTGTCTCAGATCACACGGTGCGCTCACCTGCAGCAGATCACACAGCGCGCTCACCTGCCGCAGATTACACAGCGCGCTCACCTGCAGCAGATCACATGGCGTGCTCACCTGCAGCAGATCACACGGTGCTGCAGCAGATCACACGGCACGCTCACCTGCCGCAGATCACACGGCACGCTCACCTACAGCAGATCACACAGCGTGCTCACCTGCCGCAGATCACACGGCGCGCTCACTTCGGGGTTAAGATAACTCGCCTGCCGGTCGGAGTTTGGCATCCAGGGCTTCTGGGGTTGCCCCGCCATGACCAGTGACGTCAGAGGCACTCCATCCAGTGGGGGTGGTCAGGGGGGAGCCAAAGAACACCCTCCAATCCCCCCCAACCAAAGGATGGGGAAAGGGTGCAGGACAGAGGGGTAAGGGGCGGAGCCTTCCCTTCCTCTCCCTGGCCTTGTGCTGTCTTTGAGGTTCAGAGCTGAAGGGTGGATGGACCTCCCAGAATGAAACTTGACAGATCATAGAAGGTGCAGGAGTATGATTGAAAATCTACAAACAGCTTAAGGCGGACTCAAGATGGGGGTGATGAGTGGGGGAGGGGCTCGGGGGAGCCCGAGGGGGGGGGGCTGTGGCCTTTAATCTCAGAGCACAAACTGCATAATTACTGTACAGCACTGAATTCCTTCGAATAATAACTCTCCGGTTCCCCCAGCTTTTTAACTAGGATCCTGTCAGTAATAGCGCCAAGAAACCGCAGGTATACGAGCGCGCTATAAGAAATTTTAAATTCAAATTCAAATTCAAATGTGACTTGTACATGTGCGTGCACAGGAGCCGGGCAAAAGGGTGGGGGGCAGGAGGGGAGGGGGCAGGAGGGGAGGGCACACGAGGTGGTTACTGGAGACAAGTGCACAGAGGGGCACAGGAGCCTGACGTGCAGTGAGACCAGTGGTCGAAGTGGGAAACAAGCATTTGCAATGCAATAGGTCTCGCATTAGCAAAGTTTGAAGTTGTTGGTATTGTAAATGGCATTGTTTTTTTATCTTTTTGTTTTTAAAAGCGTCCGTGGTGCATTATTTATTCTAGTTTTATGTAGCACTATATTCCAGCGTTTTAGATGTCGCAGCGCTAAAAGTAACAGCTTTTACAGAAAACGGCATGTTGCTTTAGTAACTGGGTTTTAATAATGTAATGAATAAACGTCTGTATTGAAGAAATACTATTAAGTTGCCCAGAGACAATTCGCTTTGTGGTGTTTGCAGTGCTTAATTTGAGCAGGTGCTTTCCGGTGCTCAGCACTGGCACCTAATCCTCAGCACAGGTGCTTATAGCATCAGTTAAGGACGTACTTATTTAGAAGGCACATGATTTTCTGCAGACTCACAGGATGTTGAGCCACGACGAGACTTGAACCAGGTTCTCCAGCTCCGAAATCAGCAGCTCTAGCCATTAGGCCAAGTCCTCTCCAGGTTAATACGTGCTGGGTCTCTAGTTGGGAGGCCGTTTGCACCAGCACATTTCTCCTGTTAGCGCTGCCTCCTGAGGAGAGCACCGCCACTTTTTATTTGACAAATTAACCACTGGGTGTTTGGATTTAAGTTGTCATAGCTGTTGAACCAAAAATGAGGAGGCCCGGCCCCAACAGCAGGATGGAGAGCGAGACCGTGAACAGGCTCATGTGGCCCTCAGTGTTCATATGTTATTCCGCCAAAATAGCTCAGTTGGTAAACGCACCCTCTGCAGTGGGCCGCCAGAAGCCAGAGTCCGGTTCCAGGCCTGGAAAACGCACTCAACCATTCACCCTCCAGAGCCTGATGAATCGCGTCATGTAATAGGAGGGCGCGTCTTAAGTGTCAATCATGTTGTGTCTGAAGTATTGTTTATTTAATGTGCACGTCGCATTCTTTTCAACAAAAAGAGCTTGATGTGTCTAGAATGACTAGTCGGGAGGTTTCCCCGAAGGCCTCCCAGCGCTGTGCCCGTCACAAGCCTGACAGTGCTGCCCTCCTGTTGGCATTTTTGTACAGCTGGGCTGATCTTGGGGTAGCCGCTGGCAATATGGCTCAGTGAGTTAAGTTTCCTTGCTGATGTCTGGTGTAGTTTGTGCGTTACAGCTATAAATTCTTTCAAGGCCGACTCAGACTTTCATCAGTCCTAGGCTGACACTGTTAATCTGGTTAGTAGCAGCCCCAGTTACTTACAGTGCATCAAAGCGATAACAAACTAAGGCGTGGAGTTCTGTTGAGGTCTTCTATGTGATACAGCAGTAGCTATACAAGTACCACGTAAGACAATACATTAAAACATTAAAAATGTTATTTTATTAGAACTAGCTCCCACTGTGCCTGTGTTGCACGTTCCTTGTTTCCTTAACTACACGCCTACGCCCCCGCCCCATGCCCACTCGCAGACCCTGCCTCCCGCCTCCCAGCTGCTCCTCCCACCCAGCTCCCGTTAAATTGGCAGCAGCTGCGCAGTGAGGAGAGCGACCCTTGACCTTCCAGGTAGGTCGCCCCCCCCCCGCTGCAGCTCCACCCGCGCTTTGTGCCCTGTGCCCTTGGCTTTGTTCCTTTCCAGCTGCCCATTACTGTGCGCTGTTTCCTCTCCCCTCCATGCACACTGATGGCGTTCCCGCAGCTGCTACCCCTGTGGCCCCACCCCCAGCGCCCACTCGCTGACCCCTGCCACCCACCTCCCAGCTGCTCCTCCCTCCCAGCTCCACTAAAAATGGTGCCAGCTGTGCGGCCGCGCCTAAGGCAAGCCCGTCTGCGCCCATTCGCGCCCAGAGCCAGAACCCCTGGCCCCCGCACCAGCCATGAAGACTGCCTCCGATAAGACACCAGTACCCTCATCGCTCTCAACCCAGGACGAACCCCTGCCTGCTGCAGAGCCACCCCGAAGCGCACCCACAGCCCCTTCGCCTGCCAGAACTGCTGCTTCTCCTGCATCGAAGATGCAGAGACACTCGCCACAACAAAATACAACCAGCTCCGATGCATCCTGATCAACATCCGCTCCGCACGCAAACATGCAGTCGAGCTCTGGGACCTACTCGACACACATCTCCAGACGTCGCCTTGCTGACCGAGACCTGGATGAACGAAGCCTCCTCCCAAGACATCGCCATAGCCATCCCAGACGTATATAAGATCGCCCGCAGAGACCGCACCAACGGAGTTGGAGGAGCAATCGCCATCGTCCACAGGAAAACCATCAGGGTCTCAACAAACACAGACAACACTCTCAGCACCGCCGAACACATGCACTTCCAGATCCACACGGAGCCCAAGACCATCCTAAGAGGCACCCTCATCTACAGACCACCCGGACCCGACCGCAATTCTGCGAAGCCATTGCCGACTTCATCAGCACACACGCACTGACCTCCACCAACTACATCCTCCTCGGAGACCTGAACTTCCACCTGGAGAACAACAACGACAGCGAGTGCGAGTATACTGACGGCAAGACAGCTGTAGGAGGTAGAAAGTAACTATGCAGAAGGGGAGGATATTATATTTACTGGTTGTTGTGAGGTTATAGATGCCCCGTTCCTTTGGTCATCTGCCTATCTGCAGCTCCTACCCCCAGTTTTGCATCCTATAACTACAGTTCTGGCTGAACATTTTACTCTTCTAAAACAGGGTAACTGCAGCTTTATTGGATGATTTACGGATTGAGACGTCGTTTACTTTGCTTTACTTAATGGCTTATTTTTGACCCATCTTCCACGTTATCCGTGCCTGTCCGGAGTGTGACTACCTCTGCCTTCAATTGATCCGATAGAGTTAACGCAATCCTACATATTACGTCTCCTCTGCTGGCTGCAAGAAATGTAATCCACCAGCAACTTGGAGACTCTGTGATTGTTGAATAAACTTGGCTTCCATACAGGACTCCCCTATAAAACAACCTAGCCCTGAAGAAGTTCCCACGGGAACGAAACGCGTTAACTGAGGCCTTTTAAAGAATTGGAATAATAAAAGAACTCTTTTTTCAATATTACAACTTTCTTGGACTCCTACTTGTGGTGTACCATCCCTACCTATAAGAATTTGCATCTGTCTTGACAGTGGAGCTTCTCTGTGGCTAGCTCCAGATGTTCTTGTGCACAGCGTCTTACGGACTTGCCGATATTTGAAATTTAAGTGCGACGCCCTGGTCAGCTGTAGTTGTGTTTTTTGGAACGACAGCAACTCCACCACCCTGATAGACAACCTCGCCAACCTCGGACTGGAACAGCTCGTCACATCGCCAACCCACATCGCCGGACACACGCTCATCGCTATCTTCTCCTCTAGCCCACACGTTTCCTTCAGCCACATTTCCGAACCCACCTGGACCGACCACCACTGCATCCAATTCACCTTCTGGAAACTCGTCACACCTCACTGCACCCTACAGACCCCCCGTCGCTGCTGGGGCAAAATCACCGAAGTACAACTACAGACAAACCTCGAACTCAACCCACCGACCTACTCCTCCAACTCCGACGAGGGTGCATGAAATGAAATGAATGAAATGAAAATAAATTTATAACGCGCATAACTCAGCCCAATGGGCATCAAGGCGCCTAACATAATATATTGCATAACCATACACTGATTAATAATAGGCTTTCCCAAAGTACCAGGTCTTGAGAGCTCTCTTAAAGAGGGGCATGGATGAAAGAGCCTTGAGCTCGCATGAACCCTCAGACAATGGATGGACGACTGCGCCAACACCTTAGCCCAGATGAAAAAAACAACCCTCAAAGACACCAACAAGAAAGCCAACTGGTTCACCCCGGAACTCCTAGCGTCAAAGCTTACCTGTCGGAAGTTGGAGAACATATGGCTCAGCGAGAAGTCGCTACACAGCCCACAAAGACGTTATCCGCAACCACCACCACCTCATCAGGACCGCCAAGAGAACCTCCTTCAAAGACCGCCTCGACAACAATGCACACAACGGCAAGGAGCTCTTCAACGTCGTGAAGGAACTCTCCAACCCCAGCTCCAATGCCAACGACATCCCACCGTCGCAAGCCCTTTGCAACTCCCTCGCCTGCTTCTTCTACCGCAAGATCGCCGACATCCACAAAAGCCTTAACCCCCGGATGTCCCTAACAGGCACCAACACGCCGGAACAACCTCACCCCACCGACAACGACCCCGTGACAACCTGGGCATCGAAGACACAATCAAGACCATGGGCACAATTCACTCTGGCTCGCCGTCTGACCCTTTCCTACACCACATCTTCAACAAAGCCGGCAGCACCATCGCACCCCATCTACGCAACATCATCAACCTTTCCTTCGAGACTGCGACCTTCCTTGAAAGCTGGAAACACGCCGAGATCAACGCTCTACTGAAGAAACCCAAGGCAGACCCAAGCGAACTTAAAATCTTCCGGCCCATCTCCCTGCTTCCGTTCCCAGCTAAGGTCATCGAGAAGATAGTCAACATCCAACTCACCGGCTACCTTGAAGACAATAGGTTCCTGGATCCCTCCTAGTCAGGTTTCCACAGCAACCACAGCACCAAGACTGCCCTCATCGCCGCAACAAACGACATCAGGCTACTACTGGGCAACGGCGAGATGGCGGCCCTCATCCTCCTGGACCTCCCCGCCGCCTTCGATACCGTCTGCAATCGCACACTACGCACACGACTCCACGATGCAAGGCCCTGGACTTGACCTCCTCCTTCCTCTCCGGCAGAACACAGAAAGTCCGCCTCCCCCATTCCAATCCGAAGCCTCCGAGTTCATCTGCGGCATCCCACAGGGATCCTCCCTCAGCCCAACGCTGTTCAACGTTTACATGGCGCCTCTCGCACGCATCGCCCGTCATCACAACCTCAACATAATCTCCTATGCCGACGACACGCAACTGATCCTCTCCCTCACCAAGGACCCCCTCACTGCCAAATCCAACCTACACCAGGGAATAAAGGCTGTCGCTGACTGGATGGAGGATAGCCACCTTAAACTGAACACAGACAAGACGGAGATCCTCATCCTCTGGCCCAACCCCTCAGCGTGGGACGATTCCTGGTGGCCCACATCACTGGGGACCCCCCGCACCCACCAACCACGCACGCAACCTGGGAGTCATCCTCGACTCGAAACTCACCATGCCCAAACAAGTCAACGCTGTCTCCCCCTCCTGCTTCAACACCCTCTGGATGCTCCGCAAAATCTACAGATGGATCCCGACAGACACAAGGAAAACAGTCACCCAGGCCCTAGTCAGCAGCAGACTCGGAAATGCCCTCTACGCCGGAGCCCCGACCAAGCTCATCAACAGACTGCAAAGAATCCAGAATGCCTCTGCACGCCTGATTCTCGACGTCCCGCGCCGTGACCACTTCACCCCCACCTGAGGAACCTGCACTGGCTCCCTGTCGACAAAAGAATCTCCTTCAAGCTCCTGATCCACGCACACAAGGCACTCCACAAGACCAGCCTATCTCAACAGTCGACTCTCCTTCTACGTACCCAACAGGAATCTCCGTTCCGCAGACCTCTCCCTGGCTACCATCCCACGCATCCACAGAATCACTGTCGGAGGCAAATCCTTCTCCCACCGCGCCGCAAAGACCTGGAACACCCTCTTCCTCATCCTACGACAAACCGAAGATCTTCTAACCTTCAGGAGACAACTCAAGACCTGGTTGTTCGACCAGTAGCAACAGCACCCACTCCCCCCCCACCCCTCCGTGCCTTGAAACCCTTGCGGGTATGTATTGCGCTTTACAAATTATATGATTGATTGATTGACCAAACCCTTCACCACATGCTGAAGTTTGGGAGCCACCTGCCCTAGAAGAGAGGTCATCTTCATTATTTGTGGCCCACCTTTAGAGAAGGCCAGGAAAGTTGCAAAAGATTGTATATGTGAGCTAGTGGATTTCCATTCAGTTAGCACAGTTTTGCTATTGTGACTGATGTGGTAGTTACGGAATGGAAAATTCTTGCCCGTTAGCACCGGTAAAAACTCATGCCAACTTTTTACCTTGGATTTTTTTCCACCTTCCGAACAACATCCATGATAATTAGCTTAGTTGAGCTTCGTCGTCTTTTAAAATCACGAGAAAGGTTCTTTGCTCAGCTGTGCGAGTATTACCAACCAGTGACATGGCCTTTCCCAGCCCTACCAGCCTTATCTCCTGGACACCCCTACAGGTCAGTCTGCTTCTTTGTGAGCTTTCTAATAACAGATTCTTTATAATCCGCCCCACCCCCTCGCTCGACGGTAACCCTGCCTACCAGAGGCTTTGGCAGCATCCGAAAGCTTCTGTAATCCATCCGCTGGACAGAGTGAAGGGATCGAAGAGGAGGGTCGGGATGGAGGGAGTGGGAGAGGGAGGAACATGTGGAGGGGGAGAAGAGATGGAAGGGGAAGAAAAATGAGATGTCCAAGGCAAGAGACAGCGGTGGACGGTGAGAGAAGGGACGAGCTGTGAGGGGATCGAGGGGGCCGAGCGAGGGATAGAAGAGAAGGAAGGTGAAGAGAAATGAGACAAGCGAGGCGAGAGACAGCGGTGGAGGGTGAAAGAAGGGAAGATCTTTGACACTGTAACTTCAGTAGCTGAAAGAGGGGAGTAGAGGGCGGGGAGAGGTTGGAAGCTGGGGGGAGGGGAAGGAAAAATAGAATTAATCTCTAGTATACACAGAATGCAGCTCCCAAGCCCGGGAACTATCAAACTGACTGTACGAAATGGATTGGGAACAAAACGCATCCAAACTCTGAGCCACAGAGAGAAAAAACGATGTGCGCAGGATCAAACAACCAGAGGGTGGAGCAGAGACTCGAAGAAGCTCGTAGCTCGGAATTCTCTGCTGTCTGCCCCCTGTCCCAGCCCGGGAGGCAGCAGAGCTCGGGTGGGTGGGGGAGGAGGAGGGGCTGGCGGTGACCTCACCGCTGTGGCTCGGGGGAAGCGAGACTGCGAGCTGTTCTCTCTCCTGAGCTGTTCTCTCTCCTGAGCTTCAGCTATCTGAACTCTCCCTGAACCTTCCCTGGACAGCCTCATCAGACAAGCTGATAAAAAAAGTATTCACAAAGGCCGGCCGCAAATTAGGACACGGTGTCCGGAGGGGCTGTCCAAAAAACGGACAGGGCGGCAACTAAAAACCCTCCTTTTCAATGGGAAGCCAGCATTTACAATAAACGCTGACGCTACCCAATGAAAAGGAGGGGCGGGGCTTACAGTACCTGTTTTCTTACAATATTTCTCGCAGGGTGGGGCAGCTTTGCTGCTCAACCCACGCGAGACCTAAAAAAGTAGAGGAACCGTGGACAGAGAATAAGAGGGCGGGAATAACCCGAGGATTGGGTCAGTGGGCAGAGTCAGAGGTGTGGCTAGAAATAGCAAAACAAACCAATTTTTAGTACGCTTGGCATTTCTTTGACCAGTTACAGCTTATAACGTTATTTAGTTCAACAAAGGATAAACATGTTAATTTGAGGTTTAATATATAAGTTGTTTACATTAAAATACATTTACAATGTGGGGCTGGTTTCCAAACACAGAATGCCCCAAATATGCTTATAATCCATTTGTCTCCGAGCCATGCAGTTTCTTTCATCAGCACTTCTCCTCCCTTTTTCCAGGCATTTCTTAACATAAAATGACAGTAAAAGGCAAAATTATATTTTCATTCGGGAAGTGAACAAAAAGCAGTAACCCACTGAGCTATGCACATAAAATATTGCTCTTTGATATGTACGGTACACGTTCTTTGCAGCAGGCGTATTAACCCTCTGCGCTACCTTAGATGAGTCAAAACAGCCGTTAGACAAAACTCCCCTCCGATCTCTCTCCAGCAGGTACATTGATCACCAGAGTTATATTGGCACTTTTATTGTTGCCTGAAACCTTCTGACTATACAAAGAACTTTGCATTGTTTTTAAAACTCGTGCACTGCTACAAACCCACAAACAAAACCAACCCCCAACCCTTCCAGTCGCCCTGGGAAATGCTTGATACCTGGAACGGCCAGTCCGGCCTAGTTACTGTAAAGCCTTTTTCAATGCAATACTACAGATATGTATGCTCATTTGATATAAACGTCACAATCACTATTAGTGTAAGACACAGATTCTTCCTGAGTATCCTTTGACCAGGGCTCCTGCCTGAATAATATACATGAGTATGTTTGGTGCACAAAAGAAGGCCTCCGGGTAGACCTCGGAGGTAAGCACATTAATGTTATTCATCAGAACCCTTACACAGGACCACTTACCTTTTTGACCTTCTTGTACAATTCCTGCCTGTACTTTACTATGCGTAATTTTTTTGGCAGATCATTTAAAGTTTACGCCTTTAACATAAACTCTCTAACAAGCAATATAATAATGTTTATTTTTTACTTCTAGACAAGTTTGTAAGTGTTTTAGGGCCATGCCATACAGAATAGAAGTAAAGGCAGAATGCAGTCATCGGATCTGCACTCCTGTGACTTTGAGTTGAAGAGAAGTTGTATTCTGCAGAGATGGGTTTGGGTCCGGGCCGAGGTAACTCCCAGCCGAACCCTTGATGAGGCAGAGGTTCCTGTGCCAACCGACCCCTGCCCCCACCACATCTTCAACAAAGCTGACTCCATCATCGCACCCCATCTCCGTGATGTCATCGACTGCTCGTTCAACTCTGCCACCTTCCCAGAAAGCTGGAAACACGCCGAACTCAGCGCCCTCTTGAAGAAACCTACAGCAGACCCCTCTGAACTTAAAAACTACCGACCCATATCCCTCCTCCCCTTCCCCGCCAAAGTCATTGAGAAAGCCGTCAACAGTCAGCTCGCCGCCTTCCTTGAATCCAACAACTCCCTCGATCCCTCTCAGTCCGGATTTCGAGCCAAACACAGCACCGAAACCGCCCTCATTGCAGCGACAGACGACATCCGAACACTACTGGATAACGGAGAAACAGTGGCCCTCATTCTACTCGACCTCTCCGCCGCGTTCGACACAGTCTGCCACAGCACCCTTATACAACGCCTCAGCAACATCGGCATACAAGGAAAAGCCTTGGACTGGATCATCTCATTCCTCGCTGGGAGAACTCAAAGAGTCCGACTTCCCCCATTCAACTCAGAGGCCACTGAAGTCATCTGTGGAGTACCACAAGGATCATCACTCAGTTCCACCCTCTTCAACGTTTACATGAGTCCACTCGCCTCCATCGCGCGTCAACACAACCTTAACATCATCTCTTACGCCGACGACACCCAGTTGATCCTTTCCCTCACCAAAGACCCTAACACCGCTAAAACCAATCTTCACGAAGGCATGAAAGAAGTAGCCGAATGTATGAAACACAGCCGCCTAAAACTCAACTCAGACAAAACGGAGGTGCTCATCCTAGGATCTTCCCCCTCTGCCTGGGACGACCTTTGGTGGCCTTCCGCTCTGGGCACAGCACCCACACCCACAGACCACGCACGCAACCTGGGCTTCATCCTAGACTCCTCTCTCTCGATGTCCAGACAAGTCAACCCAGTCTCATCCTCCTGCTTCAACGTACTTCGTATTCTCAAAAAGATCTTCCGCTGGATCCCCCTCGAAACAAGAAAGACTGTCACCCACGCACTGGTCACGAGTCGACTGGATTATGGTAACACACTATACGCCGGAATCACAGCAAAATTACAGAAAAAACTCCAACGCATCCAAAACGCATCAGCGAGACTCATACTGGACATCCCTCGCCAAGATCACATCACCGGACACCTAAAAGACCTCCACTGGCTTCCCGTCAGCAAGAGAGTTACATTCCGTCTTCTCACCCACGCACACAAGGCCCTCCACAAATTAGGACCCGAATGCCTCAACACTCGACTGTCCTTCTACACACCCACCCGCCAACTCAGATCGTCCAATCAAGCCCTCGCCGCAGTCCCGCGCATCCGAAAATCCACCATGGGTGGCAGATCCTTCTCCTTCCTGGTGGCCAAGACCTGGAACTCACTCCCCACTCACCTCCGCCTTACTCAAAACCACATCTCCTTCAGAAAAGAACTTAAAACCTGGCTATTCGACAAAAATTGAACACCCCTTCCCCAAGCGCCTTGAGACCCTCTGGGTGAGTAGTGCGCTATATAAATCCATGAACTTGAACTTGAACTGTGTTGTGCCAGAGGCTAAGCTCTCCTCTTGCTGGTTCAGAGACATGCTTGCCATATGTGGATTGGAAGCTGTGTGACCCCGCCAGTGCTTTGTCAAGGCAGAGGATCACTCAGCTCTTTAGGGTAGGAGCTGTGTGTCCTGCCTCTTCATGGCCTTTCTACTAGTCCCAGATTCGGCTGCACTGTCTAATTCCACATCTCTTGTGTTATTCACTGTGTTTTCAGTTTAGGGTGCACAAGTACCCCATTCAGTGTAGTCAGTTTTTTCAAATAAACTAGTTTGTGTGCCTCCCTGCACCACAGCATCCTCTACACAAAGGATTTTACACTCCTTGTTCTGAAATCCTCTGCTCATCAAGGGCTGATATTGCATTGTCAACAATCTGCTCTGCTGTTATTACTCGGCTGAGACGACACCGGGAGTAAGCTTCACTTCCAATCCTGCCTCAAGTTGCCCACACAGTGATATATTTTTACCATTGAGGGCCTTACCGAGGATTTGTAACTAACGCCACGTTCTGAGAGACGCAACTCATGACCTGATAGGAATCTTGAACGGTCCCCCGTTTCCCTAACTCTGCAGTTCGGCATTCTCTTTGAAGAACCTACTCCCGAGGAAGATCTAGGTGCAAGCACCTACGACTTTTGACTCTCGGAGTGGAACACTCCCTCATGGTCCTTTTGATGGTGAGTTGACTCTCACGCCACACTCAAAGGGATTGCTATTCTCCTTCACATTTACTAAGGCACCTACCTGTTTTTATAGATGCCCTGACAAGACGCCCCACTCTCACTCTATTCAGGCTTGGAGGAGTTAGTTTCCTTATGACTTGGCTGTCTAACCCCCCCCCGCTTTTTGCCCTGAAGAAGACCCACCTTGATGCCCCCAAGAAACAGACATTTTGAGTCGAAACATCGACGTGCCATCGCTTATGTTCGATAACAGTGTATCCATAAATAATTGAAGGCACAAGTTACCACTGTATTTATTCACTTGAACAGAGATATAGATTTACTGGCCAACAATCTGTGTTATCCATCTATTAGTGTTTTCATTTCTTGTTTCCATTGTCTCTCCATATTCACTTCATGTAACAGTCACTATTCAATCACTTTTTTTCTTGTATTGTATGACAGCCCACTCTTAATGACTATCATTTGATACAAAAAAAATATACATTACTTTGGTCAAAAATTGGTGTAGTGTGTTTAAAAAAAATCATGTTTTTTGCTGAATGATTATACCATGATTGCTTGCCTAAAGTAATTATTCGCTACCCAGCAGATCTGTACTGTAGACTACATCTGCACTGTTGTGTCACCAGTTAATTCACAGTTGTCTTGTGTTCCAACACACTCTTGTGCACAGCACTCTGAGACCTGCTTGTGCGGAGTTTCTGTATTATAAAACAATAAATTGATCCTTGGCGTGGCATCACGGCGTTCAAGAGCCATCATATGCACTAGCTCATAGAAGTACAAGTCATCTGCTGGCCGCTTCAGAGCACTGCAGGGAATAGGAGAGGGCTGAATGGAGTTGGTGGCAGGAATGTATTTTGTGGCTGACTTCGCCACTTCCAAACACTGATGGAGAGGAGGAGAACTAAGTGTAGGTATGCGAGAGAGAGAACATAAGGTAAGAGTGCTGACGGGGAAGCAGAAGGGAACACTGCTTCTATGCGTGCCACCCTTCACTATTCAGGGCTCAATTCACACATAGGAAGGACTCTTAATTGAGACTGTGAGGGCATCCAGGCTGCTGAGAATTGAGTTGGTAACAGCGGATGGGGAAGAGGGGGGGTCAATAGAACGGGCAAGACTGTTCCTTTCAGGGGTGGGTGTCACTGGACCCCCTCAGGGTGGTCTGCCACGAATGGCTCTTAAAATGAAGTTAACAGGCAGGTGGCTTCGTCCCTCGTCTGCCTTTCTCACATCCCGTCCTATAATTGACCATATTTTAAGGGTAATAACCTGTTTCATGTTGAGTTTCAACCCACGCTTCCAAGAACAATAGAAGCTCCTGAAAACCCTGTGAAATTATACTTAATTTACCATCCTATGAAGGATCAAGGTCTCAGTTAGCCTTTCTGTGATTCCGACTAATGGCCCGCACATCTCAGCGGTGAATGTTTAACTCATGGAATCACACTGCTGAATATCCGCCCCTGCAACCACCGGCTCAAATTAAGCACTGGCTGCAGGCGTCATCATGAACTGAGCAGGGACAGTGCAGTCACTTTACGGGCTGTCTTGAGCGCAGAGGCTCAGATGCGATAAACTATGGACCAGGCCTCGTGATCTGCACAAGTGACATCTAATTTTGCCGGGATGCTGGGAAGTTTTGTACCAATATTTGGACCCACTGACTGGTAGAAAAATAAAGTTCTACCCTTGGGCCCCTCTCTACCTGAGTAAATTCATTCTTACGTATCTGTGCAACCGTTGTGGTAGGGTGTGCTGCGCGTTTTAAAAGACCACATCCCTGAACACAGACAAAGCAGTGGTACACATTAAAAAAAGAACATAGGAAAAACAGCTGATAAGACGGTCCACACTTTCCTGTTTTTAAAAAAATATGCACTAGGTATTCTTTCATTTTCCCAACTTACTTGATGTTTATTTAAGAGCCTGGAGTTCAGAGGCCGTCCAGGCTCCTCTCTCAGGTCCCAGTGCAGGGAAAAGAGCAGCGCTGGAAAGGAGGGGGAGGGGACCTCGGGGCAGGCACGCAGAACAATATCCAGGAGAGGCTGGTGGGGCTGGGGCTGGGTCAGCTGTGGGTACATCGACCAGCGGAGGGCCTCCTCTACAGCCGCCGCCCTCCACCTATTTTCCAGTTCTGGCTGGATGGAGAGCAGATTACTCGCAGCCATGAATTCCCCACTGAATCCCTTTTCTTCTTTAACAGGTGGCGTCCGTCGGTCTGCGTAAGCCTGAAGATAAAGGGCAGAGGAGGTCAAGGGCGGGGCCACCAAAGCACAAGAAGGACGTGTAAAGAGACACTGTACAGTGAGTGTGCAGCACTGAACCGCACACCTGTTGCTGCCCTATGTGCTGTACATGAGGACAGAAGGAGGGGGAGGAGAGGAGAGCACAGGAGAAGAGGGCACAGGAGCCTGACGCGCAGTGAGACACTGTACAGTGAGTGTGGAGCACTAAACCGCACACCTGATGCTGCCCTGTGTGCTGTACAGGAGGACAGAAAGAAGGGGGACAGGACACGAGGACATAAGAGAAGGGGACAGGAGGAGAGGACACATAGTGCTGATATCAGGAACCCCACTGCTTAGCAGTTAAGTGCCCTGTAAAAAATCAGTCCTCACAAATTTTGTTGGAAAACTGTTTGCTGCAGGATTTAGGAACTATGCCAACGTGGTGGGATAACTTATGGGCGATCCAAGGGCAGACAACGGAAACTAACCTACGCTGCCCCGCCCGCCTGATGAATCAACTGCACCGTAGCCAACCCAATCGGTCCTACCATTTATGTGGGGATTATCCCCCTTAAAAACCATGGGCCACCAGTCCATAACTGTACTCATGCCTTTTTAGGGGTGGAGCGTGGCCAGGGAAGCCCCCGGTCGCTCAGTCTTACAACTGCCCGAAGGACTAGCGGGGCGATGTCATTTTCAACCATGGTCCTGGCAGGCGCCATTTTTTTACAGAGTTTTAATATAGCGCGAACTTGACCTGGTATCGGGTATCCGAGCGCTCTACATAGCATAGCAGCAGTTGCGTTACATGAGGACACATTCATTTTTGTTAGGCACGGGGAGATTATGTGATTTGCCCAGAATCACGGAATGTTCAGAGTCATTGACGAGACTCGAACCTGGTTCTCCAGATTCGAGGTCGACTGCCCTAGCAATTAGGCCAACTCCTCTCTCCTGCAACCTGCGGTTACCAGTCCTTCTACTGAATAGCTCATTTCTACCTCCGACGTGTGTGCCCAACCCTTTCAGGTGTACCAGGGGTGTTTGCACTAAAGATGCCACACCTAATTATCAAGCCCTTCTTTTTCTATTGGATTTTTCATTAGAATACAACCAAGACCTCCTGCTTGGTGGGCTTGTTCATGACTTATTTATCTTGCCGTAGGAAAGTTCGATGGCCTCCCCGAAGTCGGGAACTGCTATTCTCTGTTTAACCACAGCTTCATTTAACCAGCCGTAGGTAAGTATAGTGGAGTTCGCCTCCAAGGCCATTAGTATGTGTTAACAGGTTACTGTTTGTGGCCAACACCATGCCCTTATCTCTCCCCCCTGACCTCTACATGTTTGGGAGTACAGCGCCGGCAAGAATTACCCATAGGGAATTTAAAACTACTGCTCTCTTCATAACCACAGTTCTATCTGATATAATCCATTGTGCACTGTGTATAAATATGTGCATTACATTTGGGGTTGACTAATCCCTGTTTACCACCATTAGTTGGCTAGTCCCACATTCTGGCAGTTCGGACTGATAACCGGGTACCGCCCCAGCAGTGAAATATGGAGTCCCCTACAGAGGGTCATTGGGCAGGGACAGGGTGAAGCCAAATGACCAATGGCACCCCCACCTGAGCTAGCACCTTAGGCATTTATTTATTTATGAAACTTATAAAGCGCAACAAATGCCCGAGGGCGTTTCGGCGCTGTGAACGTGGCAGAAAAGAGGAGTAAAAAGAGGATTTATTGATTGAACAGCCAAGTTTTTATTTTTCTCCTAAAGGCGATAAGATTAGGACAGGATCTAGTGTTCTTATTCAAGGAATTCCAAAGTTTGGCTGTAGAGACAGTGAATCGGCGATCGCCCCAGGAGGCTGTTTTGGTCCGAGGTAAAGACATCAAGAGAGTATTAGTAGTTCGTAATGATCTGTTGGGGACATGAAAGGCTAGGGAATTGAGAAGAAAGCGTGGTCCTTGCTTGCGGGAGGCTTTGTAGGCAATGCACAGTGCCTTAAATTTTATTCGGTTTTTCACCGCTAGCCAGTGATAGCCTTTAATAACTTGGGCAATGGGTTTAAACTTTTGAGTACCTGAGAGCATTCTGGCTGCTGCGTTTTGTACGGACTGCACTTTTCGAATGACTTTTTGCTGGGCATTGATAAGGAGTCCATTGCAGTAGTCCAAGGAAGACATTACAAAAGCTGTGACCAATGTTTTACCTGAGTTAGGGGGGAGATATGGGTGGATTTTTATGATAGTTTTGAGTTTGTAAAAGGAGGCTGAAACAATGGTATTTGCATGAGCAGCAAATGTCAGTTTGTTATCAAAGAGTGACTGGGTTGGGCGGAGGACCTAACTCTGTGGGCCACCAGGAACTGGGCCAAGTCGGGCAAAGCTTGCCAAATATCATTACTTCCGTTTTTTCTGAATTTAATTTAGGGCACTTGGTGGCCATCCAATTAATGATGGCCAGCATGCCTTGCTGAAAGTTGGCCGCTATTTTCTCTACGTTGTTTTTTATAGCCAAAACCAACTGAGTGTTGTCCGCGTAAGATGTTAGGCTCATCCCATAAGACTTGATGACTCTCGCTAAGTGTGCTACATAGACATTAAATAGCGTTGGACCTAGGGATGAGCCCTGTGGGACTCCACATGGTAATGTCATCTGAGCAGAGCTGAAATTGGCCAACTGGACCGTCTGGGTGCGGTTGGAAAGGAATGAGGCGAGAAGGTCTCTGGCTTTATCCTGGATGCCTATGGTGTTGACACGGTCGATCAAGATGTTGTGATCGACCGTGTCAAAGGCAGCAGATGAATCCAGTAGAATGAGCACTGCCGTCCCTCCTTGGTAAGAATGGTTCTTATTTCATCAGATGCTTTAATGAGTGCTGTCTCAGTGCTATGATTCTTGCGAAAGCCAAACTGGGTATCGTCCAGTAGGTAATGATCTTCAATGTACTGGGAGATTTGTGAGGTCATTAATTTTTCTACGAGTTTGGCCGCAAAAGGCAGATTAGCAATGGGTCTGTAATTTTTTGTGTCTTCAGAATCTAGGTAGGGTTTTTTCAGGAGAGGTTTGAGAAGGCTGTCTTTCCAAATGGTAGGATAGATACCCGTGCAAAACATTGAATTAAATATTTCTGTGAGTTGGGGGGCTATAATGTCAGCAACTGGGAGGAGTATTGCCGGTTGACAAGGATCGTTTGCAGAGCCTGATTTGATGGTGGTCATGGCATTAATTACTTGGGTGACATTGATCTTTTGAAACTGCCTAAAGGTGGGCTGGGAGTCGTCTATGTGTTGAGAAAGTGGAGGTTCTTTCATTTGATCCGAGAAGTTGGTGTATATGTTGTTAACCTTGTCATAAAAAGTAGTTAGCAAGGTTATTGCAAAAAGCTTGCGAGGGCGCAGGAACGGTTTGTGAGGGTAATTGTGAGAGTTTGGATACGACCTGAAAAAGTTGTTTGTTGGAATTTCTAGCTTGTTCAATCTGAGTGGAATAGTATAAGCTTTTTTCTTGGAGAATGATAGCTTTATATTTAGTAAGTTCGTTTTTATAAAGCAGTTTCTCTTCGGTGGAATAAGTCTTTCTCCATTGTCTTTCTCGGTTTCTACATTTCTGTTTTTGCTCTCTGAGTGCACTGGTAAACCAAGGGGCCGAGGGGGAGTTGCGGTTTTTAGAGAGGAATTTTATAGGCACTAGTTTGTTCATAACAGTGGTTAGCCAGTGGGTGTATACTTTGGCAGCTATATTTGGATCGTTAGAGATCTCAGGTTGTGAGGTAGGCAGGAATTCCTAAAGCTGTTGATTATCAAGATCTTTCCATGATTTAAACGAGATGGAAGCGTGTGTCATGGTAGTTGAGTGTGATGGAGAGTCAAGGGGGATTTCGGACATCATTGCATGATGATCTGACCAGGCAAGAGGTAAAACCTCTTTTATCTTGATGTTTTTAACATTGGAAAACAACCCATCTAAAGTGTGGCCTGCTTCGTGGGTACTTTTGGGGACCAATTGTGTGAGACCCAAGGACTCTAATTCTGATAGAAGACAGTTGGTACCTTTGTCTGCAGAGTTTTCTAAGGGAAAGTTAAAGTCGCCCAAGATGGTGGTGGAGTTATCGGTGGCTAGGGATTCCACCATTTTAATAAAAGTGGTTAAAAATGGTGTCTTACTACCAGGTGGGCGATATAATGGAATGCCCTTGAGGCGTTGAGAGGGACCCAGGGCAATGGAAAAGTGTGTGGCCTCACATGTGGTGAGTGGGACTGGGTTTATGGAGGTTTTAAGATGGCTGCGGTAGATTATGGCAATTCCACCCCCTATTTTCAAGGCTCTGTCCTGTTTTAAGATGTTGTAGCCTTCTGGGACATCCACTAGTAAGTCTGGCTCCGATGAGGGATTGGTCCAGGTTTCCGTGATAAAAAGAAGATCTAGTTTGTGAAGGGTAATTAATTATGCTATTTCCTCTTTATGTTTGCCCAGAGACCTGGCGTTAATGAGGGCTGCTAGAATGTTGTTCCTTTTTTTGTTGATAGAGGGCGATAGGGAGGTGATATTTGAACTTGGGTCGATGTGTATTTTAAAGAGGCAGCGCAAACAGACTTTAGCAAGGTGGGAGGTTCCGTAAAAGGTAAAGTGAGTACCTGGACATCTAGCTGAGGAACGTAGGTTACGTATGGCCGTGCTGGAATAGCAGCACCTGACGGCTGACTTGTTTGCACCAGGGGGTATGGCCCTGGGCCCGGTCCAGGCGCGGACGGGCGCAGACGGGCTTGCCTTAGATACGCGCCTTCGGCGCACCGCCGGCGCGCACACTGCGCACGTCTGCTGCGCTTGCGCTTGCTCTGTGCCCTATGTACTCTAGGGAACGCCATAGACTGCCGGAAATGGTGCAGATAGCTCCCGGGTCAGCCCTCCGAACAATCAGCACAAGCCGTGTCGGACCGGGGCTTCGGGGCTTCGGGGAGGAAACAGCAATGAAGACAGGTAAGAGCAGCAATTAAATATTAGGACAACAATTGTTAAAAATAAAGTGCAAGTGGTTAAAAGCTTAAGAGCAGCTAGTGGCAACTGTAGTAAGTCAGGCTGCACGCGTCCACTCCCCATGGATTCATATGACATGCATCGATTCTAAGCTGTTTCATATCCCTTCGAGGATGCATGGTGAGCCTCCCCACCTAATACAAGGCAAAGGTAGATCTGACCGCCAGAGGGTGGGGGGCATTGGGCCTGAGGTCCCCTAGGGATACTCCTAAATCCTGCCACATTTCACGCACGTCATTACTGCCCGCAAAACCCCGTCTCCTGATGCTGTGTTGCCGTGCTGGTTTCCCCACCCTAGTTTGTGTAGCCCCGAGCCAGGTTTTGCTAAAGGCCTGCCAGGGTGCTAAAACAGATGCCACTGCTAATGCTTTTGGACTTGTGAGGGCATGGAATAACATACGACCAATTATACCTGCACCTTCTTGAATATGAATGCAAGATGCGTTCAGTTCCGTTAATTGTCACCATTTCTGCTCTGAACCCATATTTCTCTATACTATTGGAGTCACAGCACATTCCTTAAATGCAGGATCCTGTGAGCCATATGCTCACGTTTACAGAGTGCACATCCTTACTAGAAATGGCCAAAAGAAAAACCTATTTTAAACCCACTCTATTGCAGGTTCCTGCCAATGTACCCTTCTGCTCATATAGGGGCAAGCGTAATGCCTATAGCATTGCGGGTCCCACTGCCCTACCATCTAATGCGAGGAGGGGCTGCGCCCCCAGTATTCTGCTTATTCCATGCTCCTATTGCATGCAAGCCCCTCACCGTCTGACTGCTATTTGGGTGCTGCCGCCATGCTGATGGCCCCACCCTGGCGTAAGTCGTCCAAATCCAAACTTCGTCCTTGGTGCTAATGTACACCAAGGAGCAGGCAAGTGGGTGGGAACAGGAGGAGAACCATACGTACAGTTCCCTGCCCTTATTGAATAATGGGAATGCCAATGTTTTTTACTACCTTGTAGCCTTTTTGTGCTCTAACCCAGTGCTTCCCCAACTTTTGGAACCACAGCACACTTGTTAGATGATACCTTTACCAACCCGCCTAGCTGCAGTGGCGGTGAGGCAGGCATATTATATCTTAACCGAAGCACCCCTCTGTGGTGTGGTATGAACTGCTATGACTGTGCAATCTGAAGCATGCCTTTGTTTACGGAATGCAGATTCTTTGCTGAATTGACCAGACATTTGCACAGACAGTCTTATTGGTAAACTATTATTATTATATTTGGGTTTGTAAAGCGCGCAGATACCCAGGGGTTTCCCGGCGCTGACAGAGGAAAAGAAGCAGGGAGACAGTAAAATGGGAGCGGATTAAGCAGAGAACAGCCAGGTTTTCAGGCTTTTCCTGAATTTCAGGTAGCAGGTTTCAAAGCGCAAAGAGATGGGGAGTGTGTTCCAGAGTGATGGTGCCAGATAGGAAAAGGAGCGACCACCAACTCTGGTGCGTTTGAAACGGGGCACGGAGAAGGTGCCAAGAGAGGAGGATCTGAGGGTGCGTGCTGGACAGTACAGTTGAACCAAAATGGAGAGATAGGGGGGGGGAGTTGCCTGTTTTTATCCGGTGCATATAGCAGAGGGCTTTGAATTTCGCTCTTGATTCGATGCACAGCCAATGAAGGCTGCGCAGTGAAACGGTGGCAGAGGGAGTTCTGGGCAGGTTGCAGAGCAGGCGGGCTGCCATATTTTGCACCACCTGCAATTTACGTGTTACCTCCTTGCTTGCCCCAAGGAGGAGTACGTTACCGTAGTCTAACCTGGAGGTTACTAAGGCCTGGACCACAGTTCTTTGAGTGTCTGGCGGAAGCATCCATGCTATTTTTCTCAGCCACCGCATGATGTTAGTACAGGTGGCTGAGACTTTCACAACATGCTGCTTCATGGACAGTTGGTCGTCAAATGTAACTCCCAGGTTGCGAGCCTTGGTGGATGGAACCGGCAGGGGACCCATTTGCTGAGGCCAGTGCTTAGGGCCCCAGAGAGTGGTGTCAGGACCGAATAGAAGGAGTTCGGTTTTATCGCCGTTTAGTTTTAGTTTATTGGTCTGCATCCAGTTGGCAAAATTGATGAGCCCAGATCGGAGAGATGAAATGGGGGCGTGTTTATTGGAGGAGAGGGAAAAGATGATTTGGGTGTCGTCTGCATATGAAAAAATAGAAAGACCAGATTGTTCTGCCAGAGAGGCGAGAAGACTAACATAGATATTGAAAAAAAGAGGACTTAAGATAGAACCTTGGGGTACACCGTGGGGGGAGGGGAGGGCAGTGGAGGAAGAAGTGGAGGAAAAGACCTGAAAAGTGCGTGCGGACAGAAAACTGGCGATCCAGGCCAGGGCAGTGCCATGGATACCGGCGGCCTTTAGGGTGGATAGGAGGATGTCATGGGAGACGGTATCGAACGCGGCGCTTAAGTCCAACAGGATAAGTGCCACCGTCTCCCCTCTATCCACCTGCCGTTTGATAGTCTCTGTGACACCCAAGAGGGTGGATTCGGTGGAGAATCCAGCCCTGAAGCCAGACTGGGAGGGATGTAAAAATTTCGTGGCCTCGATGTGAGAGGAGAGACAGAGGTTAATGTGTTTTTCTAATACCTTGGACAGGCAAGGGAGTAGGGATATGGGACGGAAATTAGAGGGGTTATTGGGATCGGCGTTAGTTTTTTTGAGAAGGGGAACCACCATGGCGTGTTTCCAAGCTGCAGGAACAATGGCTTCCGACAGAGATGCATTCAAGAGGGCTAGAATAGGTAAAAGAGCGGAAGTGTCAAGGGTGCTTAGAATTTGAGGGGGCATGGCATCAAGTGGGGAGCCAGATTTAATTTTGGCCATGAGTTTAAAGAAAAGTTCTATAGAGATCGGGTCCCATTTGTCAATGGAAGTGTGAGGGGCAAGAATAGTAGTATCCTGGGGGAAGATAGTGTCCGAATCTGTACTGGGGGAGTTGTCCAAGGCTCGTGGGGAGGCCTCAAAACCGGCCTAAATGCGGTCTATTTTCTCCGTAAAAAATTTAGCAAGTGTATTGCATTGGATTGTGTCCAAACAGCGGGCTTTTGGCGAGCTTGATTGTCCAGAAAGTTCTTGGACTGCTCTAAAAAGAGCTTTTGGGCGGTTTTGGGCTGATAGAAGTGAGGTGTTTACATAGTTTGCCCTGGCAGATTTGCACAGGGAGTGGTAGTATCGAAGCTCCGTTTTATAAATTTCTTTATCGTTGAGGGAATACTCAGATCTCCATGTGCGTTCGAGTTTTATGCACTTAGATTTGGCGCATTTGAGTTGGTCATTAAACCAGGGGGCAGGGGGATGGGTAAAGTTTTGTTTTCCTTTTCGAGCAGGGAGACAGATGTCAATGGCTGAGGAAAGCCATGTGTTAATTAAACTTTCATCTTTGGTAATGATATTGTTGGGTAGAGAGGGTAGAGTTGTGACAAGCTGGTGATTCAGTTGTGGCAGATTAAGTTTTTTCCAGTTTCTATTCGGTCTGAGGGTCTGAATGTGAACTGGTGGACCGACAATGGCACTAGTCATGATGTTAAATTTGACAATGTAGTGGTCGGACCAGATAATAGGTTTGGGAGGGAGGCAGGTGATGACGTCAAGGTTCGAAAAGATGGGGTCAAGTAGATTACCTGCCTTGTGTGTAGGGCCAGTGTTGTGAAGATGTAGATTAAGAGCGGCCAAGTCTTGAAGAAGGTGTATACAGATGGGGCAGAGTGTGTTGTTAAAGTGGATTTTAAGATCGCCAAGGAGAAGAAAATTCGAGGTTTCCATCAGTAAAGGAGCTACATTTTCCGCTAGAGAAGAAGCCCATGCGCCAGCAGCGCCCGGGGGACGATAGAGTAGAACGCCTGACAAGGTGTAGTTAGGGTTCAGTAATAGTTTGAAGCAACCAGCTTCGCAATTAGGTATGGCTAAGTCCTCCCACTTACATGAGTAAGTCCGTTTGTATATGATGGCAATGCCACCACCCTCCTTGCGCGGTCTATTACGGCTAACATAGGTGTAGTTGTTAGGGAGGGCTGTGGCAATGTCAGGTCCTGTGTGTTGGACAGGCCCCATGAAGGGCTCGCTCCCTCCCCGCATGACAGGGCCCAGACACCGGCGCTCCGGGGGCTACCCGCAGAAGCAACCCGCAACCCGTACCCTACGGGACGCCTGCTCCCGGATATCTCTGTGTCACGGGCCCGGGCCCCCGTCAGCACCATTGCCCGGCCCAGCCGCCATCTTGGACACTGCACCACGCGGCCGCGTGGCCTCAGCTCGACCCCCAACCCTGGGCCTGGCCAGGCCCCGACATCCTGGCACCACCATCCACCCAGGAGGTGAACGGACCACTTGGCAGGTTAATGAGAGAAAGGAGTGTCGATGGCTCTCCCCCGCCAGGTGCCGATCGCCCCCAGCCTCCCCGGGTGCTGGCTCCACCCCCCTGCTGGGTGTCTGGACTCCCTCATCCCGGACCTCCCGACCTCCCAGTGCGAGGGTCCGGACATCAAAGGGCGCCAGACCTATAACTGAGGCAGCCCCAGAGCAGGAAGGGAGTTGTATCCTGGAGTCGAGAGACACCGAGAAGAACTCATCCTTGACGGACTGCTGGCGCTGGCGCAGCCCTGCCTTGTGAACTATCGTCCTGCCTGCTGGCGCTGCCGCGGCCTTCTGCAACCTTCATCCTCGTGGGACCTGCTGGCGCTGCCGTGGCCCGTTGCAACTTCCATCCTCGTGGGACCTGCTGGCGCTGCCGCGGCCCGTTGTAACCATCATCTTCGTTGGGACCTGCTTGCGCTGCCGCGGCCCGTTGCCACCTACGCCCTCTTCGGGACCTGCTGCCGCTGCCGCGGTCCGACCCGCCCGAACGCCGAGCTCGAGGATTGTGAGCCACCGCCGTCCCACCTCAGTACCAGTGGGTACCCAGACTGTCCCGATACCCCCTTTCCCTACTAGAGACTAGAATTGAGAGGATCATCGTGTCCTGATCTCCTTGTATCGTACTACCTTACTTCAAGAATTGCCTATAAAGGGTGTTAATCTGATCTTCGTGTGGTGTCCATCTGTGGGGGGGAAGTTACTTGTCTGTACGATCGCTGGAGACGGCCCTCACCGGAGGCCTCTCCCCTTGTGCTCGGCCGACCCTCCAGGTCCCCGTCTAACATTGGTGGCCAGCGGCGCGATCCGAACCAACGCGTAACCGTACAGAGAGTAACTCACCCTACGACTAATCCACAATGACGACCAGAGAGAGCGGATCTGCAGAGAAATTCCAGATGGAAAAACTGGAAGAGTACAACCACCGAGAGCTAAAACAATTTTGCATAGAACTAGGTATTGCTACCACCGGTCTGAGCACGAAAGAGGACTTCAAACACGCCCTAGAATCCTGGGCAGAGACAAATACCGCCGGACCCCGGGACCCCGAAGCCCCGGAGACAAACACCACCCTGACGGAAGAAAGGAGAACGGATCTCTCCCGGGAAGAGATCCGAGAACGAGAGAAAAATAGACTACACGAGTTAGAGTTGGCACGGCTCAAATTAGACGGAGAGTTGAAACTGGCAGAACAAAAGATGAACTTAGAACACTTACGGCTCCAAGAAGAGCGAGAGGAAAAGCAGAGGCAGAGAGAACTCGAGGAAAAAAGACTGGCATACGAACACGAGTGCAAGCTAGCGGAGATAGAAATGCGCAAACAGAACAAAGACCTAGGGGTGCCCGAGCAACCGCGCCCCCCAGGTACTACCGAACAGAAGGTCCACATCCCCAAAGATGTGGTCCGTGAATACTATCGGAACGACGACATACAGCAGTGGTTCAAGGCCTACGAGATCGCCATGACTGCCCACCGGATCGCTCGAAGTGACTGGGGAGCCGGTCTATGGGGGAGATTCGTCAATGAAGGCCGTGATGCCCTGCTGCAGCTTCCGGACCATCAAATGACGTCCTAGGACCACATGAAGGCGGCCCTCCTCAGTCGATATGGGCTGACGCCCGAGATGTACCGCCAGAGGTTCCGCAACTGCACCCGGATCCCGGGTACAACCTGGATAGAATATGTGAACTATTTCAGCCGAGCCTTCGAGGGATGGATCAAGGGTAGTAACATAACAACCTACGAGCAGCTCTTCAACCTCATTGTGTGGGAGCACCTCTCCAACAACTGCTTCGTCGAGCTCAGGCAGCACCTCCTCGACAGTAAATTGACTGACCCACGGCAGCTCGCCGCCGAGGCTGACCGATGGGAGAGCACCCGAGTGACCCGGAGTGGGCCAAACGAACAGAACAGAACCAACCAAGGTCATCATCGTCCCCGAGGAGGAGGAGGAGGACAGGGCCGGGGCAGAGACGCCGTCCCGGCCGCTCCCGCAAACAACACCCCGCCCCCGGCCGGCCGGGGCAACCCCCCGATGCGCCCGGGGTTCCGAGCCAACGTTACGTGTCATCGATGCCAGCGAGTCGGCCACTATGCCAGTGACCCGACCTGCCCAAAGAACCAGACCCCCGGACCCCGCCAGGTGGCTGCCGCCGCCCTAGGAGAAGAGCAAGTCTCCGAAGAGCCTGAAGAGTACGAGCAGGAGCAGCCCGAGTGGGAACCTGCCGCCATGACCCTGGCCTGCCTAGGGGGAAGAGACCTGATCCCGCGGGCTCCCCTACCAGCCAACACCAGGAAATACAGCCAGTGGGTGAACATAAATGGGCGCAAGGCCGAAGCCCTGCGTGACACAGGGGCCAGTGTGACGGCCGTCCGTTGTCACCTGGTGACCCCAGAACAAATCCTGCCAAACGTTCTTTGCCCCGTCCGATCGGCCGACAATTCGGAGAGCCTGTGTCGGATGGCCTGCGTCCCCTTCGAATGGGGAGGAGTGTCCGGTATGCTAAAAGTGACTGTCCGAGACGATGCCCCCGTGGACTGCCTCCTGGGGAACGATCTCGAGAGTTCCCCGTGGGCGGCCGTTGAAAGAAGAAAGCACCTGGGGATGTTGGGCCTCCCGGGCTGGGCGTGCGTAACAACCCGGTCCATGGCCGCCGACACCATCCCTAGATCTGGAGAACCCGAATGGCCGGCACCTCCTCCCCCGATCGCTCCAGAGGGAGACTCCATCCCTACCGACCCCCCGGGACCGACCCAAGAAGAGCCCGCTCAGCCCCAAGACCTTCCAGACCTGGCTCAGTGGCGTCAGGAAGGGGGGCCCACCCAAGAACAATTCCGGCAAGAGCAAAAGACATGTCCCTCCCTCGAGGGACTGCGACAGCAAGCGCTCGCCCAGAGCGCAGGAGACACCGCAGGGGCCCACTGGATCTATTGGGACAATGACCTACTGTACAGCGAACAAAGAATAGCGGAGCTGGGGGCCAGTCGAGTGCTGGTGGTGCCCCTCCGCTTCAGAGACTTCCTTTTGAACTTGGCCCATGATGTCCCCCTGGCTGGACACTTGGGGCAAGACAAAACATACAACCGCCTGGTGACTCACTTTTACTGGCCGAAAATGAGAAATGACGTCTCCAACCACTGCCAGTCCTGCCCGACCTGCCAGGCCAGCGGGAAGAGAGGCCGCAAACTCAAGGCACCCCTGCAACCATTCCCCGTTGTGACCACCCCGTTCGAAAGGGTGGGAATAGACATTGTGGGGCCCCTGGACCCCCGAACAGCACAAGGGCATCGATTCATCCTGGTCCTGGTGGACCACGCCACCCGCTATCCTGAGGCGGTTCCCCTCCGAACTGTAACAGCACCAGTGGTAGGTCGAGCCTTAATGGGGATCTTCTCTCGAGTGGGCTTCCCCAGGGAAGTCGTCAGCGACAGGGGCACAAACTTTATTTCAAAATATATGAAATCCCTATGGCAACAGTGCGGAGTCACCTACCGATTCACAACCCCCTATCACCCGCAAGGAAACGGACTGGTCAAGCGATTCAACCGCACTCTCAAGGGGATGATCATGGGGCTGGAAGAACCCCTACGCCGCCAGTGGGACGTGCTACTACCGTGCCTCCTCTTCGCCTACCGAGAGGTCCCCCAGAAGTCCCTCGGCTTCAGCCCTTTCGAACTCCTGTACGGACACCCTGTTCGCGGGCCCCTCAGCCTAGTTAAAGAAGAGTGGGAAATGGCCCCCCTGAAGACCCCTCCAGATGTCTACAAGTACCTCCTGACCCTCCGTAATCAGACCAGGCGGTTCAGAGAGATCGCCAAAGCCAATCTTGAGGCCAGTCAGGAGGACATGAAGAAGTGGTACGATCAACATGCCTCCTCCATCGAATTCGAGCCTGGCCAGCAGGTATGGGTGATGTCCCCCATCGAACCTTGTGCCTTACAGGACAAGTGGACGGGGCCCTTCAAGGTGATCGAGCGTAAGAGCCCCGTCACCTACCTCATCGACATGGAATCCCCCCGGAACCCCCTCCGGGTCCTCCACGCCAACAGACTCAAACCCCACCTCGTGCGCTCGGAGCTCAGCCTGCTGATGGCTACAGACAGTGGAGCGGATGAGGACTCCGAGCCCCTCCCTGACCTACTGGGGACCGGGGAAAAAGATGGTTCAGTGGACGGGGTCCAACTCTCCGAGGCCCTGACCCCGGAGCAGCGCCAAGACTGTCGGGCCCTCCTGCTGCAATTTGCAAGCCTATTCTCCCTCACACCCGGGGTCACCCCCTGGTGCCTGCACGACGTGGACACTGGCGACAGTCCTCCTATCCGACACCGGCCGTACCGAGTACCAGATCGGGTACGCACTTGCATCCAAGAAGAAATCTCCAAGATGCTCGCACTCGGAGTCATCGAACCCTCGGACAGCCCCTGGGCCAGCCCGGTCGTACTGGTCCCCAAAGCTGCGGCCCCGGGCACCACACCCGAGCTCCGATTCTGCATCGACTATCGGGGTCTGAACGCTGTCACCCGAACCGACGCTCACCCCATCCCCCGAGCCGACGAACTAGTCGACCGCATGGGGGCAGCCCGCTACCTAAGCATCTTCGACCTGACGGCGGGCTGCTGGCAGATCGGCCTCACCCCGAGGGCACAAGAACGATCCGCTTTCTCCAACCCGGATGGACACTACCATTTCAGAGTGATGCCATTCGGCATGAAAAACGCTCCAGCCACGTTTCAACGCCTTGTGAACCAGGTATTAGCGGGCCTCGAAGAGTTCAGCGCCGCATACCTGGACGACATCGCGGTGTATAGCCGCCACTGGTCAGACCACCTCCGCCACCTCCGAGGGGTCCTGCAGGCCCTCCAACAAACCGGCCTCACAATCAAGGCCAGCAAGTGCCAAATCGGCCAGGGGTCCGTGACCTACCTCGGACACCAAGTGGGGAGCGGTCTGGTGGCCCCCCTCCAGCTCAAGATCGCTGCCATCCAGTCCTGGCGCCCCCCCGTAACCCAAACCGAGGTCCGAGCCTTCTTGGGGCTCACCGGATACTATCGGCGGTTCGTGAAGGACTATGGCAGCCTTGTGAGGCCCCTCACGGAACTCACATCCAAGTCCAACCCAAAAACAGTCAACTGGACTCCCGACTGTCAAGCGGCCTTTGAGAGACTGAAGGCCGCCATGTGCACCGCTCCTGTGCTCCAGGCCCCCGACTACAGCCGTGAGTTCATCGTCCAGACTGATGCCTCAGACCATGGCATCGGGGCCGTCCTCTCCCAACTGAACCCCGAGGGAGTCGACCAACCAGTGGCCTTCATCAGCAGACGCCTACTGCCCCGAGAACAGCGCTGGAGCACCATTGAGCGAGAGGCCTTCGCAGTAGTAGGGGCCCTCAAGAAGCTCCGGCCTTACCTCTTCGGGACCCACTTCCGGGTACAAACAGATCATCGACCCCTGCAATGGCTAATGCAAATGCGGGGAGAGAACCCCAAACTATTGCGATGGTCCATCTCCCTGCAGGGGATTGACTTCACCGTGGAGCATCGCCCTGGCCAAGACCACGCCAACGCGGATGGCCTGTCGCGCTTTTTCCGCCTCGACGAGGAGAGTCCCCAAGAGGATGGGTGACTCTCCCCGCCTTCAGCTGGGGGGGACGCATGTTGGACAGGCCCCATGAAGGGCTCGCTCCCTCCCCGCATGACAGGGCCCAGACACCGGCGCTCCGGGGGCTACCCGCAGAAGCAACCCGCAACCCGTCCCCTACGGGACGCCTGCTCCCGGATATCTCTGTGTCACGGGCCCGGGCCCCCGTCAGCACCATTGCCCGGCCCAGCCGCCATCTTGGACACTGCACCACGCGGCCGCGTGGCCTCAGCTCGACCCCCAACCCTGGGCCTGGCCAGGCCCCGACATCCTGGCACCACCATCCACCCAGGAGGTGAACGGACCACTTGGCAGGTTAATGAGAGAAAGGAGTGTCGATGGCTCTCCCCCGCCAGGTGCCGATCGCCCCCAGCCTCCCCGGGTGCTGGCTCCACCCCCCTGCTGGGTGTCTTGACTCCCTCATCCCGGACCTCCCGACCTCCCAGTGCGAGGGTCCGGACATCAAAGGGCGCCAGACCTATAACTGAGGCAGCCCCAGAGCAGGAAGGGAGTTGTATCCTGGAGTCGAGAGACACCGAGAAGAACTCATCCTTGACGGACTGCTGGCGCTGCCGCAGCCCTGCCTTGTTAACTATCGTCCTGCCTGCTGGCGCTGCCGCGGCCTTCTGCAACCTTCATCCTCGTGGGACCTGCTGGCGCTGCCGCGGCCCGTTGCAACTTCCATCCTCGTGGGACCTGCTGGCGCTGCCGCGGCCCGTTGTAACCATCATCTTCGTTGGGACCTGCTGGCGCTGCCGCGGCCCGTTGCCACCTACGCCCTCTTCGGGACCTGCCCGAACGCCGAGCTCCAGGATTGTGAGCCACCGCCGTCCCACCTCAGTACCAGTGGGTACCCAGACTGTCCCGCTACCCCCTTTCCCTACTAGAGACTAGAATTGAGAGGATCATCGTGTCCTGATCTCCTTGTATCGTACTACCTTACTTCAAGAATTGCCTATAAAGGGTGTTAATCTGATCTTCGTGTGGTGTCCATCTGTGGGGGGGAAGTTACTTGTCTGTACGATCGCTGGAGACGGCCCTCACCGGAGGCCTCTCCCCTTGTGCTCGGCCGACCCTCCAGGTCCCCGTCTAACACCGTGCAGTCGTTCAGCCAGGTTTCTGTCAAGAACAGGGCCGCCGGACTGTCGGAAACCAAGAGATCGAAGATGTCCCTCTTATGCTTAGGCAGGGACCTGCAGTTCAAACTCAGAAAAGTAAAATCGGTGGAGTGGCGAACAAGTTAATGGTGTTAAATCTGGTTTCAGTGAATGTTTGTCTCTTGTGCGTCTGCAAGTGAGCACCTAGATTTGTTTTAGAACTGTGCTAAATCTTTTGCTTTCTTTACTGCTGAGTGAGCCCAGTCGAAGAATTGGACCTAGTACAATAGGTTTATCCACGGAATTGATTGCCCTCCACCAGAATGAAAGGCCTACCTGTTCACTGGTTTGCCTCCTAATACCCTTCTACTTGGTGATACGATACATTTTACTCAGCAAGCTGGCAGTCTAGCGTTGCCATTGCCATCACCCATCCTCTGCCCTTCGCAATCACCCGCCGTCCTCCTGTGCAGTGGTCTTTTGGCTAAAAGCCATGGGGACCCATGAAATGCTCTTTAGCCCTCATATCCTCTGCACTCATGCAAACACCACTTACTGTATACTACATAGAAGCTCCCGTTAGTAGCAAGGGTGTGAAAATGTCTTGCTAGAATGGACACAACACACTATTATATGTTTGCGACCGTCCTCACCAAGCTACGTGCCTGCCCAGCTTCTGGCGCTTCTAAACGTGTAGCCTTGAGGAATGTATGTCTGTATAATTCCAATCTGTCCATTGATTCCCTAAAGGAATTCCAGAGTGCAGTTAAACCCCTGCTGTTCAGCTGATCCTCTTCCAAGGCCTGATTAACTGGTAACAGTATGAGTGCTGTGGGGACCTTTTGTCGACTCTAAAGTTGCAGTTTCATGTTCTGATGCAGTCCCCAATATTGTGGGTCCTACCAGAACCCCTCCGCCTAATGTGTGTGCCTTAAGTACATAGTCCAGCTCACTTGACGCACTTGCGTGTGACTCAAGACAGTCAAGCTCCAACTGAACGTGATGCTGCATAGGGAGTGGCAAATGCAAAAACAACAGTTGATGGACAGAATGCAGAACAATGTCATACATTCACCCCAGTACAGAGATCTGGGCCTGAATCCATTGTTTTTTTGCTCACCACACCACCCCAATTCAGACATGGCCATATGCTAATCAGGCTTGACCATGTGCCTCATGGGAACAGTCCAGCCCAAACTGCCAAGCCATGTCTTCCTTGGACTGGAATCAAGCATCCTAGGACCGGTTTCTGGCTTTCAGCCGTCTTCAGCCAGGATAGCTTGACTCCAGTGGTGTGGAAAGCACAGAACTCACGTCTGAGCATACCCATCCCACTCGGGGTGACAAATGCAAAAACAACAGTTGATGGACAGAATGCAGAACAATGTCATACATTTACCCCAGTACAGAGATCTGGGCCTAAATCCATAGTTTTTTTGCTCACCACACCACCCCAATTCAGACATGGCCATATGCAAATCGGGCTTGACCCTGTGCCTCATGGGAACAGTCCAGCCCAAACTGCCAACCTATGTCTTCCTTGGACCGGAATCAAGCATCCTAGGACCGGTTTCTGGCTATCAGCTGTTTTCAGCCAGGATAGCTTGACTCCAGTGGTGTGGAGAGCACGGGACTCACGTCTTAGCATACCCGTCCCACTCGGGTGACAAATGCAAAAACAACAGTTGATGGACAGAATGCAGAACAATGTCATACATTCACCCCAGTAGAGAGATCTGGGCCTAAATCCATCGTTTTTTTGCTCACCACACCACCCCAATTTAGACATGGCCATATGCAAATCAGGCTTGACCCTGTGCCTCATGGGAACAGTCCATCCGAAACTGCCAAGCCATGTCTTCCTTGGACCGGAATCAATCATCCTAGGACCGGCTTCTGGCTATCAGCCGTCTTCAGCCAGGATAGCTTGACTCCAGTGGTGTGGAGAGCACGGGACTCACGTCTGAGCATACCCGTCCCACTCGGGGTGACAAATGCAAAAACAACAGTTGATGGACAGAATGCAAAACAATGTCATACATACACCCCAGTACAGAGATCTGGGCCTAAATCCATTGCTTTTTTGCTCACCACACCACCCAAATTCAGACATGGCCATATGCAAATCAGGCTTGACCCTGTGCCTCGTGGGAACAGTCCAGCCCACACCACCCCAATTCAGACATGGCCATATGCAAATCGGGCTTGACCCTGTGCCTCATGGGAACAGTCCAGCCCAAACTGCCAACCTATGTCTTCCTTGGACCGGAATCAAGCATCCTAGGACCGGTTTCTGGCTATCAGCCGTTTTCAGCCAGGATAGCTTGACTCCAGTGGTGTGGAGAGCACGGGACTCACGTCTTAGCATACCCGTCCCACTCGGGTGACAAATGCAAAAACAACAGTTGATGGACAGAATGCAGAACAATGTCATACATTCACCCCAGTAGAGAGATCTGGGCCTAAATCCATCGTTTTTTTGCTCACCACACCACCCCAATTTAGACATGGCCATATGCAAATCAGGCTTGACCCTGTGCCTCATGGGAACAGTCCATCCCAAACTGCCAAGCCATGTCTTCCTTGGACCGGAATCAAGCATCCTAGGACCATTTTCCGGCTATCAGCCGTCTTCAGCCAGGATAGCTTGACTCCAGTGGTGTGGAGAGCACAGGACTCACGTCTGAGCATACCCGTCCCACTCGGGGTGACGAATGCAAAAACAACAGTTGATGGACAGAATGCAGAAAATGTCATACATTCACCCCAGTACAGAGATCTGGGCCTAAATCCATCTTTTTTTGCTCCCCACACCACCCCAATTCAGACATGGCCATATGCAAATCAGGCTTGACCATGTGCCTCATTAGAACAGTCCAGCCAAAACTGCCAAGCCATGTCTTCCTTGGACCTAGGGAGTGGGGCATTTCATGCTGTGGCACCCAGCTCTGGAGAGGTATCTAACCACATATGGATGGCCTGGAGGCTATTATAGACTTCCTGTAATTATTCAAGTATTGTATGCCCTCACGTAACTCGCATATTCAATTAATCCCTAGACTCCCTGTGTTCCTAGAAATCTGGAAAAAAGCCATTGTATTTCCATTACTAAAGAAAGCGGACTCCGACATCCACAACCTTGCAAACTAACGGACAATCTCCCAGCTTCCATACCAGTCTAAAGTATAGGAGAATGCAAACACAACAGGTGATGGACCGAATGTGGATCAATGCCACACACTCAACCCAAACACAACAATGATGGACAGAATAATAATAATACTGGATTTTATACAGCGCGAACAGCTACCTCTCGAGGAGGTGTCCCGGCGCTAGTAGAACACAAGTAACCTGAGGCAAGAGAATAGGAGAGTTAACGTGGCTGGGTGAAAAGCCACGTATTTAGCAGTTTCTTAAAGCAGGGTTCGGAGGGGGCCTGTTGGATTGCTTGTGGCAGGGAGTTCCACAGAGCAGCGACGTTAGCTGAGAAGGTCCGACCGCCTAGTCGTGCCTTTTTAGCCCGTGGAACGATCAGTTGGACACGGTCATTGGACCGTAGTACACGGCTTTGGGCGTATCTTGGAAGGCGGTTTTTCAGGTATTGTGGGCAGAAGCCATACAGAGATCTGAACGCAAGCGTCAGAGCTTTGAATTTTATTCTGTTGGCGACTGATAGCCAATGCAGGGTTCGGAGATGCGGAGAGACTGACTGCTTGAAAGGAATTCGCAGTAACAGTCTCGCAGCCGCATTTTGAACTACCTGGAGCTTGTGAGTCAGGTATTTTGGAAGGCCAAGGTATAAACCATTGGCATAGTCCAGCCGTGAAGTGACAGTCGCGTGAACAACCGTTTTTCTACAGCTCTCCGGTAAGAGTCTAAGGATTTTCCGGAGGTTTCTCAACTTGCTCAGGCAGCATCCGGCCACTTGTTGAATATGGGATGTAAAGGACATGTTAACATCCCATCTCACTCCAAGATTTTTTGCTGAGTGACTGGGTGAAGGGGGCGGGCCCAACTCTGTCGGCCACCAGAGTTCAGGGGCGGGGGGTGGACCCTTGCCGAAGAAAATGACTTCGGTTTTATTAGCATTTAATTTTAATTTATTGGTGTTCATCCAGTGCGCAATGTCCCGGAGACAGCCTTTGAAATCAGAGAAGGAATCCTGCGTCGTCTCCGAGTACGGAAATACCAACTGGGTATCGTCGGCATATGAGATTGCCTTGACACCCCAGTTGGCAATTAGCGTGAAGAGAGGGGCCAGGTAGATGTTGAACAAAAGGGGGCTGAGGGCCGATCCCTGCGGAACTCCACAACTGAGGGGTTTGGGTGTGGAAGAAATCGTCCCCAGTGCCACCTTCTGCGTTCTAAGTGAGAGGTAGGAGTTTATCCACCCCAGCGCTCTGTCCTGAATACCTATCTCTGTCAGCCGGCTGAGTAGCCTGGCGTGGTCCACCGTATCGAAGGCGGCCGACAGATCCAGGAGTACCAGCATTGCCGAGTTTCCTGCATCCATCGACCACCTCACTGACTCGGCTACCTCTAAGAGCGCTGTTTCAGTACTAAAGCCGGGACGGAAGCCCGATTGAGTTTCATGTAGGATGTTGTTAGTTTCCACAAATTTGCTCAGTTGGCGCTGTATAATTTTTTCCAGCATTTTTCCCGGGGCCGCTAGTAGGGATATTGGGCGGAGATTCGTAAGGTCATCTGGGTCCCCATTAGGTTTCTTCTTTAGGGGTAAGAGGGTGGCGTGCTTCCAGACGTCCGGGAAGGTGCCTGAAGTGATGGACGAGTTCCAAATACATTGGAGTGTGGGGGCTACCGAATCCGCTATGGTACTCCATAGTTTAGCTGGGCAGGGGTCGTCAGGGGAGTGGATCAATGTCACACATTCACCCCAGTCCAAAGATCTGGGCCCAAATCCATCGTTTTTCCACTCCACACCACCCTGGGTTAGACAATGGCGATATGCAAATCAGCGCTGACCCTGTGCCCCATGGGAACAGTCCAGTCCGAACTACAAAAGCCATGTCCTTCCCAGAACGGAAACAAGCATCCGAGGACCGGCCCGGTTTCGAGGTAACACCTCTCTTCAGCCCGGCTAGCTTGATTCCAGTGGTGTGGAGTGCCTGGGACTCACGTCTGAGCATCCCCAGTACACTTAGAGCGGTAACTGCAAACACAACAATGATGGACAGAATGTGGATCAATGTCACACATTCACCCTAGTCCAAAGATCTGGGCCCAAAATCCATCGTTTTTCCACTCCACACCACCCTGGGTTAGACAATGGCGATATGCAAATCAGCGCTGACCCTGTGCCCCATGGGAACAGTCCAGTCCGAACTACAAAAGCCATGTCCTTCCCAGAACGGAAACAAGCATCCGAGGACTGGCCCGGTTTCGAGGTAACACCTCTCTTCAGCCCGGCTAGCTTGATTCCAGTGGTGTGGAGTGCCTGGGACTCACGTCTGAGCATCCCCAGTACACTTAGAGCGGTAACTGCAAACACAACAATGATGGACAGAATGTGGATCAATGTCACACATTCACCCCAGTCCAAAGATCTGGGCCCAAATCCATCATTTTTCCACTCCACACCACCCTGGGTTAGACAATGGCGATATGCAAATCAGCGCTGACCCTGTGCCCCATGGGAACAGTCCAGTCTGAACTACAAAAGCCATGTCCTTCCCAGAACGGAAACAAGCATCCGAGGACCGGCCCGGTTTCGAGGTAACACCTCTCTTCAGCCCGGCTAGCTTGATTCCAGTGGTGTGGAGTGCCTGGGACTCACGTCTGAGCATCCCCAGTACACTTAGAGCGGTAACTGCAAACACAACAATGATGGACAGAATGTGGATCAATGTCACACATTCACCCCAGTCCAAAGATCTGGGCCCAAATCCATCGTTTTTCCACTCCACACCACCCTGGGTTAGACAATGGCGATATGCAAATCAGCGCTGACCCTGTGCCCCATGGGAACAGTCCAGTCCGAACTACAAAAGCCATGTCCTTCCCAGAACGGAAACAAGCATCCGAGGACCGGCCCGGTTTCGAGGTAACACCTCTCTTCAGCCCGGCTAGCTTGATTCCAGTGGTGTGGAGTGCCTGGGACCCACGTCTGGGCATTTTAAGTGCACTAAAACTATTAAAAAGACTCTTCTTATGGATCCGGCTGGATTGCAGGAAACCATCACTCAGGCTTTACTCACAAGCAAATTGGATTACGGGAATGCGCTCAATGTGGGCATGGCAGACTACCGCTTCTCCCGTCTGCAGGGAGTCCCGAACGCAGCTGCCCAGCTGGTGTGTAACTAAAGCAAATACAGCCCATCATCCGAATGCCTGAGGGAGCTTCATTGGCTGCCTGTGCGCCAAAGAGCCAAATTCAAGCTCCTAGGCCATGCAGACAAAGCCCTACACCAACACAGCCCCAGAATCCTACAAGATAACATCAAATTCTATGCCCCTACACGGAATTTGAGGGTCATGCTACCAGGCATGGGCAATAACAAGATGCATTAAGAAAGCTAGGGCAGGAGGCCACTCTTTCATTTGTCGGCAACCCACTGGAATGAACGACCTCTAGAACTTTGTCTTACCGATGACTATATGTCATTTAGAAGGAAGCTGAAAACATATCTGTTCCCCAGGCTGTAACTGCTGACACAGAAGCCTCTAATATGCACCCTCATTCAGGTCTTAGGCTTTCTAGCACCGTTATATCCTCCCTGAGGAAGGGTGCTCTTATAAATACAAATACAAAAACCTTCCTGACAATGCTGTCCCCGTGATTCACGGAGAAGTTGGAGGAGATATGTTTTAGTTGAAAAAAGATTGAAATGGACAATTACAACAATAATGTGTTCTACCTAGTGCTCCAGATCTTGCTTTGCTATCTCAGCGTTGGGGGGCCATTGTCTGATTTAAACAGCCTCCCTCCTATTTTACCCCTTTGGGACTCTGACCTCCTGGTGTTGCATGAGGTAGAGAGGCTGCACTGAGGGCTGGCATACTTGGCGTAGTGTCCTGCTGGACACGTTCTAGTGTTCAGCAGGAAGCTGTACTCCCAGCCACTCTCTTGAAGGCTGTACACATATGCACTCCCACACCCATCCATCACGGGTGTCACGAGTGACGTGGCCCGCCAATAAAAGGGCCGGAGTGCATGTGCTTGTGGCCAGTTACTACACTATAGTCACCAGGTGTCTGTGTCCATCATTTGCACAATGTGGGCCTGAGGCCCTACACCACATTGGCAACGAGGCGGGTCTGCCCCGCGTGTTTGTGGAGGGAGACACTGCTGGGATTAGCCGCGCTTTATAAATCCTGCTCGATTGAAGCCTTGATCGCAGTGGAATTAACAGTTAGCCTTTCATAAACAAGTAAAGCGAAGCAACCAGTTTTTTTATAGCCTCTATCCAAGTATTGTTGTCTTCAGGATGGTGAAACACTGACCTATCAATTGCCCCTTCTGTCCATTCAAGGACTGAGGATTTAGTTTTGTATTCTTCCCACTGTGGCTCTTCAGTCACCAAATGGGCCCATGCAGTTCAGTAGTATTGTGTTTGCTATCCTTGTTACTTGGTGGTAGCCCAGTCGGAGAGGAGCGTGGTATAGCGCTATTGCCTTTATCATAACAATTTATCATAGTAGACTCTGGGACAGGAAAAGGGCTTTATCAAGCTGCTTAGTGACCATGAGTCGGCTTTGTAAACAAGACAGATCACTGGATGTGTTATCCCATCACCACAACCAGCAGTGATATCGCAGACCACCTCAATCTAAGTATGCGGGCATAGAGTTGATAAAATTGATACGTCTCTTGCGTTTTGTTGCTGGTTCAAAATTTGTACGGTGCTTATATATGTAACCAAAAGAAGCACAAATGATAGACGGAATTCAGGATAAATCAAACATTCACCCCGTCATGAGATCTTGTTTACATCCATTGTTCTTTTGCTCACCATGTCACGCCTGTTTAGACCCTGCCATATGCAAACCAATGGCCCTGCTCCTCATGGGAACAGTCCAGGTCGAACTGCAGAGACAGGTCCTCCCTGGCCCAGAAACAAGCATCTTGGGACCGGTTTAGGGGTATCACCCCTCAGCAGTCAGCTTGAATCCAGTGCACAGTGAGCCCGGGACCCACGTCTGGGCATCCCCTTGGCCCTTTACATGGTTCTTCCCCAGGGTGGGCTTTCCTATGGTACATTGGCTGTGCGGGGCCCTTCTAATAAATCCCTTGTCACTTTCTGTACATTCATACGGATACTTCATTAAGAACACTTTGTCACATTTTCCAGGAACTCGCCCCGAGTTTTGCAAAGTCATTCCTTGCTTCATCACCCAACTTGCCCTTGCCTCCGAACACTATATATTCTTAGCAGATCTTAACTTCCACATGGAAGACCATAGCGATGCCAGCACTGAGTACCTAATAGAAAGCATGAGCATCGGCCTCATCCACCTCATCATCGACTCAAAGCACATCGTAGGACACATGCTTGACTCCATCTTCATTACCAGTGAAACAATCAAGTACCACCATGACACAGACCTCACCTGGATACACCACTCCATTGTCCACTTCACTATCACAGGGCACAACGCTACAGAAACCAAAGCCAAACCACCCAACACACCTCAGAGCAACTTGAAAACCGTCTCAGACGAGAACTGGAACAGCACCCTCCATGCCAACTGACCACACATATCCAGACCATAAACAGGCCATCAAGAGCTCCACAGACTGGATCACGACTATGTCACCCCCGCCGAGCCGAACAAGATCAGAGAATCCACAAAGTGTGTCAACTTCTTTACCCCAAAACATTAGACCCCTCAATGAGACTGTTGTTGGCTAGACAGAAGATGGAGTAACAGCAAGGATCCAGTGCGCTACATCACCTTCAGGACATCGATGAACCACTACCTCCTCCTTAAAGAAGCGAAGAAGAGTGCCGTCACATGCTGCATTGAGATCAGCTCAAACCACAGCAATGAGCTCTTCACCATCGTTGGGGAATTCAGCAACCATGCGTCCACTGAGAATATCATAACTCCCTTCTGGGATCTGTGCGACATGCTTGCTGACTACTTCCATTAGAAGATCGCCGTCATCTACAGGGACTTTGAATCTCAGCTCTCCACCAGTGACAGCCTCGACCTCCTCACACACACAGACACTAACTGGGACCTCCTCATCGCACAAGACACCACCTCTATAATGAAGTTGATGCACTCTGGGGTACCCACTGATCCATGCCCCCACCTTATCTTTAACCTCAGGAGCAAAGCAATCAGCTTAGAGCTCACAAAACCACTGAACAGATCCATTGCCATGGCCACCTTGCCAGAAGAGTGGTAACACACAGAAGTGAAACCCCTCCTGAAAAAAAAACCTTCAGCAGACCTAGAGCAGCTGAAGATTTCCTGACTGATGCCCCTGCTCTCGTTCCCGGCCAAAGTCTTCGAGAGGTCGATCAAGAGGCAGTTGAACAGATACCTGGAGCACAACAACCTACTGAACTCCTCCCAGTTCGCCTTCCGAGCCAATCAAAGCACAGAGACTGCCCTGATAGCAGCCATAGATGACATCAGAGCCCTCCTGGACCTCAGTGAGACTGCAGCCCTCATCTTCCTTGACCTCTCAGCTGCTTTCAACATGGTCTCCCACCAAATCCTGATCGACAAGCGCTACCAAATCGGAATCCAAGAAAATGCCCTCAAATGGATCACCTCCTACCTCACTAGAAGAACTCAGACTCCCGCCCAACTCCTGAACCCAAGGACATCATCAGCAGCTCCTCACAAGGATCCTCTGTTAAGCCCCCTTCTCCTACACTTACATGACACCCCTAGCCAACATTGTCAGGTCGCATGGGCTGAAGGTCATCTACACATACTAGACCCACCTCACTACCTCCAGAGACAACTTTCATAGGTGCACGGCCAACATCACTGACTGGATGAAGCACAACTGTCTAAAACTGAACATGGACAAGACAGAAGTCCTCATCTTCAGTAACCACGCATCTCCTTGAAGCAACGCATGGTGGTCAGCAGAACCTGGCTTCTTCCCCTCCCCTACTGACCATCCCTGTGAGTCCAGCATTGTCCTGGACAACAAGCTCTCTATGAAGAAGCAAATCAACATGATCTCCGCCACCTCAAATTCTTTTTTTTTTATTGTTTGATTAATTAAAATCATTACAATACCCCCCCTGGAGTAATTAAAAGTTACTTAACAAAAATCATTACAATCCCATTTTAAAATTCACCTGGTTTAACGCAATACCATGGTTCATGTACTTCCATACAAAATGATTAACAACAAAATTCATTATTAAGAATTCCTACTTTAACGGCGTTCTCCTGACATAAAACCAGTATAGCTCTAGGACTATATTCCAATGTAGTCCTTCCTCGGCTCCTGGCTAGAGCATAGAAAAACAGGCAGTAAAATAGGCGGCATAAGACAGCACCAAAAGGGCTACGATTTAACCTCAGAACGTCAGGATTCACATTGTACGAACCCCTTAGGGAGAACAATGATATTAGTAAGACCCGATTGTTCAATGGTGATTTCCCGACCCTGTCCTTTTATTTTGGCCAATGGGAGTTCTGCTTTTACAAAGTTGCATGGGTCCACTTGTTGTACATGTTCTCCATCAGCTTGCTGTAAAAGTCTTCTAACCTCTGCCATGAATTTAGCCCCCCGGCAAGCGAGAATAATGGATGTGCCCTCCAGCCATCATATCACCGCTTGCCTGCTTGAACGGATAATCAGATCCTTGAAGATGTGTTTTAGGTACTGTCTCCTCTAGACGAGAACTGCTGGACAGGCACATAATATGTGAGTTAGTGATTCTTGTTTGAAGCCGCATAATCGACACGTCTCTGATTGAAAGGTCTTTTTCCAAGATGGATACAGGTCCTTTGAGAGTTTAATGAAACCGCTCATTCCCCGGAATTTCTGGTGGTGAAGGCCGAATTCCAATCTGACCTGGGAAGGGGAGGCAGACCTTGGCAGGTCAAAGACGGCTTTATGATCTGCGCCATCTGTTTCCTCACAATGCGCATGCACCGCAAGATCTTTGAATGGCTCCCTGCCAGATACCTGCATTCCGCCTCCCTCTTCCTAGCTTAAACTCCTAGAGTCTAAGGCACAAGGAACGGAGTTCGCTCTTACTCCCGCCTGGCTGCAGAGACCTGGAATGAACTCTCCCTGCACCTCAGATCTGCCTCATCACTGACTCTGAAAAGGACTCAAGACCTGGCTGTTCAACTGATCGGTCCCTCCGGACAACAACTCCTCACCCAGCGCCTTGAGAACCTCACTGATGATTTACAGCGCTTAATACCCATTGATTGATTGAGTCTGTAGATTCATAGATTTTTCTCAGTGGGGACTTGCTGATGCGGTTTTAACTCTCCCTTGCCAATAATTGCCTTGCTAAATTCAGTGAGGTCTTCAGGGTTGACTTTTAATGCCGAGTTAGCTCTCCATTGATGAATGTATGGTCACATTTATTGAGTTTCTCTCCTCTGTGAACTTTATGATATATTACATTTTGTTTTGTAATCGATCCCTTGTCACATTCTATTCATTAATAGGGTTTCTCCCTAGTGTGGATTTGTATATGCTGCATTAGCGTATTCTTCCTGTGGAAGACTTTAATAAACTCTGTACATACATTGGATTTCCTGCCATGTATATTTTCAGATGTTGCTTCAGCTTTCCATTTATTATGAATGTTTTGTGGTATTCAGAACATACATGTGTTTTCACCTCTGTGTGAACTTTCTCATCTTGTATTACATTTTGCTTTGTAATAAATCCCTTGTTACATTCTATAAATTCATGCGGGTTCTCTCCAGTGTGGACGCTGATATTGCTTTAACTCTCCCTTTATAATAAAAAACTTGTCACGTGCGGTGCAGTTGAATGGTCACCCTCAATTTGGAATAAATGCTATGTCACATTTTGTACAATGATATGGTTTCTTTCATGTGTGAACATTCTGATGTATTTTTAAACATTGCGTTGTAATAACTGCTAAGTCACATTCAGTACAGCCATATCGTTTCTCACCAGTGTGGATTTTTTTTTTTTTGCTTTATTTAAATTTTTTAAAAAGAAAAACAGGGCATCAGGAGACAATAGAACAAAGTACATAGTTTAGAAGTACATGTTGATACAAACATATATATATATATATACATAACCAAATGAGTACACAACGCAGTTAAATATAGAATGAAGCCGTTACTGAGAGAGCCAATCTGCAAGAGGAGCCCAGTTCTTAAATGCTAATAAACGCCTTCTCCTCCCCCCAACAACAGCACCGATGACTCTAATTTGTACCATGCAAGCATCCTAGCTTTCCAATGGATAAAGGTAGGAGTTTCAGGATTTAACCATTGCGATGTTATACACAGTCTAATCATAGCCATTGCAATGAACAAAAACGCTGATGAATGATGTGTTCTTTGAGAACCAGTTGAATATTCATATCCAATTATTATTAGTTCCGCTGAGATCTTAACCGGAGTTAGAAGTGATTGAGAAAAACTTCCTCTTCATTTAAAAAGGAACTTAAATTGGGACATGAGTAGAACATATGTATGGCATCAGCAGAGCCCATTTTACATCTAGGACAAGGGCCCCCGCTAATATCTAGGAGTCCCCCAACTAGCTATCTTTGCAGGGGTATGATACAAGTTAAACATGGCCATATGACTTTGAGTGCGCAGTGAGCCAGAGACAAGAACAGATCTAGCTAGTTCAAGCGGAAATTCCAGGTCTAATATTGGAACACCAAATTTAGCAGCCCTCTTTGCATTCTGAGCAGATAGGTCATCCGGAAGTTCAGACAAAAGACTTTGGTACAGAGAGCTAATTCTAGACTCCTTCCGAATTAGTTCAATGAAATTGATCTTAACATACAGATAGGGGTTTCTGGAGAGGTTCGTGTCGAAAAAGCTTCTAATCTGTAAATATAAAAAAAAATAGCTAGATTGTAAGTGAAATTTCCCCTTCAAAAAAGAAAAAGGGGCCAATTGATCGGACTGGACTAAATCACCAATTCCCTTCAACCCTAAAGACCTCCCTTTCATCATCAAACCATCATAAAATATTGGAGGAAGCAAGGCAGAGGCGTCTAATGGGGTATAATAATTAAGTTTTGGAATAGCCAGACCAGAGCGAATTTTCTGCCATACAGAGAATAAGGCCCAGCAGATCTTAAATTAGTTTTTTTTTAAATAACTGATTTCCAGTACACGTGTTATAACCCCCTTGGCAGCATCCCCAAGTGCTATTTCATAAATGGATGGGGACATACAGATTGAAATCTCAACATTATCCCCAAGAAGGGGGAGGCCAAAGTGCTGAATCAAGGCGGCCCAATAATAATATAACAGATAATAATATAACCGGCCCAGCCACCTGGCTCCCGGGGGAGACATGTCCATTTAGCGGGCCTTCTCGGCCTGCGATACCCCCACAGACACCGTTGACATATTCTATCAGCTCTCACTAATGTTGAATTAGGGATTAAGAGTGGGGTGAACCTAAAAAGAACTGTGGGAGAGCAAGCATTTTCAGGATATTGCAACGTCCATATAAATAAAGATGCAGATGGTCCATTCTCTCAAGTTTCCTATGAAGCGAATCAATTACAGGGAGGTAATTTAGGTCTGGAATCTGATCAACATCGGCGGAAATTTGAACCCCATGGTATGAGGCCTCTTTGATTATAGAAACATGCGAGAGGGGCATAGCTGAGGATTGAATTATTTGGGTCTTTGAGATGTTGAGCTTATACCCAGACATAGCACCAAATTGAGCCGCGAGACTCTCTAACGCTGAAAAAGAAGAGCCAACACTGTCAGTTAGTACAACAATATCATCGGCAAACGCCAATGCCTTGTAGTCCACCCCGCGAACCCTGACTGGAGCAATCCCATGGCAATTTTCGATCATACTCAGGAAGGGATCGATGAACAGGGCAAATAGTAGGGGGGAACAGGGACAGCCCTGTCTAGTTCCCCTACTGATAGACAAATAGGCAGATTCTTTCCCTGAGATACGAATTGCGGCGGTTGGAGCCTGATAAAGCACCTGGAGGGCCTGGATGAACTCGGGAGGAATCCCTTCCAACGCATTACCGCCCAAAGATACCCCCAGGAGACCCTGTCGAACACCTTCTCGGCGTCCAACAGGATTACCCCGAGGGGAGAGCTCGTAGCCTGAGCCCAATCAAGAAGGGCAATGACGCGCCAAATGTGATCTGTTGTGTCCCTTCTGGGAATAAAACCATGCTGCCGGATTGAGACTAAGGGGACTATAACTTGAGCTAGTCTAAAAGCTAGAATTCTAGAATTGATCTTACTGTCTGTGTTAAGGAGTGCAATCGGCCGATATGAGGCAGGGTTTAGCTCATCTTTGCCCTTCTTTTTAAACAGCACAATGGTGGCCCGGTGCCAAGAATCAGGAACAACCCCAAGTTGGGCAGCCCTAAAAAAACTCTTATAAAACTCGAGATGGATAAGGTCGGGCCAGAAGCCTTACCGTTAGAAAGAGATTTAATAGCGGTTTCTACCTCATCCCAGCTAATGGGTGCTGAAAGGACTTCATTCTGTTCCATTGTTACCCGCAAGGTGTTGAAGGGGTGAAAGAAGTCATCCAGACCAACTTGGTTTTGAGCCATGCTAGGATCTTCTGTATATAATTTAGTATAGAAGCTCACAAAAACATCAAGGACCCCCGCCGGGGTCTCTTGCAGACGGCCCTGTTGGTCTGTAATTTGGACAATTCGGTTCGCCATAGCCCTCTGCTGCAGTCTCTTTGCAAGAACCTTGCCTGAGTTCTCCCCAAACTCATACATTAGCGTACGAAATTGAAAATATTTGGCTGCTAAATTTTAATACAAAGGTTCTAACAGATTAGACTTAGCTATAGTGACCGCTTTCTGACTATTGGATACATCGTGGCCCAGGCGGATATTATTACACAATTCAAGTTCAGCTTGTTGCAACTCTTCGAGTCTATCTTTAGTGTGTTGCTGTGCTGGTTTCCAACGGTGGGAGGCAACGTTTTTAGTTTACCCACGTAAAGCCACTTTAAATGTATCCCAGGCGATAGAATCAGAAGAGGTACCCCTATTAATATTAAAGAATTCTGGAATCCAAATAGCCATACGCTCCTGATATTGCTGATCTATAAGGAGCTTGCTCTCGAAAGTCCATGGCCTAATTTGGTTAGTAGGACGGTCCCATGAGAGATCAATAATTATGGGATTATGAGCGGATATGGTCCTGGGGGCAACTTCAATGTGTGCCGAAGAGGCATTTTGATCCGAAAGAAAAGCATAGTCAAGGCGTACCATTTTATTACGTGGGGCAGAATAGAATGTATATCCACCCATATCCTGATGGTGATAGTGCCATAGATCTATAAGACCATGGTCCAACAAAAGAATTTGGAGAGCCTTGAATACCTGAGGCTTTCGGCCCACATAGTTACGACAAGTTAGGAGATTGATTAGAAAGATTAATATTAAAGTCGCCAGTAAATAATATTGGATGGGGCCATCCCACTAATTCCAAATTTAGGCTCCTGAGAACTTGCGGATCATCTAAATTGGAAGCGTATATTGAGCAGACTGATAATGGAGATCTGTTAAGCAAGAGTTCAATAATTGCCCATATTCCAAAATTATCCACCTTCACCCTTTTAATAGATCCAACCCCATTCTTCAGGAGAATAGCTACACCCCTGATTGTAGATGTTTGTCTAGAACAGGCAACCAACTCATATCAGGAAATCTTAACCAGCTACGTTTAGTCCATGGGATATGAGTCTCCTGTAAGCAAATTAGATCAGACCAGTAGAATTTGGAGAATCTTGTAAACCATCCTACACTTCTTGGGATCAGTCAAACCACAGATATTCCATGTGACACAGCGTAGCCTACCCCACCCCATTCAAACAGTAGAAAAACCAACAACCAACAAGACTCGATTTACTAATAGTACTGTACAGAAAAATTACTGGACCTCTGAACAAGAATATACATAGTGTCGACAATATTTGAGTCATTAGCGCGTCAATCATGTTTCCTAAACACAAAAAAGATACTAGAAACAGAAACAGCCTCCTGAGCCCCCGCCACCAAAACACCACCCCCGAACCCCCCTAAACCCCCCCACGAAACCACCCCCCACCTTCCCAACACCCCTCGCCCCCACCCCCCATGTAGAGCAACAGGACCATGGTCCTTTTGATGGTCAGGTTGGTGAGACCCACTTTCTCCCGGAACCGGAGACCCCCCCCTCCATTAAAGCACTACGGAAGACCTGACCGCCAGATAAACAAAAAAGCCAAAGAGAGAAAATCTAGCAAACTATCTGTCAGGTCATCTAAAGTCACTAATCTTCAAAGTGAGCAAACATCCCATCCCGAGTCAATCCGAATTTAGTGCAACAAGTTAAATTAAATAAGGCAGTTCAACCTAGATAGTCCCAAGAAACTCCTTGGCCAATATCTCTGATGTAAAGTATTTAGTCTGACCTTTACAGATCACTTTCAACTAGAAGGAAAGAGTAGAAAGGCTTGAGCACCCTTAGCCTGGAACAAGGGCATCAGCTGACGAAGGTGCCATCACCTCTCAACTGTAGCTGGACAGAAATCAGGATGCACAAAAAATTGACATCCCTTCGCAGTCCGCTTTTTATCAGGTCTGGCGAGATCAAATATTTTCTCACGTGCGAGAAAATTGTTGAAGCATATCAGGATGGCGCGTGGGAAGGTTTTATTGGTACCAGAAGCTGAGGTTTGCCGCTGCTAAAATGGAAACCGGTGTGCCCGCTATATTTCTAAATTCCAGTCCCATTGTGTAACTTCTGGATACGCCTCCAAAAAGAGCTCGACTATGAACTGCCTAACATCTTCGCCTTCTATATTTTCTTCGATTCCTAAGACTCTTAAGTTGTTTCTTCTTGCTTGATTTTCTAAGTCCGTGAGCTTCCATAGGATATCCGTATGTTGTTCCTTAATCTCTGTTGTGAGTTCTTTCTGGGCCACCACTGCATCCTCTAACGCCAAAATCCGCTCCTCAGCTTCCCAAACCCTGGAGGCAATGTCAGTACATGTTTTCACCACTCGGCGCAAGGAGTTCTGCATTCTACGGCACGCCCCCTGTGTACGAATGTTCTCCTGTCTTGTAGCCTCGCTGTGGGTGATGATAGTTTGGTAAATTGTTGAGAGGGTAACTTCCTCAGAGGTTTCTGTTGACGAGCCATAGGGATTGTCAGGTGTAGCTCCACTGTTCGTTACAGCTTGGTCTAATACTATATTCTGTAGGCAGGCGGTATTTATCAATCCCTTGGGGCAGGGGGCTTTTTGAACTGTATTAACAGCGCTCGCAGCATTCACATCCTTAGAAGCCTCACTAAGGCGCTAATCCCCTGATTCACTGTCGTAGTCGGACCATTCAAGTTCAGCATCAAACTCCGGATCCTCCTCCGCTGATGAATGATCCGAAACTGAATAAAATGTATCTGTGGCCCTCAAATGCTCTCTGGCCCCCTTGAATCGAGACCAGACTCTGGAGTAATGACTGTACCATTCGCAAACAACAGATTAGAGCTTTGCTCCAGGAGAGAGACCGAATGGGCATCAAATTGAATACATGGCTAAACTACAGTTCCCAGCATACATTGAGAAGGAGGTATGCGTGCAATATTAGACATATCACTTGAATTTTGTATAAGAGTAGCACCTGAGTTGATATCGTGTGGAATTTCTGATGTGGTATTTATCTTTGCCTAGTAATAAATATCTTGTTGCATTATGCACATTCATGGGTTTCTCTCCTACGTGGACTATCTGATGTTGCATAAGATGCTACTTTCTAATAAATGCCTTCTCACATTCAGTGCAGTTGAATGTTCTCTCTCCGGTGGAGATTTTCTAATGTTGCTTCAGCTCTCAATTGATTAAAAATGATTTTTCACATTCTGTACATTGGTATGGTTTCTCCCCAGTTTGGACCTTTTGATTTTACTTTAGCTGTCGATTTGTTATACATGCTTTGCCACATTCTGTGCATTGATATGGTTTCTACCCAGTGTGGAATTTCTGATGTAACATTAGATGTGCCTTTCTAATGAATGCCTTCTCACATTTATATGGTTTCTCCCCAGTGTGGACTATGTGATGTCGTTTTAGATCTTTATTTGTTATAAATGCTTTATCACATTCTGTACATTTATATGGTCTCTGCCCAGTGTGGATTTTCTGATGTTGTTGTAGGTTTCCATTTGTTATAAATGCTTTGTCACATTCTGTACATTTATATGGTCTCTCCCCAGTGTGGAATTTCTGATGTAACATTAGTTGTTCCTTTCTAATGAATGTCTTCTCACATTCTGCACATGTATATGGTTTCTCCCCAGTGTGGATTTTCTGATGTAACATTAGACGTGCCTTTTTAATGAATGCTTTGTCACACTCTGTACATTGATATGGTTTCCACCCAGTGTGGAATTTCTGATGGTCCAGTAGATGTGACTTTCTAGGAAATGCTTTGTCACACTCTGTACATTGAAATGGCATCTCCCCAGTGTGGATTTTCTGATGTTCCATTAGACGTGACTTTCTAATGAATGCTTTGTCACACTCTGTACATTGATATGGTTTCTCCCCAGTGTGGAGTTTCTGATGTAACATTAGACGTGACTTTCTAATGAATGCTTTGTCACACTCTGTACATTGATATGGTTTCTCCCCAGTGTGGCCTTTCTGATGTTCCTTTAGATGTGACTTTCTAATGAATGCTTTGTCACACTCTGTACATTGATGTGGTTTCTTCCCAGTGTGGATTTTCTGATGTCGCTTTAGCTCTCCATTTATTACAAAAGCTTTGTCACATTCTGTACATTTATACGGTTTCTCCCCAGTGTGGAATTTCAGATGTTGCTTTAGCAATCCATTTGTTTTAAACGCCTTATCACATTCTGTACATTTATATGGTTTCTCCCCAGTGTGGATCATGTGATGTAGTTTTAGATCTTTATTTGTTATAAATGATTTGTCACATTCTGTACATTTATATGGTTTCTCCCCAGTGTGGATCATGTGATGTCGCTTTAGCTCTCCATTTGTTATAAATGCTTTGTCACATTCTGTACATTTATATGGTCTCTCCCCAGTGTGGATTTTCTGATGTTGCTTTAGATCTCCATTTGTTACAAATGCTTTGTCACATTCTGTACATTTATATGGTTTCTCCCCAGTGTGGATTTTCTGATGTCGCTTTAGCTGTCCAATTGTTATAAATGCTTTGTCACATTCTCTATATTTATATGGTTTCTCCTCTACGTGGACATTCTGATGCTGCATTATGGCTTTCACGGCAGAGAAAACTTTTCCACAGTCAGTCGATCAATATGGTTCTTCTCCAGTATAACTTTCTGATGTTGCACTTGCTTTGTCTCCCTAATAAATGCGTTGCCACTTTCTAGATATTCAAACGGTTTCTCTTCTGTGTGTTCTTTCTGATCCAGGTTATCTCTTCCTTCGTAGTGAGAACCTTATCAGACTTGCTTCAGTATGTCAGTGTGTTAGTTTGTCAATGTTTATCAGGTGATCCCTAAGAGCCAAGTACAGACCACATTGGGCAGTTTGGATTTTCTGCTGTAGAAAGACTTTGGCGAGGCATTAGCCTTCAATGGAAGAAATTTTAAGGTGCACTGTTTTTACATCACTTCCTACACAACTGATGATTAATTCCTTCACTTTTTTTGTTCATTACTGCATTTATTTCACCTGTTGGAAAAAAAAACACTGGATAAGCTTAAATGGTGGGTCCATCACGAAATTCTATTGGCATTTAATGAGACATTTAATTCACCACATAGACAAGTGTGCTGAAGAAATTCTAGATTACACTTTCAATGTAAAGATGCCATAGGCAGAGCAAGGGCATATGATCCTTTCTTGATGCCCTCCTATCGTGGATTGTGGACTCAAGGAGTAACCAAGACTCCAGTTGAGTCTTTTGTGTAGCACCACAGTTCTTCTGACAGCGGTTCTATGTAGATCCAAAAGAGTCGGATGTGATGGGGCCAGAGACTCAGCACTTACGTCCAAATGGGCCTTATTTGTGAGGGAAACTTCAAAGAGTAGTTTTGAAGTACACCAGTATCGCTTTCAATCCTGGCACTCACTCCAGACTACCAAAGGGAGTAATCATTCCTTTATATGGGGACAGTCTACTACCCTGTGAAGGGTAAGAGTGGGCCCCTTCCTCCCATCTGCCCAGAAAGACCCATTGGGATGCAGATGGATGCAGATAAGTGCTAAATCACACCCAACCCTTGCAGTGTCTGTGGCTCTCTAGAAGGAATACACAAAGGGGTCGGTCACCTAGCCCAGACGTGTACTAGAGACAGGGTATAAGGCACAAAGAGCAGTACAAGCAGAGAAAAGTCCACTTTCTAAAAGTAGCTTTTTTAAAATAGTAATGTTAAATCTGACTTTACCAGTAAGGAAAATGCTACTTACCAGTATGCATCTGTTCTTGGCATGTAGAGCTGCAGAGATGTACACTTAGCATTAGATCGTCACCTGGTGGTGGGCTCGGATGATCGCATGTTGTAGTCATCTTGGAAGAAGTCTTTGTAGTCACGAGATAGGTGACTCCTCCCTTGGACGATAGGGACTGTGGGCATCGGCTCCATCCTTAGATTGTTTTTCACCATGATGGGAAATGACGGAGTTAGTAGAAGTAAAGAAAAAAGATGTCCATGCGTGTGCATCTAGGTAAGATAAAACTGGAACAGATACAGGTCCCGGGGAGGCGGGAGGGCGTGTACAACTCTGCAGCTCTACATGCCAAGAACAGATGCATACTGGTAAGTAGCATTTTCTGTTCGAGGCATATGAGCTGCAGATTGTACACTTAGCATCGATTGTGCAGCAGTGTCTCCCCTAGCGGCGGTCACCTGTATCTGTTGCAGTAGTTTGAAAGAGAGTTTTAAGGACAGCTTGGCCTACTGCAGCTTTCTGGTTGGCTTGCACATCAACACAGTAGTGTTTAGTGAAGGTGTGTGTTGTAGACCATGTTGCAGCCTTGCATATGTCCTCTAGGGGGATGTTTCCTAAGAAAGCCATAGAGGTTCCTAGTTTGCTTGTTGAGTGCGCTCTAGGAGGAACTGTTAATGTACGTTTTGTGTTTTGATAGCATATTTTTATACATTTTACAATCCACCTGGCAATCCCACCTTTAGAGATGGGGTTGCCTTTATGAGGTGGAGAGAAAGACAAACACAGTTGTTTTGTTTTTCGAAAAGACTTAGTCCTATCTATATAGTAGAGAAGAGCTCTTTTAACATCTAATGTGTGTAGAGCCCTTTCTGCTACAGAGTTTGGGTTTTGGAAAAACACAGGTAATCTACAGATTGGTTTAAATGAAAAGGAGTTCTGACTTTTGGATTAGTTCTTAAAACCACTTTGTTACGATGTAGTTTTAAAAATGGTTCTTGTATTGTAAATGCTTGTATTTCACTTACTCTTCTAAGAGAGGTGATAGCAATAAGAAAAGCTGTTTTCCACGTGAGGAATTGCAGTTCACATTTATGTAAAGGCTCGAAAGGGGGTCCCATGAGTCTTGCAAGAACAACGTTTAGGTTCCATACTGGAGAAGGTGGCAACCTGGAAGGGATGATTCTTTTTAATCCTTCCATAATGCTTTAATTGCAGGCACTCTGAAAAGAGACAGATGTTGTCTGTTTTGTAAATATGCTGCAATTGCTGCAAGGTGCAGGCGTATGGATGAATATACTAAGGTACACCTTTGTAAATGTAAAAGGTAACACATAATATTCTGGATGGAGACATTCAGGGGATCAATGTGGTTATTGTTGAATCAATGGTGAATCTCTTCCATTTAGCAGCATAACAAGCTCTGGTAGTAGGTCTCCCGTCCTCTTTAATAATGTTCATACAGTCTGGTGGTAGGTTAAGATAACCAAACTCTAAGACTTCAGGAGCCAGATTGCCAGATTCAGTTGATTTGGGTCTGGATGTCGGATGTCTCCATGGTTCTGTGTTAGCAGGGATGAAGTTAGTCGTAGCTTTTGGTGTGGAACTAGAGATAGTTCTAGCAGTGTGGTAAACCATGGTTGGGTGCCCATGTGGGAGCTACTAGGATTAGTTTGAGAGACTGTTGTCTGAGCTTGCGTACTACTAATGGTATTAGTGGTATTGGCAGAAAAGCGTATGCAAATCTTCCTGACCAGTTCATCCATATTGCATTGCCCTTGGACAGCGGGTGTAGAAACCTGGCGGCGAAGGTTAGGCATTTTGCGTTTTCGTGTGTGGCGAACAGATCTATGTCTGGATGACCCTGCTTGTGAAAGAATGGTTGAAGAACCTGCGGATGTAGTTCCCATTCATGAATTTGTTGTGTCTGCCGACTCAACAGATCTGCTATCTGATTGTGAACTCCTGGAAGGTGCTCTGCCAACAGATATATGTTCTGTGGAATGGCCCATCTCCAAATGTTCTGTGCGAGATGGGACAGTTGTAGCATGTGAACAGCAGCTATATACAATGATATGTGCTGGGAAAATGGTTCGCTTCTGTTTGTCGACGACGTTTCGACCTTAAAAACAATGTGGAGGGGGCGTGGTCAAGATGGCGACGGAGTAAGACGTGGTGGTGACTCAGTGGTGGCGGCTGGGGATTTGGTGTGATTGCAGTGTGTTTGGTTTGATTCTGGCGTTATGGGGGGCACTGTTTGGAGCGGTGGGGGGGGGGGGGCGTTGACTAAATGTTGCCTGTTACAATAGGCTCCTGGAATGTTAAAGGCCTTAATTCTCCTCAAAAGCGTCAGAAAGTATGGAAGTATATTCTTGATCATCATTTAGATGTGGTGGGCCTGCAGGAGACTCATTTGGCCCGTAAAGATGAATCTAGACTTAAGCACAGGCAATACCCCCTGATCTACAAATCCTCTGCCACTACTAAGCACCGGGGGGTGGCGCTTTTGTTCCGCTCTAAACTTCAATTTCAACCCATGGGGGTGCGGGGTGACAAGGAGGGGCGGTGGCTGATGGTGAAGGGGATGCTCCTGGGTAAGCTTTGCACGTGGGTGGTTGTCTATGCACCGAATGCGGGCCAGAATGGGTTCCTTGAGGCCTGAGGGTGGTGGGGGACTTTGGGGAGGGAGCGTTGATAGTGATGGGGGATTTTAATTTGGTTTGGGACAAAAGTCTTGATTGCTCACATCAGCAGAGGACGGAGGCGGGTCTCTTCTCCCCTGAACTGCGCGACACTTTGATCAGTCTGGGCCTTGTTGATAGCTGGCGCTCCCTACACCCCCGCACTAGGGATTACAGGTTCTATTCCGATGTCCACCACACATATTCACGTCTCGACCACATTTTTCTACATCAGTCTTTGCAGGGCGACTTGCGGGACAGCAAGATATTTCCGCTTTCGGTGTCTGATCATAGCCTTTTGGCGACGTGCTTGGTCTGGGCCCCGGAGTCATCCCCTCACCGCAAATGGTACTTCCCTATCTCTCTTACGCGGGATGAGGAATCCTGCAAAAAACTTAGGGCAGCCATTGGTGAGTTTTTTGAGCTTAACAAAGATGGAGACACCTCGGTCTTCACCCAATGGGACGCCTTTAAGGCGACGACATGGGGCACGTGCATTGCGCTGAACTCCGCCCTGAACAGGCTTCGGCGCGAGGAGAGGGAGGCGCTGGAGGCGGAACTGGCGACACTGGAAACTGCGCATAAGCAGAATCCTTCTTGAAAGACCCTTCGCCCTCTTGCTGCGGTGCAGGGGAAACTCAGGGCCCACTATAATATTCGGGCCGAGTATACCCTCTTGTGAGGGTGTCGTCGGAGTTGGTCGTGATGCGGTTTGGTGTTTCTGTGGACGATGGCGATGCCTCCTCCGGTTTGGTTGACGCAGTCCCTCAGGGTGATCTTGTAGCCATCCAGGATGGCTATGGCGATGTTGGGGGTTGAGGAGGCGTTCATCCATGTTTCCGTGAGGAAGGTGACGTCTGGTGATGTTGTGTCGAGGAGGTTCCAGAGTTCCACGGCGTGCCTGTGGACGGAGCGGGTGTTGAGTAGGATGCACTTGAGGTGGTTGTTGCTGGTGCTCGGCTTGGCGGGTGCGGTGCAGGTCCGGAGGCAGGTGAATTGGCAGGCTTATATGAATAAATGTGGTTGGGTGTCGCACACTTTCAACTAATTGCTCAAGTTTTACCGATATGTGTGCTGCTCTGTATTAATGCCTGCCAAGCATTGGTGAATGAACTCTAAATTAAGGCCTAACCCCACGTGGGCTGCTAGGACTACAGTGCGCACTACTAAAATAACGTATAAACATTCAAAGAACTTTTCAAATTAATCCACAGTGTATTCGATACGTTTCATTTAGGTACAGAGGATTCTTCGTAATAGACAGACTACATAGGTTCGCTTATAGAGAGAGTTGTCATCGTTCTTGATTTTGCACGGATCATTTAGCCACGACGTTCGTCTTTTCTATTAAGTTGACAATTGGAACCCCTGACGAAGGGACAAGAACGTCCCGAAATGCATTGGGTGGTGGTTCATGAAACATTCTAAAAACAATGCATATTGTAAATGTTATATGATTTGATCCTATGAACAGTCTTTTGGATTCTACTGATGATTTACATAAATGAAACGTATCGAATACACTGTGGATTAATTTGAAAAGGTCTTTGAATGTTTATACGTTATTTTAGTAGGGCGCACTGTAGTCCTAGTAGCCCACGTGGGGTTAGGCCTTAATTTAGAATTGGCAGGCTTGGCAGGTGAAGGGTCCGTGTGTGTGCCTCGAGGTGGCTTGGTAGCAGGCGGTGTTTCGGCCGGCGTTGAGTGCGTGGAGGGTGGCGGTGTCATAAGTTTGTCGGGTGCGTTGGCATCGTCGAGGACCAGGGGTCCTGGCGCTGGGCGTGGTCTCTGCGCACAATCAGCACGCCCGCTGCGTGTGACCGCAGCGCGTACGCGCGGGCTCCATTTGAGGCAAAGTGGGAGGGAGGAGCAGCTGGGAGATGGGAGCGGGCGGCCAATGGGGTCACAGAATACAAAGGGGGCGGGGCCGCGAGGGAGCAGCGGCGGGGAACGGTCACACCGGCGGTACAATATTGACAAAAAACGCAAAAACTACTGTCAGCAGAAAACACTAAAATACAATACAATTATGAAATGGCAAAGATGAGGGCAACAGCGGGAGGAAAAAATGAGCAGCAGCAAGGGGGCACCGAGGTCAGGGACGAACCTGTGGCGCTGGGGCCGAGACGCGCCTACAGCTGGTGGCCCGTGCGGCGTGGGGGTGTCCTAGGGTCAGGTCACACTCGCCTACGCCGCGCCGGCTCCATTTGAGGCTAAGGGGGAGGGAGGAGCAGCTGGGAGGCGGGAGCGGGTGGCCAATGGGGTCACAGAATACAAAGGGGGCGGGGTTATTAATGTAAGCAGGGGCAATTGCAGATGTGCCTGGTGGTCTATACACCCAAGTAACCCACTGAGCTATCCCTGTAAAATACAGTCTTGTAATATGCTGGCAGACTCTCTGCAGGAGGCGTGTAAACCCACTGAGCTATCCATATAAAATACAGTCCTCTAATATGCCGGCAGACTCTCTGCAGTAGAAGCATCAACCCACTGAACTATCCCTATAAAATACAGTCCTGTACTATGCTGATAGACTCTTTACAGGAAGCATTAACCCACTGAGCTATCCGTTTAAAATACAGTTCTGTAATATGCTGACAGACTCTCTGCAGGAGGCGCATTAACCCACTGAGCTAGCCATATAAAATACAGTCCTGTAATATGCTGACAGACTCTCTGCAGGAGGCGCATTAACCCACTGAGCTATCCGTATAAAATACAGTTTGATTCTGTAATATGCTGACAAACTCTCTGCAGGAGGCACATTAACCCACTGAACTATCTATATAAAATACAGTCCTGTAATATGCTGACAGACTCTCTGTGCAGGAGGTGCATTAACCCACTGAGCTCTCCATATAAAATACAGTTCTGTAATATGTTGACAGACTCTCTGCAGGAGGCGCATTAACCCACTGAGCTCTCCATATAAAATACAGTCCTGTAATATGCTGACAGACTCTCTGCAGGAGGCGCATTAACCCACTGAGCTCTCCATATAAAATACAGTCCTGTAATATACTGACAAACTCTCTGCAGGAGGCACATTAACCCACTGACCTATCTATATAAATTACAGTCCTGTAATATGCTGACAGACTCTCTGTGCAGGAGGCGCATTAACCCACTGAGCTCCCCATATAAAATACAGTTCTGTAATATGCTGACAGACTCTCTGCAGGAGGCGCATTAACCCACTGAGCTCTCCATATAAAATACAGTCATGTAATATGCTGACAAACTCTCTGCAGGAGGCACAATAACCTACTGAACTATCTATAAAAATACAGTCCTGTAATATGCTGACAAACTCTCTGCAGGAGGCACATTAACCTACTGAACTATCTATATAAAATACAGTCCTGTAATATGCTGACAGACTCTCTGCAGGAGGCGCATTAACCCACTGAGCTCTCCATATAAAATACAGTCCTGTAATATGCTGACAGACTCTCTGTTCAGGAGGCACATTAACCCACTGAGCTCTCCATAAAAAATACAGTTCTGTAATATGTTGACAGACTCTCTGCAGGAGGCGCATTAACCCACTGAGCTCTCCATATAAAATACAGTCCTGTAATATGCTGACAAACTCTCTGCAGGAGGCACATTAACCCACTGAGCTATCCATATGAAAAACAGTCCTGTAATATGCTGAGAGACTCTCTGCAGCAGGCACATTAACCCACTGAGACATCTGTATAAAATACAGTCCTGTAATATGTAGCACACTCTCTGCAGCAGGCACATTAACCCACTGAGGCATCCGTATAAAATACAGTCCTGTAATATGTAGCACACTCTCTGCAGGAGGCGCATTACCAACTGAGCTATCCATATATAATACAGTCTTATAGTATGCTGGAGATTCTCTGCAGGGGGTGCATTAACCCACTGAGCTATCCATATAAAATACAGTCCTGTAATATGCTGGCAGACTCTAGGCAGGAGGCGCGCTAACCCACTGAACTATCCATGTAAAATACAGTCTTGTAATATGCTGGCAGACTCTCTGCAGGAGGCGCATTAACCCACTGAGCTCTCCATATAAAATACAGTCCTGTAATATGCTGGCAGATCCTAGTCAGGAGACGCATTAACACACTGAACTATCCATATAAAATACAGTCCTGTAATATGCTGACAGGCTCTTTGCAGGAGGCACATTAACCCACTGAACTATCCATATAAAATACAGTCTTGTAATATGCTGGCAGACTCTCAGCAGGAGGCACATTAACCAACTGAGCTATCCATATAAAATACAGTTCTGTAATATGCTGACAGACTCTCTGCAGGAGGCGCATTAACCCACTGAACTATCTATATAAAATACAGTCCTGTAATATGCTGACAGACTCTCTGCAGCAGGCACATTAACCCACTGAGATATCCGTATAAAATACAGTCCTGTAATATGTAGCCGACTGTCTGCAGGAGGTGCAATACCCCACTGAGCTATCCATATAAAATACAGTTCTGTAATATATAGCCGACTGTCTGCAGGAGGTGCGATAACCTACTGAGCTATCAATATAAAATACAGTCCTGTACTATGCTGATAGACTCTTTACAGGAAGCATTAACCCACTGAGCTATCCGTTTAAAATACAGTTCTGTAATATGCTGACAGACTCTCTGCAGGAGGCGCATTAACCCACTGAGCTAGCCATATAAAATACAGTCCTGTAATATGCTGACAGACTCTCTGCAGGAGGCGCGTTAACTCACTGAGCTATCCGTATAAAATACAGTTTGATTCTGTAATATGCTGACAAACTCTCTGCAGGAGGCACATTAAACCACTGAACTATCTATATAAAATACAGTCCTGTAATATGCTGACAGACTCTCTGTGCAGGAGGTGCATTAACCCACTGAGCTCTCCATATAAAATACAGTCCTGTAATATGCTGACAAACTCTCTGCAGGAGGCACATTAACCTACTGAACTATCTATATAAAATACAGTCCTGTAATATGCTGACAGACTCTCTGCAGGAGGCGCATTAACCCACTGAGCTCTCCATATAAAATACAGTCCTGTAATATGCTGACAAACTCTCTGCAGGAGGCACATTAACCCACTGAACTATCTATATAAATTACAGTCCTGTAATATGCTGACAGACTCTCTGCAGGAGGCGCATTAACCCACTGAGCTATCCGTATAAAATACAGTTTGATTCTGTAATATGCTGACAAACTCTCTGCAGGAGGCACATTAACCCACTGAACTATCTATATAAAATACAGTCCTGTAATATGCTGACAGACTCTCTGTGCAGGAGGTGCATTAACCCACTGAGCTCTCCATATAAAACACAGTCCTGTAATATGCTGACAAACTTTCTGCAGGAGGCACATTAACCCACTGAGCTATCCATATGAAAAACAGTCCTGTAATATGCTGAGAGACTCTCTGCAGCAGGCACATTAACCCACTAAGACATCTGTATAAAATACAGTCCTGTAATATGTAGCACACGCTCTGCAGCAGGCACATTAACCCACTGAGACATCCGTATAAAATACAGTCCTGTAATATGTAGCACACTCTCTGCAGGAGGCGCATTAACCCACTGAGCTATCCATATAAAATACAGTCCTGTAATATGCTGGCAGACTCTAGGCAGGAGGCGCGTTAACCCACTGAACTATCCATGTAAAATACAGTCTTGTAATATGCTGGCAGACTCTCTGCAGGAGGCGCATTAACCCACTGAGCTCTCCATATAAAATACAGTCCTGTAATATGCTGGCAGATCCTAGTCAGGAGACGCATTAATACACTGAACTATCCATATAAAATACAGTCCTGTAATATGCTGACAGGCTCTTTGCAGGAGGCACATTAACCCACTGAACTATCCATATAAAATACAGTCTTGTAATATGCTGGCAGACTCTCAGCAGGAGGCACATTAACCAACTGAGCTATCCATTTAAAATACAGTCCTGTAATATGCTGACAGACTCTCTGCAGGAGGCGCATTAACCCACTGAGCTATCCGTATAAAATACAGTTTGATTCTGTAATATGCTGACAAACTCTCTGCAGGAGGCACATTAACCCACTGAACTATCTATATAAAATACAGTCCTGTAATATGCTGACAGACTCTGCAGCAGGCACATTAACCCACTGAGATATCCGTATAAAATACAGTCCTGTAATATGTAGCCGACTGTCTGCAGGAGGTGCAATAACCTACTGAGCTATCAATATAAAATACAGTCCTGTACTATGCTGATAGACTCTTTACAGGAAGCATTAACCCACTGAGCTGTAATATGCTGACAGGCTCTTTGCAGGAGGCACATTAACCCACTGAACTATCCATATAAAATACAGTCTTGTAATATGCTGGCAGACTCTCAGCAGGAGGCACATTAACCAACTGAGCTATCCATATAAAATACAGTCCTGTAATATGCTGACAGACTCTCTGCAGGAGGCGCATTAACCCACTGAGCTCTCCATATAAAATACAGTTTGATTCTGTAATATGCTGACAAACTCTCTGCAGGAGGCACATTAACCCACTGAACTATCTATATAAAATACAGTCCTGTAATATGCTGACAGACTCTCTGCAGCAGGCACATTAACCCACTGAGATATCCTTATAAAATACAGTCCTGTAATATGTAGCCGACTGTCTGCAGGAGGTGCAATAACCCACTGAGCTATCCATATAAAATACAGTTCTGTAATATATAGCCGACTGTCTGCAGGAGGTGCGATAACCTACTGAGCTATCAATATAAAATACAGTCCTGTACTATGCTGATAGACTCTTTACAGGAAGCATTAACCCACTGAGCTATCCGTTTAAAATACAGTTCTGTAATATGCTGACAGACTCTCTGCAGGAGGCGCATTAACCCACTGAGCTAGCCATATAAAATACAGTCCTGTAATATGCTGATAGACTCTCTGCAGGAGGCGCATTAACTCACTGAGCTATCCGTATAAAATACAGTTTGATTCTGTAATATGCTGACAAACTCTCTGCAGGAGGCACATTAAACCACTGAACTATCTATATAAAATACAGTCCTGTAATATGCTGACAGACTCTCTGTGCAGGAGGTGCATTAACCCACTGAGCTCTCCATAAAAAATACAGTTCTGTAATATGTTGACAGACTCTCTGCAGGAGGCACATTAACCCACTGAACTATCTATATAAAATACAGTCCTGTAATATGCTGACAGACTCTCTGCAGGAGGCGCATTAACCCACTGAGCTCTCCATATAAAATACAGTCCTGTAATATGCTGACAAACTCTCTGCAGGAGGCACATTAACCCACTGAACTATCTATATAAATTACAGTCCTGTAATATGCTGACAGACTCTCTGTGCAGGAGGCGCATTAACCCACTGAGCTCCCCATATAAAATACAGTTCTGTAATATGCTGACAGACTCTCTGCAGGAGGCGCATTAACCCACTGAGCTCTCCATATAAAATACAGTCATGTAATATGCTGACAAACTCTCTGCAGGAGGCACAATAACCTACTGAACTATCTATATAAAATACAGTCCTGTAATATGCTGACAAACTCTCTGTAGGAGGCGCATTAACCCACTGAGCTCTCCATATAAAATACAGTCCTGTAATATGCTGACAAACTCTCTGCAGGAGGCACATTAACCCACTGAGCTATCCATATGAAAAACAGTCCTGTAATATGCTGAGAGACTCTCTGCAGCAGGCACATTAACCCACTGAGACATCTGTATAAAATACAGTCCTGTAATATGTAGCACACTCTCTGTAGCAGGCACATTAACCCACTGAGACATCCGTATAAAATACAGTCCTGTAATATGTAGCACACTCTCTGCAGGAGGCACATTAACCCACTGAGCTATCCATATATAATACAGTCTTATAGTATGCTGGAGATTCTCTGCAGGGGGTGCATTAACCCACTGAGCTATCCATATAAATTACAGTCCTGTAATATGCTGGCAGACTCTAGGCAGGAGGCGCGTTAACCCACTGAACTATCCATGTAAAATACAGTCTTGTAATATGCTGGCAGACTCTCTGCAGGAGGCGCATTAACCCACTGAGCTCTCCATATAAAATACAGTCCTGTAATATGCTGGCAGATCCTAGTCAGGAGACGCATTAATACACTGAACTATCCATATAAAATACAGTCCTGTAATATGCTGACAGGCTCTTTGCAGGAGGCACATTAACCCACTGAACTATCCATATAAAATACAGTCATGTAATATGCTGGCAGACTCTCAGCAGGAGGCACATTAACCAACTGAGCTATCCATATAAAATACAATCCTGTAATATGCTGACAGACTCTCTGCAGGAGGCGCATTAACCCACTGAGCTATCCGTATAAAATACAGTTTGATTCTGTAATATGCTGACAAACAACCTACTGAGCTATCAATATAAAATACAGTCCTGTACTATGCTGATAGACTCTTTACAGGAAGCATTAACCCACTGAGCTGTAATATGCTGACAGGCTCTTTGCAGGAGGCACATTAACCCACTGAACTATCCATATAAAATACAGTCTTGTAATATGCTGGCAGACTCTTAGCAGGAGGCACATTAACCAACTGAGCTATCCATATAAAATACAGTCCTGTAATATGCTGACAGACTCTCAGCAGGAGGCACAATAACCCACTGAGCTATCCATATAAAATACAGTTCTGTAATATGCTGACAGACTCTGCAGGAGGCGCATTAACCCACTGAGCTAGCCATATAAAATACAGTCCTGTAATATGCTGACAGACTCTCTGCAGGAGGCGCATTAACCCACTGAGCTATCCGTATAAAATACAGTTTGATTCTGTAATATGCTGACAAACTCTCTGCAGGAGGCACATTAACCCACTGAACTATCTATATAAAATACAGTCCTGTAATATGCTGACAGACTCTCTGTGCAGGAGGTGCATTAACCCACTGAGCTCTCCATAAAAAATACAGTTCTGTAATATGTTGACAGACTCTCTGCAGGAGGCGCATTAACCCACTGAGCTAGCCATATAAAATACAGTCCTGTAATATGCTGACAAACTCTCTGCAGGAGGCACAATAACCTACTGAACTATCTATAAAAATACAGTCCTGTAATATGCTGACAAACTCTCTGCAGGAGGCACATTAACCTACTGAACTATCTATATAAAATACAGTCCTGTAATATGCTGACAGACTCTCTGCAGGAGGCGCATTAACCCACTGAGCTCTCCATATAAAATACAGTCCTGTAATATGCTGACAAACTCTCTGCAGGAGGCACATTAACCCACTGAGCTATCCATATGAAAAACAGTCCTGTAATATGCTGAGAGACTCTCTGTGCAGGAGGTGCATTAACCCACTGCGCTATCTATATAAAATACAGTCCTGTAATATGCTGATAGACTCTCTGCAGGAGGCGCATTAACCCACTGAGCTCTCCATATAAAATAAAGTCCTGTAATATGCTGACAAACTCTCTGCAGGAGGCACATTAACCCACTGAACTATCTATATAAATTACAGTCCTGTAATATGCTGACAGACTCTCTGTGCAGGAGGCGCATTAACCCACTGAGCTCCCCATATAAAATACAGTTCTGTAATATGCTGACAGACTCTCTGCAGGAGGCGCATTAACCCACTGAGCTCTCCATATAAAATACAGTCATGTAATATGCTGACAAACTCTCTGCAGGAGGCACAATAACCTACTGAACTATCTATACAAATACAGTCCTGTAATATGCTGACAAACTCTCTGCAGGAGGCACATTAACCTACTGAACTATCTATATAAAATACAGTCCTGTAATATGCTGACAGACTCTCTGCAGGAGGCGCATTAACCCACTGAGCTCTCCATATAAAATACAGTCCTGTAATATGCTGACAAACTCTCTGCAGGAGGCACATTAACCCACTGAGCTATCCATATGAAAAACAGTCCTGTAATATGCTGAGAGACTCTCTGCAGCAGGCACATTAACCCACTGAGACATCTGTATAAAATACAGTCCTGTAATATGTAGCACACTCTCTGCAGCAGGCACATTAACCCACTGAACTATCTATATAAAATACAGTCCTGTAATATGCTGACAGACTCTCTGTGCAGGAGGTGCATTAACCCACTGAGCTCTCCATAAAAAATACAGTTCTGTAATATGTTGACAGACTCTCTGCAGGAGGCGCATTAACCCACTGAGCTCTCCATATAAAATACAGTCCTGTAATATATAGCCGACTGTCTGCAGGAGGTGCAATAACCTACTGCGCTATCAATATAAAATACAGTCCTGTACTATGCTGATAGACTCTTTACAGGAAGCATTAACCCACTGAGCTATCCGTTTAAAATACAGTTCTGTAATATGCTGACAAACTCTCTACAGGAGGCCCATTAACCCACTGAGCTAGCCATATAAAATACAGTCCTGTAATATGCTGACAGACTCTCTGCAGGAGGCGCATTAACCCACTGAGCTATCCGTATAAAATACAGTTTGATTCTGTAATATGCTGACAAACTCTCTGCAGGAGGCACATTAACCCACTGAACTATCTATATAAAATACAGTCCTGTAATATGCTGATAGACTCTCTGCAGGAGGCGCATTAACCCACTGAGCTCTCCATATAAAATACAGTCCTGTAATATGTTGACAGACTCTCTGCAGGAGGCGCATTAACCCACTGAGCTCTCCATATAAAATACAGTCCTGTAATATGCTGACAAACTCTCTGTAGGAGGCACATTAACCTACTGAACTATCTATATAAAATACAGTCCTGTAATATGCTGATAGACTCTCTGCAGGAGGCGCATTAACCCACTGAGCTCTCCATATAAAATACAGTCCTGTAATATGCTGACAAACTCTCTGCAGGAGGCACATTAACCCACTGAACTATCTATATAAATTACAGTCCTGTAATATGCTGACAGACTCTCTGTGCAGGAGGCGCATTAACCCACTGAGCTCCCCATATAAAATGCAGTTCTGTAATATGCTGACAGACTCTCTGCAGGAGGTGCATTAACCCACTGAGCTCTCCATATAAAATACAGTCATGTAATATGCTGACAAACTCTCTGCAGGAGGCACAATAACCTACTGAACTATCTATAAAAATACAGTCCTGTAATATGCTGACAAACTCTCTGCAGGAGGCACATTAACCTACTGAACTATCTATATAAAATACAGTCCTGTAATATGCTGACAGACTCTCTGCAGGAGGCGCATTAACCCACTGAGCTCTCCATATAAAATACAGTCCTGTAATATGCTGACAAACTCTCTGCAGGAGGCACATTAACCCACTGAGCTATCCATATGAAAAACAGTCCTGTAATATGCTAAGAGACTCTCTGCAGCAGGCACATTAACCCACTGAGACATCTGTATAAAATACAGTCCTGTAATATGTAGCACACTCTCTGCAGCAGGCACATTAACCCACTGAGACATCCGTATAAAATACAGTCTTGTAATATGTAGCACACTCTCTGCAGGAGGCGCATTAACCCACTGAGCTATCCATATATAATACAGTCTTATAGTAAGCTGGAGATTCTCTGCAGGGGGTGCATTAACCCACTGAGCTATCCATATAAAATACAGTCCTGTAATATGCTGGCAGACTCTAGGCAGGAGGCGCGTTAACCCACTGAACTATCCATGTAAAATACAGTCCTGTAATATGCTGGCAGACTCTCTGCAGGAGGCGCATTAACCCACTGAGCTCTCCATATAAAATACAGTCCTGTAATATGCTGGCAGATCCTAGTCAGGAGACGCATTAATACACTGAACTATCCATATAAAATACAGTCCTGTAATATGCTGACAGGCTCTTTGCAGGAGGCACATTAACCCACTGAACTATCCATATAAAATACAGTCTTGTAATATGCTGGCAGACTCTCAGCAGGAGGCACATTAACCAACTGAGCTATCCATATAAAATATAGTCCTGTAATATGCTGACAGACTCTCTGCAGGAGGCGCATTAACCCACTGAGCTATCCGTATAAAATACAGTTTGATTCTGTAATATGCTGACAAACTCTCTGCAGGAGGCACATTAACCCACTGAACTATCTATATAAAATACAGTCCTGTAATATGCTGACAGACTCTCTGCAGCAGGCACATTAACCCACTGAGATATCCGTATAAAATACAGTCCTGTAATATGTAGCCGACTGTCTGCAGGAGGTGCAATAACCTACTGAGCTATCAATATAAAATACAGTCCTGTACTATGCTGATAGACTCTTTACAGGAAGCATTAACCCACTGAGCTGTAATATGCTGACAGGCTCTTTGCAGGAGGCACATTAACCCACTGAACTATCCATATAAAATACAGTCTTGTAATATGCTGGCAGACTCTTAGCAGGAGGCACATTAACCAACTGAGCTATCCATATAAAATACAGTCCTGTAATATGCTGACAGACTCTCAGCAGGAGGCACAATAACCCACTGAGCTATCCATATAAAATACAGTTCTGTAATATGCTGACAGACTCTCTGCAGGAGGCGCATTAACCCACTGAGCTAGCCATATAAAATACAGTCCTGTAATATGCTGACAGACTCTCTGCAGGAGGCGCATTAACCCACTGAGCTATCCGTATAAAATAGTTTGATTCTGTAATATGCTGACAAACTCTATGCAGGAGGCACATTAACCCACTGAACTATCTATATAAAATACAGTCCTGTAATATGCTGACAGACTCTCTGTGCAGGAGGTGCATTAACCCACTGAGCTCTCCATAAAAAATACAGTTCTGTAATATGTTGACAGACTCTCTGCAGGAGGCGCATTAACCCACTGAGCTCTCCATATAAAATACAGTCCTGTAATATGCTGACAAACTCTCTGCAGGAGGCACATTAACCTACTGAACTATCTATATAAAATACAGTCCTGTAATATGCTGACAGACTCTCTGCAGGAGGCGCATTAACCCACTGAGCTCTCCATATAAAATACAGTCCTGTAATATGCTGACAGACTCTCTGCAGGAGGCGCATTAACCCACTGAGCTCTCCATATAAAATACAGTCCTGTAATATGCTGACAGACTCTCTGTGCAGGAGGCGCATTAACCCACTGAGCTCCCCATATAAAAAAAAGCTCTGTAATATGCTGACAGACTCTCTGCAGGAGGCGCATTAACCCACTGAGCTCTCCATATAAAATACAGTCATGTAATATGCTGACAAACTCTCTGCAGGAGGCACAATAACCTACTGAACTATCTATAAAAATACAGTCCTGTAATATGCTGACAAACTCTCTGCAGGAGGCACATTAACCTACTGAACTATCTATATAAAATACAGTCCTGTAATATGCTGACAGACTCTCTGCAGGAGGCGCATTAACCCACTGAGCTCTCCATATAAAATACAGTCCTGTAATATGCTGACAAACTCCCTGCAGTAGGCACATTAACCCACTGAGCTATCCATATGAAAAACAGTCCTGTAATATGCTGAGAGACTCTCTGCAGCAGGCACATTAACCCACTGAGACATCCGTATAAAATACAGTCCTGTAATATGTAGCACACTCTCTGCAGGAGGCGCATTAACCCACTGAGCTATCCATATATAATACAGTCTTATAGTATGCTGGAGATTCTCTGCAGGGGGTGCATTAACCCACTGAGCTATCCATATAAAATACAGTCCTGTAATATGCTGGCAGACTCTAGGCAGGAGGCGCGTTAACCCACTGAACTATCCATGTAAAATACAGTCTTGTAATATGCAGGCAGACTCTCTGCAGGAGGCGCATTAACCCACTGAGCTCTCCATATAAAATACAGTCCTGTAATATGCTGGCAGATCCTAGTCAGGAGACGCATTAATACACTGAACTATCCATATAAAATACAGTCCTGTAATATGCTGACAGGCTCTATGCAGGAGGCACATTAACCCACTGAACTATCCATATAAAATACAGTCTTGTAATATGCTGGCAGACTCTCAGCAGGAGGCACATTAACCAACTGAGCTATCCATATAAAATACAGTCCTGTAATATGCTGACAGACTCTCTGCAGGAGGCGCATTAACCCACTGAGCTATCCGTATAAAATACAGTTTGATTCTGTAAGATGCTGACAAACTCTCTGCAGGAGGCACATTAACCCACTGAACTATCTATATAAAATACAGTCCTGTAATATGCTGACAGACTCTCTGCAGCAGGCACATTAACCCACTGAGATATCCGTATAAAATACAGTCCTGTAATATGCTGACAAACTCTCTGCAGGAGGCACATTAACCCACTGAACTATCTATATAAAATACAGTCCTGTAATATGCTGACAGACTCTCTGCAGGAGGCGCATTAACCCACTGAGCTCTCCATATAAAATACAGTCCTGTAATATGCTGACAAACTCTCTGCAGGAGGCACATTAACCCACTGAACTATCTATATAAATTACAGTCCTGTAATATGCTGACAGAGTCTCTGTGCAGGAGGCGCATTAACCCACTGAGCTCCCCATATAAAATACAGTTCTGTAATATGCTGACAGACTCTCTGCAGGAGGCGCATTAACCCACTGAGCTCTCCATATAAAATACAGTCATGTAATATGCTGACAAACTCTCTGCAGGAGGCACAATAACCTACTGAACTATCTATAAAAATACAGTCCTGTAATATGCTGACAAACTCTCTGCAGGAGGCACATTAACCTACTGAACTATCTATATAAAATACAGTCCTGTAATATGCCGACAGACTCTCTGCAGGAGGCGCATTAACCCACTGAGCTCTCCATATAAAATACAGTCCTGTAATATGCTGACAAACTCTCTGCAGGAGGCACATTAACCCACTGAGCTATCCATATGAAAAACAGTCCTGTAATATGCTGAGAGACTCTCTGCAGCAGGCACATTAACCCACTGAGACATCTGTATAAAATACAGTCCTGTAATATGTAGCACACTCTCTGCAGCAGGCACATTAACCCACTGAACTATCTATATAAAATACAGTCCTGTAATATGCTGAAAGACTCTCTGTGCAGGAGGTGCATTAACCCACTGAGCTCTCCATAAAAAATACAGTTCTGTAATATGTTGACAGACTCTCTGCAGGAGGCGCATTAACCCACTGAGCTCTCCATATAAAATACAGTCCTGTAATATATAGCCGACTGTCTGCAGGAGGTGCAATAACCTACTGAGCTATCAATATAAAATACAGTCCTGTACTATGCTGATAGACTCTTTACAGGAAGCATTAACCCACTGAGCTATCCGTTTAAAATACAGTTCTGTAATATGCTGACAGACTCTCTACAGGAGGCCCATTAACCCACTGAGCTAGCCATATAAAATACAGTCCTGTAATATGCTGACAGACTCTCTGCAGGAGGCGCATTAACCCACTGAGCTATCCGTATAAAATACAGTTTGATTCTGTAATATGCTGACAAACTCTCTGCAGGAGGCACATTAACCCACTGAACTATCTATATAAAATACAGTCCTGTAATATGCTGATAGACTCTCTGCAGGAGGCGCATTAACCCACTGAGCTCTCCATATAAAATACAGTCCTGTAATATGTTGACAGACTCTCTGCAGGAGGCGCATTAACCCACTGAGCTCTCCATATAAAATACAGTCCTGTAATATGTAGCACACTCTCTGCAGGAGGCGCATTAACCCACTGAGCTATCCATATAAAATACAGTCCTGTAATATGCTGGCAGACTCTAGGCAGGAGGCGCGTTAACCCACTGAACTATCCATGTAAAATACAGTCTTGTAATATGCTGGCAGACTCTCTGCAGGAGGCGCATTAACCCACTGAGCTCTCCATATAAAATACAGTCCTGTAATATGCTGGCAGATCCTAGTCAGGAGGCGCGTTAACCCACTGAACTATCCATGTAAAATACAGTCTTGTAATATGCTGGCAGACTCTCTGCAGGAGGCGCATTAACCCACTGAGCTCTCCATATAAAATACAGTCCTGTAATATGCTGGCAGATCCTAGTCAGGAGACGCATTAATACACTGAACTATCCATATAAAATACAGTCCTGTAATATGCTGACAGGCTCTTTGCAGGAGGCACATTAACCCACTGAACTATCCATATAAAATACAGTCTTGTAATATGCTGGCAGACTCTCAGCAGGAGGCACATTAACCAACTGAGCTATCCATTTAAAATACAGTCTCGTAATATGCTGACAGACTCTCTGCAGGAGGCGCATTAACCCACTGAGCTATCCGTATAAAATACAGTTTGATTCTGTAATATGCTGACAAACTCTCTGCAGGAGGCACATTAACCCACTGAACTATCTATATAAAATACAGTCCTGTAATATGCTGACAGACTCTGCAGCAGGCACATTAACCCACTGAGATATCCGTATAAAATACAGTCCTGTAATATGTAGCCGACTGTCTGCAGGAGGTGCAATAACCTACTGAGCTATCAATATAAAATACAGTCCTGTACTATGCTGATAGACTCTTTACAGGAAGCATTAACCCACTGAGCTGTAATATGCTGACAGGCTCTTTGCAGGAGGCACATTAACCCACTGAACTATCCATATAAAATACAGTCTTGTAATATGCTGGCAGACTCTCAGCAGGAGGCACATTAACCAACTGAGCTATCCATATAAAATTCAGTCCTGTAATATGCTGACAGACTCTCTGCAGGAGGCGCATTAACCCACTGAGCTCTCCATATAAAATACAGTTTGATTCTGTAATATGCTGACAAACTCTCTGCAGGAGGCACATTAACCCACTGAACTATCTATATAAAATACAGTCCTGTAATATGCTGACAGACTCTCTGCAGCAGGCACATTAACCCACTGAGATATCCGTATAAAATACAGTCCTGTAATATGTAGCCGACTGTCTGCAGGAGGTGCAATACCCCACTGAGCTATCCATATAAAATACAGTTCTGTAATATATAGCCGACTGTCTGCAGGAGGTGCGATAACCTACTGAGCTATCAATATAAAATACAGTCCTGTACTATGCTGATAGACTCTTTACAGGAAGCATTAACCCACTGAGCTATCCGTTTAAAATACAGTTCTGTAATATGCTGACAGACTCTCTGCAGGAGGCGCATTAACCCACTGAGCTAGCCATATAAAATACAGTCCTGTAATATGCTGACAGACTCTCTGCAGGAGGCGCGTTAACTCACTGAGCTATCCGTATAAAATACAGTTTGATTCTGTAATATGCTGACAAACTCTCTGCAGGAGGCACATTAAACCACTGAACTATCTATATAAAATACAGTCCTGTAATATGCGGACAGACTCTCTGTGCAGGAGGTGCATTAACCCACTGAGCTCTCCATAAAAAATACAGTTCTGTAATATGTTGACAGACTCTCTGCAGGAGGCACATTAACCCACTGAACTATCTATATAAAATACAGTCCTGTAATATGCTGACAGACTCTCTGTGCAGGAGGTGCATTAACCCACTGAGCTCTCCATATAAAATACAGTCCTGTAATATGCTGACAAACTCTCTGCAGGAGGCACATTAACCTACTGAACTATCTATATAAAATACAGTCCTGTAATATGCTGACAGACTCTCTGCAGGAGGCGCATTAACCCACTGAGCTCTCCATATAAAATACAGTCCTGTAATATGCTGACAAACTCTCTGCAGGAGGCACATTAACCCACTGAACTATCTATATAAATTACAGTCCTGTAATATGCTGACAGACTCTCTGCAGGAGGCGCATTAACCCACTGAGCTATCCGTATAAAATACAGTTTGATTCTGTAATATGCTGACAAACTCTCTGCAGGAGGCACATTAACCCACTGAACTATCTATATAAAATACAGTCCTGTAATATGCTGACAGACTCTCTGTGCAGGAGGTGCATTAACCCACTGAGCTCTCCATATAAAACACAGTCCTGTAATATGCTGACAAACTCTCTGCAGGAGGCACATTAACCCACTGAGCTATCCATATGAAAAACAGTCCTGTAATATGCTGAGAGACTCTCTGCAGCAGGCACATTAACCCACTAAGACATCTGTATAAAATACAGTCCTGTAATATGTAGCACACGCTCTGCAGCAGGCACATTAACCCACTGAGACATCCGTATAAAATACAGTCCTGTAATATGTAGCACACTCTCTGCAGGAGGCGCATTAACCCACTGAGCTATCCATATAAAATACAGTCCTGTAATATGCTGGCAGACTCTAGGCAGGAGGCGCGTTAACCCACTGAACTATCCATGTAAAATACAGTCTTGTAATATGCTGGCAGACTCTCTGCAGGAGGCGCATTAACCCACTGAGCTCTCCATATAAAATACAGTCCTGTAATATGCTGGCAGATCCTAGTCAGGAGACGCATTAATACACTGAACTATCCATATAAAATACAGTCCTGTAATATGCTGACAGGCTCTTTGCAGGAGGCACATTAACCCACTGAACTATCCATATAAAATACAGTCTTGTAATATGCTGGCAGACTCTCAGCAGGAGGCACATTAACCAACTGAGCTATCCATTTAAAATACAGTCCTGTAATATGCTGACAGACTCTCTGCAGGAGGCGCATTAACCCACTGAGCTATCCGTATAAAATACAGTTTGATTCTGTAATATGCTGACAAACTCTCTGCAGGAGGCACATTAACCCACTGAACTATCTATATAAAATACAGTCCTGTAATATGCTGACAGACTCTGCAGCAGGCACATTAACCCACTGAGATATCCGTATAAAATACAGTCCTGTAATATGTAGCCGACTGTCTGCAGGAGGTGCAATAACCTACTGAGCTATCAATATAAAATACAGTCCTGTACTATGCTGATAGACTCTTTACAGGAAGCATTAACCCACTGAGCTGTAATATGCTGACAGGCTCTTTGCAGGAGGCACATTAACCCACTGAACTATCCATATAAAATACAGTCTTGTAATATGCTGGCAGACTCTCAGCAGGAGGCACATTAACCAACTGAGCTATCCATATAAAATACAGTCCTGTAATATGCTGACAGACTCTCTGCAGGAGGCGCATTAACCCACTGAGCTCTCCATATAAAATACAGTTTGATTCTGTAATATGCTGACAAACTCTCTGCAGGAGGCACATTAACCCACTGAACTATCTATATAAAATACAGTCCTGTAATATGCTGACAGACTCTCTGCAGCAGGCACATTAACCCACTGAGATATCCGTATAAAATACAGTCCTGTAATATGTAGCCGACTGTCTGCAGGAGGTGCAATAACCCACTGAGCTATCCATATAAAATACAGTTCTGTAATATATAGCCGACTGTCTGCAGGAGGTGCGATAACCTACTGAGCTATCAATATAAAATACAGTCCTGTACTATGCTGATAGACTCTTTACAGGAAGCATTAACCCACTGAGCTATCCGTTTAAAATACAGTTCTGTAATATGCTGACAGACTCTCTGCAGGAGGCGCATTAACCCACTGAGCTAGCCATATAAAATACAGTCCTGTAATATGCTGACAGACTCTCGGCAGGAGGCGCATTAACTCACTGAGCTATCCGTATAAAATACAGTTTGATTCTGTAATATGCTGACAAACTCTCTGCAGGAGGCACATTAAACCACTGAACTATCTATATAAAATACAGTCCTGTAATATGCTGACAGACTCTCTGTGCAGGAGGTGCATTAACCCACTGAGCTCTCCATAAAAAATACAGTTCTGTAATATGTTGACAGACTCTCTGCAGGAGGCACATTAACCCACTGAACTATCTATATAAAATACAGTCCTGTAATATGCTGACAGACTCTCTGCAGGAGGCACATTAACCCACTGAACTATCTATATAAATTACAGTCCTGTAATATGCTGACAGACTCTCTGTGCAGGAGGCGCATTAACCCACTGAGCTCCCCATATAAAATACAGTTCTGTAATATGCTGACAGACTCTCTGCAGGAGGCGCATTAACCCACTGAGCTCTCCATATAAAATACAGTCATGTAATATGCTGACAAACTCTCTGCAGGAGGCACAATAACCTACTGAACTATCTATATAAAATACAGTCCTGTAATATGCTGACAAACTCTCTGTAGGAGGCGCATTAACCCACTGAGCTCTCCATATAAAATACAGTCCTGTAATATGCTGACAAACTCTCTGCAGGAGGCACATTAACCCACTGAGCTATCCATATGAAAAACAGTCCTGTAATATGCTGAGAGAATCTCTGCAGCAGGCACATTAACCCACTGAGACATCTGTATAAAATACAGTCCTGTAATATGTAGCACACTCTCTGTAGCAGGCACATTAACCCACTGAGACATCCGTATAAAATACAGTCCTGTAATATGTAGCACACTCTCTGCAGGAGGCACATTAACCCACTGAGCTATCCATATATAATACAGTCTTATAGTATGCTGGAGATTCTCTGCAGGGGGTGCATTAACCCACTGAGCTATCCATATAAATTACAGTCCTGTAATATGCTGGCAGACTCTAGGCAGGAGGCGCGTTAACCCACTGAACTATCCATGTAAAATACAGTCTTGTAATAAGCTGGCAGACTCTCTGCAGGAGGCGCATTAACCCACTGAGCTCTCCATATAAAATACAGTCCTGTAATATGCTGGCAGATCCTAGTCAGGAGACGCATTAATACACTGAACTATCCATATAAAATACAGTCCTGTAATATGCTGACAGGCTCTTTGCAGGAGGCACATTAACCCACTGAACTATCCATATAAAATACAGTCTTGTAATATGCTGGCAGACTCTCAGCAGGAGGCACATTAACCAACTGAGCTATCCATATAAAATACAATCCTGTAATATGCTGACAGACTCTCTGCAGGAGGCGCATTAACCCACTGAGCTATCCGTATAAAATACAGTTTGATTCTGTAATATGCTGACAAACAACCTACTGAGCTATCAATATAAAATACAGTCCTGTACTATGCTGATAGACTCTTTACAGGAAGCATTAACCCACTGAGCTGTAATATGCTGACAGGCTCTTTGCAGGAGGCACATTAACCCACTGAACTATCCATATAAAATACAGTCTTGTAATATGCTGGCAGACTCTTAGCAGGAGGCACATTAACCAACTGAGCTATCCATATAAAATACAGTCCTGTAATATGCTGACAGACTCTCAGCAGGAGGCACAATAACCCACTGAGCTATCCATATAAAATACAGTTCTGTAATATGCTGACAGACTCTGCAGGAGGCGCATTAACCCACTGAGCTAGCCATATAAAATACAGTCCTGTAATATGCTGACAGACTCTCTGCAGGAGGCGCATTAACCCACTGAGCTATCCGTATAAAATACAGTTTGATTCTGTAATATGCTGACAAACTCTCTGCAGGAGGCACATTAACCCACTGAACTATCTATATAAAATACAGTCCTGTAATATGCTGACAGACTCTCTGCAGCAGGCACATTAACCCACTGAGATATCCGTATAAAATACAGTCCTGTAATATGTAGCCGACTGTCTGCAGGAGGTGCAATAACCTACTGAGCTATCAATATAAAATACAGTCCTGTACGATGCTGACAGACTCTCTGCAGGAGGCGCATTAACCCACTGAGCTATCCGTATAAAATACAGTTCTGCAATATGCTGACAGACTCTCTGCAGGAGGCGCATTAACCCACTGAGCTAGCCATATAAAATACAGTCCTGTAATATGCTGACAGACTCTCTGCAGGAGGCGCATTAACCCACTGAGCTATCCGTATAAAATAGTTTGATTCTGTAATATGCTGACAAACTCTCTGCAGGAGGCACATTAACCCACTGAACTATCTATATAAAATACAGTCCTGTAATATGCTGACAGACTCTCTGTGCAGGAGGTGCATTAACCCACTGAGCTCTCCATAAAAAATACAGTTCTGTAATATGTTGACAGACTCTCTGCAGGAGGCGCATTAACCCACTGAGCTCTCCATATAAAATACAGTCCTGTAATATGCTGACAGACTCTCTGCAGGAGGCGCATTAACCCACTGAGCTATCCGTATAAAATAGTTTGATTCTGTAATATGCTGACAAACTCTCTGCAGGAGGCACATTAACCCACTGAACTATCTATATAAAATACAGTCCTGTAATATGCTGACAGACTCTCTGTGCAGGAGGTGCATTAACCCACTGAGCTCTCCATAAAAAATACAGTTCTGTAATATGTTGACAGACTCTCTGCAGGAGGCGCATTAACCCACTGAGCTCCCCATATAAAATACAGTTCTGTAATATGCTGACAGACTCTCTGCAGGAGGCACATTAACCCACTGAGCTCTCCATATAAAATACAGTCATGTAATATGCTGACAAACTCTCTGCAGGAGGCACAATAACCTACTGAACTATCTATAAAAATACAGTCCTGTAATATGCTGACAAACTCTCTGCAGGAGGCACATTAACCTACTGAACTATCTATATAAAATACAGTCCTGTAATATGCTGACAGACTCTCTGCAGGAGGCGCATTAACCCACTGAGCTCTCCATATAAAATACAGTCCTGTAATATGCTGACAAACTCTCTGCAGGAGGCACATTAACCCACTGAGCTATCCATATGAAAAACAGTCCTGTAATATGCTGAGAGACTCTCTGTGCAGGAGGTGCATTAACCCACTGCGCTATCTATATAAAATACAGTCCTGTAATATGCTGATAGACTCTCTGTGCAGGAGGCGCATTAACCCACTGAGCTCTCCATATAAAATACAGTCCTGTAATATGCTGACAAACTCTCTGCAGGAGGCACATTAACCCACTGAACTATCTATATAAATTACAGTCCTGTAATATGCTGACAGACTCTCTGTGCAGGAGGCGCATTGACCCACTGAGCTCCCCATATAAAATACAGTCCTGTAATATGCTGACAAACTCTCTGCAGGAGGCACATTAACCCACTGAACTATCTATATAAATTACAGTCCTGTAATATGCTGACAGACTCTCTGTGCAGGAGGCGCATTAACCCACTGAGCTCCCCATATAAAATACAGTTCTGTAATATGCTGACAGACTCTCTGCAGGAGGCGCATTAACCCACTGAGCTCTCCATATAAAATACAGTCATGTAATATGCTGACAAACTCTCTGCAGGAGGCACAATAACCTACTGAACTATCTATAAAAATACAGTCCTGTAATATGCTGACAAACTCTCTGCAGGAGGCACATTAACCTACTGAACTATCTATATAAAATACAGTCCTGTAATATGCTGACAGACTCTCTGCAGGAGGCGCATTAACCCACTGAGCTCTCCATATAAAATACAGTCCTGTAATATGCTGACAAACTCTCTGCAGGAGGCACATTAACCCACTGAGCTATCCATATGAAAAACAGTCCTGTAATATGCTGAGAGACTCTCTGCAGCAGGCACATTAACCCACTGAGACATCTGTATAAAATACAGTCCTGTAATATGTAGCACACTCTCTGCAGCAGGCACATTAACCCACTGAACTATCTATATAAAATACAGTCCTGTAATATGCTGACAGACTCTCTGTGCAGGAGGTGCATTAACCCACTGAGCTCTCCATAAAAAATACAGTTCTGTAATATGTTGACAGACTCTCTGCAGGAGGCGCATTAACCCACTGAGCTCTCCATATAAAATACAGTCCTGTAATATATAGCCGACTGTCTGCAGGAGGTGCAATAACCTACTGCGCTATCAATATAAAATACAGTCCTGTACTATGCTGATAGACTCTTTACAGGAAGCATTAACCCACTGAGCTATCCGTTTAAAATACAGTTCTGTAATATGCTGACAAACTCTCTACAGGAGGCCCATTAACCCACTGAGCTAGCCATATAAAATACAGTCCTGTAATATGCTGACAGACTCTCTGCAGGAGGCGCATTAACCCACTGAGCTATCCGTATAAAATACAGTTTGATTCTGTAATATGCTGACAAACTCTCTGCAGGAGGCACATTAACCCACTGAACTATCTATATAAAATACAGTCCTGTAATATGCTGATAGACTCTCTGCAGGAGGCGCATTAACCCACTGAGCTCTCCATATAAAATACAGTCCTGTAATATGTTGACAGACTCTCTGCAGGAGGCGCATTAACCCACTGAGCTCTCCATATAAAATACAGTCCTGTAATATGCTGACAAACTCTCTGTAGGAGGCACATTAACCTACTGAACTATCTATATAAAATACAGTCCTGTAATATGCTGATAGACTCTCTGCAGGAGGCGCATTAACCCACTGAGCTCTCCATATAAAATACAGTCCTGTAATATGCTGACAAACTCTCTGCAGGAGGCACATTAACCCACTGAACTATCTATATAAATTACAGTCCTGTAATATGCTGACAGACTCTCTGTGCAGGAGGCGCATTAACCCACTGAGCTCCCCATATAAAATGCAGTTCTGTAATATGCTGACAGACTCTCTGCAGGAGGTGCATTAACCCACTGAGCTCTCCATATAAAATACAGTCATGTAATATGCTGACAAACTCTCTGCAGGAGGCACAATAACCTACTGAACTATCTATAAAAATACAGTCCTGTAATATGCTGACAAACTCTCTGCAGGAGGCACATTAACCTACTGAACTATCTATATAAAATACAGTCCTGTAATATGCTGACAGACTCTCTGCAGGAGGCGCATTAACCCACTGAGCTCTCCATATAAAATACAGTCCTGTAATATGCTGACAAACTCTCTGCAGGAGGCACATTAACCCACTGAGCTATCCATATGAAAAACAGTCCTGTAATATGCTAAGAGACTCTCTGCAGCAGGCACATTAACCCACTGAGACATCTGTATAAAATACAGTCCTGTAATATGTAGCACACTCTCTGCAGCAGGCACATTAACCCACTGAGACATACGTATAAAATACAGTCTTGTAATATGTAGCACACTCTCTGCAGGAGGCGCATTAACCCACTGAGCTATCCATATATAATACAGTCTTATAGTAAGCTGGAGATTCTCTGCAGGGGGTGCATTAACCCACTGAGCTATCCATATAAAATACAGTCCTGTAATATGCTGGCAGACTCTAGGCAGGAGGCGCGTTAACCCACTGAACTATCCATGTAAAATACAGTCCTGTAATATGCTGGCAGACTCTCTGCAGGAGGCGCATTAACCCACTGAGCTCTCCATATAAAATACAGTCCTGTAATATGCTGGCAGATCCTAGTCAGGAGACACATTAATACACTGAACTATCCATATAAAATACAGTCCTGTAATATGCTGACAGGCTCTTTGCAGGAGGCACATTAACCCACTGAACTATCCATATAAAATACAGTCTTGTAATATGCTGGCAGACTCTCAGCAGGAGGCACATTAACCAACTGAGCTATCCATATAAAATATAGTCCTGTAATATGCTGACAGACTCTCTGCAGGAGGCGCATTAACCCACTGAGCTATCCGTATAAAATACAGTTTGATTCTGTAATATGCTGACAAACTCTCTGCAGGAGGCACATTAACCCACTGAACTATCTATATAAAATACAGTCCTGTAATATGCTGACAGACTCTCTGCAGCAGGCACATTAACCCACTGAGATATCCGTATAAAATACAGTCCTGTAATATGTAGCCGACTGTCTGCAGGAGGTGCAATAACCTACTGAGCTATCAATATAAAATACAGTCCTGTACTATGCTGATAGACTCTTTACAGGAAGCATTAACCCATTGAGCTGTAATATGCTGACAGGCTCTTTGCAGGAGGCACATTAACCCACTGAACTATCCATATAAAATACAGTCTTGTAATATGCTGGCAGACTCTTAGCAGGAGGCACATTAACCAACTGAGCTATCCATATAAAATACAGTCCTGTAATATGCTGACAAACTCTATGCAGGAGGCACATTAACCCACTGAACTATCTATATAAAATACAGTCCTGTAATATGCTGACAGACTCTCTGTGCAGGAGGTGCATTAACCCACTGAGCTCTCCATAAAAAATACAGTTCTGTAATATGTTGACAGACTCTCTGCAGGAGGCGCATTAACCCACTGAGCTCTCCATATAAAATACAGTCCTGTAATATGCTGACAAACTCTCTGCAGGAGGCACATTAACCTACTGAACTATCTATATAAAATACAGTCCTGTAATATGCTGACAGACTCTCTGCAGGAGGCGCATTAACCCACTGAGCTCTCCATATAAAATACAGTCCTGTAATATGCTGACAGACTCTCTGCAAGAGGCGCATTAACCCACTGAGCTCTCCATATAAAATACAGTCCTGTAATATGCTGACAGACTCTCTGTGCAGGAGGCGCATTAACCCACTGAGCTCCCCATATAAAAAAAAGCTCTGTAATATGCTGACAGACTCTCTGCAGGAGGCGCATTAACCCACTGAGCTCTCCATATAAAATACAGTCATGTAATATGCTGACAAACTCTCTGCAGGAGGCACAATAACCTACTGAACTATCTATAAAAATACAGTCCTGTAATATGCTGACAAACTCTCTGCAGGAGGCACATTAACCTACTGAACTATCTATATAAAATACAGTCCTGTAATATGCTGACAGACTCTCTGCAGGAGGCGCATTAACCCACTGAGCTCTCCATATAAAATACAGTCCTGTAATATGCTGACAAACTCCCTGCAGTAGGCACATTAACCCACTGAGCTATCCATATGAAAAACAGTCCTGTAATATGCTGAGAGACTCTCTGCAGCAGGCACATTAACCCACTGAGACATCCGTATAAAATACAGTCCTGTAATATGTAGCACACTCTCTGCAGGAGGCGCATTAACCCACTGAGCTATCCATATATAATACAGTCTTATAGTATGCTGGAGATTCTCTGCAGGGGGTGCATTAACCCACTGAGCTATCCATATAAAATACAGTCCTGTAATATGCTGGCAGACTCTAGGCAGGAGGCGCGTTAACCCACTGAACTATCCATGTAAAATACAGTCTTGTAATATGCAGGCAGACTCTCTGCAGGAGGCGCATTAACCCACTGAGCTCTCCATATAAAATACAGTCCTGTAATATGCTGGCAGATCCTAGTCAGGAGACGCATTAATACACTGAACTATCCATATAAAATACAGTCCTGTAATATGCTGACAGGCTCTATGCAGGAGGCACATTAACCCACTGAACTATCCATATAAAATACAGTCTTGTAATATGCTGGCAGACTCTCAGCAGGAGGCACATTAACCAACTGAGCTATCCATATAAAATACAGTCCTGTAATATGCTGACAGACTCTCTGCAGGAGGCGCATTAACCCACTGAGCTATCCGTATAAAATACAGTTTGATTCTGTAAGATGCTGACAAACTCTCTGCAGGAGGCACATTAACCCACTAAACTATCTATATAAAATACAGTCCTGTAATATGCTGACAGACTCTCTGCAGCAGGCACATTAACCCACTGAGATATCCGTATAAAATACAGTCCTGTAATATGCTGACAAACTCTCTGCAGGAGGCACATTAACCTACTGAACTATCTATATAAAATACAGTCCTGTAATATGCTGATAGACTCTCTGCAGGAGGCGCATTAACCCACTGAGCTCTCCATATAAAATACAGTCCTGTAATATGCTGACAAACTCTCTGCAGGAGGCACATTAACCCACTGAACTATCTATATAAATTACAGTCCTGTAATATGCTGACAGAGTCTCTGTGCAGGAGGCGCATTAACCCACTGAGCTCCCCATATAAAATACAGTTCTGTAATATGCTGACAGACTCTCTGCAGGAGGCGCATTAACCCACTGAGCTCTCCATATAAAATACAGTCATGTAATATGCTGACAAACTCTCTGCAGGAGGCACATTAACCCACTGAACTATCTATATAAAATACAGTCCTGTAATATGCTGACAGACTCTCTGTGCAGGAGGTGCATTAACCCACTGAGCTCTCCATAAAAAATACAGTTCTGTAATATGTTGACAGACTCTCTGCAGGAGGCGCATTAACCCACTGAGCTCTCCATATAAAATACAGTCCTGTAATATGCTGACAAACTCTCTGCAGGAGGCACATTAACCTACTGAACTATCTATATAAAATACAGTCCTGTAATATGCTGACAGACTCTCTGCAGGAGGCGCATTAACCCACTGAGCTCTCCATATAAAATACAGTCCTGTAATATGCTGACAGACTCTCTGCAAGAGGCGCATTAACCCACTGAGCTCTCCATATAAAATACAGTCCTGTAATATGCTGACAGACTCTCTGTGCAGGAGGCGCATTAACCCACTGAGCTCCCCATATAAAAAAAAGCTCTGTAATATGCTGACAGACTCTCTGCAGGAGGCGCATTAACCCACTGAGCTCTCCATATAAAATACAGTCATGTAATATGCTGACAAACTCTCTGCAGGAGGCACAATAACCTACTGAACTATCTATAAAAATACAGTCCTGTAATATGCTGACAAACTCTCTGCAGGAGGCACATTAACCTACTGAACTATCTATATAAAATACAGTCCTGTAATATGCTGACAGACTCTCTGCAGGAGGCGCATTAACCCACTGAGCTCTCCATATAAAATACAGTCCTGTAATATGCTGACAAACTCCCTGCAGTAGGCACATTAACCCACTGAGCTATCCATATGAAAAACAGTCCTGTAATATGCTGAGAGACTCTCTGCAGCAGGCACATTAACCCACTGAGACATCCGTATAAAATACAGTCCTGTAATATGTAGCACACTCTCTGCAGGAGGCGCATTAACCCACTGAGCTATCCATATATAATACAGTCTTATAGTATGCTGGAGATTCTCTGCAGGGGGTGCATTAACCCACTGAGCTATCCATATAAAATACAGTCCTGTAATATGCTGGCAGACTCTAGGCAGGAGGCGCGTTAACCCATTGAACTATCCATGTAAAATACAGTCTTGTAATATGCAGGCAGACTCTCTGCAGGAGGCGCATTAACCCACTGAGCTCTCCATATAAAATACAGTCCTGTAATATGCTGGCAGATCCTAGTCAGGAGACGCATTAATACACTGAACTATCCATATAAAATACAGTCCTGTAATATGCTGACAGGCTCTATGCAGGAGGCACATTAACCCACTGAACTATCCATATAAAATACAGTCTTGTAATATGCTGGCAGACTCTCAGCAGGAGGCACATTAACCAACTGAGCTATCCATATAAAATACAGTCCTGTAATATGCTGACAGACTCTCTGCAGGAGGCGCATTAACCCACTGAGCTATCCGTATAAAATACAGTTTGATTCTGTAAGATGCTGACAAACTCTCTGCAGGAGGCACATTAACCCACTGAACTATCTATATAAAATACAGTCCTGTAATATGCTGACAGAATCTCTGCAGCAGGCACATTAACCCACTGAGATATCCGTATAAAATACAGTCCTGTAATATGCTGACAAACTCTCTGCAGGAGGCACATTAACCTACTGAACTATCTATATAAAATACAGTCCTGTAATATGCTGATAGACTCTCTGCAGGAGGCGCATTAACCCACTGAGCTCTCCATATAAAATACAGTCCTGTAATATGCTGACAAACTCTCTGCAGGAGGCACATTAACCCACTGAACTATCTATATAAATTACAGTCCTGTAATATGCTGACAGAGTCTCTGTGCAGGAGGCGCATTAACCCACTGAGCTCCCCATATAAAATACAGTTCTGTAATATGCTGACAGACTCTCTGCAGGAGGCGCATTAACCCACTGAGCTCTCCATATAAAATACAGTCATGTAATATGCTGACAAACTCTCTGCAGGAGGCACAATAACCTACTGAACTATCTATAAAAATACAGTCCTGTAATATGCTGACAAACTCTCTGCAGGAGGCACATTAACCTACTGAACTATCTATATAAAATACAGTCCTGTAATATGCTGACAGACTCTCTGCAGGAGGCGCATTAACCCACTGAGCTCTCCATATAAAATACAGTCCTGTAATATGCTGACAAACTCTCTGCAGGAGGCACATTAACCCACTGAGCTATCCATATGAAAAACAGTCCTGTAATATGCTGAGAGACTCTCTGCAGCAGGCACATTAACCCACTGAGACATCTGTATAAAATACAGTCCTGTAATATGTAGCACACTCTCTGCAGCAGGCACATTAACCCACTGAACTATCTATATAAAATACAGTCCTGTAATATGCTGAAAGACTCTCTGTGCAGGAGGTGCATTAACCCACTGAGCTCTCCATAAAAAATACAGTTCTGTAATATGTTGACAGACTCTCTGCAGGAGGCGCATTAACCCACTGAGCTCTCCATATAAAATACAGTCCTGTAATATATAGCCGACTGTCTGCAGGAGGTGCAATAACCTACTGAGCTATCAATATAAAATACAGTCCTGTACTATGCTGATAGACTCTTTACAGGAAGCATTAACCCACTGAGCTATCCGTTTAAAATACAGTTCTGTAATATGCTGACAGACTCTCTACAGGAGGCCCATTAACCCACTGAGCTAGCCATATAAAATACAGTCCTGTAATATGCTGACAGACTCTCTGCAGGAGGCGCATTAACCCACTGAGCTATCCGTATAAAATACAGTTTGATTCTGTAATATGCTGACAAACTCTCTGCAGGAGGCACATTAACCCACTGAACTATCTATATAAAATACAGTCCTGTAATATGCTGATAGACTCTCTGCAGGAGGCGCATTAACCCACTGAGCTCTCCATATAAAATACAGTCCTGTAATATGTTGACAGACTCTCTGCAGGAGGCGCATTAACCCACTGAGCTCTCCATATAAAATACAGTCCTGTAATATGCTGACAAACTCTCTGCAGGAGGCACATTAACCTACTGAACTATCTATATAAAATACAGTCCTGTAATATGCTGATAGACTCTCTGCAGGAGGCGCATTAACCCACTGAGCTCCCCATATAAAATACAGTTCTGTAATATGCTGACAGACTCTCTGCAGGAGGTGCATTAACCCACTGAGCTCTCCATATAAAATACAGTCATGTAATATGCTGACAAACTCTCTGCAGGAGGCACAATAACCTACTGAACTATCTATAAAAATACAGTCCTGTAATATGCTGACAAACTCTCTGCAGGAGGCACATTAACCTACTGAACTATCTATATAAAATACAGTCCTGTAATATGCTGACAGACTCTCTGCAGGAGGCGCATTAACCCACTGAGCTCTCCATATAAAATACAGTCCTGTAATATGCTGACAAACTCTCTGCAGGAGGCACATTAACCCACTGAGCTATCCATATGAAAAACAGTCCTGTAATATGCTAAGAGACTCTCTGCAGCAGGCACATTAACCCACTGAGACATCTGTATAAAATACAGTCCTGTAATATGTAGCACACTCTCTGCAGCAGGCACATTAACCCACTGAGACATCCGTATAAAATACAGTCCTGTAATATTTAGCACACTCTCTGCAGGAGGCGCATTAACCCACTGAGCTATCCATATATAATACAGTCTTATAGTATGCTGGAGATTCTCTGCAGGGGGTGCATTAACCCACTGAGCTATCCATATAAAATACAGTCCTGTAATATGCTGGCAGACTCTAGGCAGGAGGCGCGTTAACCCACTGAACTATCCATGTAAAATACAGTCTTGTAATATGCTGGCAGACTCTCTGCAGGAGGCGCATTAACCCACTGAGCTCTCCATATAAAATACAGTCCTGTAATATGCTGGCAGATCCTAGTCAGGAGACGCATTAATACACTGAACTATCCATATAAAATACAGTCCTGTAATATGCTGACAGGCTCTTTGCAGGAGGCACATTAACCCACTGAACTATCCATATAAAATACAGTCTTGTAATATGCTGGCAGACTCTCAGCAGGAGGCACATTAACCCACTGAGCTCTCCATGAAAAATACAGTTCTGTAATATGTTGACAGACTCTCTGCAGGAGGCGCATTAACCCACTGAGCTCTCCATATAAAATACAGTCCTGTAATATATAGCCGACTGTCTGCAGGAGGTGCAATAACCTACTGAGCTATCAATATAAAATACAGTCCTGTACTATGCTGATAGACTCTTTACAGGAAGCATTAACCCACTGAGCTATCCGTTTAAAATACAGTTCTGTAATATGCTGACAGACTCTCTACAGGAGGCCCATTAACCCACTGAGCTAGCCATATAAAATACAGTCCTGTAATATGCTGACAGACTCTCTGCAGGAGGCGCATTAACCCACTGAGCTATCCGTATAAAATACAGTTTGATTCTGTAATATGCTGACAAACTCTCTGCAGGAGGCACATTAACCCACTGAACTATCTATATAAAATACAGTCCTGTAATATGCTGATAGACTCTCTGCAGGAGGCGCATTAACCCACTGAGCTCTCCATATAAAATACAGTCCTGTAATATGTTGACAGACTCTCTGCAGGAGGCGCATTAACCCACTGAGCTCTCCATATAAAATACAGTCCTGTAATATGCTGACAAACTCTCTGCAGGAGGCACATTAACCTACTGAACTATCTATATAAAATACAGTCCTGTAATATGCTGATAGACTCTCTGCATGAGGCGCATTAACCCACTGAGCTCTCCATATAAAATACAGTCCTGTAATATGCTGACAAACTCTCTGCAGGAGGCACATTAACCCACTGAACTATCTATATAAATTACAGTCCTGTAATATGCTGACAGACTCTCTGTGCAGGAGGCGCATTAACCCACTGAGCTCCCCATATAAAATACAGTTCTGTAATATGCTGACAGACTCTCTGCAGGAGGCGCATTAACCCACTGAGCTCTCCATATAAAATACAGTCATGTAATATGCTGACAAACTCTCTGCAGGAGGCACAATAACCTACTGAACTATCTATAAAAATACAGTCCTGTAATATGCTGACAAACTCTCTGCAGGAGGCACATTAACCTACTGAACTATCTATATAAAATACAGTCCTGTAATATGCTGACAGACTCTCTGCAGGAGGCGCATTAACCCACTGAGCTCTCCATATAAAATACAGTCCTGTAATATGCTGACAAACTCTCTGCAGGAGGCACATTAACCCACTGAGCTATCCATATGAAAAACAGTCCTGTAATATGCTAAGAGACTCTCTGCAGCAGGCACATTAACCCACTGAGACATCTGTATAAAATACAGTCCTGTAATATGTAGCACACTCTCTGCAGCAGGCACATTAACCCACTGAGACATCCGTATAAAATACAGTCCTGTAATATGTAGCACACTCTCTGCAGGAGGCGCATTAACCCACTGAGCTATCCATATATAATACAGTCTTATAGTATGCTGGAGATTCTCTGCAGGGGGTGCATTAACCCACTGAGCTATCCATATAAAATACAGTCCTGTAATATGCTGGCAGACTCTAGGCAGGAGGCGCGTTAACCCACTGAACTATCCATGTAAAATACAGTCTTGTAATATGCTGGCAGACTCTCTGCAGGAGGCGCATTAACCCACTGAGCTCTCCATATAAAATACAGTCCTGTAATATGCTGGCAGATCCTAGTCAGGAGACGCATTAATACACTGAACTATCCATATAAAATACAGTCCTGTAATATGCTGACAGGCTCTTTGCAGGAGGCACATTAACCCACTGAACTATCCATATAAAATACAGTCTTGTAATATGCTGGCAGACTCTCAGCAGGAGGCACATTAACCAACTGAGCTATCCATATAAAATATAGTCCTGTAATATGCTGACAGACTCTCTGCAGGAGGCGCATTAACCCACTGAGCTATCCGTATAAAATACAGTTTGATTCTGTAATATGCTGACAAACTCTCTGCAGGAGGCACATTAACCCACTGAGCTCTCCATATAAAATACAGTCCTGTAATATGCTGACAGACTCTCTGCAGCAGGCACATTAACCCACTGAGATATCCGTATAAAATACAGTCCTGTAATATGTAGCCGACTGTCTGCAGGAGGTGCAATAACCTACTGAGCTATCAATATAAAATACAGTCCTGTACTATGCTGATAGACTCTTTACAGGAAGCATTAACCTACTGAGCTGTAATATGCTGACAGGCTCTTTGCAGGAGGCACATTAACCCACTGAACTATCCATATAAAATACAGTCCTGTAATATGCTGACAGACTCTCAGCAGGAGGCACAATAACCCACTGAGCTATCCATATAAAATACAGTTCTGTAATATGCTGACAGACTCTCTGCAGGAGGCGCATTAACCCACTGAGCTAGCCATATAAAATACAGTCCTGTAATATGCTGACAGACTCTCTGCAGGAGGCGCATTAACCCACTGAGCTATCCGTATAAAATAGTTTGATTCTGTAATATGCTGACAAACTCTCTGCAGGAGGCACATTAACCCACTGAACTATCTATATAAAATACAGTCCTGTAATATGCTGACAGACTCTCTGTGCAGGAGGTGCATTAACCCACTGAGCTCTCCATAAAAAATACAGTTCTGTAATATGTTGACAGACTCTCTGCAGGAGGCGCATTAACCCACTGAGCTCTCCATATAAAATACAGTCCTGTAATATGCTGACAAACTCTCTGCAGGAGGCACATTAACCTACTGAACTATCTATATAAAATACAGTCCTGTAATATGCTGACAGACTCTCTGCAGGAGGCGCATTAACCCACTGAGCTCTCCATATAAAATACAGTCCTGTAATATGCTGACAGACTCTCTGCAGGAGGCGCATTAACCCACTGAGCTCTCCATATAAAATACAGTCCTGTAATATGCTGACAGACTCTCTGTGCAGGAGGCGCATTAACCCACTGAGCTCCCCATATAAAAAAAAGCTCTGTAATATGCTGACAGACTCTCTGCAGGAGGCGCATTAACCCACTGAGCTCTCCATATAAAATACAGTCATGTAATATGCTGACAAACTCTCTGCAGGAGGCACAATAACCTACTGAACTATCTATAAAAATACAGTCCTGTAATATGCTGACAAACTCTCTGCAGGAGGCACATTAACCTACTGAACTATCTATATAAAATACAGTCCTGTAATATGCTGACAGACTCTCTGCAGGAGGCGCATTAACCCACTGAGCTCTCCATATAAAATACAGTCCTGTAATATGCTGACAGACTCTCTGCAGGAGGCGCATTAACCCACTGAGCTATCCATATGAAAAACAGTCCTGTAATATGCTGAGAGACTCTCTGCAGCAGGCACATTAACCCACTGAGACATCCGTATAAAATACAGTCCTGTAATATGTAGCACACTCTCTGCAGGAGGCGCATTAACCCACTGAGCTATCCATATATAATACAGTCTTATAGTATGCTGGAGATTCTCTGCAGGGGGTGCATTAACCCACTGAGCTATCCATATAAAATACAGTCCTGTAATATGCTGGCAGACTCTAGGCAGGAGGCGCGTTAACCCACTGAACTATCCATGTAAAATACAGTCTTGTAATATGCTGGCAGACTCTCTGCAGGAGGCGCATTAACCCACTGAGCTCTCCATATAAAATACAGTCCTGTAATATGCTGGCAGATCCTAGTCAGGAGACGCATTAATACACTGAACTATCCATATAAAATACAGTCCTGTAATATGCTGACAGGCTCTATGCAGGAGGCACATTAACCCACTGAACTATCCATATAAAATACAGTCTTGTAATATGCTGACAGACTCTCTGCAGGAGGCGCATTAACCCACTGAGCTATCCGTATAAAATACAGTTTGATTCTGTAAGATGCTGACAAACTCTCTGCAGGAGGCACATTAACCCACTGAACTATCTATATAAAATACAGTCCTGTAATATGCTGACAGACTCTCTGCAGCAGGCACATTAACCCACTGAGATATCCGTATAAAATACAGTCCTGTAATACGTAGCCGACTGTCTGCAGGAGGTGCAATAACCTACTGAGCTATCAATATAAAATACAGTCCTGTACTATACTGATAGACTCTTTACAGGAAGCATTAACCCACTGAGCTGTAATATGCTGACAGGCTCTTTGCAGGAGGCACATTAACCCACTGAACTATCCATATAAAATACAGTCTTGTAATATGCTGGAAGACTCTTAGCAGGAGGCACATTAACCAACTGAGCTATCCATATAAAATACAGTCCTGTAATATGCTGACAGACTCTCAGCAAGAGGCACAATAACCCACTGAGCTATCCATATAAAATACAGTTCTGTAATATGCTGACAGACTCTCTGCAGGAGGCGCATTAACCCACTGAGCTAGCCATATAAAATACAGTCCTGTAATATGCTGACAGACTCTCTGCAGGAGGCGCATTAACCCACTGAGCTATCCGTATAAAATACAGTTTGATTCTGTAATATGCTGACAAACTCTCTGCAGGAGGCACATTAACCCACTGAACTATCTATATAAAATACAGTCCTGTAATATGCTGACAGACTCTCTGCAGCAGGCACATTAACCCACTGAGATATCCGTATAAAATACAGTCCTGTAATATGTAGCCGACTGTCTGCAGGAGGTGCAATAACCTACTGAGCTATCAATATAAAATACAGTCCTGTACGATGCTGATAGACTCTTTACAGGAAGCATTAACCCACTGAGCTATCCGTTTAAAATACAGTTCTGTAATATGCTGACAGACTCTCTGCAGGAGGCGCATTAACCCACTGAGCTAGCCATATAAAATACAGTCCTGTAATATGCTGACAGACTCTCTGCAGGAGGCGCATTAACCCACTGAGCTATCCGTATAAAATAGTTTGATTCTGTAATATGCTGACAAACTCTCTGCAGGAGGCACATTAACCCACTGAACTATCTATATAAAATACAGTCCTATAATATGCTGACAGACTCTCTGTGCAGGAGGTGCATTAACCCACTGAGCTCTCCATAAAAAATACAGTTCTGTAATATGTTGACAGACTCTCTGCAGGAGGCGCATTAACCCACTGAGCTCTCCATATAAAATACAGTCCTGTAATATGCTGACAAACTCTCTGCAGGAGGCACATTAACCTACTGAACTATCTATATAAAATACAGTCCTGTAATATGCGGACAGACTCTCTGCAGGAGGCGCATTAACCCACTGAGCTCTCCATATAAAATACAGTCCTGTAATATGCTGACAAACTCTCTGCAGGAGGCACATTAACCTACTGAACTATCTATATAAAATACAGTCCTGTAATATGCTGACAGACTCTCTGCAGGAGGCGCATTAACCCACTGAGCTCTCCATATAAAATACAGTCCTGTAATATGCTGACAAACTCTCTGCAGGAGGCACATTAACCCACTGAGCTATCCATATGAAAAACAGTCCTGTAATATGCTGAGAGACTCTCTGCAGCAGGCACATTAACCCACTGAGACATCTGTATAAAATACAGTCCTGTAATATGTAGCACACTCTCTGCAGCAGGCACATTAACCCACTGAGACATCCGTATAAAATACAGTCCTGTAATATGTAGCACACTCTCTGCAGGAGGCGCATTAACCCACTGAGCTATCCATATATAATACAGTCTTATAGTATGCTGGAGATTCTCTGCAGGGGGCGCATTAACCCACTGAGCTCTCCATATAAAACACAGTCCTGTAATATGCTGGCAGATCCTAGTCAGGAGACGCATTAATACACTGAACTATCCATATAAAATACAGTCCTGTAATATGCTGACAGGCTCTTTGCAGGAGGCATATTAACCCACTGAACTATCCATATAAAATACAGTCTTGTAATATGCTGGCAGACTCTCAGCAGGAGGCACATTAACCAACTGAGCTATCCATATAAAATACAGTCCTGTAATATGCTGACAGACTCTGCAGGAGGCGCATTAACCCACTGAGCTATCCGTATAAAATACAGTTTGATTCTGTAATATGCTGACAAACTCTGCAGGAGGCACATTAACCCACTGAACTATCTATATAAAATACAGTCCTGTAATATGCTGACAGACTCTCTGCAGCAGGCACATTAACCCACTGAGATATCCGTATAAAATACAGTCCTGTAATATGTAGCCGACTGTCTGCAGGAGGTGCAATAACCTACTGAGCTATCAATATAAAATACAGTCCTGTAATATGCTGGCAGACTCTAGGCAGGAGGCGCGTTAACCCACTGAACTATCCAGGGCTCTAGAAATGTACTCGCCCGCTCGCAAATGGGAGTGAATTTTGTGCAGGTCAAGTCAGTTTCAAGGCCTACTTGACCGGCCTGGCGAGTGCCTCTCTGGTAGGTGCAGTAGCTTGTGGAAGGCTCTAGGTGGCGGGGTGCGGTGCGCGATGAAAGGCTTAGGGGGCAGCATAGCGCATGTATCATGCACGCACTGCCTATTGTTTGTTTGGGTGCCAGGGCCGTCAATCTTGTAGCGCGCAAAAGCGCTACCAATGACGGCCCTGGCCTGCCCCCGCGCTGTGCTGCTTAAAAGTGCAGCAGTGACGTAGCACGCCACCACGCGCTCTCCTCGGTGGAGTCGGGACGATTTAGGCCGACCGCAAAACTTAATTGTGAGTATTGTATTTCTGATTTCGCTGAGCTTGTGCCAGTTATTGCTCTTTGCGCGCCGCTGCCTGTGTTGTGTGCGAGTCACATGCTGGAGTAAGTCATAACACTGCTGGTGGGGGCATCTTTCCGTCTGTGTGTGCATGTGATCTTTATTCTACAACTTTCAAGTCAGAAGGTGTTGGCTCTGGTGGAGTCCAGGAATGTGGGGGGCTGTTGAGTGGGAAACGAATCCTAGGACGGCAGTTGCTGCCTAGACCTGGGGACTGACGGCCTGGAAATAAAGTACTTTTCCACTTGCCCGACGGAGTTGCCTCATTTTACAAGGGGGGACTAATGACAGCCTTGAAAACAGGAAGCATCAAAGTTATTAGTACTATGATTTAACCAGTCGCTAGTAGGCTTGAAAACAGGGAGTATGATTGCGAACTCTACTAACCACTGGGTGGGCATGCAATGTTGCGTAAGCCAGCAGGGAGCAATATTACGATGCAGCAAATTATATGTACGTTGTTACACCCTCAAACTGCAGTCCAAAAATATTTTCTAGAAAGTTAACAAATATGCCCTACGGGGCCCAGGAGACACCGCAACACAATCGAAGGTGAAATGGCCAAAACACATGGCGCGTTTCTTTTGCAAAATCTGGGCAAATGCAGCACCATGAGGAAGGACTGCTGAGGGTAGGGGTGTACGAAACACTGACAGAAGTGAGAAGCGGTTCTTCGCTGCTACAGTTAGGCGGCCTGTGTTGACAAGGCAGCGAGGGCCCCTCCTGAGCCAAGGCTCTGTCTCCGGAAGGTTTATCTGCTCTCCCTGGAGTACCGTCCTGATTAATGGGAGTGGTCCTCACCTCAGCCGAGCTCAGCTGATGTCCGTGACTGCCAGTGCAGGAGCCGCATTTACCACAGGGCAGGGCTCAGAGGCTTTCACTCTTCTCGTGTTCCGGGGGGTAATTATTTTCAGATTTGAGGCACTAGCGCACAGCTGCTATTTTCCTAGAGGCTGCCAAACCCAAGACAGTGCGTTTAAATAAAGGTGGAGTGGAGGGAATTATTGGCTTTGACCCCCGTGTGAGAGAAACAGTAATGCACCCTCAAAGGTACAATGCGTGATAATTTACCGTCCCCAAGCGTGTGCGCGATCATGTCCCTAGCTAGCAGTCCCAAGTATGCTTGTCGGACATCAAGGCATCACTCCCGCGTCTCTCATGCTCTTGGAGGGCAGTTGAAAGGGTGTCATCTCTCCCCCCCTCCTTCTCCAGAAAGTAAGATGAGCCAAGACACCGGAGACTTATCATCATCTTCGTGGGGATCACTGTGAGTTACTGGATGCTTGATGGTACTGTGCCCTTCCATTTCTAGTGCTGTGCAGTTTCATGATCTTAGGTCATATTGGGGTAAATTTACGATATGTTTCCCTCATCTTCATTGCTTGATTTAGTAATTAGCTGCCTAGGTACGCTGCACTGATTGAATTTTTTCCTTTGGTCTTAAATAAGATTCAATATATTATTTGTGCAACTGTGAGTTGAAAATGAATGTTTTAATGAATCTGTAAAGTTATGTGCAAATTGGCAGATTATGCTGCATATATAGAATGACAATGCGGTAGTAGAACAGTAGTTGCACTGACACTCTGTGTAGAGCAAAAAAAACACTTTTTGGTGCAGGCACATTGTCTGAAAACATCATGTAATTATTGGCTCCCAACATGTAGGCAGAGACAAACTCTAATGCTCACTCTAATTGCCTGGTGACCGCCCTACGTTGTCAAGCCTGAGAGACCATTGTGCAAATATTTGTTTACAGGTCGACTGTCTGTGCTGTGCCCGCTCTCACTGTATAAAAAAGGTTTGCTTGCCTTGGCCGGATGAAGCGCAATGACGTGGAGAGTTTGATTTGGCTGTGTTGCACCGTAGGGTTACTTGCACTCTTTTATAAACGTCCGAAGGTGGAAATTAAATGTCTCTTCCCCGAGTTTATACTGCTATGCAAGTTGCATTCCTAGAACAGGTTTACTATGCGGGTATAGTTTATGTTTCCTCACCTTCATTGCTTGATTTTGCACGCAAGACAGTGTCACCATCACCTAGGCTAAGGTGCGGATTGTGCAGATTGTGTGACCACTAATTACCACCCAGTTTCCCCCCAAAAGGTAAGTTTAGGCCCAGAGTTAGGCTTTGGGAGGGGGAAGCGTCAGGCAGACCTAAAGTTTAGTTTTACTGAACAGGTATTACAACCCTCCGTCCCCCATTAGAACCCGCAATACTCAAGAGCAGACTAGTGAGTCTCAATAGTGAGTCAGTTATTTCATAAGCTGCACTGGTGTTGCACATCGTTCAGTTCCATTGATTAGAGGCTGAGCGCATTTCAAATTGGAGCGCTTTTGTGCGAATCTGAGAGTGCCACACAGTGAGAGTTACAGATCTGATGCAGTTAAAAATGTATATTGGAACCATCATTGTTTTATTGAAAGCAAATGTATATTAACCCAGTATTGTAGTTTGTACAAACTTCAAGTTATATTTTTTAATTAGTTAGTTAATTAGTTCCTAGGTTGTTGGCGCTGCAAATGTTTTGAAAAAAGTCCATTATACGATCAATTGTGGGTCGAGTGCATTGCTGTTAGGTCGAGTAGAAAAGTCTACTCACTCGACTTGTAGAGCCCTGCTATCCATATAAAATACAGTCTTGTAATATGCTGGCAGACTCTCAGCAGGAGGCACATTAACCAACTGAGCTATCCATATAAAATACAGTCTTGTAATATGCTGGCAGACTCTCAGCAGGAGGCACATTAACCAACTGAGCTATCCATATAAAATACAGTCCTGTAATATGCTGACAGACTCTCTGCAGGAGGGGCATTAACCCACTGAACAATCCATAAAAAAAACAGTCCTGTAGTATGCTGACACTCTCTGTGCAGGAGGCGCATTAACCCACTGAACTAGCCATATAAAATACAGTCCTGTAATATGCTGACAGACTCCTTACAGCAGGCACATTAACCTACTGAGATATCCCTATAAAATACAGTCCTGTAATATGCAGCCAACTCTGTGCAGGAGGCGCATTAACCCACTGAGCTATCCATATAAAATACAGTCCTGTAATATGCTGACACTCTCTGTGCAGGAGGCGCGTTAACCCACTGAGCTATCCATATAAAATACAGTCCTGTAATATGCTGACAGACTCTTTACAGGAGGCGCATTAACCCACTGAGCTTTCCGTATAAAATACAGTCCTGTAATATGCAGCAGACTCTCTGCAGGAGACGCATTACCCACTGAGCTATCCATATAAAATACAGTCCTGTAATATGCTGGCAGCCTCTCTGCAGGAGGCGCATTAACCCACTGAGCTCTCCATATAAAATACAGTCCTGTAATATGCTGGCAGATCCTAGTCAGGAGGCGCATTACCCACTGAGCTCTCCATATAAAATACAGTCCTGTAATATGCTGACAGACTCCTTACAGGAGGTGCAATAACCTACTGAGCTATCCATATAAAATACAGTCCTGTAATATGCTGACAGACTCTCTGCAGCAGGCACATTAACCCACTGAGATATCCGTATAAAATACAGTCCTGTAATATGTAGCAGACTGTCTGCAGGAGGTGCAATAACCTACTGAGCTATCAATATAAAATACAGTCCTGTAATATGCTGGCAGACTCTAGGCAGGAGGCGCGTTAACCCACTGAACTATCCATATAAAATACAGTCCTGTAATATGCAGCCGACTCTGTGCAGGAGGTGCATTAACCTACTGAGCTACCCATATAAAATACAGTCTGGTAGTATGCTGGCAGACTCTCTGCAGGAGGCGCATTAACCCACTGAGCTATCCATATAAAATACAGTCCTGTAGTATGCTGATAGACTCTCTGCAGGAGGCGCATTAACCCACTGCGCTATCTATATAAAATACAGTCCTGTAGTATGCTGACAGACTCTCTGCAGGAGGCACATTAACCCACTGAGCCATCCATATAAAATACAGTCCTGTAATATTCTGGCAGACTCTAGGCAGGAGGCGCGTTAACCCACTGAACTATCCATATAAAATACAGTCTTGTAATATGCTGGCGGACTCTGCAGCAGGCACATTAACCCACTGAGACATCCGTATAAAATACAGTCCTATAATATGTAGCACACTCTCTGCAGGAGGCGCATTAACCCACTGAGCTATCCATATATAATACAGTCTTATAGTATGCTGGAGATTCTCTGCAGGGGGTGCATTAACCCACTGAGCTATCCTTATAAAATACAGTCCTGTAATATGCTGGCAGACTCTAGGCAGGAGGCGCGTTAACCCACTGAACTATCCATGTAAAATACAGTCTTTTAATATGCTGGCAGACTCTCTGCAGGAGGCGCATTAACCCACTGAGCTCTCCATATAAAATACAGTCCTGTAATATGCTGGCAGATCCTAGTCAGGAGGCGCATTAACACACTGAACTATCCATATAAAATACAGTCCTGTAATATGCTGACAGACTCCTTACAGGAGGTGCAATAACCTACTGAGCTATCCATATAAAATACAGTCCTGTAATATGCTGACAGACTCTCTGCAGCAGGCACATTAACCCACTGAGATATCCGTATAAAATACAGTCCTGTAATATGTAGCAGACTTTCTGCAGGAGGTGCAATAACCTACTGAGCTATCAATATAAAATACAGTCCTGTAATATGCTGGCAGACTCTAGGCAGGAGGCGCGTTAACCCACTGAACTATCCATATAAAATACAGTCCTGTAATATGCTGACAGACTCTTTGCAGGAGGCACATTAACCCACTGAACTATCCATATAAAATACAGTCTTGTAATATGCTGGCAGACTCTCAGCAGGAGGCACATTAACCAACTGAGCTACCCATATAAAATACAGTCCTGTAATATGCTGGTAGACTCTCTGCAGGAGGTACATTAACCCACTGACTGAGCTAACCATATAAAATACAGTCGTGTAATATGCTGCCAGACTCTCTGCAGGAGGTACACTAACCCACTGAGCTCTCCATATAAAATACAGTCCTGTAATATGATGGCAGACTCTTTGCCGGAGGCGCATTAACCTACTGAGCTATCCATATACAATACAGTCCTGTAATATGCTGACACTGTGGTACTTCCATTGTCGTGGTCCGATCACAGTGCCATTTTATTTGACCTGAAGGATTCAAAAGACCTTCAACCCAGACCTGAACCCATAAGGAAGATTGCAAAAAGAGCCTGGAAAAATGCAGATTGTTTAGCATTAGAAGGAGCACTAAAGAGAACCATGTGCCCTCTCCCCTCTCGGGTGGACGAGGCTACGTCGGCCTATACAGATTGGATAGACACAGCATGCAATAAATTAGTTCCGGTTAAACATTGAACCCTTAAACGGGCCCAACCCTCAGATTCCTGGTACTCAGATGATTTTTTTAAACCTGAAACAGCCTGTAAAATATTAGAATAGGCATGGAGGAAAGGGTATAAAAGTAAGGATATAGAAATTTATAAGCAAAGTCTCAGAATCTATAAGGAACTATTGCTGGAAACAAAAAAGAAGTTTTTACAGAACAAATTTCTCAAGCTAATTCCAATTTCAAAGAACTCTTTAAAACGATTACTAAACTTGCCGCACCAGCCCCTAAGAGCTTAAGTAGTCCTGAATTGTGCGAAAAATGTGCTCCTTTTTTCCAACAAAAGGTGGAATGTATTTTTTCTACATTCACTTTAGCCCAAAAAGGTGAAAAAGTGCAGCCACCTAAAATAGAACCTAATAGACCCAACCCTACACCAGTTTTTATTGCTAGAAATATAAGAGTCAATCAAACTTTTGAACTCTATTCGATCAGGGTCTTCCATGGACCCATGTCCAGCGTTTGTATTGAAATTAATTCCGGAAGTCAAAGGGTAAGCTCTTACCCCTTTGCTCAACACCATATTCACCACCGGCATATTTCCCAGGGACTGAAAGAAGGCCTCTATACTCCCCCAATTAAAAAAAACAACTCTGGTTCCTAAGGACCCAAGTAGTTATAGGCCAATTTCATGGCTTCCGCTTCTTGCAAAAAATGCTGAAAAAGCTATGAATTCCCAGCTCAGTGTATTTATCCAAATCAATAATCTACTCGACCAATCTCAATACAGGTTTAGAGGTGAACACAGCACGGAGCTGGCTTTAATTAAATCTACAGAGGAAGTGAGGGAGGCCTTGGACTGTGGAGGCAAGGCAATACTGATTATGCTAGATTTGTCAGCGGCCTTTGACACGGTCCATCATGAAGTTCCGATGGACCGGCTGTCTGAAGCAGGGGTACAGGTTGATGCTTGGAACCTCCTGTAGTCCTTTCTAGCTGAAAGAACACAAACAGTCGATCTAGACAACAAGTCAAAGCCGTTTTCCCTCCCTTGTGGGGTGCCTCACGGCTCACCGTTAAGCCCAACACTTTTTAATATGTACATGATAACTCTGGCATGTTTGATAAGATCCTTTGGCTTCCAACTCACCTCATATGCAGACGACACTCAAATTGTGTTAATGTGGAGGAAAAGGAAACTGGGGCACGTTTTCATGATTGTATGAAAGCCATCTCAGGATTGGATGTCGACCAACTGCTTGAAACTAAATTCAAGCAAAACAGAGGTCATCATATTCAGGAATAACCCACAGCTATGGACACCAGACTCGTGACCAGAAGATTTTGGTATTTGCCCTGCCCCCACCGGGAAAGCAACAAATCTGTGGGTGTTTGTGCATAACAAACTTACGTTTAGTGACCAAATAAGCACGGTGGTGTCAGCTTGTTTTCTGATACTCAGAATCATAAGAAAAATAAAGCTTTATCTTCCAGAAGAAAGTCTCAGGACGGTGGCCACAGCACTTGTTATGGCACATCTGGATTATTGCAACAGCCTCTGTCCGAATGCCCAAAAACAGCACATTAACAGGCTTCAGATCACACAAAACACGGCGGCCAGGTTGTTAACAGGGACACCTACATTTTGTCAAAAAAGAACTAATACAACTACACTGGCTCCCTGTGGAACAAAGGGTACGCTTCATGGGCCTTTGTATGGCATTTAAAGCCCTCAATGGAATTGGCCCGACCATCTGAGTCAAAGATTCAAATGGTATGTTCCAGGAAGGCTCTTTGGTCCACAGGAGCAAGACAAGTCCTAGTTCCTATATTTAAAAGAGCCAATTGGGGACCTAGGAGTTTCATCGCCTGCGCATCTAAGGCCTGGAATGATCTGCAGTTCCATTTGAGAAATTCAGCAGATCTCCTCTCTTTTACAAGCATTAAACAAACAAACAAACATTGGCAAAGCCAGGTGATTGTGCATGGGTGACAGCTATTGGTTTTGTCAATGCTTGTTCAGGGCCTGTGCTCTGAGGACATAGATGCAGACTTCACGAATGGTTGATGAACTCTTTCTTGCAAAAGCTCAGGGCCTCGAAGAGGAGACACTGGGTCAGAGGGGTCAATGCTGAGGGATGATGGTGGGAACATGGACGAGACTCCCCCCCAGCCCCCTCCTTAGCCTCCCCCTCCCCCTCCTCACCTCTGACTCACCAGGCCTCACAGCGCCTGGTGATGAAGCCTCCGCCTCGAGGCGCCCCCGGGGCTGCAGCTCCACTGTCTGCGATGAGCTCTTCTTGGCTGCAGCTACGGAGGACGTCACTTCCGGAGGTAGTGAATGCGGATCTGCGCATGCGCCACCCACTGGCTACGTATTTATGGGGAAGTGAGCTCAGTGCAGGTAGTGAGTGTAGATCTGCGCATGCGCAACGGCGGCTACGCGTTTGTTAAAAGATCGACTGTTAATAACTGCGCATGCGCGCACCTTCCGTTACAAGTTGGGAGGGAAACCTCTGTTTAAAGGCCTGCGCATGCGCAGCACGGCCTGTGATACCTTGAAAGAGGTCCGCCAGGGTCTCCGCATGCGCAGTGCGACCAGTATGATACCCTGACTGCTGCCCGTAGGGGTCTGCGCATGCGCTGAGGGACCAGTGTGTTGTCCTGACAGCTGACCCCTGACCCCATGTTTGCTGCAGTCAGAGCAGGATCCCCGGGTCAGGGGTGAGTGCAGCGTCATCACTGTTTGTGTTTATGGGATTTGACGAGCACCAGTGAGGGCTGAGCCAGAGCCAGGCTGAGGGGGGGTCACTGGACACCCGGGGGGGGAGGGGGGCAGGTGGGGGCAGAGGTGAAGGATTCTATTGGGCCCCCTGGGGGGGGGGGAGGGGCAGGAGGTAAAGGATTCTATGGGGCCCCCTGGGGGGGGAGGTATGAAGGATTCTATAGGGCCCCCTGGGGGGGGGATGGGCAGGGGTGAAGGATTCTATGGGCCCCCTGGGGGGGGGCAGGGGTGAAGGATTCTATGGGCCCCCTGGGGGGGGGCAGAGGTGAAGGATTCTATGGGCCCCCTGGGGGGGCAGAGGTGAAGGACTCTATGGGCCCCCTGGGGGGGCAGAGGTGAAGGACTCTATGGGCCCCCTGGGGGGGCAGAGGTGAAGGATTCTATGGGGCCCCTGGGTGGGCAGAGGTGAAGGATTCTATGGGCCCCCTGGGGGGGCAGAGGTGAAGGACTCTATGGGCCCCCTGGGGGGGGAGGGGCAGAGGTAAAGGATTCTATGGCCCCCCTGGGGGGGCAGAGGTGAAGGATTCTATGGGCCCCCTGGGGGGGGCAGAGGTGAAGGATTCTATGGGGCCCCCTGGGGGGGGAGGGGCAGAGGTAAAGGATTCTATGGGCCCCCTGGGGGGCAGAGGTGAAGGACTCTATGGGCCCCCTGGGGGGGTAGAGGTGAAGGATTCTATGGGCCCCCTGGGGGGGCAGAGGTGAAGGACTCTATGGGCCCCCTGGGGGGGGCAGAGGTGAAGGATTCTATGGGGCCCCCTGGGGGGGGAGGGGCAGAGGTAAAGGATTCTATGGGCCCCCTGGGGGGCAGAGGTGAAGGATTCTATGGGCCCCCTGGGGGGGCAGAGGTGAAGGATTCTATGGGGCCCCCTGGGGGGGGAGGGGCAGAGGTAAAGGATTCTATGGGCCCCCTGGGGGGCAGAGGTGAAGGATTCTATGGGCCCCCTGGGGGGGCAGAGGTGAAGGATTCTATGGGCCCCCTGGGGGGGCAGAGGTGAAGGATTCTATTGGGCCCCCTGGGGGCGGGCAGAGGTAAAGGATTCTATGGGGCCCCCTGGGGTGGGGGCAGGGGTAAAGGATTCTAAGAGGCCCCCTGGGGGGGAGGGGCAGGAGGTGATCAGGGAGCAGGCAATCAATCAATCAGAGGTTGGTGAAGCTGATAGAGCGCGCAGGTCACCCGACTAGTCTTACCATCCTCACCTGGGCCCATACGCATGACTAAGCCTAATAACCACCAGGTGACCTTGGCGCCAACTCTAATCAGTGATTTATGAATTTCGTTTTAGGACCTATACCATTGTCTTACCAATCCTTATCATTGGTACCTAAAGTCCTAAGGGATCAAGGGAGTTAGCAAGAAAATAGGTAGAACAATAATACTTAATTTACCTTAAATAACCACAAACTCAGGGAAGATTTCAAATCTTTATCTATGAAAATTATTAAATGTCACAGTCCAAATATGCAAGATCAAAGCTCTTTCAATTAGGAAGATAATGATGAAAGCAATAATATGCAAAGACGTTGTGAAACTTAATTTTGCCATTTAAACAAAGGTCAATGAGAACATTTGTATAGCGCACTACTCACCCAGAGGGTCTCAAGGCGCTGGGGGGGGGGGTCCGCTACTGCTCGAACAGCCAGGTCTTGAGCTGCTTCCTGAAGGCGAGGTGGTCCTGGGTCAGGCGGAGGTGGGTCGGGAGGGAGTTCCAAGTCTTGGCGGCCAGGTAGGAGAAGGCCCTTCCTCCTGTGGTGGCTCTTCGGATGCGGGGGACGGCGGCGAGGGCGTGGCTGGTCGATCGAAGCTGGCGCGTGGGAGCGTAGAAGTTGAGGCGGCTGTTGAGGTATCCTGGTCCTTGGTTGTGTAGGGCTTTGTGTGCGTGGGTGAGGAGCCGGAAGGTGATTCTCTTGTTGACCGGGAGCCAGTGCAGGTCTCTCAGGTGTCCGGAGATGTGGCTGCGGCGGGGGATGTCCAGGATGAGTCGTGCTGAGGTGTTCTGGATCCGCTGGAGTCTCTTCTGGAGTTTGGCGGTGGTGCCGGCGTAGAGGGAGTTGCCGTAGTCCAGCCGGATGGTGACGAGGGCCTGGGTGACCGTCTTCCTGGTTTCGGTGGGGATCCATCGGAAGATCTTGCGTAGCATTCGCAGGATATTGAAGCACGACGAGGAGACGGCGTTGACTTGTCTGGTCATGGAGAGGGAGGAGTCCAGGATGAAGCCCAGGTTGCGTGCGTGGTCAGTTGGTTTGGGTGCGGGGGGCCACCAGGAGTCGTCCCAGGCGGAGGGTGAGGATCCCAGGATGAGGACTTCCGTCTTGTCCGAGTTCAGTTTCAGGCGGCTGTTCAACATCCATTTGGCTACGTCTGTCATCCCTTCGTGCAGGTTGGCTCTGGCGGTGGCGGGGTCGTTGGTGAGGGAGAGGATCAGCTGGGTGTCGTCTGCGTAGGAGATGATGTTCAGGTTGTGCTGGCGTGCGATGGCTGCGAGGGGGCTCATGTAGACGTTGAAGAGAGTTGGGCTGAGCGAGGAGCCTTGAGGGACGCCGCAGATGACTTTGGTGGCTTCCGATCTGAACGGGAGGAGGCGGACTCTCTGTGTCCTTCCGGCGAGGAAGGAGGTGATCCACTCCAGTGCCTTCTCCTGGATTCCGACGTTGCTGAGGCGCTGTACTAGGGTGCGGTGGCAGACAGTGTCGAAGGCCGCGGAGAGGTCCAGGAGGATGAGGGCCGCTGTTTCTCCGTTGTCGAGCAGGGCTCGGGTGTCATCTGTAGCTGCGATCAGGGCGGTCTCGGTGCTGTGGTTGGCCCGGAAGCCAGACTGCGAGAGGTCGAGGGAGCCGTTCGTCTCGAGGAAGGCGGCCAGTTGCTTGTTGACGGTCTTCTCGATGACTTTGGCTGGAAACGGGAGCAGCGAGATGGGGCGGTAGTTCTTGAGGTCGGTAGGGTCTGCTGATGGTTTCTTGAGTAGAGCGCTGAGTTCGGCGTGCTTCCAGCTCTCCGGGAAGGTGGCGCTGTCGAAGGAGGTGTTGATGATGTCCCGCAGGTGGGGTGCGATGACAGCGTCGGCCTTGTTGAAGACGTGGTGAGGGCAGGGGTCTGTTGGAGATCCGGAGTGGATGGAGTTCATCGTGCGGATGGTGTCTTCGGTGCTGATCGGGGTCCAGGCGCGAAGGGTGGCGGTGGGGGGCGGTGGTTCGGTCGTGGCGTGCGTTGGTTGAGTGCTGAAGCTGTTGTGTATGTCCGCGATCTTGTTGTGGAAGTAGGAGGCGAGGGAGTTGCAGAGGTCTTGCGAAGGGGTGATGTCGTTGTTTCCGGCGTTGGGGTTGGAAGAGAAAAGGTATGACAGACGATAACATACCCACATTTATTTATATTTACCTAAAATAGTGTGAAGACCAACCCTGGCAACGGGCTGGGATAAAGGACAGAACCCCGAATATACAGGTGCCACCAGGATAAAACAGGTGCAGACCAGAATCAGGTCAGGTAAAGCCAAATTGGATCAGGACAAGACCACCATAGGTTAAGACCGACACCCACAGCTAAAGTTGCTCCGCCAGCGTTACAACCCTCTCTACAGCTAACAGTCGAACCCCAATTGGGTCATCAAATCTTCTCCCTTAGAAACACCGAAATTACTATCGATTTTTCTGACAGAGTGCTCGGCCAGCACCTCTGCTCACGATTGCCTATTGAGTGCGTTGGGCAGGGGCGGCTGGTGACATTTGAAAGTGGTGGGCATAAATACTGCACTGTGGCGAGCGCGCGCGCGCAGCGAGCAAGTCCCAAACACCCATGGGGGATTCAGGGGTTCTCCCACGAGAACATTTTGAAAAAAGAGTGGGCAAATGGTGCATTCTCAAGCACATTTGAGAAAGAGATATCTTGGCCAATACATCTCTGGGAGTAGCCAGAGAAGTCTCTTTGCACTTGCACAGATACATCTCTCTCCCTGCATTCGCATAGGCACAGTCACCCTACACTCATGGACCCATTACTCACCCTTCCCTGACACATCACTAAGCCAGCATTCACCCATCCACATCACTCACTCTGGACTCACACAGGCACACTGCTCAACCTGCACTCACACAGACATCACTCACCCTGGACTCACACAGGCACACTGCTCACCCTGCGCTTACACAGACATCACCAACCCTGCACTGTCACAGACATCACTCACCCTGGACTCACACAGGCACACTGCTCACCCTGCGCTCACACAGACATCACCGACCCTGCACTGTCACAGACATCACTCACACAGGCACACTGCTGACCCTGCGCTCACACAGACATCACTCACCCAGGACTCACACAGGCACACTGCTCACCCTATACTCACACAGATATCACTCACCCTGGACTCACACAGGCGCACTGCTCACCCTGCGCTTACACAGACATCACCAACCCTGCACTGTCACAGACATCACTCACCCTGGACTCACACAGGCACACTGCTCACCCTGCGCTTACACAGACATCACCAACCCTGCACTGTCACAGACATCACTCACCCTGGACTCACACAGGCACACTGCTCACCCTGCGCTCACACAGACATCACTGACCCTGCACTGTCACAGACATCACTCACACAGGCACACTGCTGACCCTGTGCTCACACAGACATCACTCACCCAGGACTCACACAGGCACACTGCTCACCCTATACTCACACAGATATCACTCACCCTGGACTCACACAGGCGCACTGCTCACCCTGCACTCACACAGACATCACTCACCCTTCAATGCACTGCACTCAATAGGTTTCATGTCTTTCAGCCTGTGTAGGCCCGACATTGCCTGGTGCAGACTCCTGTACATAACACCACATCAGCTGGGGCCTCTGAGCAGCTGGGGGTGCTCAGCACAAACCCAAGAATGCAAGCAGCCCCCCCACAGACACTGGTGTTGTTATTGTAGGATGTTCGTCACTGCAACAGCCTGCACTGCAAAGGAAAGTGGGTTTAGATGCAGCAGCCAGAATAGAACCATGGGTCAATGCGCCTGCTCGCGCTCTGCCCAAATTTAATTTCGTTCGTTTGCAAGCTTTATTCTCATATCAGACCCGCCACATGCTCTATTGTCAGTGATGCTTTTTATGGGTCTTGGCTGAAATCGCTGCCCCAGGGATTTATTATCCGCTTTCTAGTAATAAGGGATTTGCTGTCTGGCAGGTTTGTACCCAAGAGGAACAAAGAAGTGACGTGAGCTGTTCGTGCCCAGAGGTAGAAGCTCACCCCGGGAGGTATTTGGGGTTTGTGTCACTATTTCTGTTAGGATCCTTCCTAGCGCTGCCTGAACACGCTCCCAACCCAGACATCTCTGCCACATTAAGGCTTGAGCATTGAATTCTGACATAAATACAGTCTGCCTCACAGGGGACCGGCGCCAGAACACCAGTACGAGTGAGCGATTATAGAGTCCACGCGCTGCAGCTACCAGTGCACACATAATGCACAGCGAGTGAAGCGCATTGTCCCTCGGTTAAAGGGCTGGCCAGTAATCTGAATGTGCACTCACTGCCAGCGGTAGTGCAGTAATAAACGAATACGTGCAGTCCGGTGACAGCAGTCGACGCCTACTGCTTTATGAGTAGAGTACACGCACTGCCCAGTAACTAAAGTGTGCCCCCAAGACCCAGTGCAAGGGGTACAGAGGAATTATCAATGATTGTAGTGTGCGTGCATTGCTCCGTGAGTGTAGCATTCACTCACTGCCCGGTGCTAATTTATTCACAGTTAATTAAAACCATTCAAACAGTACTCGCGCGGAGGGGTGGCGGGGGGGTTGCGGGGGGAGGGATGCCTCTCACGACTTCTTAACAACCCTGAAGAGTCACGGGTTAACACCCTGCTTGACGAAACACGTGTCGGCTGGTCTCATGTTCCTAATATATGCATTCCAATAAAACGACACAAAAAGAACACATCTATGTGACTCCATCCTTATCATTTATGGGTGATCATTCATATCACACTGACTTGTTGTGTGCATCGGACTTTGCTTATAATTAACCACAGGGAAGGATTTCCCCCTCCCCTGTTTTTCAGAGTTTAGGGTTCTCTCTGATCCAGTTGCACCAACCATAAGCTAACATTTCTCTTGACCCAACCACTACCTGTTGTGCGCCAATACATTTCTGAATACTCACAAACCCCTCGCAGAACTTTAACAATGTTATAATATAACTTCCTTTTGAGAGTTCAGCAGGTCATCTTCCCAGGCGCATCTCAGTCAAGACTGTCCCTGGCACTCCTTCAATGCCATGACTTGGGCTTTCTTGGTTTTGTTGTGCGCATGTCCAAAATGGGTACAGTGGGATTTCATCAGGCCCGAAATGTGATACATGTAAAAATAGAAAACAAACAGTTTTAGAACAAAGAATAAATGAATGTTCTGTAGACCACTTATCTCTACTCTATTCCCATTACATAATTTTAACTATAGCGTTAGGGGTTAAGCAGAATGAACAATTTAGTGAAAGCAGCAAAGCAAGCATTATCAGGTTATGACATAGAGAACCCATTTTAAGTTCTAGTGCGCAGAAGCAAAGTTTTCCCCTCAAGCGAAAGGTACATCATGTCACATGAGTATGACTGACGCATGCGCAGAACAGATCCTGCGTTGTGGTGGCCATATTAATGCAAAAGGATTACGGTTAGTAAAAGCACATAGGCAAGCTTCCCCAAGATACTAAAAATGTCACGTGGTGGAATATTAATAAGACAAAACGTAGTTTAGTAGGTTTACACGTTATTTAGAGAGGGCTGAGTCCGAGCAAGTTGCTTTTCATGCGCAACCTTGCTCCATCAAAGCGCAGCTACTCCACCACAAGGGTCTCAAGGTGCTGGGGGAGGGGGGATGGCTCCGCTGAGTGCTGGGGTCATCCAAAGACCCAGGTTTTGAGGTCCTTGCTGAACAGAAGCAGTGTAGGGATGGGCCGGAGGTGGAGTGGGAAGGTGTTCCAGGTCTTGGCTGTGAGGTAGGAGAAGGCCTTTCCTCCAGTCCTGGTTTTGTAGATGCGTGGGACGGTGGCCAGAGAGAGGTCAGGTGATCGGAAGTGTCTCTTGGGTGCGTGGAAAACGAGGCGGTTGTTTAAGTATGATTGTCCGAAGTTCTGGAGGGTCTTGTATGGGTGGGGGAGGAGCTTGAAGGTTATTCTTCATTGAATGGGGAGCCAGTGGCGATCTCGGAGGTGTTGGGTGATGTGGTTGCGACAGGTGATGTCTAGGATCAGTCTGACTGTGGCGTTCTGGGTGTTCTGGATTTAACAGAGTCGTTTCTTGTAGATTCTGTCATAGAGAGCATTGCCGTAGTCCAGTCTGCTACTGATGAGGGCGCGCACGACCCTTTTTCTGGATTCGGATGGGATCTATCTGAAAGCTTTTCAGAGTATACGAAGGGTGTTGAAGCAGGCGGAAGATACGATGTTAATCTGGCCTTAGATTGTGAGCGATGAGTTTAGCATTATGCCTAGCTTTCGTGCATAGTGCGACGCAAATAAATGATGGACGGAATGCTGAATAAATCATACATTCACCCCCAGTCAAGAGATCTGGGTTAAATCCATTGTTCTTTTGCTCGCCATGCTACCCCAGTTCATTGGAACAGTCCAGACCGACCTGCCAAGCCAGGTCCTACCTGGACCGGAAACAAGCATCCTGGGACCTGTTCTGGGTATTACCCTTTATCAGCCAGGCTAGCTTGAATCCAGTGGCACAGTGAGAAAGGGATCCACGTCTGGGCATACCCATCACACTTAGGGTGAAAAGTGCTATGCAAACAAATGATGGGTGGAATGCTGAATAAATCATACATTCACCCCAGTCAAGAGATCTGGGTTAAATCCATCATTCTTTTGCTCACCATGCCACCCCAGTTTAGACCCAACCAGGGAGGACCTGACTTGGCAGTTAGGCCTGGACTGTTCCCATGAGGCACAGGGTCAAGACTGATTTGCATTTCTTTTCTACTAGGTGGCGAACCCCACATACACAGCCGTCAATTTAGTTACACCATTAATCACTGGGATTTTGCAGTGCTTGAATATCTGTGCCTTTCATTTTATATACCATTGCAGAGTCTTATATCTGACTTTTTAGGTCGAGGCTACTGTCGCACTGCGAAGCAGTGGGCGGAGCCGAAGATTTAATTTTGTTTAGTATGGGGGCTTGAACCCGCCTGTAGGAGAGTAGGGTCTGCAATCCTATGATCACCCAGATTTTTGCTTTTTGCTGCACTGGTTTACGACTTTCCCTGGCTGTGGGCCTGCTAATCAGACCCACAGCCTAGCTGTTCTCTCTATCCAAATTGTACTCAGGTACTGAATTGGCACTGGGCCCTATCCCAGTCCCTGTACCCAGGGCTGAGGTGCACCCAGAAGTCTCCCAGGGGCTGAAGCATGTATTGTGCCACCCCTGGACTGACTAACTAAACTGACACAACTGGCTGCACGACAGCTGGGGCAAGGTGGTGTACTCACCCTTTGCTTTAGATATAGTATACCTATATCTAACCCTAAAATGGACACACAGATCTCCTATCAGTCACTCCTATGGCAGGCCTTAACAATCCTGAAGGCAGAGTGCGTGGAATCGTGTGAGATGGTGCTCTGGCATGAGCTGAGCCTGTCTGCGGCTTTCGGGATCCATCCCTTAGCCGTTTCCATGATATCGCATACCATATACTCTTAAGTGCATTATAATCCTCGCGGTTATATGCCAACTCTGGTATCGCTTTATCAAAACATGTCGAGTAAGGTGTCATACGAATTGGAATACTAACCCCTCGCCAATTCTGGTGACGGGGTTAGCATTCCACCCTTCTAGAGGGACACGACATGTATGTAACCCCTAACCCCGGTTAAAGTCAAACAGAGCCTCAGCTCCACAAAATGGATGCTGCCACCGAGACACAAGTCTGCCCTCCTGCTGCTGGGAGTCCTCCCAGAGCAGGAGATAAGGACAAAGGGTTTCCTGCCAGGGGCGGTGCCAGCACCGTCCCAGACAGGATTTTGTGTATTCTAGGTAGGCAGGGCTTCAGAGGAAGGTGACTGCACGTGGCACCCCGGTGCTCACTGTGCATAGGCCGGCCTGAACCAGTTCCAGGGGCACACCAGACCCTGGCCTGGGGAAAGCCCGCCAAAGGAGAGGGGTGTAACCACCCCCCTCCTGGTCCCACCCATAGGGCAGGACTTAGTCGCGTGCCAGCCCCCTTTTCCCAGATAAAGGTAGGGACTGGCCCCCTTCCAAATCAGATCATCTTTGGAATCAAGACACGACTTTCGACGAAAGGACATCAAGATTTCTTCTTCAAGATTCTCCCTTGTGACTAAGGAGTAGTCACCCTGCATCCGCAGGCACCATCGCAAGAACACTGCGGTCTGCTGTAAGTCCTTCTTCCGGAATCCGACTGCCCAGCTCGACAAGACCCGGCTTCCCTGGCACCTCCGACCTCTACTCACCTCTACAGCCAAGCTTAGAACCGTGAGTGTGACGAGACCTCAAGGGACCGACTATTGCCAAGACTGCACGACTCCTGCACAGCAAGCCCGCCGAGTCATCCTCTGGTGAGTGCTTTGGGGTCCGAGAAGCCCCGACCCTGAGCAGCCCCAGCACCGAAGTGCAGCCTCCCAGCATCTCCACGATCTGCGTGGGGCCCTTCTGCTTTTTGCTGCTCACCGCGTTGTTTGGCTACTAGCCCGCTGGCTTGTGGTCTTCCTAACGACGCCCGACGACATCACTGCTGCTGGTCTGGTTGCTCCAGACTGGCCCTTGCTCCCTTCCAGAAGAGGAGCACCCCGGACCCTCCTGTTCCACTCAAGACGCCATTTTGAGTCCACCGCGTGGGCTTGAATTAGCCAAGGCTTTGTTGCCCAATCCTGGGTTCTTGGACGCCGACAGCTTCATCCATTGTGGGACAGCTCGCCTCTCCATCCTGGTCACCGACAACGCCTCCTGGTCCGTGAGATCTGCAGAGCCCAGCGTCGCCCACTCACCTAGTCGAGGTGACTACCATCCGGTGCCCTTCTGGTGCCCACTGACTACTGGCTAGTAGTCACGAACTTGGTCCCCTCTGCTTTCAGGTGTCATCTATCTTCGAGATCCAGGCTTGGATCACTTCGAACTCTCTTCACTGGTCGCCTGCCAGCATCTTTCTTCCAGGCTCCTGGTTCGTCAACGAGGATTCCCGACGTCTTTTGAGACCTATGCAGCTGCAGCCCCTGGGCTAGGTAACTTCGGCATTTCGGTGCCCCAGCATAGCCTCACTATCCAAGGGTCAGGATCCACTGTCGTTTTCCCCCTACCAGATCGGGATCGCCCGTGAACACTAACTTTAACTTTACTAGCTTCCATAGACTTTGTCCCGCATCCCGCGTGAGAGTGCACACTCTGCACCCGAGTCCCCTGGGCCTCCTAGAAGTAATCTAACGATTCCCTAGTCAAGTCCTAGCGATTCCAAAGCCTATTAGTACTGTACTTACCTGCTAGTAATTTCGCATTCCACTTTTAGAGTATATGGTTTTTCGTGCCCCTCGGGCATTTGTGTATACTGTGCTAACTTAAGTATTTTCGTAAGAGTTTTGTTGTGTGCTTAGCACCCTGTCCTCATAAAGAGTACAGGGTTGTTGTGATTCTAATAAATACATTGTTTATTTTCATAACACTTGTGTGGTGTCCTTTCACTGGGTGTTCAAGGGGTAATGTGATGGTAAAACAGCTGGCTTAACACGCCCTCTAGAGTCTTAGCCTTAGACTGCTCGTATCCATGCTACTAGGATAGCTGGTCTATAAGGTTGACTTACAACCAATCACCAATAAGGGTTGTTTGGACTGATATATAGTGATCACTAGAATAGTGAGCACTGCACATCAGGCCAACTTCTCACATTGGTGGCAGCGGTGGGATTTGAGCTTGCTGTTGTTTTACCACACATATCCTAAGAATATCTTGTGAAAGATCACATAAGTACTAAAGGTACATATAACTTAGCTTAGAATACTCTGAGTTCTACTGAACCAGCTGTTGTAGCTCCTAGGGCCTAGCACACCCTAAACTACAACTCTAGCAAGGGATCAGTAGGCAAACACATAGTGTCGGTAAGTGCACCACTTACACCTCACTAGAAAAGCATGTCTAACCATGGAGAGTCCACTGAGACTCCCCTGGTGAGCATTGACCCTCCACAGGTCACTTCAAGATATGCAGCTCTCAGTTTCCAGGAGATGAGACAAATCTGTGTCTCCAGGAAACTGAAGCAGGGGTCTAACCCCACCATTCCCTTTCTAATAGGTCTCTTAGAAACCTATGATGCGAGAAAGATTTCTCAGTTAGATGGGAATATGCCAGCCTTGGAGGGTACCTCTGGGGATCCAGACCTCCCCAACATTGTCAATGCAGTTGAGGAGGAGGATCAAGAGGAATTCTCTGGGGATGAGGTAGACAAAGGTCTTGAGGTAGTCAGAAGGCTAACTAGGGCCAACTTAGACTTACTTGGGCTAGGATCTGGGGGACCCCCAGTACTAACCCGAAGTGGGCCTAACCTTGGAGTTAGGAGAGATAGATCTCTTTCTAGGGACTCCAATAGATCTCTGCACTCTAATGCCTCTTCCCAGAGGAGAAGGAATCCTCCACAGAGGAGATTGACTTCCCCTCAGAGAATAGAGCATGAAGCAAGGATGAGACAAGCTGAACTGAGGATTGAAAGGGAAGAACTTGCCCTGGCCAAAGAGAAGCTTGCCTTTGCTAGAGAGCAGCAGATGAGTGGGTTAGCTCCCACTGGTGGCAGCAATCTCCCAAGAGATAGAGAGAAGGGTTTAGATACTAAACACCTGACTAAGATAGTGCCCCCCTTTAAACAAGGGGATGACATCCAGAAATGGATGGCTGCTTTGAAGAGGGCCTGCACTGTGCAGTGCATTCCCCGAAGTCAGTGGGCAGCTATACTGTGGCTCTCCTTTGATGGTAAAGGTAGAGATAAGCTCCTCACTACAAGAGTGGAGGATGCTAATGATTACCAGGTCCTGAAAAATGCACTGATTGATGGGTTTGGTTTAACCACTGAGCAGTACAGGTTGCTGTTCAGAGACACCCAGAAAACTCAGTCTCAGGACTGGTCTGACTTTGTGGATTGTGCCACTAAGGCTTTGGAGGGCTGGTTGCTGGGTAGCAAGGTTACATATTACACAGGATTGTATAATCTTATGATGAGAGAACAAATTTTAAACAATTGTCAGAACCAGTTGTTGCACCAGCACCTTGTTGATTCAGATCTGACCTCTCCCCAAGAATTGGGAAAGAAGGCAGACAAATGGGTCAGGACAAGGATCAAGCAGAACCAGAACCAGAACCAGGGTGGTCAGAAGAAAGCAGACCAGAAGGGTAATGTTACGAGTGAACAAAATGACCAGAAGTCTTCACCAGGTCCCCAACAAACCAAAGAGGGTGGGGGTCAGGCTTCCCAGAAGAAGAAGACTCAAGAAGGCCAGTCAAAGAGGTGGTGCCAGTACTGTAAAAGTAAGTCTCACTGGTTTAGTGAGTGCACCAAAAGAGGAGGACAAACTCCTGCCACTACAGCCCCTAAGGCAACTGCACCCCCTAGTACAGTCAGTAGTGGTAGTGTACCTCCCAAGGCATTAGTTGGGTTAACCTTGGGAACTGAGGGGTCTGACAACTTAGTTGGCACACTCACTCAGGCTGTCCTTGTCTGTACAGGGGATATAGATATATCCCCTGACATAAGTCCCAATACTTTGGGCAAATACAGGCAGACACCTTTGATTAATGGCAAGATAGCTCAGGCCTATAGGGACACTTGTGCCAGTGTCACCATGGTGACACCTAACTTTGTGGACCCTGGACAGATCATGCCAGGTACAGATTTCCTGGTGACCAATGCCAGCAATGTCACTACTAGTCATAGTGTGGCAATTGTAGCTTTCTCCTGGGGTGGAGTGAAGGGTCAAAAGAAAGTTGTAGTCAGTTCAGACCTCCCAGTTGATTGTTTGTTGGGCAATGATTTGGAGTCATCACAATGGTCAGAAGTGGAGCAGAGGACTCACATGGAAATGTTAGGCTTGCCAGCACATGTGCTTGCTGTAACTAGGTCACAGGCCAGAAGATGCCCCACTGAACAGGTGCTGGATCCTGAAAGTATGGACCAGACACCCTCCAAGAAGAAGAGCAGTAGGGTTAAGGCTTTGCCTTCCCCCTTGCCCCAGGTTGAGGATCAAGTCTCTGAGGAGGCTGATCTGAGAGAACTGAGGGAAACTGAGCCTAAAGAGCTTGAACTTGATCAAGTTGAGTTTCTGGGCTCAGGGGGACCCTCCAGAGCAGACCTGGGGAAGGCACAGTTAGACTGCCCTTCCCTTGAACCCCTCAGACAGCAGGCTGCTGCTGAGGCTGCAGGGAATGCCACAGGTGCCCACAGGGTATACTGGGAAGATGGACTCCTGTACTCTGAGTCAAGAGACCCCAAGCCTGGTGCAACCAGGAGGCTGGTCATCCCCTTGTCTCTGAGAGGTTTCCTTCTCACCTTGGCCCATGAGATTCCCCTTGCAGGTCATTTAGGTCAGACAAAGACTTGGGACAGGCTTGTCTCACACTTTCACTGGCCCCATATGAATGAGAATACCAAGGAGTTTTGTCGCTCCTGTGTCACTTGCCAAGCCAGTGGTAAGTCAGGTGGCACAACAAAGGCCCCCCTCATACCACTACCTGTGGTGGGGGTTCCCTTTGAAAGAGTGGGGATTGACATTGTTGGTCCAATGGAACCCCAGACAGCATCAGGGCACAAGTTTATACTGGTGGTGGTGGACCATGCCACCAGGTATCCTGAAGCTATTCTACTTAGGACCACTACAGCACCTGTAGTGGCAAGGGCCCTAGTTGGAGTGTTCTCCAGAGTGGGTTTCCCTAAGGAGGTCGTTTCTGACAGAGGTACAAACTTCATGTCAGGATATCTGACTGCAATGTGGAAGGAGTGTGGTGTGAACTACAAGTTCACCACACCCTATCACCCACAATGCAATGGGCTTGTTGAGAGATTCAACAGGACCCTAAAAGGGATGATTCATGGGCTACCTGAAACTCTTAGGAGAAGATGGGATGTCCTGATCCCCTGCCTCTTGTTTGCTTACAGAGAGGTCCCACAGAAGGGGGTTGGCTACAGCCCTTTTGAGCTTCTGTATGGGCATCCTGTAAGAGGACCCCTGTGTTTGGTGAAGGAAGGATGGGAGAGACCTCTCAAAAAGCCTGCAACCAACATAGTGGACTATGTACTTGGTCTCCGCTCCAGGATGGCTGAGTATATGGAAAAGGCATCTAAAAACCTGGAGGCCAGCCAAGAACTTCAAAAAGCTTGGCATGACCAAAAGGCTGTTCTGACTGTGTACCAGCCAGGACAGAAGGTGTGGGTGCTGGAGCCAGTGGCCCCAGCAGCTCTGAAAGACAAATGGTCTGGGCCCCACACCATCATTGAGCAAAAGGGAGAGGTTACCTACTTGGTGGACCTTGGAACTCCCAGGAGCCCTCTCAGAGTGCTCCATGTAAACAGGCTCAAGGCATATGTTGACAGGAAGGACATGAGCTTGCTCATGGCCACAGATGAGGGACAGGAGGAAGAGAGTGACCCTCTCCCAGACCTGCTCACTCAGAATCCTGATGATGGATCAGTAGATGGTGTTGTCTTTTGTGGCAGCCTCACTGAACATCAGCAACAGGATTGCAGGCAAGTTCTGCAATCCTTCAGACATATGTTCTCTCTGACACCCAGTCAAACCGATTGGTGTACCCATGATGTTGACACTGGAGACAGTCTGCCTGTCAAGAGTAAAATCTACAGACAGCCTGATCATGTTAGAGACTGCATCAAAACTGAAGTGCAGAAAATGTTGGAGCTGGGAGTCATTGAGCCCTCAGATAGCCCTTGGGCTAGCCCAGTAGTTCTAGTGCCAAAGCCTCACACCCAGGGTGGTAAGAGAGAGATGAGGTTTTGCGTAGACTACAGAGGCCTCAATGCAGTCACTAAGACTGATGCCCACCCAATACCAAGAGCAGATGAACTTATAGATAAATTGGCTTCTGCCAAATTCTTAAGTACATTTGATTTGACAGCTGGGTATTGGCAAATCAGGTTAGCTGAGGAGGCCAAACCCAAGACAGCATTTTCTACCCCTGGTGGGCATTATCAATTTGTGGTAATGCCCTTTGGTTTGAAAAATGCACCTGCCACCTTCCAAAGGTTGGTGAATCAAGTCCTCACTGGGCTGGATGACTTCTGTGCAGCATATCTTGACGATATTGCTGTCTTTAGCTCTACCTGGGAGGATCACCTGGTCCACCTGAGGAAAGTGTTAGAGGCTCTGCAAAAGGCAGGCCTCACTATCAAGGCCACTAAGTGCCAGATAGGGCAGACACAGGTTGTATACCTGGGCCACCTTGTAGGTGGAGGCCAGGTTCAGCCACTGGAGAGTAAGATACAGGCCATCAAGGACTGGACTCCTCCAATCACCCAGACTCAGGTTCGAGCTTTCTTGGGCCTGACTGGGTACTATAGGAAGTTTGTCAGAAATTATGGGTCCATAGTGACCCCTCTTAATGACCTGACAAGCAAAAAGATGCCAAAGAAAGTTCAGTGGACAGCAAGCTGTCAGAAAGCATTCAATGACCTAAAGCAGGCCATGTGCACAGCACCTATCCTAAAGAGTCCAGATTACTCCAAGCCTTTCATTGTCCAAACAGATGCTTCTGAGTTGGGTGTGGGAGCTGTTTTGTCTCAGCTGAATTTTGATGGTAATGATCAGCCTATTGCTTTCATTAGTAGGAGGCTGACACCCAGAGAGAAAAATTGGTCAGCTATTGAGAGGGAGGCCTTTGCTGTGGTTTGGGCCCTGAAGAAGCTGAGGGCCTACTTGTTTGGCACTCACTTCACCATTCAGACCGACCATAAGCCCCTCTTGTGGCTAAATCAGATGAAGGGTGAAAACCCCAAACTGCTTAGGTGGTCCATTTCCCTACAGGGGATGGATTTTACAGTGGAGCATAGACCTGGTACTGATCACAGCAATGCTGATGGGCTCTCCAGGTATTTCCACTTAGAGCAAGAAGACTCACCTGGTCAAGGTTAGTTTATTGTCCCAAAGTTTGGGGGAGGGGGGTCATGTAGGAGAGTAGGGTCTGCAATCCTATGATCACCCAGATTTTTGCTTTTTGCTGCACTGGTTTACGACTTTCCCTGGCTGTGGGCCTGCTAATCAGACCCACAGCCTAGCTGTTCTCTCTATCCAAATTGTACTCAGGTACTGAATTGGCACTGGGCCCTCTCCAAGTCCCTGTACCCAGGGCTGAGGTGCACCCAGAAGTCTCCCAGGGGCTGAAGCATGTATTGTGCCACCCCTGGACTGACTAACTAAACTGACACAACTGGCTGCACGACAGCTGGGGCAAGGTGGTGTACTCACCCTTTGCTTTAGATATAGTATACCTATATCTAACCCTAAAATGGACACACAGATCTCCTATCAGTCACTCCTATGGCAGGCCTTAACAATCCTGAAGGCAGAGTGCGTGGAATCGTGTGAGATGGTGCTCTGGCATGAGCTGAGCCTGTCTGCGGCTTTCGGGATCCATCCCTTAGCCGTTTCCATGATATCGCATACCATATACTCTTAAGTGCATTATAATCCTCGCGGTTATATGCCAACTCTGGTATCGCTTTATCAAAACATGTCGAGTAAAGTGTCATACGAATTGGAATACTAACCCCTCGCCAATTCTGGTGACGGGGTTAGCATTCCACCCTTCTAGAGGGACACGACATGTATGTAACCCCTAACCCCGGTTAAAGTCAAACAGAGCCTCAGCTCCACAAAATGGATGCTGCCACCGAAACACAAGTCTGCCCTCCTGCTGCTGGGAGTCCTCCCAGAGCAGGAGATAAGGACAAAGGGTTTCCTGCCAGGGGCGGTGCCAGCACCGTCCCAGACAGGATTTTGTGTATTCTAGGTAGGCAGGGCTTCAGAGGAAGGTGACTGCACGTGGCACCCCGGTGCTCACTGTGCATAGGCCGGCCTGAACCAGTTCCAGGGGCACACCAGACCCTGGCCTGGGGAAAGCCCGCCAAAGGAGAGGGGTGTAACCACCCCCCTCCTGGTCCCACCCATAGGGCAGGACTTAGTCGCGTGCCAGCCCCCTTTTCCCAGATAAAGGTAGGGACTGGCCCCCTTCCAAATCAGATCATCTTTGGAATCAAGACACGACTTTCGACGAAAGGACATCAAGATTTCTTCTTCAAGATTCTCCCTTGTGACTAAGGAGTAGTCACCCTGCATCCGCAGGCACCATCGCAAGAACACTGCGGTCTGCTGTAAGTCCTTCCTCCGGAATCCGACTGCCCAGCTCGACAAGACCCGGCTTCCCTGGCACCTCCGACCTCTACTCACCTCTACAGCCAAGCTGAGAACCGTGAGTGCGACGAGACCTCAAGGGACCGACTATTGCCAAGACTGCACGACTCCTGCACAGCAAGCCCGCCGAGTCATCCTCTGGTGAGTGCTTTGGGGTCCGAGAAGCCCCGACCCTGAGCAGCCCCAGCACCGAAGTGCAGCCTCCCAGCATCTCCACGATCTGCGTGGGGCCCTTCTGCTTTTTGCTGCTCACCGCGTTGTTTGGCTACTAGCCCGCTGGCTTGTGGCCTTCCTAACGACGCCCGACGACATCACTGCTGCTGGTCTGGTTGCTCCAGACTGGCCCTTGCTCCCTTCCAGAAGAGGAGCACCCCGGACCCTCCTGTTCCACTCAAGACGCCATTTTGAGTCCACCGCTTGGGCTTGAATTAGCCAAGGCTTTGTTGCCCAATCCTGGGTTCTTCGACGCCGACAGCTTCATCCATCGTGGGACAGCTCGCCTCTCCATCCTGGTCGCCGACAACGCCTCCTGGTCCGTGAGATCTGCAGAGCCCAGCGTCGCCCACTCACCTAGTCGAGGTGACTACCATCCGGTGCCCTTCTGGTGCCCACTGACTACTGGCTAGTAGTCACGAGCTTGGTCCCCTCTGCTTTCAGGTGTCATCTATCTTCGAGATCCAGGCTTGGATCACTTCGAACTCTCTTCACTGGTCGCCTGCCAGCATCTTTCTTCCAGGCTCCTGGTTCGTCAACGAGGATTCCCGACGTCTTTTGAGACCTATGCAGCTGCAGCCCCTGGGCTAGGTAACTTCGGCATTTCGGTGCCCCAGCATAGCCTCACTATCCAAGGGTCAGGATCCACTGTCGTTTTCCCCCTACCAGGTCGGGATCGCCCGTGAACACTAACTTTAACTTTACTAGCTTCCATAGACTTTGTCCCGCATCCCGCGTGAGAGTGCACACTCTGCACCCGAGTCCCCTGGGCCTCCTAGAAGTAATCTAACGATTCCCTAGTCAAGTCCTAGCGATTCCAAAGCCTATTAGTACTGTACTTACCTGCTAGTAATTTCGCATTCCACTTTTAGAGTATATGGTTTTTCGTGCCCCTCGGGCATTTGTGTATACTGTGCTAACTTAAGTATTTTCGTAAGAGTTTTGTTGTGTGCTTAGCACCCTGTCCTCATAAAGAGTACAGGGTTGTTGTGATTCTAATAAATACATTGTTTATTTTCATAACACTTGTGTGGTGTCCTTTCACTGGGTGTTCAAGGGGTAATGTGATGGTAAAACAGCTGGCTTAACACGCCCTCTAGAGTCTTAGCCTTAGACTGCTCGTATCCATGCTACTAGGATAGCTGGTCTATAAGGTTGACTTACAACCAATCACCAATAAGGGTTGTTTGGACTGATATATAGTGATCACTAGAATAGTGAGCACTGCACATCAGGCCAACTTCTCACATTGGTGGCAGCGGTGGGATTTGAGCTTGCTGTTGTTTTACCACACATATCCTAAGAATATCTTGTGAAAGATCACATAAGTACTAAAGGTACATATAACTTAGCTTAGAATACTCTGAGTTCTACTGAACCAGCTGTTGTAGCTCCTAGGGCCTAGCACACCCTAAACTACAACTCTAGCAAGGGATCAGTAGGCAAACACATAGTGTCGGTAAGTGCACCACTTACACCTCACTAGAAAAGCATGTCTAACCATGGAGAGTCCACTGAGACTCCCCTGGTGAGCATTGACCCTCCACAGGTCACTTCAAGATATGCAGCTCTCAGTTTCCAGGAGATGAGACAAATCTGTGTCTCCAGGAAACTGAAGCAGGGGTCTAACCCCACCATTCCCTTTCTAATAGGTCTCTTAGAAACCTATGATGCGAGAAAGATTTCTCAGTTAGATGGGAATATGCCAGCCTTAGAGGGTACCTCTGGGGATCCAGACCTCCCCAACATTGTCAATGCAGTTGAGGAGGAGGATCAAGAGGAACTCTCTGGGGATGAGGTAGACAAAGGTCTTGAGGTAGTCAGAAGGCTAACTAGGGCCAACTTAGACTTACTTGGGCTAGGATCTGGGGGACCCCCAGTACTAACCCGAAGTGGGCCTAACCTTGGAGTTAGGAGAGATAGATCTCTTTCTAGGGACTCCAATAGATCTCTGCACTCTAATGCCTCTTCCCAGAGGAGAAGGAATCCTCCACAGAGGAGATTGACTTCCCCTCAGAGAATAGAGCATGAAGCAAGGATGAGACAAGATGAACTGAGGATTGAAAGGGAAGAACTTGCCCTGGCCAAAGAGAAGCTTGCCTTTGCTAGAGAGCAGCAGATGAGTGGGTTAGCTCCCACTGGTGGCAGCAATCTCCCAAGAGATAGAGAGAAGGGTTTAGATACTAAACACCTGACTAAGATAGTGCCCCCCTTTAAACAAGGGGATGACATCCAGAAATGGATGGCTGCTTTGGAGAGGGCCTGCACTGTGCAGTGCATTCCCCGAAGTCAGTGGGCAGCTATACTGTGGCTCTCCTTTGATGGTAAAGGTAGAGATAAGCTCCTCACTACAAGAGTGGAGGATGCTAATGATTACCAGGTCCTGAAAAATGCACTGATTGATGGGTTTGGTTTAACCACTGAGCAGTACAGGTTGCTGTTCAGAGACACCCAGAAAACTCAGTCTCAGGACTGGTCTGACTTTGTGGATTGTGCCACTAAGGCTTTGGAGGGCTGGTTGCTGGGTAGCAAGGTTACAGATTACACAGGATTGTATAATCTTATGATGAGAGAACAAATTTTAAACAATTGTCAGAACCAGTTGTTGCACCAGCACCTTGTTGATTCAGATCTGACCTCTCCCCAAGAATTGGGAAAGAAGGCAGACAAATGGGTCAGGACAAGGATCAAGCAGAACCAGAACCAGAACCAGGGTGGTCAGAAGAAAGCAGACCAGAAGGGTAATGTTAAGAGTGAACAAAATGACCAGAAGTCTTCACCAGGTCCCCAACAAACCAAAGAGGGTGGGGGTCAGGCTTCCCAGAAGAAGAAGACTCAAGAAGGCCAGTCAAAGAGGTGGTGCCAGTACTGTAAAAGTAAGTCTCACTGGTTTAGTGAGTGCACCAAAAGAGGAGAACAAACTCCTGCCACTACAGCCCCTAAGGCAACTGCACCCCCTAGTACAGTCAGTAGTGGTAGTGTACCTCCCAAGGCATTAGTTGGGTTAACCTTGGGAACTGAGGGGTCTGACAACTTAGTTGGCACACTCACTCAGGCTGTCCTTGTCTGTACAGGGGATATAGATATATCCCCTGACATAAGTCCCAATACTTTGGGCAAATACAGGCAGACACCTTTGATTAATGGCAAGATGGCTCAGGCCTATAGGGACACTTGTGCCAGTGTCACCATGGTGACACCTAAATTTGTGGACCCTGGACAGATCATGCCAGGTACAGATTTCCTGGTGACCAATGCCAGCAATGTCACTACTAGTCATAGTGTGGCAATTGTAGCTTTCTCCTGGGGTGGAGTGAAGGGTCAAAAGAAAGTTGTAGTCAGTTCAGACCTCCCAGTTGATTGTTTGTTGGGCAATGATTTGGAGTCATCACAATGGTCAGAAGTGGAGCAGAGGACTCACATGGAAATGTTAGGCTTGCCAGCACATGTGCTTGCTGTAACTAGGTCACAGGCCAGAAGATGCCCCACTGAACAGGTGCTGGATCCTGAAAGTATGGACCAGACACCCTCCAAGAAGAAGAGCAGTAGGGTTAAGGCTTTGCCTTCCCCCTTGCCCCAGGTTGAGGATCAAGTCTCTGAGGAGGCTGATCTGAGAGAACTGAGGGAAACTGAGCCTAAAGAGCTTGAACTTGATCAAGTTGAGTTTCTGGGCTCAGGGGGACCCTCCAGAGCAGACCTGGGGAAGGCACAGTTAGACTGCCCTTCCCTTGAACCCCTCAGACAGCAGGCTGCTGCTGAGGCTGCAGGGAATGCCACAGGTGCCCACAGGGTATACTGGGAAGATGGACTCCTGTACTCTGAGTCAAGAGACCCCAAGCCTGGTGCAACCGGGAGGCTGGTCATCCCCTTGTCTCTGAGAGGTTTCCTTCTCACCTTGGCCCATGAGATTCCCCTTGCAGGTCATTTAGGTCAGACAAAGACTTGGGACAGGCTTGTCTCACACTTTCACTGGCCCCATATGAATGAGAATACCAAGGAGTTTTGTCGCTCCTGTGTCACTTGCCAAGCCAGTGGTAAGTCAGGTGGCACAACAAAGGCCCCCCTCATACCACTACCTGTGGTGGGGGTTCCCTTTGAAAGAGTGGGGATTGACATTGTTGGTCCAATGGAACCCCAGACAGCATCAGGGCACAAGTTTATACTGGTGGTGGTGGACCATGCCACCAGGTATCCTGATGCTATTCTACTTAGGACCACTACAGCACCTGTAGTGGCAAGGGCCCTAGTTGGAGTGTTCTCCAGAGTGGGTTTCCCTAAGGAGGTCGTTTCTGACAGAGGTACAAACTTCATGTCAGGATATCTGACTGCAATGTGGAAGGAGTGTGGTGTGAACTACAAGTTCACCACACCCTATCACCCACAATGCAATGGGCTTGTTGAGAGATTCAACAGGACCCTAAAAGGGATGATTCATGGGCTACCTGAAACTCTTAGGAGAAGATTGGATGTCCTGATCCCCTGCCTCTTGTTTGCTTACAGAGAGGTCCCACAGAAGGGGGTTGGCTACAGCCCTTTTGAGCTTCTGTATGGGCATCCTGTAAGAGGACCCCTGTGTTTGGTGAAGGAAGGATGGGAGAGACCTCTCAAAAAGCCTGCAACCAACATAGTGGACTATGTACTTGGTCTCCGCTCCAGGATGGCTGAGTATATGGAAAAGGCATCTAAAAACCTAGAGGCCAGCCAAGAACTTCAAAAAGCTTGGCATGACCAAAAGGCTGTTCTGACTGTGTACCAGCCAGGACAGAAGGTGTGGGTGCTGGAGCCAGTGGCCCCAGCAGCTCTGAAAGACAAATGGTCTGGGCCCCACACCATCATTGAGCAAAAGGGAGAGGTTACCTACTTGGTGGACCTTGGAACTCCCAGGAGCCCTCTCAGAGTGCTCCATGTAAACAGGCTCAAGGCATATGTTGACAGGAAGGACATGAGCTTGCTCATTGCCACAGATGAGGGACAGGAGGAAGAGAGTGACCCTCTCCCAGACCTGCTCACTCAGAATCCTGATGATGGATCAGTAGATGGTGTTGTCTTTTGTGGCAGCCTCACTGAACATCAGCAACAGGATTGCAGGCAAGTTCTGCAATCCTTCAGACATATGTTCTCTCTGACACCCAGTCAAACTGATTGGTGTACCCATGATGTTGACACTGGAGACAGTCTGCCTGTCAAGAGTAAAATCTACAGACAGCCTGATCATGTTAGAGACTGCATCAAAACTGAAGTGCAGAAAATGTTGGAGCTGGGAGTCATTGAGCCCTCAGATAGCCCTTGGGCTAGCCCAGTAGTTCTAGTGCCAAAGCCTCACACCCAGGGTGGTAAGAGAGAGATGAGGTTTTGCGTAGACTACAGAGGCCTCAATGCAGTCACTAAGACTGATGCCCACCCAATACCAAGAGCAGATGAACTTATAGATAAATTGGCTTCTGCCAAATTCTTAAGTACATTTGATTTGACAGCTGGGTATTGGCAAATCAGGTTAGCTGAGGAGGCCAAACCCAAGACAGCATTTTCTACCCCTGGTGGGCATTATCAATTTGTGGTAATGCCCTTTGGTTTGAAAAATGCACCTGCCACCTTCCAAAGGTTGGTGAATCAAGTCCTCACTGGGCTGGATGACTTCTGTGCAGCATATCTTGACGATATTGCTGTCTTTAGCTCCACCTGGTCCACCTGAGGAAAGTGTTAGAGGCTCTGCAAAAGGCAGGCCTCACTATCAAGGCCACTAAGTGCCAGATAGGGCAGACACAGGTTGTATACCTGGGCCACCTTGTAGGTGGAGGCCAGGTTCAGCCACTGGAGAGTAAGATACAGGCCATCAAGGACTGGACTCCTCCAATCACCCAGACTCAGGTTCGAGCTTTCTTGGGCCTGACTGGGTACTATAGGAAGTTTGTCAGAAATTATGGGTCCATAGTGACCCCTCTTAATGACCTGACAAGCAAAAAGATGCCAAAGAAAGTTCAGTGGACAGCAAGCTGTCAGAAAGCATTCAATGACCTAAAGCAGGCCATGTGCACAGCACCTATCCTAAAGAGTCCAGATTACTCCAAGCCTTTCATTGTCCAAACAGATGCTTCTGAGTTGGGTGTGGGAGCTGTTCTGTCTCAGCTGAATTTTGATGGTAATGATCAGCCTATTGCTTTCATTAGTAGGAGGCTGACACCCAGAGAGAAAAATTGGTCAGCTATTGAGAGGGAGGCCTTTGCTGTGGTTTGGGCCCTGAAGAAGCTGAGGGCCTACTTGTTTGGCACTCACTTCACCATTCAGACCGACCATAAGCCCCTCTTGTGGCTAAATCAGATGAAGGGAGAAAACCCCAAACTGCTTAGGTGGTCCATTTCCCTACAGGGGATGGATTTTACAGTGGAGCATAGACCTGGTACTGATCACAGCAATGCTGATGGGCTCTCCAGGTATTTCCACTTAGAGCAAGAAGACTCACCTGGTCAAGGTTAGTTTATTGTCCCAAAGTTGGGGGGGGGGGTCATGTAGGAGAGTAGGGTCTGCAATCCTATGATCACCCAGATTTTTGCTTTTTGCTGCACTGGTTTACGACTTTCCCTGGCTGTGGGCCTGCTAATCAGACCCACAGCCTAGCTGTTCTCTCTATCCAAATTGTACTCAGGTACTGAATTGGCACTGGGCCCTCTCCAAGTCCCTGTACCCTGGGCTGAGGTGCACCCAGAAGTCTCCCAGGGGCTGAAGCATGTATTGTGCCACCCCTGGACTGACTAACTAAACTGACACAACTGGCTGCACGACAGCTGGGGCAAGGTGGTGTACTCACCCTTTGCTTTAGATATAGTATACCTATATCTAACCCTAAAATGGACACACAGATCTCCTATCAGTCACTCCTATGGCAGGCCTTAACAATCCTGAAGGCAGAGTGCGTGGAATCGTGTGAGATGGTGCTCTGGCATGAGCTGAGCCTGTCTGCGGCTTTCGGGATCCATCCCTTAGCCGTTTCCATGATATCGCATACCATATACTCTTAAGTGCATTATAATCCTCGCGGTTATATGCCAACTCTGGTATCGCTTTATCAAAACATGTCGAGTAAGGTGTCATACGAATTGGAATACTAACCCCTCGCCAATTCTGGTGACGGGGTTAGCATTCCACCCTTCTAGAGGGACACGACATGTATGTAACCCCTAACCCCGGTTAAAGTCAAACAGAGCCTCAGCTCCACAAAATGGATGCTGCCACCGAGACACAAGTCTGCCCTCCTGCTGCTGGGAGTCCTCCCAGAGCAGGAGATAAGGACAAAGGGTTTCCTGCCAGGGGCGGTGCCAGCACCGTCCCAGACAGGATTTTGTGTATTCTAGGTAGGCAGGGCTTCAGAGGAAGGTGACTGCACGTGGCACCCCGGTGCTCACTGTGCATAGGCCGGCCTGAACCAGTTCCAGGGGCACACCAGACCCTGGCCTGGGGAAAGCCCGCCAAAGGAGAGGGGTGTAACCACCCCCCTCCTGGTCCCACCCATAGGGCAGGACATAGTCGCGTGCCAGCCCCCTTTTCCCAGATAAAGGTAGGGACTGGCCCCCTTCCAAATCAGATCATCTTTGGAATCAAGACACGACTTTCGACGAAAGGACATCAAGATTTCTTCTTCAAGATTCTCCCTTGTGACTAAGGAGTAGTCACCCTGCATCCGCAGGCACCATCGCAAGAACACTGCGGTCTGCTGTAAGTCCTTCCTCCGGAATCCGACTGCCCAGCTCGACAAGACCCGGCTTCCCTGGCACCTCCGACCTCTACTCACCTCTACAGCCAAGCTGAGAACCGTGAGTGCGACGAGACCTCAAGGGACCGACTATTGCCAAGACTGCACGACTCCTGCACAGCAAGCCCGCCGAGTCATCCTCTGGTGAGTGCTTTGGGGTCCGAGAAGCCCCGACCCTGAGCAGCCCCAGCACCGAAGTGCAGCCTCCCAGCATCTCCACGATCTGCGTGGGGCCCTTCTGCTTTTTGCTGCTCACCGCGTTGTTTGGCTACTAGCCCGCTGGCTTGTGGCCTTCCTAACGACGCCCGACGACATCACTGCTGCTGGTCTGGTTGCTCCAGACTGGCCCTTGCTCCCTTCCAGAAGAGGAGCACCCCGGACCCTCCTGGTCCACTCAAGACGCCATTTTGAGTCCACCGCGTGGGCTTGAATTAGCCAAGGCTTTGTTGCCCAATCCTGGGTTCTTCGACGCCGACAGCTTCATCCATCGTGGGACAGCTCGCCTCTCCATCCTGGTCGCCGACAACGCCTCCTGGTCCGTGAGATCTGCAGAGCCCAGTGTCGCCCACTCACCTAGTCGAGGTGACTACCATCCGGTGCCCTTCTGGTGCCCACTGACTACTGGCTAGTAGTCACGAACTTGGTCCCCTCTGCTTTCAGGTGTCATCTATCTTCGAGATCCAGGCTTGGATCACTTCGAACTCTCTTCACTGGTCGCCTGCCAGCATCTTTCTTCCAGGCTCCTGGCTCGTCAACGAGGATTCCCGACGTCTTTTGAGACCTATGCAGCTGCAGCCCTTGGGCTAGGTAACTTCGGCATTTCGGTGCCCCAGCATAGCCTCACTATCCAAGGGTCAGGATCCACTGTCGTTTTCCCCCTACCAGGTCGGGATCGCCCGTGAACACTAACTTTAACTTTACTAGCTTCCATAGACTTTGTCCCGCATCCCGCGTGAGAGTGCACACTCTGCACCCGAGTCCCCTGGGCCTCCTAGAAGTAATCTAACGATTCCCTAGTCAAGTCCTAGCGATTCCAAAGCCTATTAGTACTGTACTTACCTGCTAGTAATTTCGCATTCCACTTTTAGAGTATATGGTTTTTCGTGCCTCTCGGGCATTTGTGTATACTGTGCTAACTTAAGTATTTTCGTAAGAGTTTTGTTGTGTGCTTAGCACCCTGTCCTCATAAAGAGTACATGGTTGTTGTGATTCTAATAAATACATTGTTTATTTTCATAACACTTGTGTGGTGTCCTTTCACTGGGTGTTCAAGGGGTAATGTGATGGTAAAACAGCTGGCTTAACACGCCCTCTAGAGTCTTAGCCTTAGACTGCTCGTATCCATGCTACTAGGATAGCTGGTCTATAAGGTTGACTTACAACCAATCATCAATAAGGGTTGTTTGGACTGATATATAGTGATCACTAGAATAGTGAGCACTGCACATCAGGCCAACTTCTCACACCGCCCCTCTTCTCCATTGGCTGGCCTCGTAAATGCTGGCCAGCCATTGGAGAAGAGGCAGATGCAGACATAGACTGTGGTGTCGACGTTTCGGTCTCACACGTTTAATCCAAAGACCATCATCAGGACGATAAACTTTTAAATGCAGTATGAATGACCCTCATAGTAAAAATGGAGAAAGCACAGAGGATATTTTGAAAGTACAGTTCGACTTGTACCCTTAGGAATTCCACAATTTATCCCTTGGTTTATGATCCACGTATTGATCCAGATATGTAACTTAGTTCTTGATTAAAGGTCCAACTGTGTTATGGAAGTAACAGACGCTCCGGCTCGTCAGAAATCAGGTCAAAGGCCTTTGACCTGATTTCTGACGAGCCGGAGCGTCTGTTACTTCCATAACACAGTTGGACCTTTAATCAAGAACTAAGTTACATATCTGGATCAATACGTGGATCATAAACCAAGGGATAAATTGTGGAATCCCTAAGGGTACAAGTCGAACTGTACTTTCAAAATATCCTCTGTGCTTTCTCCATTTTTACTATGAGGGTCATTCATACTGCATTTAAAAGTTTATCGTCCTGATGATGGTCTTTGGATTAAACGTGTGAGACCGAAACGTCGACACCACAGTCTATGTCTACATCTGCATCTGACTTTCTGTTTATTTCTAAAAGAAGTCATTCTCTTTTTCATTTACAGACTAGACTTTCTCTTATGTATTGATGGATTTATTTTATCGTTTCCTTATACTTAAGATTTTTGTGCATTATTTCTTAACATGAACCCTTTCATAATTTGAATCTGATTTGAAGAGATAAATAACAAGTTTCTTACAAATAATTTCCTGTGTTGCTTCTTATTACTTTTCTAACTTCATTTGTTGAATAGACCTACCATTTCTTCTGGTGAATTTTTCAAGGCTAGTGTGGTAGCCTGTGTAAGGTCTCCAGTAAAAAATTAATTGTCACAACAGTGGCTGATTGTTTCGGTCTAAAAGTCTTAAGTAATATAGACTGTATCATATCGTTGTAACAAAAAAAAAATTTTTTAAATCCCTTGCTGGAACTTTTCTTTAAACATATATTGCTTGCCCGATCCCGCAAGGGTTTATTGGGTTACCCACTCCTCTAAATCAATTGGAGAAGAGGGGCGTCACTCGGTTCTAGCTCCGGCTTGAGCAGATTCGGGGCGTGTTTTTAAAAATGTTTTAATCAGTGACGTCATCTGTCACTCAGCAAAAAAACACCCCCCCCCCGAATTGCGAAAATGGTGGCGCTTTTGTTCTGCCATTTCCCCCCGACCGCCGGCGTAAGAAGTCGTCCTCAGGGGAGTGCTTGCTGTCCTGCCCCTCCTTGTTGCTTGTTTTAACTTTAAACGCAAGGCGCGGGTGCGGCCAGTGCTTGTTTTCAATCAATGCACTTTTGAGGGAAGCGCAAGTTTACTGCCCCGTGATAAAATGAAATGAAGGGCGCCACTTTGTACAATTCAATCACGCTCGGAGGTTTACTCTCCTCCTTCAGTCATGTTACTAAGTTCAGTTCCCATTATTGGAGATTATTTCTTGTCGAGAAATGCGTTTGAGGTTTTTCTCCTTCAAATCTGACTGCGTCGCTTCAATCATTCCCTTCAGGGGCCCCGCAGGTACTCGCTGCTGAACACCTACGTCCTACGTTGGTTTTCTTTCAGCCTTGGTATTTCTAGCTTAACTAAAAATTCAGTAAGTGCTCTTATATCCCTTTGATGTTGGGTACCATATATTGCTTTATAATGCTTAAAAGATTACTTCTGAATTTCTTCAGGGTCTTTGATACTTGTCTTTGTCTCTGGATCTATTATTGATATTATCTTATTTTTCTCTGGGCGATCTCTTGTCTGCCAAGCCAGTTGCTTACCCCCATACTCGCTCTTTTCAAATACCTTTTGTAAATATATGTTTTTAGTTGTGTATCCTTGTTCATCATAATACTCTTGCATGCATATTCTGGCTTTCCTAAGTAAGTATTTGTTAGCTTTTGTTGCTGAGCATTGTACTTTTAAACATGCCTGATTTAGTTCTGTTTCAAGCTCGGCCCTTAATATCGACTTTTTCCTCTTCTTTACAATCTCTTTCGATGTAATATATCCACATATCATGGCCTTATAAGCCTCCCATACAATTTCAATATTAGTTGAGTTATTATTTATTTTAAAATAATTAACTGTCTATATCTCCATATCTTTGCACCATTCCTGATCTTCGAGATTCACTTTGTTAAATGTCCAACTTACATCATCAGTCTTTTTACCTTAATTCCTGCTTCCTCCATTTTTACTAAGGCATGATCTGACAAAGCATTTCACACGTGAGAGTATGTTTTTAGCTGCGATTTTGTGTAGAGAGTCTGGCCCCTGACATATGCCTGCCTGAGTAACATGAGTATTCCCGTTTATACGGGAACTTTTCCCTCCATAAACCTAGCCCTTGCTTACCTTCTGAAATGGCTACTGCCATTGTGGGTTTAATTTGTCTATGTTTCCTTTTGAATGAATCCACCTCCGGCTATCGAAGAAAAGGAAAATCCCCCCCTACAATAAAAAAACCTGGGGTATTAGGTAGGACCTGATCTAAATCTATAATTGGGGTTGGAATACCAGTTATTGGGGCGTATATTGTAGCCATCATAATTATTATTATTATTATTAGTGTGTTTTGTAAAGCACACAGCGGCCCCAACGGGGCATCCCGGCGCTGGGAGACTCTGAGAACTAGAGGGACAGGTCGGAGGTACCAAACTAGGAGGAAAAAAGAAGGGTTTTAAGGGATTTACGAAATACTGGTTCTGTCTGGCATGTGCGGAGAGCTAACGGAAGCTTATTCCAGTGCTTGGTAGCACAGACCTCAAAGGTTTTTCCACCAGCACGGGAACGCTTAAATCGGGGAGTTTCAAGGAAAAATAAGGAGTTGGAGCGTAGTGCCCTGGATTTGGCATAAGGGCGAAGAGTATTTTTCAGATGGGCCGACCCATTGCCTTTAGATGCACGAAATGCCAGCGTCATTGCTTTAAATACGCATCTTTTCGCAATGGGTAGCCAATGCAGTTTACGGAGGTGAGGGGAGATATGATGTCTGGCAGGAATTCTCTCCACCAGCCGGGCGGCGGCGTTTTGAACCGTCTGCAATTTGTAACACAGGCCTGCTGTGATACCAAGATAAAGGGCATTGGCATAATCAAGATGGGATATGATTAATGCCTGGATCACAGTCTTGCGGCATTCCTCCGGCAGATAGTTAATAAGCCGTTTGATTGTTCTGATTTTGGCAAAGCATGAGGCTGCGACTGTTTGTACCTGGGTATCGAAGCTGAGATGGGTATCCCAGCGTACTCCTAGGTTTTTCACCGAGTTTTTAGGCGTGGGGGTCTGGCACAAGTCTTCAGACCACCACAGGCTGTCATCCAAGGGGGAAGGAGAGTTGAAAAACAGAATCTCCGTTTTTCCTGCGTTGAGATGGAGGGAATTAGCATCCATCCAGTTGGAAATGTCTCTTAGGCAGGATTTCAGCGGGTCAAAATCAGATGCAGAAGGGGTATCGAACGTGAAAAGTAGCTGGATGTCATCAGCATAAGATGTAGATTTGATCCCAGTCTGGGAGATAAGCTTAGCCAAAGGGGTGAAATAAACATTAAACAAAAGCGGGCTAAGGGAAGAACCCTGTGGGACTCCCCATTTAAGTGGCCTGGCAGAGGAAGTGAAGGGAGGGGTAAAGACTTGCTGGGTGCGATTAGACAGGTGCGATGACAGCCACTTCAGAACAGAGCCGCCTAGCCCTAATCCTTTTGTTATTAAGAAATCCACTAAAATATAAGCCCATCTGCTTTCCGTATCTGTTTGGGAAAAGTAACTTGTAGGGGGAAATGCTTTCTCACATACAGTGACACCCCCTGTTCTGTTGCATTTGCACATGATAAACACTTGATATCCGGCCCATTGCGTGAACATTTTGAAATCTGGTTCCTTTTTCTCAATCTAGTGTGTTTCCTGAATCAATACTGCATCCGGGGAGGGTCCTCTTAGCCATAAATCTATTGTGCTAGCCTTAAATTTGTTATTTAACCCACTAGCACTCAGCATCACAATCTAATTATTTCTCTAAATTGCACTGTCATTTCATATTATTGATTACATATCTGAGTTCCTGCTGGACATGCTCCATAGGGTCCAATCTGCAGCTGCTAAGCTGGCTCTGGGGCTTCCGAGAAGATCTCATGGACCGTCCGCCTTGGCAAAATTGCACTGGCTTCCTATAAGACAGAGGATTCAGTTTAAGGCCCTCTGTATTGTCTTTAGGGCTCTCCATGGCACTGACCCTGCCCCTTACAATCTAAATTCGCCTGGTACACTCCAACCAGACAGCTTCGATCCTCTGATGCCAAACTGGTAGTTGTACCCAGATTCAGGAAAATCAGAGCCGGAGGTAGATCCTTCGAGGTGGCAGCTGCCAAACTCTGGAACACTCTCCCTATCGAGATTAGGCACCTCAATGAACTCCTCCCGTTTAGAAAAAGGATTAAAACGTGGTTATTCCCCTGTTAGCACGCCTGTAAGCTCTCACTCCCTGTGTTTTTCTACTTCCGTATCCTCTGATCTTTCAGCGCCAGGATGCCTGCAATGGTGACAGTCGCGCTTTACAAATTCTCAAAATAAATAAAAGGTTAGTCAAAGTATTGTTGCCTTAGACAATAGCACACTGTGCAAATCATAATAACCAAAATGACCATAATATTTCCTCCCTTAACCCTGCGCCCATTTACTTTCTGTGTAGGCTCCCCGCATCTACCATTCTTCATCCTGTCATATTTACTCATAGTACAGGATATTCCTTCAGATTGTTTAATAAAGTGCTGCGTATGACTTGAAAGTGTGTCATGCTTATGTGCTGTAACAGACTTGGTATTCACTTGTCTAATCACCTCGTAAGACATCTTGTCAAGTAGTTCCTAGGAATCCCCCAGGACCTGCGTCTTTTGGACGACCTAAACTGAGGGCTTAGTGTCCCTACCGCTTCCGAAACCCCCACAGGATATGTCAGCCGTTACACCAGCTAGCTCTACAGTGCCACTGCCAACCGCCTCTATTCTACAGTGGTGCCGGTAGGTTCTGGCAACCACTGAACATGACAACCCTGATTCTTCAGGGATCGTGGCAAACTGATCTACTGCACTGACCTACACAAATGACTTCTTACTAAATTCAGTATTGTAGATACTTTTAGAGCAGCCTACTTTTCTGGGATATGTGTATTTATTTTGTTATGTTTCAGCATAAATGTGCTTTCATGTAGAATCTGAGGCTTAAAACTAAGAACTAAGTAAGTCTCTGTGGATGAACCCAGTGCCAGTCAGCGATGACTGGCCTAGGACAAACCGTAAGCACCATGAGCTCAAAATATTAACAAGGTATTGAGTTGCACACTGGTTCTGGCAAGACTGTCCTAGCCATTTCCAATGCATGATGCTACATGTAAGCAAACACATCTTTTACTCACTGTAGAGTGCTTTCTTGCATGACAAGTTTTAGCCGAGGGCTTGGCCAACTTTGATATGTTTCATACTTTGTTTTCTTCAGAAGGGCAGGTCTTGGTGAGGTGTTGGTCATGCGCTGCAGTGGGCATGTATTGTACTAGTGATTGACCCCCTTTGGTCAGAAGTGGTCCAGGGCAAAAGTAATACAAGTGAATAGTATTGTTCCGTGGCATACCCACAGCATGGGGAATCTCATATACACTATGTTTATCCTACAATGTCCGTGCACAAAGCAAACAATAATTAATGCAAAAGTCTGTAAAACAGGCTTCTCCAACTAGTAGCTTGTGAGCTACTGGAAGCTCTCCAACAAGATAGAAGTAGCTCTCTTATGTGCATCCCAGCCTACTAAATTGGAACATTTTGCCTTGTTGAATTGATATCTACAGACCAAATGTGTGTATTTAAGACAAAAAAGTGTGTGTTTTTAGAACTCATAAGTTAATGTTTGGAGACAAAAATGTCTGAATGTCCAAAATATATGTAAAGCACTATCTGAGTGATAAATCATACAGTATTACTGATATTACTACCTTGGTGCTAGGGGCAGGGGCAGCTATGGATGTCATATTAACCTTATGGAGGAATTCCAATCTGAAAAGGCTTTTTTACTTTCCTGCTGGCAGTCCTGCCGACTGTACTGAAGTGATCACTGTGAGTAATCTAGCATGGGGTGGCCACTAATGTGATCTTGCCTGATGTGGTCACTATTATAGCACAAGGTTGGCGGTCTCTGCTCTAATTAGCCTACGCCAGATGCTAGCGCGCGCGCTGGCGCCTCTGACACCTGTGTGCTGTGCGCTCGGCCCTGGCCACAGCAGACTTCACTTGGCAGCAGGCTCAGTTTGTAACAGTTAAAGATCCGAGGTGCTCTGCTCCCTGTGCCTCAATGTTACATTTGATCTGCCCTGCCGTGCTGCCGCAGATAAGTTATGTGTGTCAACTTGGCCGTGGCGCTGTGTGGGGACCCAACGTCAAGTCCTACTGACAGGGTGCGCGCCAGGAGTTAAATTTTGTAATGAAATTGAAGGTGAAGGCTGGCTGCTCAGTGGTTAGTGGGCAGCACCGGAATCATGGGGCTCGGCTGCCTTGCCACACTGCTGATCACACCTGCTCCACGGCCAGGACGCCTGCTCTGTGGGACAGAATAATTTTATGGCTGCCGGCAATACTTAACAATGGATAAAAATGCACATGTGTAAGTAATATCCCATACTTTCATGGTAGCTGAGAATGCATGACATCGGTGGGTGCAACTGAACGGAACAAGAATAGAGCTCCCAGAGTGCACCGTTTCATTACATGAATCCCCAGAACTGATAATGTGAAGCCCCGATACCTTGGCAGGCCAAGCACCCGGCCACCCTATCCCTACAGGTAGGTGCTACATTCATCCAGGTGTCACCAGCTCACAAGTGAAATGGCAGAGACAGTGAAATCTGCCCATGTTTCCAAGGGTAGATTCATTGCCTGGATGACTGCTCCACATGGTGTGAAGTGGCTGCCTGCAGTCAGTTTAACGCCCTTCCCTTGCAATCCTGCCAAGTACCACGCATCGGGCTTAGCATTTACATCGGGGGCTACATTCACCTGACATGGCGTCAAGTGACTGCAACAATATACATTGTGTCAATTTACCGGGCGTGGAGGCAGGAAGTAGTCACTCGTGAGGTGGGCCAAGGCGCCAAAAAGGGGCAGTTATGTTTCTTTGGTTTGCTTGCATGCACTGCTCACATTGCTGCCTGTGCCGCCCGTTAATTGGTGCCTTTAGCGACTGGACCGAAGGGACATCCCACAAGCTTTATTACAAAGAGACTGGTGGAGACTCGTCATAGCCGTGGCCCGGTCAGGTCTGAATTACTTTTTGAAAATTGCATTTAAATGTTCAGCCTGACTGAGCCTGTAGCTCTGCTCACTGGCTGCTCTCGTCAGACTGGTGCCGCGGAGGGCCGAGCTCTGCCATTTAAATGGCAGTGGATAATTGAAAATATAATTTATTTTACAGCCCTGACTGAGCCTGTATAGCTCGCTGCTCTTGATCTCCTTAGGCCCATAAAGAAATCTAAAATGTAACGATTTAAAACGGAAAACCCAAATGTAAGTCATTATCAATATAATTTACATCTAGTTTTCCAGAGGGGGCACAGCAGAAAGAGTCACACTGGAGCAGACATGTTCAAGCCCTGATATGATCATGTGAGGTGGAGCCCGATGGGTGGTGCTGCCTTGGTTCTGCCCCAGGTCTCTGTTGCTAGCATGTCTTTCTCACTTTCTCGTATAATTCATGCTCAGCTGTGTATGGATGGGGGCCTCGCTTCTACTAGGCTGTCACTTATGTAGACCGATGTTAGTTGCTCCTTCAAATGGTGTGTGAGCTGATTTTCTGGGCTGTCCTACCAATTTTAGGTATATTACACTGACAGCCAGAGTTATGTTTTTTTTAAATTTCATATTTTCAGGTTCACTGTTTTCTAAAATGTTCTCAGTTCCTGTAGCACAGTACCGATTCACAATAGACGTTTTGTCAGGCTAAGCATACGCCCTCTGCAAACTTCCTCATGGAGTGTCTGAATTCTGATGAATGATGGTGATGTAATTGTTTTCTGCCGTAGAGTCATCTTAGAAAGAGATTGTAGGTCAGTGACCTTCCATTACAGGGGTATTGCTTTAGTTTCAAGAGATTTTAGAGATTCCCATTGCTCAAAGGTTTGTTCATTTTTGCTATTTAGCTCTTTTCTAAGCACTTCATTGCTTGGTTTTCCTTGTGAGAAAGTGTCGCTCTAAATGTCATATATTTGGCACTTCTTACAGTTTCCGGTTGCCCAAATGGGTGTCATTTCAGATGTTTATATGTTCATTTTGTCTTGATTGCTTGATATTTCTAGTGAGGAGACTGTCACTCACAGGACCTTAAACACACAATGAGGGGTGGAGAGCACAAAACAACACATATAACAAAACAGAAAAACTCATCTGTTTAGAAAAACTGCCCTCACTCATATACCGAAGTATGTGACATGCTTCATCATTGGGCCTGCTTACACAACGCCCTGGTGTAGCCACACTCAGGGCGGAGCATAAGGGAGGGCGTAAAATAATAAATCAAACGCAACAAAACGTAAGACCACAAAACTCAACACTTAATACACGTAACATACAAAGCGATAAAATCGTGCATATCACCAAGTGACTGGAACTAGTGATGCGACAAAAAGTGCAGTTAATAAGGATGGGATTTAAAACTGGTTTGAAGATACCAACCCAAACTTTATTCCAAGGTTCCCCCACCAGGATTAAAAAAGAAAGATGGGTAGTGTCTAGAAGAGAAGATGAGGTTTCTCAAGACACCCCTCCAGGTACTGCTAGTGTCAACATGTTTCGACCGACTTACTGTGCCTGAAAAGGTCACCCCGGTCTTCTTCAGGACTGATGTCGCTCCCAGTACAACCTCTGACCCCACCGCACTTCGGTCGGTATGCCACAAAACACGAGCCGGTCTAACACTACTATTCTTAAGAAGGTCCTTCATATCTTGTGAAATCAGTTGCAGACCATTGTCGTTTAAAAGGCAATTTGGAAAACCTTCCTCAAAGATAACCTCCCTAAAGAATGTAATCACTTACTGTCCATACAACATCCATATCACCTGTGTTATTCGTTTCCCCACTCGCTACAGGTACTGATTGTGACAAAGCTTTCCATGTAAATGACCTTCTACAGAGACACCAAGCACACCACACAGGGTTAAGACCACACAAATGTACTTAATGTGAGAAGGCTTTTATCACAAAACACCAACCCTGGCAGCATCACAACACCCACACTGGAGAAAAACTTTATAAATGTGCTGAGTGCAGCAAAGCCTTCAGTACAAAATCCATTCTTAAGTGTCACCAAGCACGCCACACAGGATTAAGGCCATTTAAATGCTCGCAGTGTGATAAAGCCTTCAGTGAGAAAGGACAACTAACGTGGCACCAGATAATTCATAGTGACGAGAAATCCTATAAATGTACAGAGTGTGACAAGGCTTTCTTTAGAAAGCAACAGCTAATAGTACACTGCAGAATACACACTGGGGAAAAACCATATGAGTGTATGCAATGTGAAGACAAGGCTTATAGATCACAGGGACAGCTAACACGACACCAGAAATTACACTCTGGGGTAAAACCACATAAATGCTCAGAATGTGAAAAGGCTTTCATTGCTAAAGCATATCTATTGATTCACCAGAGAATCCATACTGGTGAGAAACCATACAAGTGTTCTGAGTGTGACAAAGCTTTTATTAAAAACAGAGCATTAATAGAGCATAAGAGAACCCATAGCGGTGAGAAGCCATATCCATGTAATGAATGCGACAAAGCTTTCACTACAAAGTCCCATCTAACAATACACCATCAATGCCACACAGGGGTAAAACCATAGAAATGTACTGAGTGCAAGAAGGCTTTCAGTACCAGCGGCTACTTAAAGCTGCACAAGAAAATCCACAATCGTGAGATTGTAGAGAAGAGATAATTGAATCTTTTTTATTTTTTTATTTTTGCAGAACCAGTGTCGTATCGCTCTTGTTAAAAACTGTTTAATTTGAATCCTCATTGATTTACTGGTGCATCAACATACTGTAGCACTCAGATCAGCTCAGAGTGAACTGCCAAGAATTAGCATATGTACATGACATCAAATCCTATTTCTCATGGAGATGACTTGCAGCTGCTGCGAGGGATGCATCTGTGGCATCATGACGGCAGTCTTGGACATATTTTCGACTTCTCACAGAACAGTGATCCTGCCATAACGGGTGATCCATCCTGTATTATTTTAGGCACACAGGGTTTAATCGTGTTTCCGCTGGTGTAATGGGTGGCACCCTTGATATATTTTATGCAAGCTTGGCCTAATCGTTGCATTTCCTTAGATAATTACAGTAATGCTGACAACTTTGCTCTGGCGTTAATCCATATTCAGTGTTGATAGTCCAACCACAGCTGGCATAAATGAACAACTGAAAACTAAAAACTGTAAAATAACCTTGTGTATTGGACAAAAGATTACCTGGAAATTTCCTCTACAACACATGGATCCTATGATCTCAGGTTTTTTTGTGATTAATGTTCAGTCCTGTCGCTGCATGGGTACAAAAATGTGCCAAACATTGAGACATACTAGAGTTGGCAAGGTGTGAAATGCAAATTGTAAATCCTTGGGTTAATCAGAATATCTGTACAAAGATGGCTCATCGCTTCCACTATCAAAGGGTGTCCACCCTAAGTTTCGCTGCTGAGGTTTTGTGCGAGGATGGGCAGCAATAACAAGACTTCTGAATTATTTAACAGTTTTTCCTTCTGCTGGAGCAAACCCTATTGACAGCCTCACAACAACACCCAGAGCTTGAAACTGTACACTGACCGAGGATGCTAAAGAGCGGGGTGTTATATTCTGACTGTGGCATTACCATTCTTCATCAATACCAGTCTTGTAGTACAATTGTTACTAATACTTTCAAAAACGTTCTGCTTGCAGTGTTCATTTGTGTTTAAAAATATATTACACACAAGTAAGGAGGTTTGTTCCCATTATTACAAGCTTGTAAAAATTTACCAAAATTCAAGATACTGTGTAAAACAATATATTTGTAGTGATTGTTGCAAAACATCCAATAAAAGTTATAATGTAATATATCAGCTTAATGCACAATAGCTGGCTGGGTATCTCCTTCTCTGTCCCTTTACCACCAAAGAACAATGCATTATGTGCAATTGTTTTGTGGCCTATATTAATACATTGTGCTCACTATGTTCAGTAAATAAGTGCATTGTATGTTAATTTAGTGTGACTTGATTATATGCACAAAATCAGAATGTTCTTCTTGAACCATGCTTTTTGATTCTTGCCTTCCAGACAGCGTGAGACCTATTTTGGGCTTGCCAAGAACATACATGCGTCTACACCTGCCGATTGTTTTCCTTTGGCTGCCTTTATTGTCTCACTCTCTTATTTGATGGCTTTCCTTGTCGATCTTGTGTTTAGATCTCTCCTTCGTCTTCCCTCTAAATGTGTAGGCCAGTTTACTCCTTGTTGCTCTTTCACTTGTGTGCTGTTTTCTCTCATATACTTCTTCCCCCAACTCATGCTCTGTTGCTCGCTCATTATGTGATTCCTAAACCCCATGTTCCTTGCTTTTGCACTTTTTTGGCCTGATTCTCCTTTCCCCTGAACCCGCTGACTCTCCGCACTCCTCCTGACTTTCCCCCAGAATGCACTGTCCTTTTTATTGTTGTCACTTTTGCACAAAAAATTATTTGTAGAGCCATGTGCGCTTCAACACCCCATCAGGGGTAACAAGCGCTATATAAATACAAACCTTTTTTCCTCTACTATCCCCCTCAGCTATCCTTCAAAATTCAAATAACTGACTAACCTATCCACCACTTTAATTACTATGTGTGTCCATTATCTTGGATCAGTACATATAAGAAATGGTGCCGTTTGTCAAGTCAAGTCAAGTCAAATAATTTATATAGCGCGCTACATACCCAGAGGGTCTCAAGGCGCTAGAGGAAGGGTGGGGAATTACTTATCGAATATCCAAGTTTTGAGTTGCTTTCTGAATGCTGGGTGGTTTTGAGTGAGGCGAAGGTGAATGGGAAGTGAGTTCCAGGTTTTAGCTGCCAGGTAGGAGAAGGATCTTCCTCCCATGGTGGTTTTGTTGATGCGAGGTACGGCAGCAAGGGCTTGGTTGGAGGAGCGTAGTTGACGGGAGGGGGTGTAGAAGAAAAGACGTGTGTTGAGGCATTCGGGTCCAAGTTCGTAGAGTGCTTTGTGTGCGTGGGTTAGGAGGCGGAATGTTATCCTCTTATTGACGGGGAGCCAGTGGAGGTTTTTCAGGTGACTCGAAATGTGGTAATTACGCGGGATGTCTAGTATGAGTCTGGCTGATGCGTTCTGGATGCGTTGGAGTTTTTTCTGAAGTTTTGCGGTGGTACCGGCGTATAGGGTGTTTCCGTAGTCCAGGCGGCTCGTGACCAGTGCGTGGGTGACCGTTTTTCTAGTTTCGGTGGGGAGCCAGCGAAATGTTTTTTTGAGCATGCGAAGAATGTTGAAGCAAGATGATGAAACGGCGTTGACTTGTCTGTTCATCGAGAGTGAGGAGTCCAGGATGACGCCCAGGTTCCGTGCGTGGTCCGTCGGGATGGGTGCTTTTCCAAGGGCTTCTGGCCACCAGGAGTCATCCCAGGCGGAGGGGGAGGTACCTAAGATAAGGACTTCTGTTTTGTCTGAGTTCAGTTTCAGACGGCTGTGCTTCATCCACTCGGCTACTTCTTTCATTCCTTCATGTAGGTTGGTTTTGGCGGTGTTTGGGTCTTTGGTGAGTGAGAGGATCAGTTGAGTGTCATCAGCGTAGGAGATGATGTTGAGGTTGTGTTGGCGTGCGATGGACGCGAGGGGGCTCATGTATACGTTGAAGAGGGTGGGGCTGAGTGAAGATCCTTGTGGCACGCCGCAAATGACTTCAGTGGCCTCTGACTTGAATGGTGGAAGGCGGACTCTCTGAGTTCTTCCGGTAAGGAAGGAGGTGATCCATTCCAGTGCTTTTCCTTGGATTCCGATGTTTCTGAGGCGTTGTAGGAGGGTGCTATGACAGACTGTGTCGAAGGCTGCGGAGAGGTCGAGGAGGATGAGGGCGACTGTGTTTCCATTGTCCAGTAGAGTTCAAATGTCGTCTGTTGCTGCGATGAGTGCGGTCTCAGTGCTGTGTTTGGCTCGGAAGCCAGATTGTGAGGAGTCGAGCGATTTGTTGGTTTCGAGGAAGGCGGCGAGCTGGTTGTTGACAGCTTTCTCGATGACTTTGGCCGGGAATGGAAGGAGTGAGATGGGGCGGTAATTTTTGAGTTCGGTGGGGTCAGCTGTGGGTTTTTTCAGAAGGGCGCTGAGTTTGGCGTGTTTCCAGCTTTCCGGGAAGGTGGCGGAGTTGAGGGAGCAGTTGATGACGTCTCGGAGGTGTGGTGCTATGATGGAGTCTGCTTTGTTGAAGATATGGTGAGGGCATGGGTCTGTAGGGGATCCTGAGTGAATGGAGTTCATCAGGCGGAGGGTGTCCTCAGTGGAGAGTGGGTTCCATTCATTAAGGATGTTCAAGGGGGGTGAGGGTACGGCAGAAGGTTGGGAGGGTAGGTCTCCGGGTTGGTTTTCGAAGCTGTTGTGGATGTCTGCGATTTTGTTGTGGAAGAACGAGGCTAGGGAGTCGCAAAGGGTTTGAGAGGGAGTGATGTCATTGGAGTTGGCTGAGGGGTTGGTAAATTCTTTGACGATGTTGAATAATTCCTTGCTGTTGTGAGCGTTGTTGTCTAGTCGGTCTTTAAGTGTAGCTTTCTTGGCAGTCGGGATCAGTTGGTGGTGTGTGCGGGTGGCGTTTTTGAAGGCGTCCTTGGTGCTGGTGTTTGGGTCTTTTTTCCAGGCCTTCTCAAGGGAGCGACAGAGTTTCTTGGATTTCTTAAGATCATCGTTGAACCAGGAAGCGTTTTTGCTGCCTAGTTTGAGTTGCCGTTTTTTCAAAGGTGCTAGGTTGTCGGCGCAGTTGGTTAGCCATTGATTGAGGTTAATGGCTGCTTGGTTGGGGTTCGAAGAGTGGGCAGGGGGGTTTTGAAGAAGCGATGAGGAGATCTGGTCGATGGTGATTTTGTTCCAGTTTCTTCGCAGAGTAGGTTGAGGATGGTTGTGGGATGTGGTCTTTTTGTAGACAAAGTGAACGCAGCTGTGGTCCGTCCAATCGAGAGCTGTGGTGTGACTGAAGGAGATATGCTTGCTGGAAGTGAAGATGGGGTCGAGTGTGTGACCTGCGTAGTGGGTGGGGGTGTTAACAAGTTGTTTGAGTCCGAGGTTGGCGAGATTGTCCAGAAGGGTGGAGGCGTTGCTGTCTTTGCTATTTTCCAGGTGAAAATTGAGGTCTCCCAGTAGAATGTAGTCCTCGGAGGGGAGGGCGTGTGGGGTGATAAAGTCAATGATGTCATCACTGAATTGTGCCCGGGGGCCAGGTGGCCTGTAGAGGAGGGTGCCTCTGAGTGTGGTTTTGGGGTCTGTGTGGATCTGGAAGTGGAGGTGTTCTGCGCTGGCAAGGTTGACGTCAGAGCTGGTTGAGATGCGGATGGAGTTCTTATGGACGATAGCGATGCCTCCTCCTGTTTGCTTGATGCGGTCCTTTCGGATGATCTTGTAGCCTTCCGGGATGGCAATGGTGATGTCTGGGGCTGAGGAGGCGTTCATCCATGTTTCAGTTAGGAAGGCGACGTCCGGACAGATGGTGTCTAGTAGATTCCAGAGGTCGATGGCGTGTCTGTGGACAGAGCGGGTGTTGAGCAGGATGCATTTTAGGTGGTTGGTGTTGGATCTCTGTTTGGTGTTAGTGGAACAGGAGTTGGTCTTGGTGCAGTCATACTTGCAGGAGTTACATGAGAAGGGTCCATGGGTGTGTCCGGGAGCGGCTTGGGCGCAGTTGGAGATTCGGCCTGGGTTAAGGGCTAAAAGGGTGGATGCGTCGTATGTAATGCGGGTGGGGTGGGTGGGACGGGGGCCAGGGGGTCTGGCGCTGGGCGCGGTCCAGGCGCGGACGGGCGTAGACGGGCTTACCTTTGGCGCACCTTCGGCGCGACCGCTGCGCGTGAACGCTGCGCGCATGTGCATCTGTCATATATGGATAATGGAGGGGGAGGGGCGAGGGAGGAGCAGCTGGGAGGCGGGTGCGTGGTGTAGGGGGCGGGCTCCGGCCACAAAAACAACAACACAAGTAATGGCGGCTCAAAGGGAATAGCAGACCGGGTTGGGAAGATAGAGTTAATTAATTATTCTGTGGTGGGTAGCGGGGCGCACAAGCAATGATAATCCCACAGTCAAGCAGACAAACAAAGCGCAAATTCGATCGAGCAAAGGCACTGTAAATTAATGATTCAATCAATGCAGGCACTGTAGCAGCGCTAACGATACCCAGCCAGCGTGGTCAGGAGAAAGCAGGGCGGAAGGGAGCGACCGTTTCCAACAGAGTCAGGACGGTCACAGCGTCTCGATGTTCAGGGAGAAGCCTTGCCTCTAAGTGGGAGGGAGGAGCAGCTGGGAGGCGGGTGCGTGGTGTAGGGGGCGGGCTCCGGCCACAACAACAACAACACAAGTATTGGCGGCTCAAAGGGAAGTTTGTGCATGCACAAGCACTCTTTCACGCATTAGTGGAATGATGCTACCACTGGTCCACTAGTTTTGGTTCCATCATCAAGCCTTTTTTTGGTCGAGCCTATAGCGGCAGCGCGCATGTGCTACTCGCCTTGTGAGGCATGCAGTAATGGAGTATGGAGTGGAAGCTCGGCCCACTCTCCGCCCATGTTTTTAATTGGCCCGTATCATTTTCTTTCATAAATGATGCCATCTGATTGATTATGAGGCTTGTTAGTCCCTCATTATGGCCATGTCGTCACTCCTACATGGGGGAAGAGACAATGCTACATGGGGGAAGAGAACAGCTATCAGTGACGCATAAGCACTTACACAGTGACCATCATGCTACATACATTCATATAATAATCACCTGTATGTGCACTCTCTTCACTGAGTTAAGTCTTGTAATGTAATTAGTGCACGCATTACAAGTCATTACACACTGTAAAATAATAATATAATCATAACAGAAAATAACAGGATGGCCCTCAGCCCTTAACAGGAGGCGTGCACGCCAAACGAACATAACAACAAAAGCAACAAAAGAGTATGCTAGATGTGCGTTCACAACACAGTAGGGCAGAGATTGTCCTAAAAAGAGGAAGGTCCAAAGGTCTCTGCTATTGCCAAATAGACTGCTTTACTCTGTTTTCATTTCTGATTACGGAAGTGTTAGTGCACACTTCAAAGCACACAACTTGTCTTCCTGAGCACTGGTCAAAATACACTAGGGGCCCTGTTCCGATGCAGTTTGGAAATCTTCCAGACCGAATCGGTTTGGGAATGGTTTCCGACTGACTCGGATCAGGAGAGTCCAACCGACCGAGTACGATGCATTCGGATCCTTCCAGTTACGATTTGGTTGGACTCACATTGACTTCAATGGGAGCCTATGTTCCGACTGAAAGCATAGGCTCCCATTGAAGAAAGGGGTGGCTGAGACAAAATCGGGCACCCTGTGGCGTGCACCCCCTAGTGCCTGCCACACTATACATGGCTGGTAAGGGGGGAGCCATGGGTACCCCCACAGGCCCGATTGGGAAGGCTCAGAGTGCAGGGGGGCCCGCTACAGGCCCCCAAAAGTCTGATTCCGACTGCTGATTCGAGTCGGACAGCACAATTTAGAAAGGCTGTCCAAATCCAGCATCATAATCGGTCGGTCGGAAACGCTGCCCGTACAGACGTATAATTCTGCTCCGTATGACTCGGTCATTCCGAATGCCATCAGGTTCGGATTGGGATCTTCTGAATGCCTAACTTGTATCGTACTCAGTCGGTCGGAAACCTTTCCAATTCAGTCGGAAAGACACATTCCCAATCCGAATTTGACAGAGCAAATGCTGTTAGGAGGCCTTCCAAACCGCAATGGAATTGGCCCCAATGACTCTATGAGCGAGCACGCACACAGTTCAAACACACAACAAGTCTCTGTGAGCACACTCCACTTAGCTGTTGGCCAGGGAGGCCTTATTCTGCTATCTGTTCTGTCTGCCGCAAGAGGCTGCAAGGAGTGAAGCAGAGGTATTCCCTGTGAGCGTTTCCAGGAAAGGGAGCTGATCAGCACCAGACCCTGCAGGAAGGAAGCTGAGGAATTCTCTTGAGAGCATTGCTAGGAGTCAGGTGTTTGACAAGGAAGGAACCGAAACAAAGCCAAGTACCACTAGCTTGTCAGGCAGCAGTGGACAACAGTCTGCCACACTCACAGGTGGGGGTTGCCTAGCAACAGGAGGAAGCAGCCCAGCAGGAAATGTGCAGGAGGTTACCTTTCAACAAACAATCAGTGGTGACAACACCTTACTAGGCAAAACAAGCATTGGCGATGCTAAAACAATATATCCGGCAAACAAGCATTGGCAGTGGTTACAATATGTATTGCACTCATGGACTTCCTGTATCTATGACCCTCCCTTTGAAACCAAGACCACCGTAGGAGTTGACATAGCACATAAATCAGACATTGCGGATCCTCAACAATATGTATCATAATAAGGTACTTAAAGTACATTTTCCCAATATCTTTATATAATGAATGAGTCGCTTCCCTGCGGCCTAAAGCCTTCAACCTTAAATATGTGGTATGGAATTTTGAATCTAGACTTTGGGAGAAAATTCTACAGAAACAGGGATATTTCTCCTTATTCATTATATCATTCCCCGATTTCCAGCAATACATATTTTTTTCTTTACTTACGTCAACGGATCTGATGTTACTTTTCTGAACATTCATCTTAACGTAATGTTTCAAAGTATATTTATAGAAAACACTTAGATTTCTTTGGAGTGAGAGCCAATAAGATTAAGTCATCGGGATACAAAAAGGAATAACAATTACCATTTTCCAATTTAGGGGGAAATTGTTAAACGAAATTGATTAGGTGAATCAATTATATAAAAGGAAAAAGTAAGGGAGGTAAAATATATCCTTGCTTTAGTTCATAATCAGTCATAATTACATCGGACGCTGCTTAAGCATTAGAGCTATGCTTGTAAACATAATTAGATGATGGGGATTCCTTGATACCCCTTTTAGTTCTTAATCACCAAGTATTTGTGGTCTGACTATAAACACGCAAATTAATGTCTCGTAGTTAATTATATGCACTGGATTCACGGTACTGACCAATGTCTCCAATAACTCTGAAAACTCTGTAAGAAATTAGGAAATCCTATTCTCGCCTGTGAAGCCAGAACATTAATAGAACAACGTAGCTGCTCAATAGCGCCTGATCTAAAATGACCTTCAGAGCAATAATTACACATTGTATCGCACTGTCAACAAAGCGCCCAACTAGATAGTGGTAGTGTTAGTAATTGGATCTATGGCTTACCCCGAAGTCAGGCAGAGACCACCACTCTAGTCAGGGCTTGGGAGTTACACACCAAAGATAACCCCTGCTCATCCCCTTGGTAGCTTGGCACAAGCAGTCAGGCTTATCCCGGAGGCCATGTGTAAAGCATTTGTGCGCGCACACAACAGCAACAACATCCCAGGCACACTACAAAAGGAACTCCACACAAGGTTATATCAATAATAGCCTTTGTATTCTCAAAACACATTAGAATATTAAACACATAATGTACACTGTGCCAACTGGCACTGGGCAATATTTACAAGGGGTTATGTACACCTGACAGGGCCACATGGACCACTGTCAAAACCATCACGAAATGAACTTAGTAAAAAAAAACTAGATCATAAACGTACAACTAATAAACACTGGTAATCACTGTACTTAGCATCAGTCTGTGACATAAACTACATTATGCACAGTATCATACTAGTCTAAATGCATTAGACCCTAACCTCCTAAGTATAACTTACATTAGGGGCGTAAATCACAGAGTGAAACATAATCTCACTTGCATAAACCATGATGTGCAAAACAACTTCATAATCATAAACCATATTTAGGGTATCAAACAGGGTCTGTAAAACATACTAAATGCTTTACATTTCCTAGCACCACATCACATTAGCACATAAATCACATTAGGGCCTGGCACCCTATAAATGTAACCAGCTGTGAATCTCACATGAGGGCCTAAACGGAGCAGCTGGCACTAAGTGCTGCGCAGCTGTAAATAATCAAATGAGGCATGGGCTCTCACTGGTCCTTGAAATAACTGTGCCTAATGTTGGAGCCATCTAGCTCTGGAAAGAAGCATGTCTCCAAGTACTGGGGAAAGGACTCGGGCCCTCTGGCCCTGTAAAGAATTATGTGTCCTCTTGGTTGGAGCCATCTGGGCTCTAAAACAAATACTGCGGCCAGTGAAGCCATCTGGCTCTGAAAATAAATCTGCCCCCATGGAGCGCACTGGCTGTGGAAAGAATCCTGCCCATCACTAGGCCCACGCGGGCTCTAAAACCAAAAGATGCCCCTCTGTCGGAGTGGCCCGCAACTGCGAGCCCGCTCACCAAATGGGCACTGTGTGCCTATCTCTGGCCTCCCCTAAAGGAACTGGAGGGCATGGGCCCACGGGACCTCAGGACCCCAACGGGGGCCCTTTAATCAGCTATCGCCATGCTGGAGCGGCCCGCTGCACAAACAGGGCCACTTTGACCGGGTCCCTCTGCCCTCCCTCCTTCCAGCCATCTTAAAACTCACCGGCTCTCTGGGCAGGGACTCTGGGCTTCTCCCTCGCTGGGGAGACTCTGGCGGCGGTCTGCAGCACTTGCGTGACTTCCCTTTCCTCATGGTAGCCCCTGGCTGCCAACGGCGGCATCGCCGCATCTACTCTTCACCCGAGCCCCCTCCTGGGACGCGGGGCTCCTCTCTCATGATCCGGGAGGTGGTGTAGGCTCCCGTTCTCCCTCGTGCTGTACACCCCAGGGCTCCCATCGGCTCACAGGAGCCCCGCACCGACGCTGCAGTGCTTCCGGTCCTGCCGCGGTCTTGCCCACGTCACAGGCAGACTTGCCTGACTTCCGGGCGGCCGCAGCTGGACAGTGGCGGCAGTTTTCCTGACTCGGGGCACAATGAGGGGTAGGCTCCCTGTGTAATTTAACACAAAGAGCGGGGTGGGCACCCGCAAGCTCACAATAATGACGGGTAGGCAGGCGCCAGCAAAAATAGCGATATAAGCGTGATGGGCACCCACAAAGTCCAGGCAATTTCGGGGGGATCCATACGCTGGGGATTCCCTTCAGGCGAGAGGCAGCTCTGCACTGCAAAGCCATGCTCTCCCTCTGCTGGGCAAGTTTAAAAGCAAAATAAAGCACTCCTCAGGCGCTGGAAGGCTGTAGCAAGCCTTGGCAAAATCAGAATGAAGAGAAAAAGGTCCAAGTATTCCTGGGGCAACAAGAGGGCAATGTAGGGCACAGGGGCCAGCACACAGGGCCCTCCAGCTGTGAGGCAGCCCCCAAGGCGGTCCCTTCTGGGCCCCACCAGCAGCAAGTCCCCCTCAGTCAGGATCCAAAAGAGAACATCTTCATGGGGTCACAGCCCCTATATATAAATCACATTTTCCTTTGTCTACAACTGTAGGGCAAGGGTAGAACTAGATACAACTGGTTCAGGGGCACTTTGTTTTGCTCAGCTCCCCTCTGTATTCACAGGACAGGCCAGGGACGTCTGATGCACCACAGGAGGTGGAGCCAACATTGTGGAGGGAAGGCAAAGCCCTATTCAGGTCCCAGGCACAACTCCCTCCCATCTACATTCAGATCTCCCTATTCACCACCGGGCAGACCCATCCTGGTTTCTGGAGCCAAGTACACCAGCCAGCCCCTGTCAAGCACAAGCCAGACATGCAGTTCACATCAGGCAGGCAGACACTGCAAACAGAAATGCCAACTTCTAAAAGTGGCACTTCTCTACTAGTCACAATAAATCTGCGCCCACCATTGCATAGCATTTATTCTCACGTTTTCGCACATACCAAACTCGCCCCTGCACTTCTCTCACATCAGGAAATAACATGGACACACATATCCCCAATGCATTCCTATGGGAGGGCAGACCAGTCTCACCACACGCACTCAGAGAGCGCACGCACTTTACACTGGGCCCCATGGCTAAAGTGCGCAGAGGCCATAAACTACTAGTATCAGGTCATATTAAAAGGCAAAAAGTTCAGGGGTGAACCTGCCAAAATGGCCAAGTCCAACAGGTAGTCACCACACCGGTAAAAAGAACATCTCTCCAAACACCCAGTCAGGTAACAAGAGCACTGCATGATGTTCCCCTCATTCTCAGAGCTGCTAACACAAAAACGAATCGAAGGTGGTGCAAGCACCCTTACAGTACTGTGAAACGATACTCAACGAATTTCGGCAGCTCATCCAGGAACATCCTAGCAAGAATAATCTGCCCTGCCTTGATGTCGGGGCCAGTTAAATACTTCCTTATTGCTACTCTAACCCACGAAGAGGTTCCTCTTCCAGGTTCAAGATGAACAGCGAATCGTGGTAAATATAGTGTTCATTCCCATGTATCCCGCCCCTCTTCTGCAATCCATGCGTTGCTCAGTTGTAGAAACAGTGAAACCACCCCTGTGAGGTTATATGGCTATTCCAATGTCTTTCTCTCCTGTTCCAGCACATTTGCCACGCTGTGACTATGTGCCCCAGCTCTGTGTTACACTTGTTCATCAACTGCTGCTCATTGGCTACCTCGATGCAACACACAAGCAAGAAGATGTACAACTCCGGAGGGTTACATCTGCCACTCCAATGCGTATGGAGGCCTAGGGACCTACTGGAGCCGCGGCCTCCCAGCAATGAAAACCGAGAACATCAGTCCACTCCTGACTCCCATAGCACTCAAACTAAGCACCTGTCAAGGGACATCAAGACACCCGAGACCCACTTCCTGAGTGTTCCAGCTGCCCTAGGATTGCCTCTCCATGTTACCAGTTCCTGACCGTGAGGGCACTGCGATGCATGATGCCCGGTTTGCCTTATCTCTAAGTATGGGTGAAATTTGCGAATTCGCGTTCCGCGAATTCGCAGAATTCGCGTGAAATCAAATTCGCAATCCGCAAAATCTGCAAATTTGTGCGAATTTGCGGTTTTTTGTTTTTTTGCGTGTTCGCTGGGTTTTTTGCATGTTTGTGCGGTTTTTTGCGTGTTCGCGGGGCTTTTTGCGTGTTTGCGGGCCGCTTGCATGGCGAAGTTACTCATGCGGTCGTGTATGGGCACAGCACCCTCTGGTTCACCACTGCCACCCTCCGGTTCATCACTGCCACCCTCTGGTTCACCACTGCCACCCTCTGGTTCACCCCTGCCACCCTCTGGTTCACCACTGCCACCCTCTGGTTCAGCACTGCCACTCTCTGGTTCACCCCTGCCACCCTCTGGTTAAGCACTGTCACCCTCTGGTTCACCACTGCCACCCTCTGGTTCACGACTGCCACCCTCTGGTTCATCACAGCACCTCTGGTTCACCACTGCCACTCTCTGGTTAACCACTGTCACCCTCTGGTTCATCACAGCACCTCTGGTTCACCACTGCCACACTCTGGTTCACCCCTGCCACCCTCTGGTTCACGACTGCCACCCTCTGGTTCATCACAGCACCTCTGGTTCACCACTGCCACCCTCTGGTTAACCACTGTCACCCTCTGGTTCAGCACAGCCACCCTCTGGTTCACCACTGCCACCCTCTACCGAGACCTTTTGTGATGCAGCGGCAGCACAAAAGATGCGCCATGGCGCTGGGTATTAACAACGTGACGCATCTGAGAGATGTGTCACGTTGTAAAGCCCTGCGCCATCAGGAGGCGTTCCGGCGCAGGGGAGGGCGTTCCTGCACAAGAACGCCTCCTAAAAGTGGCTGAGTGAAATCTACAAGATTTCACTCAGTCACTTTTAGGCCAATGCTGCGTCAAAACCCTGCGCCTGCTCGAAGCAGGCGCAAGGCTTGATGCAGCATTGGGGAGATAGGGCCCCTCAGAGCATTGCTGGAGCTGTGTCGCAAGCGTGACGCAGCTCCAGCAATGCGCTGCTTTTACGGCACAGATGCGTGACGCATCTGTGCCGTTTTTGCCACAGGGTGCACCGCATTGTAAATGCGGCGCACCATGGGTGGCGGAGCTGCGGCGCACAATAACTGGTGCATCCCTGGGGATGCGCCAGTTATTGTAAATCTGCCCCAATACATTTAGCCAACGAGGGAGCACTTACTGATTAGACAGTAGAAAGTACTCCAGTTGAGTAGAGGTATTGAACAAAAAGGTGGCATCTTCGTGGACAAACACGCAGGGTGGGATTCATTCTGCCCCCTGTTAGACTCGTTTTTGTGCCCTTCTGCCCTCTGTTAGACTCGTTTTTCCCTTGTTTTTCTGCCCTTCTGCCCCCTGTTAGACTCGTTTTTTTGTGCCCTTCTGCCCTTTGTTAGGCTCATTTTTCCCTTGTTTTTCTGCCCTTCTGCCCTCTGTTAGACTCGTTTTTTGTGCCCTTCTGCCCTCTGTTATTCCCTTGTTTTTGTGCCCTCCCGCCTCTGTTAGACTCGTTTTTTTTGCCCTTTTGCCCTCTGTTAGACTCGTTTTTGCGCCTTTCTGCCCCGTTAGACTCGTTTTTTGTGCGCTTCTGCCCTCTGTTAGACTTATTTTTCCCTTGTTTTTCTGCCCTTCTGTCCTCTGTTAGACTGTTTTTTTGTGCCCTTCTGCCCTCTGTTAGACTCGTTTTCCCCTTGTTTTTCTGCCCTTCTGCCCTTTGTTAGACTGCTTTTTGTGCCTTTCTGCCCTCTGCATCATCACATCATCACTCAGCGCTACCCCAACATCACTCAGCACCACCACATTATCACTCAGCACCACCACAGCACAACTCAGCACCACCACAGCATCACTCAGCACCACCACAGGATCACTCAGCACAACCACAGCATCACTCAGCACCACCACAGCATCACTCAGCACCACCACAGCACCACTCAGCACCACCACAGCACCACTCAGTGCCACCACAGCATCACTCAGCACCACCACAGCATCACTCAGCACCACCACATTATCACTCAGCAGCACCACAGCACCACTCAGCACCACCACAGTGTGGTAAATAAATAATTAATTACCGGTTCTATTTTTCAGGATACTCATATAAACAGATAGCTCAATAAATAAGAGTCAGGATTCGAGGTATCTTGAGTCACAGGCTTTAATCAGACATAAAGGACAGGAACAGGACAGCCTGCATGGGAATAGGATGGCAGCTGCCGGGGGCAGGATCTGGGAATAATGCGCTAACTTTTAATATGGGTGCACAATATATAGCCAGACTTGGAGGCAGATCTTTCCGCATTCTCGCAGCTAAGGAGTGGAATACCCTTCCTATGAATATCAGACAGGAAAAAAGTGAAACATCCTTTAGGAAACATCTAAAAACATATCTTTTCACCATCTAAACTGTCTGATGCTTCGCTCTATCTAAGCAACACTCTTCTCCATAGCGCGGGGACACGTCGAGAGACGTCACCAGGCGCTCTATAAGCTCCTATAATAATAATAATAATAATATACTTAAACAAAATACATTACATTCAATACAGTAGGCGTAGCAGTAGGCGTGGTTTCGTAGCAGTCGCGAAAGATAAGGGCAAAATGATGTAACAAGAAGGCGTGTACAGGGCGTATACATAGACATGTGATGTAAACGTAACAGAATATGTCATAAACGGGGCGGAAACATGGAGGGGGCTACCTGAGCAGCTGGGACCTCTAACCTAGTGGTGCGCGCAAATGGGCAATGACGTGTTACCAGGGAGAACTGGGGGCTATGACTTCTGTGCTAGAAGAGGAGACTAAAGTCTGGAGTGTCAGAGCGACATGTACCCAGGCATATCTAGTATCTGGTGTTTATAGTACATGTTGATAGAATCCAAAAGTTATCAGGGCAAAGGCTAATAGACACTAAGACTGGTGCATGCACAATTCTACATGTATTGTGTGTGCGAGGAATATTCTATGAATATTAATACAGTATTTCTCTTACATGGAGACAGGAAGGCTAGACCATGACGGAAACTATTGATGCGATTCAGTAGCTTAGGAATGCAGAGAAGGAGGGCTGAACTGATAACTAGAAACATAACATATTCTTGGCAGACTGGGAGGCAGAGCCAGGCCGGGCCGGGCACTGCGAGGCATGAAGTAAGCGAAGGGTCAGGGATACAGGTGGGGGCTGTATCGCTCCTCGGAGAGGGTTCAGGAGACAGGAGCTGAATTTGAGCCCGGGCCCTTTTGAGGCCTAGAAACGGGGACAATTCAATGAATTAACGTGCACACTGTAAAATGTGGCAACGTAGGTTTACATAGGCCTAATATTCGTTGTTTTCACGAGGACTGGAAACTGGCATACTAGAGATGGACACAACTGTAATTGCGTCTTTAATCGATCAGGGGGAATACATGCATATCGATCATGCACATATAACATAGGATGGGAAACACGTAGGCACATATAACATGGCGAAATTTACTTTTCCACATTCCCTCCTCGTGCCCTACGTTTCCATCAGGAAACATCAATATTCATGATACCATTTATCATTTCATATAGCATCATTTGCTTGTCTCGAATTGTCTTGGAACGGGGTTTAGGACTAGGAATACAAGAGGTAGCACACATGCCGCAAATCGCAGGGCCACATTGTATACAGAGGCAGCAACTGAATATGATCATTACTGCAATACCTAGGAATTACAATACTTTCCATCCCCAGGCAGATATGATACTCCAGAGCCAACCGGACCATGTCCAGGTGCCTGGATTCTGGTGTAACTGATGGGCAATTTTATGAAGTCTGGTTATAGCTGAATAAACAGACGGCGCGTTATTAGGAATGAAAATGCAGCAACTAGATCCGATGACTCTACATGCTCCTCCTCTATCGGCCACTATGACGTCAAGAACGAGACGATTTTGGAGCACGACAAATCTCATAGCAGATTGCTCTTCAGTCAAGTTACCTAGAGCAGAAGTAGTCTCATTCACTACTGCTTCAAGGGTTCTGGTTAACCTACGGATTAACTTACTATTCTGGACAGGTCCTATAAAGAAGAAGAAACCTTTATTGATGTCTTGATACTGTTCTAGAGTAGTTTCAGTTTGATCGACAATTGGGGACTCGATCTCCCTTCTAGGTCTGACGTGTACTAGATGTGTATTTCTGTGATAATCAGATGGGGCTAGAAAAACTGGTGGCAGTAGGAAGGCAATGTAACATGTTCCATCCCAATCGAGGGGCAGACGAACATATGCGGTCTGACCACACACAAAATAAGAATGACGTGAGGCTTTAAAAATAGATTTCCCACTGTCACTATACTTGACAGTAGTAGCACAATCACTATGTCCTACATGTGCGGAACCATTCTTTCTGACACATAATTCGCCTTTGACTGGTAGTACTGAAATAGCAGCCAAATCTGGAGTAGTATCGGACTGAACATTCAGGACCATGAAATTCGAAGAATAATTACCTAGATCATATACTTCATTTTCTAGATCTAACCCTGTTCTATGGGAAAGACCTTGCTTATCTGGAAAACATGTTCTGTTCAGAAGGGACATATCATTAGAGGATGACGTTAACGTGGACCATGCTCCACACGAACCATTATGGGAAAACGGATAAGGAAAGAGTGGCAGAACTCCCTTCGGTGTCTGGAAAGGGGGGAGTCGACCACACACCCAACAATTAGTGGCATTGCTGGTCTGGTGTGAATAGTGTAACATTCTAATAAATGTGTTATTTCGCATAGCAAGACGATAGGATAGCTCGTGAGGAGGCAGATCACTAAATGTGTGCTCTACTGTAGCATTAGAAAACTTGTTTACATGTGAACTCGGAAAACATAAATATAAAGCATAACTTGTGCAGGTAACCATTAGACTCACATATAATAAAAAACTTAGAACAATGATACATTTGATAGAGTTTTGACTAACTCTCTCACTATGGGGGTCTATCTCATACATGTCAGAGACCTGTCTAACCGTTTCACCCGAGAGGGACTTAGACAATTAAACTGGCTGACTTATTTTACTAGACCTTAATTTCTTTTTATACTCCTGTTGCGGAGTTTCCTCTAACAGGGGAGGCTTGAGTTCAGAGTTAAGTTCAGAGTCTGTTTTTAGGCAGTCTGTAGGAAGGAGGCAGTCCTTTGCAAATGTCTTTTCACGAACTTCATGGAATTTCTTTATATGGGACAGGTGGACCCAGCCCTTCCTGCCCTCTAGTTTGGCCGCAGTCCTTGTTGTAAGTAATACCATCCGAGGCTCCTTCCAACGGGGCTCCAGTGGACTTGAACGATCAAAATTCCACACCAATACGAGGCTTCCTGGAATGACTTCATGCGGTTTCACCTCGGTGTTGTCTGGAAATGCGGCGGCAACCTGTGAACGACAAGAGTGTAGGGCAGACATCAAGGAAGCTAGGTAATCTGTCAGCATATTACTGGAGACATCTGTAATACTGCGGGGTCTAGGTGTACCCCACATGTTTGGGGGGCGGCCGAATACGACCTCATACGGGGACAGACCTGATCTGGAATGTGCAACCATCCTCATGTAGAATAAAGCAACTGGCAAGGCAACTAGCCAGTCTACACCTTTCTCTTTACACACTTTTGCAATGCGGACTTTCAATGTCTGATTATGTCTCTCTACGAGACCGGCTGCTTCAGGATGGCGCACACAATGGAACTTCAACTGGTACCCTAACAGAAGGGAAACATGTTTCATAAGTTCAGATGAGAATGGCTGGCCGTTATCAGAATACACGACCCTAGGGAGTCCATAGCGGGGAAAGAATTCACGAACCAACTGCCTGGCAGTGGTCGCGGCTGTGTAATCTGGAACTGGATATGCTTCTGTCCACCTGGACAAAGCGCATACAACTACGAGGACATACTTGAAACCTCGACATCGCTCCATCTGAATATAATCCATCTGGAGGACTTCAAAAGGGTGGTCAGGAGGTTGGAATCCACCTTGTTCCACCGGGACACTTTTACCTTGATTGAACTGGCAACATATCATACAGGTACGGACTTTCTGCTTGGCTGCAGCTCGTTAGTGTTTGTTGAACCAAAGGTTCTGAATACTGTCTAACATAGCTTTTTCTCCTAAATGTGCTGGACTATGTGCGGTATTGATAATGACTTGAACCATAGAGTCGGGGAGAAACCATTTGGCTTTTCCCTTCGTCACCCATCCTTGATCTGTCTGGACCCCTCCTTGTTCGGACCATTTCTTTATTTCTTCGGGAGTAGCATGTAACTGTATATCTATGACATCTTGTGTAGGGTCCTTAACTGTCATACAGGTAGTCTGATCTGGAGTGAGTGTCTGTGTCGTGTTAACTGGAATGTCTGGGGTCTGAGCTGTAAGTTTGGCTGTTCGATCTGCTAGATCGTTACCTTGGGAAATGATGTCAGTAACTTTCGTATGTGCTTTGCACTTCATGATAGCGATAGCTGTCGGTAAATGTATTGCATCTAATAGAGCTTGAATGAGGAGACCATGCTGAATCTTGGTTCCATGAGAAGTCATGAAACCTCTCTCCTGCCAGAGCACTCCAAAGTCGTGTACGACTCCGAATGCGTAACGTGAATCTGTATATATGTTTACTTTCAGGTTTTTAGCACGTATGCAGGCTTGGGTCAGAGCAACTAGCTCTGCTGCTTGAGCAGACAAGGTGTCAATACGATGTGTTTCTATAACTTCGGTGTCAGTAGTCACTGCATACGCGGCTACTAGTTCTCCTGTACTTGTTCTCATACATGAACCATCCACATAAAGTGTCAGGTCGGGATTAGGTAATGCAATGTCTGTCAGGTCTTGTCTTGGCTTGGTCATAGTGTTAACAACTTCCACACAGTCATGTGTGGCAGTATTTGAAGTAACTGACGGTAACAGTGTAGCAGGATTTAGAATGTTGCAGCGTCTGATTTCTATATGTGGCTGGAACAGTGTCAGTTCATAACCTGTTAAACGTGCAATTGTCAAGTGCTGAGTCTGTGTTCGGTTTAAAAGAACTTCCACGGAGTGTGGAACTTGTACTGTCAGGGAGTGTCCTAACACTATGGAATCACTTTGTCTGATAGCGAGAGCTGTAGCTGCAACTGACTTGAGGCACGCAGGCAGAGCCTGGGCTACTGGATCTAATGTGCTCGAGAAATAAGCACAGGGCTTGTATTGTCCTGCTTGATCTTGTGTGAGAACAGATAATGCAGTACCATCACGTTCTGTGACAAAAAGTGTAAAAGGCTTACTGTAGTTCGGTGTAGCTAGAACAGGTGCTTGGCATAAGGCTTTCTTTAATTCATTGAAAACAAGTGTATGTTCCTGGGTCCAAGGGAGGACAGTCGATACGGCTGCCTCCTGTGTCGTTAACTGTATCAGTGGCTTGGCTAGAAATGCATACTGAGGAATCCATTGTCTGCAGTAAGAAGTGAGGCCAATAAAAGCTCGTACCTCCTTCTGTGTCTTGGGCTGTGGAAGACTCGCTATTAACTGGATACGGTCTGGTGTCAACTGCCTACCCCACTTGGACAGTAAGTGGCCTAAGTAGATCACTTGCTGGACACAGAATTGTAATTTGGAAGGGGACACCTTGTGCCCCTGCTCGGCCAGAAAATACAGGACTGTAAGTGACGCACGCTCGCAATCACGTTCAGAACGGGCTGTGATCAGTAGATCATCGATATACTGGAGCAGGGCAGTGTCAGCTGGCATGTGAATATTGTCTAGTTGTCTTTTAAGTGCCTGACTGTAAATGCTAGGACTTTCTGTGAAACCTTGAGGAGCTCGTGTAAATTTATAGCTCCTTCCATTTAAACAAAAACCGAAAAGGTACTGGCTGTCTGGATGAATGGGGACACTGAAAAATGCGTTCTTGAGATCGATTACAGTGAAGAACGTAGCTTCAGAATCAATGGCTGTCAATAGGGAAGAAATATCTGGGACTACTGTATACTGAGGTATGATACATTTATTAAGCTCTTGAAGGTCAATCACTAATCGATATACTGGAGGTGCATTTGGATCAGTACGTTTCAGGACTGGAATGATAGGAGAATTACATACATTGGAGTCAGTTTCTACAACCACTCCTTGAGCTATGAGTTCGTTAATAATTTTGGATAAGGCTGCTACAGCCTCAGGTGGCAATCTGTACTGTCTGATTCGTGGCAAAACTATACCTTGTTTGAGAGTCACACGATGGGGTGTGATGTTCATACATCCTACATCAGTTGGACCTTGCGCCCATAAATGCGGCGGTACATTCAATAATCTTGGATCAAAATCACGTAATACATAGTGACCTTTAAAGTCACGTAAAAACAATCGAACTCCTTCTGGGGAACAGCAAATTACTGCACCTAATTCTTTCAATGTTTTAATGCCTAACAAATTTTCTGGACATGATTTCGTAAGTAATAAATCAGTAGTTCGGGACAATGGACCAACTTCTAGGGAAACTGGTTTTGAAATTTCATTAACAATAGGCTTTCCTGAAAATCCAAGGGAAACATTTTTAGAGCCTGAGAGCGGAGCCCCTGGAACCTCGTCATGACTGATAGTAGTCCTACTTGCCCCTGTATCAATCAGAAACTTTCTGTCTTTCCCTAATACTTGACTGTCTACATAGGGACCCTCTTGATCTACAGGTATCTCGATGAGAGGCAAGCCTACCTCCCTCTCTAGGCTGTTTCATGAATACTGTTGATACTCTGGATACTCTGACTGAGCATACTGGTACATCTGCTGTGTAACATGCTGTGTTGCAGCGATAGGCTGCGGTGCTAGAACTGTCTGTTGTGCATTCTGTGGTGGCTGAGAAGTCTGTGAAACTTGTTCTTGTCTGGGCGGACGTGGTCTTTCTTTAGTTTTACCAGTTGCTATGTTGTGTTTCAGAACTGCACACTCGTTTATAAAATGACCTGGCTGTTTACACTAATTGCAAGTCCCTTTAACGGGAGCTGCAGGATGACTGGCTTGATTCGGACCCCTCTTCTGACTGTCTTGTGGAACAGATTGTGCAACTAATACTTTCATTTTCGTGTCTTTCATACGTCTCCTTTTGTGTTCTTGCTCTTCCCTGATTCTGTTCTGGTGATACTGGAGCATTTGTAGCATTTGTGACGGGGTATTAGCTTGCCAGGTACTTTCGACTTTCAATACTCGATTTTTAACTTGTGGACTTGAATTCTCGACTAGTTTAGTAACAAAAAGATGACGGTACGATTCACTACTCGTCTTCAGACCACTGTTAATAATAAAACATTTTTCAAATCTAGAGTAAAAATCACTAATGTCTTCATCCTGTTTCTGTTTACAAGCTGAGATTGCATCCCAATCTTCCTTTTTCGTGGCTAGTAACCTTGGCAAAACCTGAATCAATAACTCGGGCAATTCTTTACATTTGCCCCCTAGACCGGTACCTGGTACTCGTGAATTATCTTCAGCTTCTAGAGCTGTCCAATCTATCTTTTTCTCTCCCACCTCCCATTCTTTTTCCTTGAGTTTCTCATATACCCCTGCGGGCAACAGGACCTTTAACATTTTAATGATATCAGGATACGTGTATTCTCCCATACGGAGCATGTCCTTTAATTCTCGATGGAACCCTGCTGGATCTTTGTCATGACAGGGAATTAACTTTTTCATCTCTAAGAGTTCCATCTTGGTGATAGGGGTGTAAACAAATACTCGTTCTAGATCACCACCCGTTGTCCTAACTGGGTGTACCTCTCGTAACGGAGGCTGTCTATCTATGTAGAATGATTTACTTTCTGGAGGTGAGACATGAACAAAATGCGGATTCAGAAACGTTCTATATTTGTGGCGCTGTTCTAGAATGATACTAATTAAATCGGTACCAAGACCTCTCCATCTATACTGGAGTAACTCGTTCAGAACATCATGTAACGGACCTGGATCAGAATGTTGTCCCTCATACAGTGTAATGAGGTGCTGGATCATATACATACCCACCAGTCGCTGCTCGGCTGGGGGCAGTTTCAGAAACATTTGTGCCACTATTTCGTCTGGAAAAGTGGTAGAATCAGTAGTCCATCGAACTGCTGATCGGGCTAGTTCTTGTTCATGCATGGTACTAAGTTCACTATAACCGATTCGTGATTTCAGAATGTGATCGGTAGCTTGGAATACTTGCTCAAGAGAACCTTGTTCTGGTGCTGGAGGAGGGAAAACTTTCTTGTGTTCTAGGCGTGAATGTCGGTCGGGAAGTCTAGTTCTACCTACATACGCTATTCTGGAGGGATTCTCGTCGTCTACCTCTTCGGTATCAGAGTTATCTTCTTTCTCGGTTACTTGTAGTGCTTCTCGTTTCTCGTGTATCTTTATTATTTCTCTACGGATTTTCTTGTACATACTCTCTATACAGGTCTGTGTCTTGTGTCTTCCCTCGGCTATGTGGTCACTCCACCTGGTCAGGACTTTCATTTCTTCCGGATCTTTATCCGGATAATCTTGTTCTCTTATTAAACAATTAATTAGAAACTTTAAAAGCATGAGCTGAATTTCGACTTTTCTTTGAGTCATGGCTTCGCCAATACTTCCTGGATCTGCTCCTGTACGGATGAAACGATATATTCTGTCTAGATATTCTTTCATATTTGGCAGGGTGTCCAAGTATTCGGTCACCCGTCTTACACGCAATGAATATATGACCATATTATCATCGCCTGGGACTGGATCATAACGGCATTCGGTAAGGGCTCGCTTGATATCTGCAACTGACTGATGTTTGGGCGAACGCTGTAACGCTCGGGCATGTAGCTCGATTAATGTCAGACGTTTGTGTTGCGGCGGGGTTCCCGGAGGACTTCCCCCCGAGGCCCCTTGACTAGAATCGTCGACGGGTATTGTACGCGCTGGGAGAGTAACTGATGTAGCGGGTACATGTACTGTGGGCTGGACCGGGGGTACCGTAACAGGTGCTGTAACGGGTGCCCCGGTGACTGGGGGAACAGGAATTACATTATTTACAGGAGCTGGCGGAACTGTATTTGCATATTCTGGGACTGTGTCGTCCAAATAGGACGAGAGAAAAATATCAGCTGCGGTCGGTTTGTGACGTAGCTTAATCGGAACTAATGGCGGCGGGAAATTACATGGTGCTTCCGGGGTTGCTTTCGGCAAGCCCTCTGCAAGAAGAGGATACATACCCTTAATAAGGGCATTTCTCTGTCTGTCTGACTGTTCGGCTTTAACTCGTTCACCTACTTCGATTAATTCCCTTTCTTGGGCTCTTTCTGAGGATTCCCTACTTAATTCTGTCTTTCTGATTTCTTTTTCGGTTCTTTTATGAGATTCTTTGCGCCATAGCTCGATGGCATCTTTCTGGGACTGTCTGGCTTTCTTTTTCCATAATGCTTCTTCTACTCGCATGATGCACTGGGCATCCCATGTACCCGATACGGGCCATCTATATTTCTCTTCGAGATGTCTGGTATAATCAGACCATAAGTCTAGATATAATATGGCACTTAAGCCATGCTTATGATACATAAAATGACCTGGACTGTCCCTAGGCGGGACAGGAACTGCTTCCTCTAGCAATCCTTTTCTTGTTTTTAACTGGCGTAACTTCGAGAATAGAGGCATAATTTAGGCTGGAGTCTGGACACAATACAATACACGATAAACACAATAATAACTAAAAAACAAATCATTCATACCACGACATTGAAAACACATGAAATAACATTTAAAATAACAGTTCGGACAGAATACTACCTGGAATACTGAGAACAGAACACATGAATTTCTCGAGAACAGTACTTACTGGAATGACTAGATGTACTGCTAAAACAGCACGAAACTTACCGGTCCCATAAAGAGACACGACAGGACCCGCGTCCACCTAGGTGAACACTTCGTGTTGGATCTGCGTACCCAAACCCACGGACCAGAGACAAATTAATTGACCCTGTCTAGATACTACCCCAGCAACGGTACTCACCGGGCAGCAAGAACGGAAGGCCTCGGACTGGACTGGACTGCTACGACGACGGACTACGGACTTCGGACTTCAGTTACAGGTGGGCCTCCGGATACCTCGGACCTTGGACTCTCGGCTTGGGCTCTGGTCGGGACTCGCCGCGTTCCTCCACCGCCTCGTCTGGACGCTGGACCGCAACCTCCGTCTCCTCCGTGGGCCTGAGGGATACTTGAAGCAGAAATATCTGCACGTGCACGGTATGGTTCCGTCACGGCTGCAGAGGATCAGGGGGCCTGCGTGGCTTCTCCGGCGCGTGGGGAAAGGGCAAGTCCCTCTTCGGGCGCCATTATGTGGTAAATAAATAATTAATTACCGGTTCTATTTTTCAGGATACTCATATAAACAGATAGCTCAATAAATAAGAGTCAGGATTCGAGGTATCTTGAGTCACAGGCTTTAATCAGACATAAAGGACAGGAACAGGACAGCCTGCATGGGAATAGGATGGCAGCTGCCGGGGGCAGGATCTGGGAATAATGCGCTAACTTTTAATATGGGTGCACAATATATATACTTAAACAAAATACATTACATTCAATACAGTAGGCGTAGCAGTAGGCGTGGTTTCGTAGCAGTCGCGAAAGGTAAGGGCAAAATGATGTAACAAGAAGGCGTGTACAGGGCGTATACATAGACATGTGATGTAAACGTAACAGAATATGTCATAAACGGGGCGGAAACATGGAGGGGGCTACCTGAGCAGCTGGGACCTCTAACCTAGTGGTGCGCGCAAATGGGCAATGACGTGTTACCAGGGAGAACTGGGGGCTATGACTTCTGTGCTAGAAGAGGAGACTAAAGTCTGGAGTGTCAGAGCGACATGTACCCAGGCATATCTAGTATCTGGTGTTTATAGTACATGTTGATAGAATCCAAAAGTTATCAGGGCAAAGGCTAATAGACACTAAGACTGGTGCATGCACAATTCTACATGTATTGTGTGTGCGAGGAATATTCTATGAATATTAATACAGTATTTCTCTTACATGGAGACAGGAAGGCTAGACCATGACGGAAACTATTGATGCGATTCAGTAGCTTAGGAATGCAGAGAAGGAGGGCTGAACTGATAACTAGAAACATAACATATTCTTGGCAGACTGGGAGGCAGAGCCAGGCCGGGCCGGGCACTGCGAGGCATGAAGTAAGCGAAGGGTCAGGGATACAGGTGGGGGCTGTATCGCTCCTCGGAGAGGGTTCAGGAGACAGGAGCTGAATCTGAGTCCGGGCCCTTTTGAGGCCTAGAAACGGGGACAATTCAATGAATTAACGTGCACACTGTAAAATGTGGCAACGTGGGTTTACATAGGAGTAATATTCGTTGTTTTCACGAGGACTGGAAACTGGCATACTAGAGATGGACACAACTGTAATTGCGTCTTTAATCGATCAGGGGGAATACATGCATATCGATCATGCACATATAACATAAGATGGGGAACACGTAGGCACATATAACATGGCAAAATTTACTTTTCCACAACAGCATCACTCAGCACTACCACAGCATCACTCAGCACCACCACAGCACCACCACAGCATCACTCAGCACCATCACAGCACCAGTCAGCACCACCACAGCACCACTCAGCGCCACCACAGCATCACTCAGCGCCACCACATTATCACTCAGCACCACCACAGCACCACTCAGCACCACCACAGCATTTATTTTATTTATTTATTTCTACAATTTATAAAGCGCGACTTATACCCGTGGGTGTCTTGGTGCTGTAGCTCAACTTCTTGTCTCAGTAGGAACATTGTCTGATTTAAAAAGTGGTACAGTGAGAAAAGTGATCATTGGTCAAATAGCCAAGTTTTTAACAACTTTCTGAATCGCAACAATGATGAGGTATTTCTTATCGCCATCGGCAGAGTGTTCCAAAGTTTGGCCGCAGTGTTTGTAAAACATCTATCGCCCCAGGTGGCCATCCTGGTCCGTGATACTGTTAGTTTGTACAGATCCTTGCATCTGAGTGATCTCCTGGGTTGATATAAAATATGCTTCTGTCTAAGAAACACCTGGCCAAGACCATGAAGTGCTTTAAAAGTAAGGCATAAAGTTTTAAATTTAATCCGATTTCTTACGGTTAGCCAGTGGTAGCTCCTTATTACATGCTTAACGGATTTGTATTTAGTGGTGCCTGACAGCAGCCTTGCTGCGGCATTTTGAATAAGTTGTAATTTGGTCACCACCTGAGATTGAGCATTCATAAACAAACCGTTGCAGTAGTCCAGAGCTGATAATACCAAGGAACTAACCACCGTTTTCCTTGCATTATCTGGAAGAAATGGCAGGATTTTCCTCAGAAGTCTGAGTTTGTGGAAGGCGGCCGATGCTATCTGGTTAGCATGGTTTGTAAAATTCAGCTTTTCGTCAAAGACTATCCCTAAATTTCTAACCTTATGGACCGGGGTTGGCAAAGTTCCCATTGACGGAGGCCACCAGACGGAAGACCACAATGGAAATAGCTTTCCAAAGATGATTACCTCGGTCTTCTCAGAGTTGAGTCGTAAGCAGTTACCAGCCATCCATTCCTTAATTGCTAGCATGCCTTCCTGAAACAGAGCTGCCACCTCTTCTCCATCATTCTTGATGGCAAGCACCAACTGGGTGTCATCGGCATATGTGGTGAGGCTCTTCCGGTAGTTTTTAATAACCCTAGCTAAGTCCGACACGTAGATATTAAAAAGTGTCGGACTTAGGGATGAGCCCTGGGGAACACCACATGGATCACTCAGCACCACCACAGCACCAATCAGAACCACCACAGCACCAATCAGCACCACCACAGCACCACTCAGCGCCACCACAGCATCACTCAGCACCACCAAACCATCACTCAGCACCACCACATTATCACTCAGCACCACTACAGCAGGAGAAGTGTGGCTCAGGGGTTAGAGGCGGCAGACCCGGAAGCTGAGATCGGTCCTGGACCAGGGTTCAATTCCCCGCCTCGGCGGGTCTTGGGCTCAAAAATTCCACGGACTCGTTCCGGTTCCTACTCGACTCACGGGTTCACGCTCTGCGACTCTGGGCAATAGCTTGCTTAATCTCCACTACGGCCCCTCGCGGCGGGATGCCTGGCTTTCGCCTTGTGGATACCCTGCTGGGGTTATCTCACAGGGGAATACCAGGACGGGTTCCCAAGGTTAGCGCCTTGATGCCTTCGGGTGATACGTGCGCTATATAAATCGCAATACATTTACATACATTTACATTTACAGCACCACTCAGCACCACCACAGCATCACTCAGCACCACCACAGCATCACTCAGCACCACCACAGCACCACCACAGCACCACTCAGCACCACCCCAGCATTACTCAGCACCATCCCAGTATCACTCAGCGCCACCATTGCACCTCTCAGCGCCACCCCAGCATCAATCTGCGCAACCATTCAACAACAACTGGTTCAAATATGTTCTCTAAATGTTTCAAACTTTATTACAAATGTCACAAAAAGATGTTAATATTTCACTTCTGTTCTTGGATTTTCGTCACAATAAAATACACTAAACATAATCTACACAAAAGTTATTTACAAAAGTTTAAGCTATTGCCATTATAAATTAAAATCACTTTTATTTAAGTATTAATTATTAATAAAAATTAAAAGCCATTGTAATTTGTAATATCAATAGAGCTAAGTCACGTAAAGACAAAACATGTTGCATTACAAATGCTATAGGTGTCACATTTGAGAAAGTTATAACTATTGGCATGGTAAATGACAAAGCTATTCATTTAGCTATTTTCAAATCCAACACATAAATAAAAAAAATTGTCATTTACAAGACCAGTAGCTCAAACTTTCCTAATGCGAGACCTATTGCATTGTAAATGCTTGTTTTTATATCTGTCAGTGCTTCCTGTTGAGGTTTAATTTTCGTGACAGGCGCCTCATTGCCTACTTGTAACTATTCTCTGACCCTGCTTCAAGGCTCAGACAATAGTTGCAAGTAGGCAACGAGGCGCCAGGAAGCACTTACAGGCTTACAGCAGCAGGTGCCCAAGTTGAAGTTAATTTCTTTGTAACCCTTTTGTAAAAGGTTACAAAAAATTTGCTTCAACTTTTGCACCTGCTGCTGTAACCCTGTAAGTGCTGGGCTGAAAATTCGTCCCGCTGATTTGTGGATTTTACCACGATTTCACGAGATTTGCGGATTGCGAAATCACGGAAAATCCGCAAATTCCGCGAGCGGAACAAATTTTCAGCCCATGCTTAATTGTAAGAGTAGCATCAACTACATTATAACATCCATCGGATTCTGGCAGAATGTAAAAGATCTAGTATCTACTCGGTGTGAATGGACAGCATGCATTGGATGGCCTGCAAGTTGCCAAGTATTTCCACCATTAAGTGGGGACCAGCGTTTTATCACACATGATCAGTGTCATCGTACATATGCCCACAAGCTGCTAACAATTAGGGCCATTGTGCCTGGGCTATCACATTACCATGGTGGGCACAACACTCACACGCTCTTCATAAATCCATGCAGTCTCAGATGCACATGCATGGGCATAATGACACACGTATGTGCGCACACACACACACAGGCATGCACTCTTGCACTCAACAATAAATTACTTCCCGCCGGGTGCTGTTATTATGACTCTTGGCTCTGCTCCAGGCTTACCTCTGCTCACAGGTGGCTTTTGCTGGGTGGAGGCCTGAATGGACAAAATGTTTAGGGGGAAGTGTGGGACTGCCTGAGGGATCAAGCGGGAGTGCCCGTTGGCAGGAAGGAGATAGCAAGAGAAATACCTGATGAAGCGGAAGGAACAAGCGGGTGCTCCTACGGGGAGGTGGAAGATGGCAGGCTTGTGGAAGTAAAGGAAAAGCAGCAGTGGCTGTGGGTAGCGGAAGTATGAGGCCAAGTGGTGGAAGACTAGTGTCGTAGGGGAGCAGCTCTGACAAACTTTCCTTCTCCGACAGATGAACTTTTCCCTTGCTATACAAGCTAGCTGTATAAACACTTAACCATTTGCTTTGTAGGCAGGATGTTTATTTCCTAATGGGAAAACAAGCAAATGTAAATAAGTAGGTTTCATTTACAAAAAATAATGAGACATTCAGACACATCTGCATACTCACACGCATGCAGAAACACTACAGTAAACTAAATGAACAAGGAAAACAACCAGAAAAAAAATCAAAACTCTACTGTGTGTTTTCTTTTAGCTAAAACCATTTTTTTTCTCCTGTTGTGGGTGTCTCTCCAGCAAGCTGGGACAATCCCAAAGACACAGATGTGGTGGAACCTCTCAGTGCTGCAGAACTGCAGATATTGCTGAACCTCTTAGTGCTGCAGAACTGCAGATATGGCGGAACCTCTCAGTGCTGCAGAACTGCAGGTATGGCTGAACCTCTCAGTGCTGTAGAACTGCAGATATGGCTGAACCTCTCAGTGCTGCAGAACAGCAGATGTGGCTGAACCTCTTAGTGCTGTAGAACTACAGGTATGGCGGAACCTCTCAGTACTGCAGATATGGCTGAACCTCTCAGTGCTGCAGAACTGCAGATATGGCTGAACCTCTCAGTGCTCTAGAACTGCAGGTATGGCGGAACCTCTCAGTGCTGTAGATCTGATGAAATGGCTGAACCTCTCAGTGCTGCAGAACTGCAGATATCGCTGAACCTCTCAGTGCTGTAGAACTGCAGATGTGGCTGGAAATTGGGAATTTGGTCCCCTCTGTATCCTCTGCAACTTGCAGCCTCACTGACATAACTTCTTTATGGGACTGCTACGAAGGACAAGGTGTTATTTTTAGATGGTGCGGGATTCTCCTCTAGCATTGGGGATTATTCAAAATGAGTGAATCGTTAAAGAAAACTGTTGCTAATCATGCTACAGGTACATGCTAATTCACCCGTCACTCCCGATGATGCCATAGAGCCTTCATTGATTATGTAGACATCACTCTACGTAAGCTCAGCAACCTGGGAAGTGCGGTCCGGTGTTGGGACTGGGCCTAATTATGGTGGACTGAGAGCAGGGTTAATGGAGGCGGCTCTTGGACTGGGCCACGCTTCACACCCTTTTGAGGTATTTACAGCTGTCTATATGGCCATCAAGAGACAGAACTACCCAGGGGAGCAGCTTGGTGATTTACAGCTTCATATTGTACGATACTGAGGTAAATTGGGTAAGTGAAAGCGGCTGTCGGTAGATTGGGAATTAACCATAGCGTTTAGTGTTTCCTTTTCCCACCATGCCCGTATTTCATATCCAATTTTTTTGTGTGGGTGAAAATGTGCATAATTTTGCTTATGCAAATTAGGATGCTTTTGTGTGCTATGATGAAACATCATAATATAATAATAATAATCCACATTTTTAAAACACGAACAATCACCCGTAAGGGTCTCCAGGCACTGGGGGCCGTCGGGAAGATTAAGCAAGCTATTGCCCAGAGTCACATGGTGCTGGGCTAATCTGCCGTCAGCGCCAGGGATCGAACCGTAATCCCCAGATTCCAGCGTCAGTCGCCCTGGCCGCGGCGCCACACCTCTCATCAAGCTAACCATTCAAGAAGTGGACTGCTGCCACATTTTAAAGATAAATAATGAGGTGATTCGATCAACAAAATGTTTCCAAATTGGCCCACCCACTGCCCGCGCTACAGCAGCAGCTGCCCTCGGCAGCTCTCCTCCCTCTGCACACTTTATCAGATCTCTCTCCAAGAGTGCGTCACACTTCCAGAACACTCTCTGACCAGACACACCACCGTCACCTAGACAATATCACTTGTATCTCAACATGCTGAAAGTCCCACTTAGGCCCTAAGGTAGTACGTATGTTCTCTTTTTGTAACTGGATTGCTGTAGTTATCCCCCTGAACTTATGGGTCCGTCACTTTCATCTTAATCAAGACTCTGACCTGGGACCTGATGCTATATATTTATATCCATCTGCCATGCAAAGGAGAACACTGCCACTTGCAAATAAATATATGCATATTTCATTCAGGCTGCTTTGTACAGTTCTCGCTCTTTTGCTGTACTTCATAGAATCTAAAATGGCTTCTGTTGTTTCAGTGATCTTGTAGCTTGCCTAAGGCGACCTTGATGGGCTACTAAAGTAAACTTGGATATCCTTTTTACATATGGTACATGGTCTTTGTATGACAATGGAGGATACTCAAAGCATGTGAATCTGAGAAAGATACCAATGCTGGGGAAATAGTGCAGGTAAGGTTTTTATCCTCTATCCCATGTGACTTCCCAGAAACTGTGTTGATGGTACCGGAGTATCTGTGATCATCTTTCTTCTTCGGCAAAATACCAAGGGGTGCTGAACTGGGTTGAAATTAGAGGGGGGGTTTCACTGAGGAAAGGGATTTTGTGTGCAGGTTGGATGAAGTTTTGCCTAAAGACCTCTTTTGGGACCTTCACAGACCCCACCACTCACCACTCAGAAGAGAGCGTGATGCAGAGAAGCAATCCAAACCTTATGCTGCCAGGAGTGGAAGGGTAAGTGCATTGATAAACAGGCTTCCAAGGGGTGGAGTGAAATGACGTGAATAATAATATTATCCAATTGAAGTGTAGTTGTCGCGTGGCAGTGCAAATTCTGCAGTAAATGAAAGTACCTATACTGGATAATACCCAGTGATTACTAGCACCCCACGCAAAGGAGGAACACTATGTCCTGTGCTCACTGTGCCGTAAGACTCCTGCTGCACCTCACTGACGGCAAAGCAGTACAGAGTCGCATGTTCGCACATCTAGAGAAGATATGCCCTAGCAGATCACGGTGGAACCGCCCCTACTGGAGGGAGCGCCAAGAGTGATTGCATTTAATTGTTGCGTATAGTTGGTCTGTAGTAGCAAAGTGAGTAAAGATCAGTGAACTGGAATGAAGCAAAGAGTAACTACCAATCACTGAGAACAATTCAAGCATTGGAACAGTCACTTTGTTGATCGTATCGCTAGAGGTCGCCTGATGCACTTTTTTAGTGTCTTTCACAGCAATCAACCTGGCCTGGCAAAGAGGAAAATAAAGAGTGCACGGCCGTTAAACTATATACAGGCAGGATCCAGAGCCCAAGTGGAACAGGCATCTTTTGGAGGGAGATAGACCCATCAAAGCCCTCCTACCGTACATAAGCAAGATTGAGAGCATGAGTGAGAGCAGGCGTCCTTTGGAGGGGGATATACCATGCAAAGCCCTCCTATCATACACAGACACAATTGAGAAGGTGAGTGAGAGTTGGCATGCTTTGGAAGGAGACAGACCATGCAGAGCCCTCCTACCATATACAGGCAGGATCCAGAGCCCAAGTGAAGCAGGCATCAGTTGGAGGGGGATAGACCTTGCAAAGCCCTCCTACTACACACAAGCAAGATTGAGAGCATGAGTACGAGCAGGCGTCCTTTGGAGGGGATATACCATGGAAACCCTCCTACCATACGCAGACAAGATTGAGGGCATGAGTGAGAGCAGGCGTCCTTTGGATGGGATGAGCCATGTGTTTGAGTCTTTCCTTTGTTCTCCGTGCATGCTACTTAGTCCTCTATCATTGGCCTCCTCTAAATCTGCTCTAATGCCTCATTCCTGGCTGTCCCTCCTTAGCTGAAACTGACCAATCTCTTATCTAGCCCCCTCCAGTAAAAATGGTTAGGACCGTTGTTAAAGATAGTTTACAACTTCTTCACTCTAAATCCTTGTTTGCGTAGGTAAGAAGGTACAATCTATCTAAATATATAAAAACAAAAGAATGTCTGTCTGTCTGTTTGTCCTTTATGCATTACTACACCATTCATCCGATCGCCATGAAATTTTGGGAAGTTGTTGAGTACACTCCCGCGAAGGTTCCTGGCATAATTTTTTGTAAATATCGGCTTCCGAGGGCCCTCATAATCTTTCTAATACTGATGTACGCACCAGACGGAAAAAGCAACAAATCATGTATCCACAAGCACTCGAATAAATAAATAGAATTAAAACACCATTCACCCGATCGCCATGAAACTTTGGGAAGTTGTTGAGTACACTACCGCAAAGGTTTCTGGCATAATTTCTTTTAAAATATTGGCCCCCCAGGGCTCTCATAACCTTTTGAATACTGATGTAAGAAGATGGTACAATGAAAATTAAAAAATACATGAACGTTATCTAAAAAATCAAATTATTCTTAATTTGTTTGTTTTCTTACTCATTGCTGTCATACCTTTTAAGTTTATGGAAAAACACTCGTCCTGCTAGCCTTGCTCCTGTAGAAAATGTATCAGATCCAGAATCCTGAAGACCAGCTCATACCTTGTTGGTCCAACAGCTCAACCACCAACAATCACCACATAGATGTCTTCTTCATCCTTCCAAGCACAGCCTGGTTGCTTCACCCTTGAGGTGTGATTTAAGTGGCCAGAACCCATCTGTCTTTCCCAATATCTTTCCCAAGGTTGCTTTTCACTCCTTGTCCCTCTCCAATTCTTCTCTTTTCTTAATCACCAGAACTTTCTTTTTGGTCTCTGCACAGAAACAGTGTCTGAGTTTTCAGCCCAGATAGCAATGGATAATTGTGCTTGATCACTCCCCATACACACCAAAAATACAACTTTCAGGCTTTATTCAGTACATTGGCGCTACCAGTAAGTGCCACCCTAAGGCTTTCTTACCGCGCCAAAACGCATCAGCCCTGTGCACGGAAAACAGATACACCAAACTACAGCAGATTTTTCATATGTTTACATTCCTTTGACAGCATCAAAACAGGCGTTTTGGTCCCAATATATGTATACGTCAATATTCCGATAGGCAATAATGTGACAACATGGGAACTACAGGCTGATGGACATAGAGTTTTCTGTTGTGAGTGTGGTCTTGTGTTCTTGTCTGATACTTTTAATTCAAATCTTTACATTTGCCAGACTTGCATACCTCAGGTGACACACCAAAGAGAAGCATCGCATTGGTGGTGCAACTCACAGCAAAGGGTAAGTGACAGGGCGTCAGTGGGCATACCCATGTGCCGGTTTCTTTTGTTCCCACTGTGTGCTTGGTGAACAAGTTACTTACCTTCGATAACGATATATCTGTAAGAAACAGTAGTTAGTATTAGATTCCTTACCTTAGAATATCCCCAGGCATCAGACTGGATCCGGACATTTTTGCATAGCAGTACCCTTGTGCATCGGTAAGCGTCGTATGCGGCTCCGCATCTGCCGCCGTACATTTGCCAAACTTGCATACCTCAGGTGGCACACAAACAGAAGCATCGCATCGGCGGTGCAACTCACAGCAAAGGGTAAGTGACAGGGTGTCAGTGGGTATACCCATGTGCCTGTTTGTTTTGTTCCCACTGTGTGCTCGGTTATAATGTCCTAACAAACATAACATAACAAGTGTATTTGTAAAGCGCACGATTACCCGTAGGTACCTTGGCGCTGAATAACAGATGTTTATTGTTCCCCAACTCAATGGTACTCATTTTATCGACCTCAGGTGGATGAAAGGCTGAGTGGACCTGCCGGGATTTGAACTTGTGACCATGTGGTCGAACACAGACCCCTGCAATGGACGCATTAGTCCCCTGAGCCACCAGACCCAGCAAATAAATCCTCTACAATTCGACTGTATCTTTTATACCCTGCTACCCCCAAATAATCCACCATCTCTTAAAGTAATTTGCCTCTGCACCACTGAAGACGCCATTTAGTTTAAGGGGCAGACTTACTATTCACGCATTGCAGCGCGCATTGCAGCGCAGCAAGCATGGTTGCTGTGCTGCATTGGGTGAAAGGAAGAGAGCGGACAGTACCATATCTATAAAGATTCAGCACTGTTGCGCTCTACCGAAGCACTGGTTCGTCTTCTGTATGTCTAGCTCTAAGCCAAGACATGTGCACTACAGTGTGAAGATGTGGTGTAACTCTAGAATATGTTTTGTACTAGAAAGAAACCCTTTCAGTTAAAATGCTTTGCTGAGACATGTTTTTTTAAACTTTTCCGCTTTGTATGTCTTCTGTTTGCACTAGCAAAAACAGAAGATTTTGTACCCAAAAACATATTTTCACCGACGTTGCCTCCTCCAGACAGAGGCTATAATTTTTTGGTGCATCAGCCTGTCTACCCTTTATAGTATATAGGACTTTGTCTCAAATTCCATTTGTGGTTTCACTGGAATGCCCATGTGTCAGCCTTGGAATGCCCCTCGGCGCAAATAAATCTTTGTGCTCAAAAGTACCTTATCAGGACTATGCCCTGATGCACATTTCTTTGGTGACTTGCACTGGACAAAGGCTTGATAAATTTGTTTCTACATTCTTATTTCATTTAACATACACTGATGTCACTTCCATCCACCTTGCTTTATGTAACTACTTTACACATACTTAGTGACAAACATTAATGTTTATTTGTTTAGTTAAGCACTCAACATGATGGATTCATACAGAATGAGAGTTACTGCATGACTTTCGCATTGTTTTTAATTGTATTGGTAAGTGACTGTACAAGTGTGGAGGGAGGATATCGCAAAGCGAGGGCCTACACCTCAGTTTCTACCGTGGGCTCCAGAGGTTTAGGCAAGAGTACTAAACATGAAGAAGGCTTGCGCTGCACAGAGTATCTCTTTTTCGAAGGCGTCAACAGCAGCCATCCTTAGCCTGGTCCTCCCTGAAGCCTTCTTTTATCAGATAAGTCCTTTACTGTGTATGCTTATTGAGCTACATATTTGGAACACTATCGCATATCCAGCGCTTGTTCCAGTTTCTTCGTTGAATCCTTTCCATCGCACGAGGCTTTCCAGAATATCATTTTACTGATTTTAACATTTAGCGGGACCAAGTCTCTTTTCCAATATACCTATGTGAGGCTTGTTTGACAACCAGACATCCGACCTTTTCGTGAAACCGTTGATTTTAAAATTATTAAGACATTGTTGCACATTCGGTGCACCGCATTTTTATCAGCCATTTATTAGAATCAAGAACATCCAGCAACTATGGAGTTGCAGGTTTTAACCACTAGGAACTAATCGCATTGAAACAGAATTATAATTGTGTGGCTTTCCTGAAGAAGGCATTGTATATTGCCTCTTTTTAACTCTTTATTTATACATATTGATTAAATGTGATGTGTTACATATTGTGTTTCATTTTTTAAATGTTTTGTATAAATATCATTTGTTTAGATAACCCTTTATTTATACATATTGATTAAATGTGATGTGTTACATATTGTGTTTCATTTTTTAAATGTTTTGTATAAATATCATTTGTTTAGATAATATGAGAAGAAATTATTGAAATAGTAACAACTTTGAATATATTTTTTCTATCTTCCTTGGTTTTTGTATTGTCATAGATATTGTGTAATTTGTTTACTTTATTGACATTGCCTAGGAGTTTTTGTCATTACTGTTCATACTCTTACTGTCAGTTTGAATAAAAGTGAAAGCAGTGGAAATTGAAGTTGAGATTTCGAGGAACATTTACGAATAAACAAAGTGTTGTGCTTCCATTATGCCTGATCTTAGATTGGAATAAGGTCCAAATGCTGGGCGTAGGTCCCCGTCCCAACTAAGATGGTGTACATAGTGCACAAACTCTGCTATCAGAACAGAAGTGGGTACAGTTTCTGTGCATGGATATGTGCAGCGAGCGGCTGCCATGAGCGACTTCTTCATGTGTAGTACACCTGCACCAGACGATTTATTGATCCCAGACATGTCAGAGGTTTTTGTGATGGCTGGGTAAGCAACATGAAGAGAAGCCCTAAGGACGCAGGGCCTGTTTTAGAGTTTGGTGCATTGGGGTTACCCCGTGACAGGCTTGGTGGATATCCCATCCGCCTATTACAATGCCATTATATCCAGTCAAACTTATAATACGGTGAACGGGGCATCCCTCACGTTTGTAGCATAGTGACCTGTCCGCCAAATTCTAAATCTACTCCTTAGTTTCACTTGTTTACAAAATGTGCTGGCAGAAAAAGCAAACTTGGCACGCCCAGCAGATGCTGAGCTAGTGGTATTAGTTGGGTT